>NC_092182.1:5753955-6356455 GCF_043641665.1 Enoplosus armatus | reverse complement strand
AGTAGCTCATCAGTGTTGTACATCAACTTTTTTTCCTCTATCAGACAGCAACTTGGTGCATCAACTATGTAAAGGTCTGTTGCCCCAGGCCCCAAGGCCCATCGACCGTCTTGTCGGTTATGATTGGCTGGGTGCTTTGTTGCTTCTTACGCTTCGCTTGAGTAGAATAAGTAAAGAGAATTTCAATCAAAGTGGAATATATCCCCTTGTTGACACTGGGCTCTAGAATCAATAGCCAGTCAACACTTTGAGCTTAAGTTGGTGTGCTTCGGGGCAACCAATCCCTCATTTCTCACTAGAGCAAAAACACCTGGGTCCCTCCTACTTACACCGAGATCAAGCACCTCTACTTGTAGTGCTTTAGTTCTTTAGCTTCATACATTGTTGCAGCACCTGAGGCTGATACTCAAGACCTTCAAGACAGATATTATTCTCTTTTTTTCCTCTCAGAGACAGGGCAATGAAGATGAGTGCATATTTATATAAAGTATACGGCACAGTATCTTAACAGACCGCCCCCACTCATTTGCAATTTACCCACACTGCAGGGTATCTGGCAGGAAGGCAGCAAGGGTATTAAACATATATAACTTTCATTCATGAAATTCTCTGCCACAACTGTTTGCTCTGCTTTTGTGCAGATTTGGCCAATTAAATAATTGTATTATTATATAAGTAAAATGAGAAGTCTTCCTTTGTTTGTCCTAATGAGTTAAGTGGAGCTAACCTATGTCATTCATTAGAACAAATGTCTTAATGTGTTTCTTTGCTATTGAGGTGAGGTGCGCTGAAGTGAATGAAACAGCTTACTATTTTCCAGCGTATTCAAGCTGCTGCTGAGTCATATGTTCTCCACAGTAACCCTACACTGTTATGTCAAGACCAACAAGTGACAGAACGGCACATCTCTGAAGGGACAGACCCAATATGTTATATAATGCATTATACAAGTTTCATAATAGGAGCATAGTGTTGGATGATCAGTGCCTGAGTAGTGAGAAATATGCTGGAAAAATGTGCTACTCCATTATGTTGTGGCCTTTTATGACAACTGCTGCATTCATCCCCCTGCCTGTGCTACAGTACTTTCATTCTGATGATGAATGATGATGAAACATAGTAACAGACAGCCTCCTTTTCAGTCAGACGATGACTGATGTGTTGTTATCAACATTAAAACACAGCTGATGCAAATGTTTCACAATGACAAAAAACAAACAAACCAACAAGATCATCTGTGCTAGCGGCTATTTCAGGCTGTACATATGCTTTGAGCAAAATGCTAACATCAGCAGGCTAAAACGATGACACAATGACAACGCTAACATGCTGATGTTTAGCAGGTGTAATGTCATCTTGGTTTAGTGTGTTAGCATGCTCATATTTGCTACTTAGCACTGAACACAAAGTACCACTGAGGCTGACGGGGATGCTATTAGTTGTCCAGGTATTTGGTCATAAACCAGTATAAGTATTGGGCAAAGTAGAATTGTGACCTGATGATGGCGCTAGATGAAAAGTTAAGGCATCACCAAAGTTATTCCAATTCATCCTGAGGGGGACTATGAATGTCTGGAGCAAATTTCCTGGCAATTCATCTAATAATTGGAGAGATATTTCAGTCTGGACCAAAGTGGTGGACTGACATCCTTAGAGCCACGCGGCTAATGTGGCTAGAAAGTGCCTCTATTGTCTGTGTATGTTCTCTACTGTTTATCAGATAATCACGACACACACAGTCATCCCGACTTACCAGACTTACCATTGTCGAATGCCAGGAACGTGGCCTCGTACACGTTGTTCTTGACGTACATGGACTCTCGGTCCAGCAGGGCCATGGTGGTGATCTGACCATTGGTCCTGTTGATCTTCAGCCAGTTAGCAGGGTCTGACAGCTTGGAGTACCTGTACATACACACACACACACACACACACACACACACACACACACACACACACACAGAAAGCCAGATACTTCATTAAATCCAAAACGCAAATATACAGAAACATGTTCCACATATTAACTTTCGCAGCCAACTGTTACTTGAATTCTAGCAGCCCTCTTTTATTTGTTGATTCAAAGTACCCATTATCATGTTGAATGTTCATTACCATAATAAGCAATACCAGCCAAGCACCTTTGAAATATTACAGTGACATGGAGAGCGGAACATATGTTCGCCGAGCTTATCGTAGCAGCAGCTCATTAGCATGAAGACCGGCGAAAACCTGAACCCATATGCAGAACAACCAGGCAGCGCTCTTAACAACTTCCCTGCTCTTTGTACCCACACAGCCGCCACAGCAACTCTCCATCGCCATCACCGGTCGTGACATCAACACAGCGGAAAGTGACAGCTGCAATTAAAGTCTATAAATCCCATTACCAACTATGAAGTGCTTCTCTCTCACGTCTAATGAGAAATGGTTAATTGCAGACAAGCGAGAAGTCATCCCTGGTAGGTAGATGGTCAGCGTGTCACCACAGTGACAGGAGGCCGGGGTTAGAGACACAAGCATACTGAGGGAGGGAGAGAGATCAGAGGCGTGTTTCTGAATGTAACGGTCTGTAGAAAAAGTGATGAGGGGGAAAGGAGGCGTTGGAGGCTGACACTGGTTAGCCAGAGATGGAGAAAACAAATTCCACCTCCAGCAAAGACACACACTTCTGGACTGGTACACACTGGTTTTAGATTTTTTTTCTCGAGAGAATAACATAAATAGATGAATATAAATCTAATTTCTAGTGAAAGAGCTTGTCATACAGCGTTGGTGGGGATGTGATGCTGCCCTGCAGGTTAGACTCTGTCATGCCTGGCACTCACATCTCCTTCCTGTGCCAACAAGATGTCACCTCCTGCTGTCTTCATTTTCAGCTGGCAGAGCAAAGTGTCTTTACTATGCTTGTGAGGACCGCCATAACCCTTAACCCTAAGGTTACCTGAAGGTAGGCTGTGGGCCCCTCAAAAAACATACCTCATTTTCCTAATTTCATCAGAGTTGCTTATAAACATGATTTTGAACTGATGACATAGTCCTCTAGAGGAAATGATGCCTTCATTCTGCTGTTAAATACAATAGATTTTATATTCTCTATATCTGTGATTGGTGTTGGCAGTACTTTTTATTCAGGACTACCCCTTCCAAATCCCAAATAAGTCTATTTAGATTCCTCTTATTATTGTTTTATATGTTTTCTTTTAGTAAGAGGTCTAACAGGGAGTTTGACCTCTCTTGGGTATCACTGACCATAACTAACTAACTAACTAACCACTATGTACAGTGGGATAACGCACTGTGAATGTCTTGGTCTGTGAATGACTTTATGTCAGACTAAATGAATACATCTTTGTTTATACATAGCCCATATAACATAAAACATGAAATCGTTCTTTATTTGGTGTAATAATGCTGTAATGCTGTTTTATGTTACCATCAAATGTAAAGAAGGGTTACAACTCCAATACTGTTCTACATACTGGGCTTTAATAAAATCAGAAGAAAAGAAAAAATATGTGATGGAAATATTCTTTTTGCTATTGTTGTTATTAGTTTTACACATACAGCAGGATAAAGCAAACAGCAATCAGCAAGCAAATATCAACTAAACACAAGGGTTAATCCAAGCCCTAATTAACATTAACCCTTATACTCACCACTAATTCTAACCTTAAAAGGCCACTCCACTCTTCACTCATCCATCACTCCACCCATAAAATATTTAACACAAGTGTTGCATTACAAACAGGAGGTGTGGGGTTTGAAAGAAGTGGCCATTTAGGAGGCTGGGAGGATCTAATGAAAGATGCTATTGAGTTGCATTGTGGGAATTGTAGAATCCACCTCTTGTGGAATTTGACCCATGCTGGACTTCAGACTAAAGGCCTCTGAAGGATCAGATACGCCTCTATTCTGTTCTGCTAACGTGCTGCAAATGCTACTCAGGCTGCGCAGACGTTGTGTAAATGTCAGGATATGCTGCTTCGATTTTGACCTTTTTTTTTAATTTGTCTCTCGTGAGTGACAGATTCATGGAAGTGCAATACTAAATTGTAGAAGTACCCCTTTAAACCTAAACCCAAGCCCTGAACTAAGGCCTTTATAAGTGAGGACCGAACAACATGACCTCACATCACAAAAATGTCCTCAATCTGCAGGCTTAATATTCTAATACTTTAGAGTCACTTTGTGGGGCATTACAAAGATTTATATTAATTTCCTGGAGACTTACCCTAACCCTAACCACTACTTGCCTAACCCTTACCCTATGCTTAACCACTGACCCAAACATCAGCTTTTTCTGAATTGGGGACACGGCTTCTGTCCCCAATTGGACAACCCGTCTCCAATTAACTGGTCTTTAGTCTGAAATGTGTCCCCGAAAGTAACCTAAGTCAGAAACAGACGCGCACACACACACACACACACACACACACACATACATTAGCTCTTGCTGCCACTTCAATCACAGCTACCAGTAAAGTCAGCTAGGAAAAAGGCTCGGCCTCACATCATCTTCTCTTTCCTTTCCGCCAGAGAGAGAAAAAAGGAATTCAAAGGAATTCAAAAACATAAAAAAAACAAAAAAAAAACACAAGCGGCCTCCTCTCCCATCCACTGCTCATGCACAGGCCTTTCACTCATCCTCTGCGGGTGCCCGTGTGCGTGTTCACCCGCGCTTGAGCGTCTAACGTTGTGCATTTCTGTGTCTTTTGTGTGTGCTTCAGAGACGGTTCAAGCGAGGTCACCTAATGGGAATACAGCAGCAGCAGCAGCAGCAGCGAGGAGGCTGTCTGCTGGCAAGCTGCTTTGGAGAAGACAGCAGCTCTGAGGTCCCATCAATAACAGACCCACAGACTGACAGAGAAGAAAGTGACAGGGTCAGCGGGAGCGAGGGGGAGGGAGGGAGGGATGACAGAAAAGAGAGTAAAAGAGGAGTTACTTCTCTCTAAGGGCAGAAGAGCTCAGCCCACTTAGTTTGCATGACATGTCTTTTTAGGAGAAGAAAACCTGCGACGTGGGTATTGCTGTTCTGCACAATATATATATATATATGAGTACATCTCCCACTACTTCCCTCACTTTCAATTCAGTAACATTTCCACTGGGTTTCTCAGTGGAAGGGGCCGTCTCACTGACATTAAGAAAAATCAATCCCTCTTGTTGGAGGTGGCTATGGAGTGGAACGGTGCCGCTGGACCTTAGTGGGCATGTGGGAGTTTCTATCGCACGGCGTCGATGCCTGGATGGCACGATGCCCGCTGTGTGTGTCGTCCCAGTTAGGGAGGATGGAGGGAGGGATCAATGAGGAGGAAGAGAAGAGGAAGATGGGGATCTAAGGAGGGCAGACAGTGTCCAACTCATTACAGGATGACCTCTTCACACCAGTCGCCTGGCAACGGGAAGGTAAATGGAGCTTGGGCTGTGGAGGGGGGGGGGGGGGGCGGTTGAGAATGTCACAGAGGAGGGACAAACACTGTGACACACTGATTCAGTGGGAGATACACCACATATTGGAAAGTCTTTGGCCATCAGAGGAGCTGCAGTCCCACCTCTGACTACTGTAATGCTATGGAACACATAACATTATGTTACATGAATGAGGTTATTTCATTCATCCTACATTTTCTTAAAGCTACATGCATTTTCAAACAACTGACACTTCTTATTTTTATTTTTTTGTAATTATTATTAATGATCTTGTATGTAAGATTTTCCCTTTTTCCTTCATACTGTATAAAATACTAAATAAAAGTTAAAAAAAGAAAATAATCTGTCATATTACCACTTTAAAGCTGCTATAATCAATATTTTTAATGAACATTGATCCAGGACGACGAAGTGTACTTATGTTGTGTCAGTTTACTGAAGTATTACATTCAGCAGATAAGTGACCCCTCCATATTGTGGTGTCCTTTAAAGTACCTGACAACCTGGTGGATGAAGTGGTCTGGGTCCTGAGCAGCGAACACGGTGAGAGTGGTCCCTGCCGGCACGCCCTCCTCAAAGCGGATCGTCTTGGGGTTGACGGGGAAGACGGGAGGCTCGTTCACATCCTGAACTGATATGGTGACTCCCGCTGTGGACTGAAGCGAGGACTGAATGCCGCTGGCCAGGTGGGCCTGGTTGGACACCACCACGGTCAGCATGAAGGCACGATTCATCTCGAAATCCACCGGCTGGAAAGAAAGCCACAAGGAGGGAGGGATGCAAAATGATGAGAGATGGGAGGAAAATGAGTGTAGCTGATTGCAAGATTGGTTCTAACTGCGTTCCAATTTGAGAAATGACATATAATTCAGTTAAAACAATGTGAGACCAAAGTACTTAGTCGTCAACATCTGGCACTTCAGAGCAGGTGGAAACATACAAGATGCAGTGTGGAATAATAATGGAGAACAACTGTCCGCTTTCATTTTGAAAGAGCTCAATATGAGACATCAGCATGTGTGTAGAGGAGCCACATGTACAGCTTTGTTTTTTACCTTGACCACCGTCAGCATGCCCTCATTGGTGATAGGGTTGGTGCGGATGGTGAAGTGTCCAGAGGGGTCCCCGCTGACGATGCGGTAGACGGCGTTCCAGTTGGGACTGTGGGGCTGATCCCTGTCGACCACCGTCAGGTTGGTCACAACCACATTCACCTTGTTCTCTGGCACCTCCCCTGAAAACTGCAGAGCAGGAGGGAAGGGAGGAAGAGAAGGAGAGAGGAGGGAGGGGAGATAACAGGGAGAGATAACATCAAGCTGACGTTGCTCCAGCAGTCGGCTAATGCACGTTAATAAGTTGATTTATTGAGATTTTAAACATTAGCTTGTGCCATCCTCATTCATAATTGTTACTATGAAAACAAATAAGTGCTTTTAGGGTCATGCCAAGAATGCTCACTGCACTGAAACATGAACTGGAAGTGGTGGTAAAATAAATGGGGGAGAAATTAGAAAAAGAGGAGAGTAAGAAAAAATATGTATTTGTTTAAATGTGGATAATAGAGAATCATATCCTCCATTATGTTAATGCTGTCCCTTATTCCATGTCTGCTCATATGAAACTCTTTATTTGAACTAATGGATTTGTTCAATTAAGTGTTTACCCGTTTCATTTAGATTCTGTGCATTCACCAAATCTAGGTCTTAATAAGCAATTAGATAAGTGCTGTAATTAAGGCAGCGGTAGGAATAATCTTTGGCTAATGATCTTCATTATATTGCAATCTTAAACAACTCCCCTCTGAACTAACTCTGGAGGAAACTTGGTGACAGCTGCAGAGCTCAAAGAAGAATTTACGGCGCAATGGGATGCATGTCCTCCTCTATAGGGATTTATCTGGCTACAGAGTGATGGGCACTCAAAGGTAGATACACACACATGCGCATACATCCACACTAAAAGCTCTCATTGTCAGACGATAATCCCCGTTTCCTCTTGTGAAGCGTTAACTTGTTTACGGTGCGTGTCTGCCAGCTGCTGTTCACTTTAATGGCTTCATCATCGTGGGATTGAAGCGGCGTCCAAACTGCCCGATTCCTCTCTTCCTCTTCTTTCCCTCCCTCCCTCCCCTCTTGCATCCTCTTCTCCTATCAGGCTACGACCAGGCTGATAAGCACAGAACAAATTAAATATGCACTCTCAGTCTCTGGCGTGTGGACTCCTCCATTTCATTTCCACCCCGAGCTTCAGCATAAACACCACCACAAACCTTCCAAGCTTGTTGGGCCGCACTGTCAGGCGGCCAAATGGAATGTGCTCTCTCAGAGGCATACACAATGGTGCTGACTGTAGTCCAAAATGGCCACTCTCTCTAAAATGCAATGTGGACCCGTTGATAAGCCACTAGAGACACAGACTTCGAGTTTCTGAAGGATTTTGTAGTCACAAGGAAGGGGGGGAAAAAGATTCAGCTGTAGGTAATCGTCAAACGGGACCTCAGTCTACTCTGCCGGTGAATATAAAACTTAAATGAGACAAAAAATAAAAAGAATCATTAAACTTTCATTTGAGTCGTTATGTCACAAAAGGTTTTTTCAGTGTTACAGATTCTGGCTTTATATACAAACTTTATGTGCTTTGCCCCTTTAAACATTCAACAAAGAGAACTTTATTAGAGGAAAACCTCAGGAACAGTGTGAGCTTGCTCAGCAACATTAGACACATTTTCTGAAGAAAAGTTAAGACGATGTACGGGATCAAAACAAAGCCCCCCATGAACGAAGTTTTTACTTTGAGAGTAATTCAATTTCTTAAACAAAACCGTTTTTGTCGCTGACTATTTTGGCTTTAAAGCGAGATTGTGTAACAGCAGCCGCTGTGGCCACAGGTGACAGTTAAAGGGTGAATGCTAACACATATAGAGGTGGAAATTCATTCAGCTCAGTTTGAAGATTCGTAGTCACTGACTATGTAGTTTGTTAACTTTTTTCTAAGCTAAGTGATTGCATTACCATTTTAATGCATTTCAGAACGTACAACAGTAAGTGAATGCATCACTGTTCTTCACTGATTCTGACTGACTGCAGAGAGAAAAACGACTTTCATAACCATTCAAAGCATAAGCATCCTCATTGACAGGCTATGTCAGGGTAATGAATTACTTTATGAACCTCCGACATATCAATAGACCTCACATGTATGAAGGTCAGCACCAAACAAAGCCCAGCTAATACAGGGTCACTTCTAATTATTGCTTTTCATGTTTTAAACTGTCTATAGACACAACCAGCCTTCAAATGTTTGAGCTGCAGTCTAGCCAGGAGACATTAGTGGGGCTACAGTGCTGTACAGACCCCAGATCATTTTAGAAAATAAATCTGCATCAAGGTGCACTGCCCAGCAGGGGAAATCTACTGCCTTCTTACTGAAAACTAACCCTGCAAATGAAAATGTTCCATTTTAGACGTCTGAGCTACGATTCAGCAAGACTAAATGGGCTCGTCCTTTTCTTCACGGGGCGTTGAAAACAACACCAAACGGTAATGCCAGCATTACGTAGGAATAAATGTACCCCAACAGACTCCTACTAATATCAGACTGACATCAGTCCACTTAAGACGGCCGTTATGTCTTCACTATGGTGTAATAAAGATATAGCTACTGGCAACAGGCGCTCGTTTTTCATGTTCCACAGAACTGCCTTTTCTCGCAGTCTGCTCTTTCTTAACACAAATTAAAGTCGAGAAGTGGGAAGCAGGGGAAAGTGGTGAGCGGCGATAATCTCTGGCACTCCACTTCTTTCAGGTATTTAGAAGCTCTACAGGTGAATCACAAATATCACTCAGCACTCATTCAGATCTGTAAACCTGTGTGTCTGGGGAGTTCGAGCTTTCAACCCCACAAGTCTTTCAAGCAACGCTCCTGCTCTTTGTCGTCGTCCGCTGAATGGCAGTACACTTTAGCAGGGGGGTGATACGCTTGATTAGATAGTTTGATTGGATACATTGAGGCAAGTACCACTGTCTTTTGTCATCACATAATGCCGAACATAGCGCTAACATTGCGCGTTTAGGCCCATGTGGTGGTAATGAATAAAACATGTGGCTTATTATTTTTTTTTACATATTAGATGCTATATATCAGTTGGTTTACACCCCCGCAAGCAATTTAACTTAATTAGCGTGCTTATGTTTTCTCTATGCCTCCCGTAGAGAGCAATGAATTCTTCTCGTGTCTGTCATGCACAAATAATTACTGAACTGCTCCAAGTCTAGCTGCCTGTGTGGGAAGCAAAACAAAACAAAAGACGTAGAGATTGACAAAGTGGTGGAAACGGCATCTGGTGGAGAACAATCTCCTGCCGTGGATGTTTCATGTAAGAGTGTGTTGCTGTTTGTGTCTAAGCAAAGGACATACAACACATTTTCATTCATTTCTGCTCCTTTGAATAACACACCAAAATATGGTCAACTGCTCCTTTACTGACAAGCTCAGGCAAATCTAGTCATTTACTCAGGAGGGGCTGCAGGGAACGTAATGAGGCCCTGAAGAGATGACAAACGTTTATCACAGCATGTATGTGCATGTCTCATCACTCTGTATTGTATATGCCAAGGACAATGTACATGTGTTTTTGTGTGTCTACTGAAGCTCAGCACATTTTCTGGCTAGCGGGAGAACTCTGGTCCAGAGCTACCCTCAATTCTGAGCGGGGCAGTTCTGAGCGGGGCAGCAGCCTTGTTCGGTGAGCTCTACCCCCTGACAGCTGGGGAGCTCTTATCTGAGCATGCGGCTGGAACTGTACTGGCACGCACACTGCCGACGGCCCCATTGAGGAGACAGGGATCACAGTGTGTGACGCTGACACACTGCTCGCTCTGCCTCCGAGCTCGGCTGCAGACAGCATCTGTCTCTCTCAGGAATCTCAGAAATCCAAGCGCTCACATAAAGAGCAGCAACAATCCTGTAGGTCTGTCGGGCTGCGGTCAGCGTTTGTTTCTGTTTTGTGACCAGGCTGAGAATAGAGAATATGAGCAATATGTGGGGGAAGATGCAGAAACGTAAAGGCATGCAGGCATAAATGCAGAGCTTCTGCTTTCAGTTGGTTCCCCATCAATAAACTTTCATATGGTAACTCTCACTCTCAAAAACAAATACCCCCCACCCATCTAACCACACACAGTGTCATAGTTAAGTGGACCAGCTGTAGCGGGCTTCCTGTCAGACCAATGTGGAGGTCACAGGGACCAGGGCCAGATGCCTGCAGGCAAGCGGTGGCCACCAGAGGCCCCGCTGGCAGGGAAAACACAGAGAGGGAGGGAGGGGTACACCACCCATCACCAAAACTGATTTTTTTTTCTGTCTCTCCATATGTTGTTCTTGCACGGTGTTTCTTTATCTGTCACTGTGTTGTTTTATGTTCTTTGTATATCTGTCCTTATCTCACATCTATGTCAGCTGTTGTATATGCATCCCCCTCGTCTCAATGTTGTCTTTGAGAGGGACCAGATAGTGTATTTTCTAATAATATCTGAGGATAATATGAGAACAATATACCCTCATGTGCTATATGTTGCATAGTGGCTCTGTGGGACAGTGGGGTAGCATAGCGACTCAATAAGCAATTGTTAAAATGACAAGGTCAAACCTGGAGGTGAAACTGTTTTGTTGGAGTCTGACCTCTGGCCTGCCTGTTTATGCATATAGGAATACATCCTCTAAAGGGACTGTTGGGGTAGGGAGGGTGGCTGAATCCTATATTTCATTCTACCCCCTTTGACAGAACTGTAATATCCTCCCCGAAATACAAAATAGTGAAAATACAACCACTCTCTAATGTTCAATAAAGAGCTGTTAAATAAACGGCCATGACAGCCACCAACTGAATGAACCAGGAAGAGGCTGCTAATTTGACGAGAAAAATAAAGATTTAATACAGAGATAGGACTGTAGGACTGATACGACTTAAACTATTCGATTTTCATAAATCTCGAATCATAAATCTCACACAGATCAATAAAATATTGATGGGAAAATTTAGGACTCACCGTTCTGACTGTCAGTTCTGGGGGATTGTCGTTGATGTCGGTAATGCTGATAAGGGCTGTGGCTGTGTTGGACAAGCCAAAGTTCAAGTTGCCCTCCATGTCAGTGGCCTGGACAATGATGGTGTACTGGGACACTTTCTGTAAGAAGAAGAAAAGAGAAAACATACTCAGGGAACAATATTTCAAATGCAACAAACCTGGACACAAATAGATCAACAAATTAGATATTTTTGCCATGTGACAATGACATAGTGAGTCATATGAATGAATGCATGAAAACCACCAGCTGAGCACACACACCTTCCCTTCTTTTGTAGATACCCATTCACTGAAACAACAGAACGACTGGAGTCAGTTAGAACCCCTTATTTAGTCAATAACAGATAGTAAACAGTGTACACACACACACACACACACACACACACACACACATGAATAGACATACACAAAGTAGCAGGGAGGGAGCAATGTGTTGGTAAAAGGCCCATCCATTATTGCTTAAAAGTCTTGGCTTTCCACTGTGGGAACAGACCTGGATCATCACTCATTTTAATGGAGGCTCTGCCACTTTCAGATGCACCACAGTGCTGCAGATAATACCAGGAGGTGAACTTGCGTAGTCCAGTTACAGTGAGGGGGAGTTGCCCTAGAGTGTGCTGCAGCACACACTGCAATCTTACAGTGCTGTGACAAGGAAACACCATCAAGCGTTGAGCTTTGTTCAGGCACAATGAAAAAACAAAGAGGCGGAGAGGCACTGCATCCACATCCCAGCAGTGTGACACTGTCCATGGTGCTGAAAGTTCAGTTTTTTCCCCAGACTCGCCACTGGAAAGACGACTGTGTGTGTGTTTCCATCCTAGCAGTATAAGCCTATCTGCTTTATGGTCTCTTTCTCTTCCTACTAATCCATTTGGCTCAAACCTCTATTATGCCACAGCAAAGTGAGGGAGCGAGAGAGACTGAATGTCAAGGACAGGCCAGTGTTCGGCACACAGGGCCTTCTGCTCTGTTCAGCATCCACAATGCGTCCTATCGATAGTCAAATGTTCGTCTGTTGCTAGGCTAGCTTTTGCTGTGTTCATCCTGGGGTCACGCTTTCTAACAACTTGATGGCCAGTGGCACTGATGTCAGGGACTGCCTGGAGGAACGAAAACAAACCCAGGCAGAGGTCTTGTAGGTGTAGACGGGGGAGTTATTGCTTCCTGCTTAGGTGGCTGCTTCTTTGCTTTTTTTATTTCCTTAAGTCATGGCTTTTTTTTCTTCCTCTGGTTTTTTCTGTTCTCTTTGTTAACTCACATTCTGTTCTGCTTTTGATCTCTTGCTATCTTTCTCATCACATCTCGGTTGCTCAGTGTTCTCCGCCTGTCTGTTCTCTATCTGTCTATCTCTCTGTCTGTCTTTCTGCCAGTCTCTGTGTATCTCTATATCTCCCTTCTCCCTCCCACTCTTTCTTTTTTTTCTTCAGTCGTGAAGGATGCAGTTGATTGTTTGATCAGTCAAACCATTGAGGCCAGTTAAAACACCCAACTGGATTCATTTAGCATCTCTCCAAGTCATTATGAAGTGCGCAGACATGTTAATCTGCACCAAACCAATCCTATTAATGATAATTCAATACAGGCTGCCCTTTATTAGACTCATAATGAAATATCAATACCATCTCCCCACATAGAGCGCTTCAGTAAATAGAGCCTCCAATGAATGTGCCTCTCTGCAGGCTCATTTAGATCCCGTCACATACATCAATCTAGAAACAGCACCAGATGGCTGCAGGAAGCTAATAGGCTCGAGCTCTGATGGACGCCTTTTTCTTTGGTCAGGTGAAGAGAAATGGCTGGAGCTGAGCCAGCAGGTGGAGCTGTCACACAGTAGGAGGTGTGGCTGATGCATCCCGTCCTGCAGGGTTATATCACTCATCTGAGGGCAGTTGTGAGTTTATGGCCCTTGTAGTGCACACATACATATCTGCTAATGCTCCAGTGAGTGGGAACAGGTGGGACACTCAGACTCTTACACCGGGGATACACGTCCATGTGCACACCAAAAACACACACACACACACACACACACACACACACACACACACACACACAGAGCCAAGCACACTCTGCTGTCCAAAAGTGGCTGCCCTAACAAGCCAGTAAAGGGCTCTCTAATGAGTCCTATAGAAGTGCTGAACAGAAAATCTCTCTGTTAGATTAGAGTCCAGCGCTGGCAGGAAACGCAGCTTCTTGTCTCACGACCAACAGCAACAGCCCAGACTCCCCACACAGGCCTTGAGCCTCATGGACTTAATCTGCCACAGCTGAAAGCCACCAGAGACCATGGAAACACCTGTACACAGAGATCCGCCAACAATAAAACCCAATTCTTTTTTTTCACAGAGACCAAAATTAGGTAGTTTACCATCCAGCAGACCTGAAGAAAGAAGCAGGAAAATGGCTTCAGGCCACCAATGTTAGCTACTCGACAAATTCAAGCCAAGCAGCAGACAGGACAGGTGGGAAAAAACCTGGCTGCTCATGATTTGTAAGCAAATGGACTCGTGCTCCAGTGAGACTCTGTTAGCAAGAGCAAAGTAGAGGAAATAATGGTCCGAACGTGTAGGGCGATGTCAAACAAGTAAATGGAGATGAGTGGTTTTCTGGCAAAACATGTACAGTGGTGAATTAATCATACCTGAGCTGAGTGTGCATTTTCTCTGGGTGTGTTGTAAAGGACCACTCAAGGGGGGTAAAGAGAAAGAGGCCAGACGAGTGAGAGACTTGCTGTTACTTGTGTCATTTGTGGATTGAGTTCCGGCCTGCCAGGCTCCCACTGGCCAAAGTCATTAGCTTGTCACTTACAATCTGTCTCAAATGGCCCGGTACTCGTGGCTAAAACTGTAGAGACCAGCTCCCTTCTTTCCTTTGACTACACTCTCTCTCTCTCTGTCAGTGACCCCCCTCCCCAACTACAGTTTCAGCTCAGTTCAGCTGAGATCACTTCAATTAAATTTACTCCATCTGATTTGATGCTATTCGATTCCATCTCATTCAGTTTAGGTCAAATCAGTTCAGTTCCTTTCAGTTCAGTTACACATCCACGTTGCAGAGAGATATCTATAGTAACAAGTGAAGTACCTGCAGCTGGGTGGTTGTGATGATGAAATACAGTAAACTTCCACAAAGTTATTTTCTATTTTCACATCTTTTCCCAGTTGGAACCAAAAATATGAAGAGAAGTCTGTTTTGTCTCCATCTTCATCATCCATTCCTCTCTTCATCCCTCGCAGGGATGTCTCTCAGGTTGGGGTGAGGACACAAACAGCTCAACACTGGTTTGAAAAGAACACAAGTCAGCGGTGACTTATTGCAAGCACGGTTCTCTGAATCCCACTGCAGAGACAGAGTCACTCAGATACGAAGGTAAATCTGAGATATAAACTTAGAATCCACTTGATTAGATCCGCCTCCACATTTTCGCAAACAGCTCAGAGTAACATACTGGATAAATAAAAGCTGTGAGTCACATATGAATAAAGCTGCTAGAATAAAGCATGCAACACGACTGGGCATTAAGTTTAGTTAATCGTCCAACTGAGCATTACAATACAAAGGACAGGACATGATTAAGCAAATATGACCATGATGAACATGCTGTTGTCACACTTGCTGGCTCCAGCACGTCACAAACAGATAACAAACAGGAATGCCAGATAGAAAATGGCTCTTGTTCTGCCGCAGCAGATCATATCAGGTCTCTCATCAGTAAGAGAGGGCGTGTGGTCACCACAATCTGCTCACAATAGACCAAGATACCGGCGGAAGGTTTCTAACATGCAGTTGATTCGAGGCCTTAAACAATAAAACAATGGAAATGAAATAACATAAAAAAAGAAAGGGAAATCTCTGACCAGCAGTTACTGTATGATGGACATAGCCAAAAATATGTATATATGATTTGCAGGTAAACACTGACATTGGTCACATATAGGGGAAACACTGTTATATATTACAGCATCTGATTTTGCATTGTGTAAGGGCATGCCTTGTGCAGATACAATGCAAAATATCTGACCATAGGTCATTTGGTATTTCCTCAAAATCATTTGTGCCACAAGGCCCTTATGGGGTCATATTAGGTGAATTCTACTGTAAACAAATGAGATTAAGTCCTTTAAAGAATAGACTGGCGTCAAAGAGTCATCATGGGATTGTCGATGGGTAAAGAAGGAAACCCACAGAATGGACAAAGGAAAAACAATGGACTTGCAAATGTCTGTAAACACGTTGTTTTGGTAGTGAATATTTATCCTGAGCTGTTGAAAGGAGGCAAATACATAATCAATATATGGATCTTTAAATCAGTGAATACCTGACCAAGACCAAAACGGAAAAACATTATCTACAAGAGAGGGCGGGCAGAATGGTTTGAAACTAAAGTTCAATTCAGGCTTTTCTGAATACAAAACAAGGTCCAACTCAATACTAGCTAGGTGCACATAATAAGGTGGATATTGAGTAAATATTTTCTTGATTGAATGTTGGCTACAAGCAGTCAACATCCAACTTAATGCATCAATATTCTTCATTCAGCTGATGGGCTTGGCGCTCTGGTTCCTGGAGCTTTGGTACAGGGCGGCGAGTTAACATAACTCAGCGTCTCAATGAAGCCCCAGACCCATTTAGGAGGATTGCTCTCAGTCTGTATCCCTGCAGATCCTGATGGAGCCAGGCTGTGGGCGCTCATGTCCTTGAGGCAGTCCAGGCGATGTCTTAATCGACAGCAAGACAGTCCAAACGTAGAGCTGGCATCGGCCTGGCGGACAGCCTGGCGCTGGGCCATGCCACACCATGCCACGTTCCAGTCCAGGGCTCATGGGAGACTGAGACAGCCTGGGGTAATGAAAGACAACAGCTCTGCATGCCAGTGGAACCGGAGCCATTGGAAAGGGGGCACAAAGAGGGAACATCCACACCAGCTGTGGCACCCTGACATCTCCCACTCTGCTACCTGCTGCACCAGAGTTGCACTTCATTAGACATGGATTTCTTCTACAGTAGACTGACAGACGAGTCTATTTTTAGTACAGCATACATATAAATAACCTAAACCTTCACCTACTGCAATCTTAATCTTAATTTTGTCCCCCAATTTAAATGCAGTTCATCCAGAGTCCTCACACAAATAGCCATGTTATACTCCATATTTAGGATGTATGGAGTCAAACACACATGTGTACGGTTCAGCCCAGCTTGTGAGCCTGCAGGCAGGAGACACGTTGGAAGCATGTGAGGTCAGGGCAGGAGAGGGGTTGCGGGCATTGAGTGAGGGAGAATAATTGGTATTCAGCGGTGTCAGAGGTAAGTGATACCAGGCTAACCTCCATGTACCCCCCCGGTCTCCTCAACACGAGAGAACCTGCTTCACCCCTTAATTAGCACATGAATATTCTAATTAGACACCAGCATGGTGGATGAGGATTAGCTGAGTGTGAGAGAAAGAGATGGGAGAGGAGAGTGCTGCAAAGGTGTTTATAGGGTATAAGCATATTCATGTTTTTATACAACACTCCAGTTTGACACATTGGATCTTGTTCATGACATTCGCTGCTACTCCTCGCTCTGTGTGAGCTTTCACGGCATCTCAGAGACAAACATAACTTCACGGGCGTGTGTATGCGAACACGTGCCCAGTGTGTTTGCGTGTTTGTGTTGATGACCTTGACAGCAGGTGGGTGAACTCCCAGGTGTGTCCCAGTTTTAGTGGGAGGATCAGAGGCAGGTGGGACTGAGCCTGGCTTGATGTGTCCAGATTAATGAGCTTTCCCTCACTCACATCAGCTGCTACTGCTGCCGCCTGGGCCAAGCTGGAAACAGGGACACAGAGCTGGCTCGCGTTCACTAGACTCATTTATATTGTCCCACAAATGTATCACGCTATCATGGCACGCCAGCTCCGAATAAAATTTGGATAAGGAACGAGCATTGATGTATTGTATTCTTCTGTTATCAAAACCTGGTTTTGTTCCTGAGATTTTAACCGTAATTATTCTCCAAATACCCTCGCCTTGCTGTTGCTAAAATCCTGTTTTAATTTCCAAAGTGTTGCCTGGCCGGGTTTAGTGCCGAGAGGGACCAGCGGGACTTCTCAGAATATAAACATTATGAGACACACTCAGCGGTGCTTTAATGTCAGTAGTAAAATCAGCGAACTAAGTTACGAGGTTGAGATTATCCTCATAATGGCGGCATATGAATTTGAACGTTTCCCTGATTTTGCCAGTATTTTTTTTTATCTTCTAACAGAGAGATAAGGGAAGGTGTGTGTGTGTGTGTCTGTCAGGGAGAATGGCTGCAGGACGAACAATCTCCTATGAAACACTACTGCCCACAATCACCTGATGCAGCTTGAGATAAACAAAAGTTGGCCCTGCGTGACCTCCCTCATTAGCAGAATAAGATGGAAGATGGGAGCGGGTACAATGTGTGTTGTGGTGGTGTGTGGGTTGGCAAACAACCACAGCAAGCAACAGACGCACACATCAGCGGTGGATGAGACGAAAGAAGACAATGTAGAGAAAGCTCCCGCGACCTCGTCAGCAGAGAGGTGCTGCATTTGCGTGGCCAAACTGGCCATTATATCTGCACTGAGACAAACATGAAATATCATTACAGTACATGTACTTAGCTGATATCAGACTCTCATTTATATTTATACACACAAAAAACAGGCAAATGACTGGAATGAATGAATGAATTTTGTGCTTGGTTTACTTTATTTGACATTTTTGAAAGGGCAAATGCTGCTGAAAGTGATCCTGATTTTTTTTTAAGGTTTAGTTACGTCCAGGGATCAAATTTGGGATTTGTGAGGCAGGAAGCCCTGGAATTTGCAGGTTGAGATATTTATTTGGTTATTTCATAGCATTGTGCATCCAGAAAACACTTTACACTATCAACAGAAAAGGCATATATTTCGTTTAATGACTAGTGAAATTTTAACTTAACTAGTTTTGGTTGAAAGTTAATTATTAGACAAATATTAAGGGAGTTTAAGATAGTCCCTTAAGATATAGAATAAGATATTTTGGGGTTAAATGACCAGACCAGATAAAGACATTAAAATCAATGTTAGGTGCAGACTTGGGAAGCATCTATTATGGTAACTGACCTGTATTGCTGCTAACCTGCATTTGATTGATTTGACTTTACTCTGTCCACGGAGACCCAAGCTACTGTGAAGCACTACACAGCTGTGTTGTGTGTGTGTGTGTGTGTGTGTGTGTGTGTGTGTGTGTGTGTGTGTGTGTGTATGATGTGGGGTTTGGTCTCTGCAGAAAGGCTGTGTGAAATAATGAATGACTGAATGGAAAGGCTTTGTTTTCAAGTTCCCTCTTGAGTGGGTCGGACATATGGGAGCAAGTCGGTGGCTGGTTAGCCAGAATGGGCATCCTGGTGGCTGGGTGGTTAAAGAAATTGTTAAAGAAAAGGTTTGCTTAGCTTAGCATAAGGACTGGAAGTGGGGGGAAGCAGCTAGCCTTTCTTTAACTACTGGATGGATCAACCAAACCGCTGAAGGCCAAGAAGATAATAATAATAAGATATCAAGTCCCTGAATTTCAGCCAAAGTTTGATCTGAAGGCTTGGTGGACTCAAATGAGACACAGAATGATGACATGATGAGAGTAACAGCAACACAATGCACATATCTGATACTGACCTCTCTGTCCAGGCCGGCTGCCACGGTAACTATGTCTCCAGTCTCGCTGTTGATGGTGAACATGTTGGGGATGGGGCTGTGGGGCGTCTGTGAGAGGATGCGGTAGCGCACCATGCCGTTAGCTGTGGTGGAGTCGTCCGAGTCGGTGGCTGTCACCTGCATCACAGACGAGCCTGCAGAGAGAGAGTTAGTTAGCTAAGGAGACTCAGAGCGAGGTAGACGCACATCAGTGCACACAGCACTAGAGGAGGTCAAGTTGGGGAAAAAAGCAAGACAGAAAAACATGCAGGCGACATTCATTAAAATACATAAAAAATACATATGGCATAGTGAAGGTTCCTTGTAAGCATATTACCGTTAATGAATTTGTAGAGAATATCAAAGAGACGGAAGGGGGCTCAGAAGACAACAAACCCATTTATAAACAAGAAACAAGTCAATCAGACTTTGCAAATTGCTGTGACATTCTCTGTTCTTTGGCGAGCAACTTTTAGAGGGAGCGCCATTACAGAACAGAGTACAAAAACACAAACAAATCTGTTAAATAAGCCCCTATTTTAAGCTGTGCTGTTTTGTACTCTGTATATAGCAAGCTAGTGGGGCAAAGTTTCCACCTCTGCAGAGTCCATTTAGTAATGAGCAGCGCTGGGTCTTCTGCCATTTCCACCATCCATTATTTCAGCCTTCAGCGACACCGTGGCTGCCCTTAATGCTCCGATGCTCTCTCCCTATTTGTCTTAGAATCACGGATAAACACTGCCATTTAAGGCAGACAGCACAGAGGTGGTGAGGCGGAGGGAGTGTGTGTGTGTGTGTGTGGGTAAAGAGTGTATGTATGTCTGCGTATACGTACAGGTACATGTGTGCACCTGTATGCATGTGTGTGTGTGTGTTTGTCCTCACAGCACGTATAAGGGTGAGAGGCCCCGTGTCACCGCATCTTCCCCGAGCAGAATTATTGATTTGCAAGAGTTTGTCAGCTGGGCTCACAAATGCGACCAGGCAATTAGGAGCACTTTGTGCTGGAAAGAGGAGAGATCACCTCGCCTCCCTCACAGGGTTCTGTGAAAATGTCACTTTCCATCAGGCAGCCATTTACAGGCTGCTCCTGCTGCCGAGAGAAAAAAAAGGGACTGTCAGCTCGCAGGAGGGGGACAGGAGAGAGGAGAGACGGCTGAAGCACTAACATGCTTGAATGAGAAGACGGTGTAAGTAGAGAAAAGTCTAAAAGGAGGGAGACATGGATATAGGAGCTGAAGTAGAAAAAGGAGATGGGGAGAAAGTGGTCATTATAAAACCTACATGTATTGTTTAAATTAATTAGAAACAAAATTTGGATAAAAGTCCTGATGCTTTATAAAAATATGCCACTGCCACCCAAAACGAAAACATTATCATCAGTGGTCGACCATCAGTGGTCATGATGGTGGGTGCCATGCTGAGAACGCACCAAATCAGCAATTTTCAATAATCACAAAAGCCATCAAATTTGGGCATTTACAGGTGTCTCTATTCCCATAATTGGGTCTAGATGGCACCATCATTCCTGTGACAGCCCGTATGAAGAGTATTGTAGCCTCGATTTCTATTTCAAACTTCATTACGTCTCAAAGCAGGATTTGTCAGTTTGTCCATTGGAGGAAGAGAAACGAGTCCAAAAGACAGGAAGAAGAGAGACAATTACTGCTATTCCACCGGGGACAGCGTCAATATATAATCAACCATTCCAGTCCCGCAGGGAGGGAGAGGACGTGATTTTGAATCACATGTCGGTGCAGCTACCTTTCATTTCAATGAGGAGGATTCAGGGATATCATGATGGAGCGCTTTCAGATTCAAAGAGGGGTGGCCACGCCTGAAAGGGTTAATCTCTGGGCCTGTTTAATTCCTCTTTAATTTGAACACTAATTCCAAATCCTAATTGCTTTTCCGCCAAAATTGCTGGAGCTGAAAATTCAACTGGCGGCAGGCGCACACATTGTTGGCCATTTTGCTCATGTGATTTGAGATCACTGACGAGGTCTATCTGTGGCCTGAACGTTAGCAAGCCAGAGTCAACATCTGCCTCCCAAATAGAGGGAAGATGGAACAAAAAAAAAGAGGAAGACGCACAGACAGATCGAGCAGTACCAGGGAAATATATACACAGATGCAAAGATAGGTAGCAGAGGAGGAAACTGCAAAGCAGAAAAAGAACGTGCAGACGAGAATAGAGGGTTTATAAAGACCACTAAAAGCAAAAGTACAAGGGTGTCAGGGAGCGAGAGGGGATGGACGGTGTAAGAGGATAATAACTCTCATCAGTGGAGGGAAGATAGAGGTTGAAAGAGTGGCTGCGGTACAGTAGATAGAGAGTGAGAAGGAGCAGAGGTTGATAGGTAAGGGAAGAAAGAGAAAAGGTTGAAACCCGTGGATCTTGGGGGGAAGTGATGAAGGTGACGCACAGTGTTCACACAAGAGCCTCTGATGGAGTCCACTAGTCTCTGAGGACACGAGTCGAACCATTCGGACCATTCACAAACACCAGCTACGAATGAGGTCAGAAACAGGCAGCATGATACTGTGGGCCTCTACCAGCCGACTCATACTCAAGGACACAGGGGCTGAAGGCTGTCCACTCCACTCCAGTCTGTCCCACAGGAAGGCAACAGTGTCCAGAGTTTATGTTCTTTATTTTACAGTGGTTTGAGCACCTCCAAGGCTCGGACGGGCCTGAAACGATCCTGATTTAATCATCTGTACAAAAGATTAGCAGCTGTTTTGACAGATGAGGATCAGTTTATTTGTGAAAACATTTCTTTTGTGGCCCTCATGGAGCTTTGTCAAGATGATGTCATCAGGGTTATCTTGGACGTGGACTACTTGCAATAAGGGAATTGCAGGATCCAGTTGTTGATCCATTCTACGGACTAAAGCTCAAGATGTCTCGGCCTCTGTATCACCAAATTTAACTATTCTTTATTAAATCTTTCTCTCGCAAGTCTCCACATTTTTTACGAATTCATGGGAATAGCTTTCATAAAAAGTCACTGAATAGGAGAGAAGTGTATTATGACTTGTTGTGTCTGACTGGCTTCTTCTCCATAGATGTCTTGGCTAAGTCTGGAATTATCGTACTCCGAAGACACACGAGTGTGTCTATGCAGAGGCGACTGTTATGGAGCAGCCCTGCAAACATCTCCAAACAAACTTCATGCACGTTTGCCTACATTTAGCCAAGAGAAGTGTGTTCCAGCCTTCAGGCTCATGGGCCTCATAGTATTTACAGCCATCAGCCATTGCATGAAGAATGAAACTGGTGGCCATGACCCTAAACCTTGAGGATATTATAAAAAAGACATATGAACGTTTACAAAGGAGCCAGCAGCATTTCTGAACTCTACTAAACGAAGTAGTATCATTTCAACTAAAATAAAATAGGGATTATTTTGTTAGCACTCAAAGATCAGATGAGGTTTTGACAACATGGCACTGTATTATAGTCTACATTAAAACACACCTCCCTACAGGTCTAGTGGATTATCTGCTCCACATTGCTTGCCTGTAGGAACAAACTGCTTCAAAGAAAACTGACACAGAAACAGACGTTTACACTGAGGTGGCGGCACAAACCGCTGTGTCAATAAAAACTGTTCATGTGGCTCTGGATTGGCACCATGAAATACATGTCAGGACCAACCACCTGCTCACAAAGTCTAGGTCCAGTACGGATTAAAAGCATCGCTGCTCTCTCCACCTCTTCCACCTCTGCTCGCCTCCATCACTCCACCTCTCCCCTCCTGTGCTGATGCCTAATTACCCCCGTAGGCAAGACGGAGAGAGAAAGTCTCTTAAATCTCTCTGCAACTGTTAGCAAACTCTTCAGGAGAGAGAAAAAGAGGAGAGAGAGATGCAGCCCCCGTCCCTCCCCTCCCCCTTGGGAGGGCAAATCGACTGTGAGAGAAGGCACTCAGCTGCTGGTTTTGATCTTGCACTCTCATTTCCGAAGGCCTTTTTTGAGAAAGACGGTCCATAAAAGGGGACAACTTGCTGTCAGAGTCGGGGAGACGGGGGAGGGAAGCAGAGCGACAGAACATCACAGGGCAGATGTTCTGAGCACACTGCGGCCTCAGAACACCAGAGCTTTCTGAAGAAGTCACGCCATGTTGACACATCTTAACCACTTAAGGCCACTTAACACAACGCGAGGACTGTCTCATGTCACAGTCTTGAAGATTTTATAGAAATTCACATCATTTTGGTGACCTTGAAAAGGCAGAAGTCTTTGTAGTATTTCTTATTATTTTATTATACACTAGCTCTTGAGCCGCAGCCCACAAGTGATTTTTTTTTTTTTATGATACTAAATGAGGAGAACTACCAAAAGAACCTATTTGCACACATTTAGCAGGTTTCCCAGGATAATCCTCCTAGTTTCAGATTGAATCCCATTTATTCCTCATTAACAAGAGCCGAATGTGATCAGATAGCTCATTTTGTCATGTACTGTTTTGTTACGTTTGATTACCTGCACAAATTAAATTCTATTAGTCACAGGTTCATTTGGTGCGGTGCCGGGGGGGCCCGGTGGCAGGGAGTGACAAATGAAGCTGTTTTAAAACTGAACCTGGCTGACGGTTTGATCGGATCTCTCCCCACGTAACATCTGGTGACCGCGATAAGGGCGGTTCCCTGTAGGTCTCCCTCTTTGATGGCTTTCACGCCACGCTAGATATGGAGATGTGTTGTAATGCTTCAGAGAACCTTTGATATCTGGGTATAGATACAGAATGTGATACTACTTCAGCTTTACACGCATCCCCCACTTTGCTTGGCATTTAGAAGAAAAATAGGGGCCAAGGATTTTTATTTTTATTTTTACAACCATATCCATAGAAAAGGCTTGTTGCTATTCCGCCCATGTTTTAAAATATCTCAAATATCAAAAATGTTTCTATATACTTGGATTATTCATTGTGCACACTGAAGACAGAGAGCATACTTTTCCTTTGTGCACAGGTTGATTTAATCTCTTGTATTGGTGTGGTAGAAAACTATGCAATGAGCCTTTCTACTTTCAATGCATCATGGTTCACCTTTCTGCCAAGACAGTGCCGATGAATCTGCCTTCAGTTAAGTTTCTGTTGGAATGACATGAGCACTGGCTGCGAGCCATCAGCACATGAATTAAATATAACAGCAATATTTGACAAATTTTGGATTCATTTGGACAGTTTCACACTTCTTTTCCGATGAAATAGTGGAATTAAATTGTTTAACCTTTTAATGTTTAAAGAAATCACTCTTAACATAAATGGAATCTAACCATGCAGATAATTTCCTTTTTTTCCCCCCAAGGCTTTTGAAATCTCCGCCGCCGAGACTTCTGTCACCATGCCCATACACGGTGAAGCGAAAAAGAGGTACGTGAGAAAATATGTTATTAATTGCTTGTGGGTTTTGATTTCTGTACAATACATGTTGCTTGGCACAAATTTCATGATAGCCACAACCCACTCAACTATTTCACTGCTTATTACTGTGAAATATTGTCTTTGCAGGGTTTTTTTTTCTTTTCATTATTGAGTTCTCTGTGTCCTGATAGGCACGTGCATGGCCACAACATGCCTGTAACTGTTGTGAATCATTATGTGGTAATAGATATCAGTATTCCATGATGTCTCACCACTGTTTAAACCTGCTGTGGGCAGCGGGACACAGATACTGAGATATTCCAGCAGCATCGCTGGACACTCTGCCCTGCGCAGCACCTGCCAGCTGCAAAGCTGGGACGGCTTTCAACACACCACCTGCTGCCAGGATGGAAAGAGTCACCTGGAGTAACACCTCTGGGATTTCCACGGTCATCTTTCGATTTCCCCACAATGATGCAAGCCACATGCAAATTCTGGTTGCACACTGTGGAGCTCAGCGAAAGTGATTACTGCATCTTATTGATCCGATGGCTCTTTTAATAATCCCTCAAAATTTCAGACTTATGTGTGATATGAGGGTTTAGTTTAAGGGATTTAGTAGAGGAAATGTATATTATTACGTGTAGAAGCCAGGTGAATCGCTGTACTCGGCCAGAATAGACAATGAGTATCAAAAAATAGAGCAGCGGCTGCTCTTCAGGATAGGCAGAATTGAAGACTGAAAGCGAGAAGATGAGAAAAATCCAGAGAATGTGAGGCACTCTCAAGCCAAAAATAAGTATTATTTGAGCTTGGGAGTGCCTCATATTCCTCTCTATTTTAGTTCAGATAGTTCCTCTATTGAATCTTATATATATTGAATATTGTGGTAGTTGCTTATGGTTTTGGGATCCAATTAGGATTGGGCGATATGACAGTATATACGATGGTAGAAATATGTCTCCCGGTAGAGATTTGGCAATAGCGGTTGCCCCTCGGGAGCTATCCCTTAGTTTTGTTCATATCGCCCACCCCTAGATCAAATGTAGCAGAGTTCTAGGTGCGTACAAAGTCAGAAGGAATACTAATGATAAGTGCATACCTGCCATTCGGCTGTGTATCCTGTTCTCTATCTGCAGTGCTGCTGGCTATAAAAACTGACTTCAGTAAAACTGTGCGGCACTTAACTTGAGGTCTAAACTGGGTCCATTATTAGTGAGTAAAAGATTTAACTGGCAGAGTATATATTAAAGGCTTAAATGGGCCAGAAAAGTACAAAATGTCTCCTTGAACCTACACTGAAGACGAATCGCAGTCATTCCTGTTTTCTTCGACTGAAACAGGCAATAAGGCCAACGCGGCTTTGCAGCCTGTTTTCCTAATTAAAATTCATCAATTCAAACACCAATGGCTGAGTAAAGGAAGATAAAAAGTGCTCCATGCACAATAAGCTTTTTTGACACCAAACTCTCAACACCTGACATTGCGCGCTACAAAAATAAATGTTACATGGCAGCAATTGCTTAATGAAGAGCAGAGCAATTATACTGTACATAATGTAATATATTTCTTGTTAATTGGTATCGCAGATTGCATTCCATTCAAAACAAAACTTAATTCAAAGTCTTTTGTCACTGCGTGCTCTCATTTTAAAGTAAGCAGAGATTATCAGAGTGAAAAAAAACGAAGAAAGTAGCTTTTGGTCTGTCTGGTTGCCCTCGCTAATTAGGAGCTCTGTATATAGATCCATGCTCCACTGAGGAGTAACCACTTTTCACACACGCACACACACAGTAAATCCCATACTTACACACAGGCACACACACACGCGCACGCACGCACACACGCACGCACACACACACACACACACACACACACAACATGCTTTCCTATATTGTTTACAAATCCCCTCGAGATTAAACTTTGCAGCAGAACAATATCTGAACACTGTGAAGACAAACATGGGTCCTTGGGGTCTGATTGTTAGAACAAGAGTTCTTCCAGTCAAGACATGAAAGCTACTTGCACATTCTGCTCTCGTCTCTGGCTTCGCACTGACCACAGATCTGTTCCCTGATTGTGAGGGAAGGTCTACGTCTCTCCATGCTCTGCAGAATTGGATAATGATGCATCCAGCCAAGACACTGGAACACAAATGTCTTGTGAACTTGCCCTCATCTGAACCAGGCGAAAACTTGAAGAGTCACGGCAAACTCACACCTCAAAATATTGGTTGGCCACACAAGTCCAAATTTATTCAGGGACACTGTAAGTAAGATTGAAACATTAGGGTTTTCTGAAGGGCCCTCGGAGGACGGAAAAGAAAAAAAAGAGCATCTGATTGGTCGAACTGACCGAAATAGAGTTACCCAAAAAGACTCGAGTAGTTTACAAAGTAAACAAGTAAGAGGCTGTGCATTTCAGTCATTTAAAACATTTCTTGCAATTGTTAGAATTTTAAACTAATCCAACAAAATGTTTTAGCTATTCATAAGTCAGTCTCAAGCACAACTTCAAGTGGATTATTGCATTATTAATATTCTGCAGAGTGCAGTAGACAAGCAAACATAGTGGCAGTATAAGTGGTGTGCATAAGTCCGTGCATTCATTTCAATTGTTACAATTGTAGATGATTACAGGCTTGTATTTACAGTTTTTTTAATGGCTTTCATTATGACTCAGCCAAATCAGAACTGAAAGTACAGTTTGAGCTCATATCATCCTCCTATAACAAAAGGTGACGTCACTTTAGTCACAATGTGAGCTCTGCTGTTGAGCTTGAATGTTAGATATCCCTAAATTTGACGCAAATATGAAACTCTTCCATATGAAGGAATTGGAACCCCTATTTGTTAACGCAGTGGTTCCCAACTTGGGAGTTGGGGCCCCCAAAACAGGTCGCAAGATAAATCTGAGGGGTCGCGAGATGATTAACAAGAAAGGAGAGAAGAAAAAAGGCTTTTCTACAGGCTACAGGCTTTTCTGTAATCTGTAAATGTTTTCTCAACGAGGGGTCGCAAGTGGACACTGCTTTAGTTGAGGGGTCATAAATCATAAAAGTTGGGAACTGCACAGTGTCTAACAATGGGGAATCAATTCAAATTTTTTTCCCCCTTCTCTTTCACCTTTGTAAAAATAAAAAATGACAGGAACAAAATGGAAGTATTGTGTGTATAGTCTGCAGTGTGTTTTAGGCCTAGATGAATTAGCTTGATGATAGTTGTCAACAAAAACAGGGTGTCGTTAAAGAAAGGAATATTATCATAATTTGGAAAGATTTAATAATAATTTGGGAAGCTGCCACCTCCATTTTATGGTGGAACCTGCACTTACACCTGTATCAGCATGCCGCCGTATCTACGATGAGTAGAAATAACTCTTACCTGGTTTGGACCCTTCAGCCACGGAGCCGTTGTACACCTGGTTTTGAAACTCGGGTCTGTTGTCGTTCATGTCGATCACATAGATGTACAGATCGATTGGATTCTCCACCTGGTTACCATTCATGTCCACTGCGTGGGCTCGCAGCTGTGAATATACAGAAACAAAGAAGGGATCGTTAGCTTTCAACACTGAATGCGAGCTTGAAGGAATATTTCAAATGTAGCTCAACTGACTAACAGGCCGCTGGCTTGATTGATATGAAACTCTGTAGACTGTCTGGACCAGGACAAACTCAGCACACAGCACAACTTTGACTTTGTGAGTTGGCAACTTCATTCAACTGGCAAACGTTCTGTTTCCTGTCTGCCAACGGGGCATGAGTATCCTGTTGGTATCTTGGCATGAACCACAACAACACAGAAAGGGGCAAAGTAGTGAAATGTTCCAGACACACAAACAACACCTATTTTGTTGTTAGCACAGCCAGAGGCCTAAAAAAATATCAGTGAGGTGTTGCTGCTCAAGCTGTGGCGTCTTTTTGTTCGTGGGAGAGTGTTTGGTTTCGACAAAGTCCGCCATTTGGATGGATGTCTCTGACTGACGAGCTTTTCCTTGACAATTCACAGTGTGAGAGTAAGAGAGAGCAAAGAGGAGGAGAATGAAGAAAGAGAGCAGCGCAGGGAAAAGGCGAATGAGATGGGAGGGAGAGGAGGAGAGTGACTGAACCATGTGCAAGTAAATGAGAGATGAAAACACAAAGAGGCAGTGGGGGGGGGGGGCTTGAACAGGGAGGACTGACAAAAGCAATCATCATCTACAGTGAGATGTCTTAATCTCCACCGCCGCTGTTACACACCCTCTACTCCCCACCAATCCCCGCTAATGATATCTAACATAACGCAAAGCTTTGTAATAGCCCTGGAACCAAACCAGCACTGTTCACTGTGACTTACTCTCACTCAATTGCCTAGAAATTCATATCCTCTGCAGAAATGTTATTCAATCACAGCTTGGCTTGGTAAGAGGAGAGGGGCTCTCGTTCCGGCTAACACCGACACACTGGCAGCAAAACATTTTGCCTGCCACAACACAGTTGAGGGGGATCCGCCTGCCAGCCTATTTACAGGAAGTCGTGATGTATTGTGGGGTGACATGAAAGATTGAATGGCGGCACCTGCCGTCACCCAAACACAACTAATCATCCTGGCTTTTGTGCCTGCCTGTCAGGGATGCATCAAAACATACCCAAACACGCGCCCGCTTGAGCATTCACAAGCGCATCCAAACACCGATTCAGACACATGTTTACGCATATTAACATGGACACTGACACAAGCGTGCAGATACACACTGGGGAGGCACACACAACCAATCAAAAGAGCCCTCTTTAGCCACTTAATGATCCTCAAGATGCTAGTTTTCCATTGGCTGAAGCACAGCAAACAAACATGGAGAGGAAGCCCAACAAACAAACAAGCCCAATCTGTTTTCTCAGCTGTGAACACTGCACGCTGAGGGATGTGTGACTGATATGTGTGACTGCCTCAGTGCAAGGATGTGTGTGTGTGAATGTGTGATAATAATTGTGCATTTATTTATTGTCTATGTGTTAAACTGTATCTTTTAGTGTGTGTATGTTTTGTCCTTTCTGCCTGTGTCCTTTGTGCGTGTACATTCCTGCATATTTTCTTATATTTCTATAAGTGCATATATCTCTATATTCACATCTCCGTGTGTGTCTTCCCGTGTGTGTGCACTAGGGTCTGCTCATGTGTGTCTGTGGGTTCGCTGGAGGAATTGGAAATGTGATCTGAGGGCCTAGAGAAGTGTGTGCGCCGGGCAGACTTCAAATGTATGTGTGTGAACTGACATCAGTATTCTGCAGGGTGAGCTTTAGTATGACTGGACCAACCACAGAGGAGAAATACAATTTGTATTTGGCCCACTGGCCACTTACCCAATATATAACCATGCTTGCATGGTACTTCCAGAAATCCTTGACAATTTTGTAACATATGCTGTGGTTGTTTCTTTCTCTGCTAAAATAAGTAGCTATTACACTTATATTACGCCTATCTACAGACATTTTCCAAACAAATTGCTGTTGGAAATCTGTTACTTCTTGTGTCTCCACAAGGATTTTTCGGAGGCTTAAATGTACAAGCCTACCACACACGCTACAATGAACTATTATTATTTTTTGCTAGCGTGGATCCAGGGATGGCAGTGTTGTCTGTCAGTCGGTTCGCCCACCACCACTCAGGTTCAAATTCAAGTCCAATTACACTGAAGCAGTCGTTGGCAATGAGAGTCTTAGATATCAGGCCCCCTCCAACAGTGCTCCTACAGATATGTATAACAGAATATGTATAAAGAAAAATCATGCAAGTGGAACAAAATCCAATTTGAATCTAAGACCAAAAATAGTGCAACAGCTAAAATACAGGAATATAATATAATATATGAAATATAATACTGTGGTAGACTACGGTGATACTACTACTAGATACGGTGCGAGCACAGTGACACAGTGGTGAACTTGAGAGAGGTCACACAGTCGTGCGTGAACAGGGAGTGCAGGAGAGGGCTGAGCATGCAGCATGTTGAGTCAGGGTGGAGGATGTGGTGGTGCCTTGCCACACAGCCTGGGGTCTGCCTGGAGTTCAGGATCCATACAGGGCGGTGTTGAGTCCCAGGTCTCTGAATGATGAGCTTTGAGGGCACAATGGTATTGAATGCTGAACTTGTGGACTCTGTTGGTCCACACTGAAATATTTCAACAACTATTGGATGGATTTCCATAACATTTGGTAAAGATATTCAAGGTCCCAGGAAGATCAATTCTAATGACTTTGATGATCACCTGATTTTTCCTCTAGCGCGGCCAGCAGGTCAAAGTTTTCACTTATTCAGTGAAATATCAATATCTACCAGATGGATTGGCACAACATTTTGTGAGATGTTATCTTCATGACTTTGATTATTCCTTGACCTCAGCTGCACCTCGTTGGACTAAGATGGTGCACATGGTTATACTTGCTAAATATCATTGTGAGCATGTTAGCATACTGATGTTGGCATGTAGCTCACAGCACCACTGTGCCTAAATACAGCAACTGGCCCACACAACCTCCTCTCCAAATGAACACAAATACAAACACAGCACTATCAGCTAATCGTGATTGGTGCATCTGTGTAAAACACACATACAAACACTGAATGTACACTAAAGTCCATGCGTTAAAAAAAATATATAAAATAAAAAAAAAATAAATAAATAAATCACAGACATTCTCATATTTGCTCAATTCTCTTCGTGCCCTGCTGACTCACTGTAGATCTGTCTGACAAAACTGGAGCTCAGGCTAACACCCACTCTCCTCACCTCGGAGATCACTTCCCCCTGGTGCTAGTCTGTCAAAAACAGCAGCCTCGTCTCTCTTTTTACTTGAACCCAAAACTAACAAGCAAAGTTTGGCCTGCGAGAGCGCAGCAGTGCTGGGAACTTCCTGTCAAGTTGAAAGAAAGTAAGCAATGGACTAAATTTCCCCTGGGTCAAACGCCGGCTACATTCTCCTATAGTAAATCATACATCACATCACAAGCAGCATGGGTCCACAGGAGTCTAAATAGGAGCTGCGTTCAACTTGAAGTGTCCTCAACCTAACATGCTGTTTTCACTACAGGCAGTGTCAAATAAGTGTTTACTGAGCGGCTGTCCTTTCCCAGGGACCAATAACCTCGCTGCTTTATTGATCCCAAAATGCTGGTTGAGCATAAGAGCGGGTACGGGGAGACAACAAACACACACGCAGGAGTGTCCAGAGCCTGAACGCAGCAAGCACGGCAAGAGAGGAGGCTCATCTAAAACTAAATGGAACACACACACAGAAGTACGAGACAAACCAATCAAGAAGACAATCGTCTAGAGCTTTGCGTTTGTTTATAGTCATTGCACGTACTGTGTGTGTGTGTGTGTGGGTGTGTGTGTGTGTGTGTGTGTGTGTGCATTGGTGTGTGTATTACGTGTGCATACTGCTGACTGTGTGCGCTGACAGAAACACTGAAGAGATCCACTCTCCTTTATTCTCTTCTTCCTCCGAGACAGCAGCATGCTTTTGAATTAGCTCTATCAGCAGCGCAGCCATCTATCATGGTGACAGGCACGCGGGCATTGCGAGCCTGACACCAGTGCTCACCTCGAGTGGAGGTGTTAGTCTTTGCTGATATAAATTGAAACCTGTAATGTGTGTATATGAACCAGTGGCCTAGTGTTAACTCAAGTCTCATGCGGTCTGCATATTTAATTCACGCATTCTCAAAGCCGATTAACCCGAGGCTCCAGGGGGGCCAGTCATGAACTCAAACCTCCAGTCTCCTGTGTGTGTGTGTGTGTGTGTGTGTGTGTGTGTGTGTGTGTGTGTGTGTGTGTGTGTGTGTGTGTGTGTGTGTGTGTGTGTGTGTGTGTGTGTGTGGTGGGGAATCCTATGGGCCATATACAGGCTAACTGTACAGCTGTCAGCCTGCACCTTTGAACAGCACAGCTGCAAAGTGCAAGAGGTGAGCGTGCAACAATGTGTGGCAGTGGTGGAGTAAAACGGGGCAGCAGTGAACAGAGGAAAAGTGGGAAGCACATACAGTAAGTGAAAAGAGGTGAGAAAAGAGGGACCCGGCTCTGCTCATGATATGACACACGTCATATATCAGCATTCAGAACATGCAGGAACATACACCTTTGCAGGTGCACAAACATGTACGCACACACTTGAAGCTGCACCTGCTAATTAGCTCTGATGGTATGAACAAAGACAACAGTTTTCCTGCACTCAACCTTGGCTCTGTCTCTTTCCCTCTGTTCTATCCATCCTGTGCTGCTCTGCACGGCGAAACCTCAATCTAAATGACAGCTGAAGTGGCTGTGTGTTTTGCCAAGGCATTCATCATTGCTGGCTTCTGCATCAATCAGAGCCTGGAGAGGCTGGTGTGAAGGTACTGTACAGCAGAGTTATGTGCGCGCCGACTTGTGATTTTGTTTCAGCAGGTGACGTTAGTGTTAGAATGAAAGGTAGATGGGGGAGAGAAAAGGAGAGGCACATTTCCACAGGGATAATTGGGAGATAATGAGACAGATGTAAATGAGGCTAGAGGAGGAAACGGAAACAGAGTCATTTCTTCCTTACGTGAAAGGAGGCTCTCTCCTCTCTGTCCAGGGGTTGGGTGACAAACATGTTGCCACTGATGGGGTCTATGTTGTAGATCCCACTCGGGGGCTGATCGGCGCCTGCTCCCGTGATGCTGTAGCGGATGCCGACGTCCTTGTCCTGATCTGAGCGGATCTGTGGACAGAACCAGACAAACAAGTTCAACACAGAGGAACATGTGGTTTTTAGGCTTTTCCCACACTCGCAACAGGAAGCACAAAATGTTCAGGGTGACTTCAATTGTGAAAAACGCATCGTGAAATAATACCACACGTTTGAGAGAAGACTGAGAGTACATGGGATGTGTGATAGATACATTGATGATAACCTTTCCACTGCAAGCTTTCTTTTGTGCTAACACTTTGAACCTACTGCCTGAAGGTGGAAATAGAAAATTGAACAATGTGCAGAGTGGGAAATAGATCTACTGTCAGAAGATTTTGTCTGACCTGTTGAATTCGTGGTTTTCTTTACCTTCATGCCAGCTTCTCAGCAGACCTTGAACAAGTGGAAAAGGACCTTACTGCCAGCTATGATTGTACTTCTGACAGCTACCAGCCTGAATGATGTGAGAATGATTCATGCCATTATTCTCAACTATGTCTGACTGGAGCTTAATATCTCACAGTGCCTGTTCTACCTTTAACATCTGGGTTTTTATTTCACACACAATTCAAAATGTGACATTTAAAGAGTGATATATTTTACTTTGAACGAGTTTCAGTATGAGCAGCTCCACTGCCACAGAAATAAAAATATCAATACTTCTGCTCAGCACTTTGCTGACTTAAAAGAAGACAAAGAAGATGGGATTATAGCATCTCTTCCCGTGGCATTGATTCGACTGTCTCACCACACAATGCACCAACGTTAATGTGACGTTACTTAAACTGATGGGTGTGAAAGTGTTACCATTGTTAGGTTGGCATACAAAGGCTGTCACCTCTGAACCCCCAGAATACTTATTATTCTTTCATTTTCAGGAATTGTTTGACAATAAAAATGTTTATTTGCTTTCTTTCCCAAAGTTAGATCAATACAACTCTCATGTCTGCACAGTAAATATGAAGTTGCCGCCAGCAGACACTTGGCACAAAGACAGGAAACGGTGATACAGCCAGCCTGTTCAAAAGTAACAAAAAACACCAACCAGCACCTCTAAAGCTTGGCCAAGAAATAGTCCGGTACAAAACCCGCATAAAACCACAATGTGTCGTTTTTATACTGTTTGTACTGATTTGGCAAATTAGATAAAACATGTTAATTAGTGGGCTTTAGAAGTTTTGTTACCTTGACAGAGCCAGGCTAGCCATTCCCCCCTGTTTCCAGTCTTTATGCTAAGCTAACCGACTGGTAGCTTTACAGAGTGGCATCATCGAACTCTCTACAGTAAAACAAATAAGCTTATTTCCTAAAAAACTATTCCCCTAATTATAAAATCTTATTACGTGGTATTGTGTTATTGTGTGTGTTTATGGCCATAGCAGCAAATCAGTACGGACAGGCAGTACAAACAGTAATTACAGAAGTGTTGTTTATGCAAATGTGACCCTCAAGGACCTCAGTTTAAATGATTACTTAAGTCAAGTCCATTTGAATGGTGTTATTTTTATCATCTAAAGAAATGCAAGAGCTGGAGACTCACACTCCAATAAAACACACATCAAGACAAATTAACAGTATATTATATTTGTCTTTCATGTAATTACTGCATGCCACCACTAATGAACTCAGTCAGTAATTAACCCTGCTTACTTTATATTTAAGAAACAATGTCTAAAGACATGAACTGGGGCCAAAATCCACACTGAGTCCCCTTTAGGGCCGATGTCTTCCTACACAAAATCTTAACGTACATTGTCAACATTATTGTGAAATATAAAATGTAATAAAATTCAGACACTTTGCTTGTTACCCCTTAATAGTCAATCAATGTCTTTCAACCGCTCTTCACAGGTTGCATGTCTATGAGCTGTGAGCAGTTCAGTTCAGGGGTGATTCAGGAGGGATTTTCCCTACTCAGACTGTTTAATTTGAATAATTCTTAAGGGTCTGAAGAGGTAAAATTATACAGTATTTTTGCAACACAGAAATTAGTGTAAAGTCTGAAGATTTGTTAAGGCAGAATTTAGTTTTTTCATATTTAATGAATTATTTTGCAATCCTTTTTGGGGCCTCGAACTCCAGGTTGGGAATCACTGTCTACAATACAGCCCAGTATACATACTGTAGCTGTAATCTGATCACTGTGCTCTTGTTCAGTAATTATACAGGAACTACTTAATCAAATATAAGTGGTCGATGACTCCTTAGATCCAGTACGATGGATTGATTATATGTATTTATGGTTCCTGAACCAGTTTCTATCTTTTAAGAGCCAAATATATTCAGATTATCTTTTCAGTGACCTCGCTCTCAGGTTTTTTTTTTTTTATGGGGATGAGAAATCACTATGGTTACAAGTCAGAGGGAATAATCACAGAGTCAAATGGAGAAAAAAAGGAAGCCTTGGCTTCCCCCCCCCCCATCTTTCTCTTCCCCTCCTATGCAATTTTCGTGGTCTGTGGAGTTGCAGATCATGCATGAAAATGAAATTACTTCATCCGTTCAGCAGTGACGGCGGCTTCTGCATAAAACATCTCTCTGTTTGAACATGATACCCTCTCTCTTAATTTCCGACGTGGTCCTCCCACACCCACATTGTAGCACTCCGCTGCGAGCTTTCACAGGCACAATTCTCATTTCCTGAGCTCACTTCACACACAATCCATACGCGGACCCGGCTGGTTCAGGTGTAATGTACAGTATTGTATAACTTCTATCAATCAGTGCACTCAAGCTGGTCTACTTGGCATAGATGTAATTACTGTAGCGCAACAATGATACTGTAAGACAAATTACATTATTAATCACGACGGCCACCATCTGTCAATCAAAGCATGATGAAATCATGGCATAAGTAATAACGTAATTTGATCATTCACCCTCATCATCAGTGTCATCTGTTTGGATAACAGACAGATAATGTGCAGCAGAACAGATGGATTATGCATTTCAGTAATAAGAACGTGCCTGAGCAACACTCTGTCTTATCTGTGAAGGAGACAAACACGTTGCGGCCTCACTGTTCAAAACAACAAGAAGAACTGAGGCACACCGTGAAGTGTCCCATCTGCTCAAGTTGCAGGAACATGCAAAAAGAAAAAAAGAAGCTTGTAGATGTGCATGTGTGTGTGTAGTGAAGTGTTTGACAGGTAAGAGATTCCCTGTGTGCGCACCAAAGCGCGGATCAAGAGGACCAGCTCAGTTCAATAATTCACAAGGCCGTCATGTGGGAAACGCACATGTGAAATTTTCACCTGCCACGGGTCTGTGCTTCTGGCACGGTTGCATTGTCTGAGCGCGTGTGTGTGTGTGTGTGTGTGTGTGTGTGATAGCGTGCGATCTGTCTCTTCACTGAAACTTCAAAGCAGGCCATGTGTAGTTGGCACATGGGTGTAATAGCTCCAAGAGGAGACAAAGGAGCTCTTACACGTCATGCGGCCTCTGTTTCCACGCCTGCTTAAAATTCCACATCAAGGCCACCTGAGACCAGATGTCACATTTGACTGTGTCTCTTAATGAAGAGTCTTTATATCAATAAATTGAATAAATGAAGAAGCATGGCTTCACGGAGTCCTGGGAATCCCATGAGTGACAACTGCTCAATTGAGCCATTTGAATGGAATGCTAATGATGAAAGCTGGGATTTCTATCCTCCTCTACCTCCCTCTCTCTCCCTCTCGGTCTCTCTCCTTATCTTTCATTCTCCCCCTTACTTCAGTACCTCCTGGCAGACAGAATGGTTACTAATCACACTAGAAATAGCAGAGGGAGGCAGATGCAAGGGACTTAACGGACTGTCTGTCTCCGTCAGATCAGACCAGACATCAGATAAGTGACCTATTTGTAGCTCTTTGAGAGTGATTTCCTTGATTACTGACAACTGCTGGGATCCTGTGGGACAAGCTATCAGCGTGAGAAGAAATATGGAGTGGGATGGAGGCAGAGACGACACAGGGAGCGAAAGCAATGGGGAGTTGGGGGAAAATTAGATGAAGAATTAGTGTTCTGCTAAACTCCTCGGGGTGACGCGAGGCACACAAACAGATAGAGGGAAAGGAATGGAAAGGAATACATTTCCATTTATTGAGCATAGCGGCGGGCTGCCTAATTAGCGCACTGTGAAGTTTCAGTCTGTCCAAATCTCCTTTAATTGATCCAACCCTGTATGATCACTCTATCTGCATAAATAGTTTGATGCCTACATAAACATGGACTAATTTGCTGTTTATTTGATGGTACTCTGCATTTCATCCGTTCACTCCATGTCCGACTTATTGCAAAATTAACAAAGCAGCATTCTGCTACGCAAAGGACAAGCATGTGTGGAAGCTGTAGTTCTCTTTCCCTGCCGGTGTTTTGCTTCCAGGACACAACAATCATTCAACCAGGAAGTCATTAAAGGACAGTGCGCTGCGGGCACCCATGGGATCATTAAGGGTTACTGTGTGCTATGGGCTAATGTCACACAATAATGGGAATCTGTGGTTTACACTCTTTGATAGGCTCTTTTATGTCTCGTCCGCGCTTAATGGCTCAGGCCCGTGTTGTAGTCCTTCACACACATCTCTCTCTCTCTCTTTATTTTATAGCTCTTTATGGGCTCAGTCACCTCACTTTGCCTTTAGGGCACATCAAACACCCCCCACAAGTTACCCAGGCTCAAGAGCCACACCAGGAAACCGGGGGATCGTTTAATACCACAGATCTATCCAGCATAGCGAGAGCACTCACTATGAATTTACAAACACTCACCTACTCTATTATCAAGAGGACAACACTGCATATTCTTGCCACTGATGATCCCTTTTTCAATGGATCAAATGCTTGAGGGGGAAAAAAAGTGTCCTCCTCTGTAGGTTACAGTTGTGTAAATGTCACACATGCATGTAGAATTGGGGCAGTTCGATTAGTCTGGATATAATAGAAGTTTCATGCCTGCAAACGGCCAGTTCAACCAGGTCCTATCCATTCAACCTGCTCTGCAACGGTCAAATCTCTGAATATAAACGGCTTTGTTTCTAGATTGTGTAGCACTTGCTCATCAGGAGAATTAGTTTGAAAAGGCTTCAGTGGAAAATTATTTTCACCATCATAACAAAACCATAAAGCCTGGGTCTTCTTTTTCTCCAGTGGGTCATACTAATACTCGTGCCACCTCCATTGTAGAGGTTTGGGAAATACAGATACATTGTGACAAGCAGCACGTGCCTCCTAAATCTTTCCAAATAAACTTCAATCTTACGTAAATGATTTCAAATTGAAATGGAGTCGCCTAAAGTAAACTCAAAATTAGCCTCCTGATTTAGCTATTGTAGCTAACGTATATCAGATGCAAGTCTGCTGGGTAAATTTGCACACAGTTTTATACCAATTGTTACTAGTTCACTATATACACACTAAATTGACCCATCCTCCCACGTAAACTGGCAGCCAGTTAGGTTAGCCAGTGGGTCGCCTCGGAAGTAGATTCCTATGCAGGTAGCTACAATAGCTAAACCAGGGGGTTAAATGCTGTGTTTACTTCCCGTCATTTGAAATGATTTGTGTGAAATTTAAGTTTATTTGGGAAGCTTGGCTCGCACGGCTTGCCCCAGTCCATGTTGTTTTGCGTGTGTCCACCTTTCTTGGATCTTTATAATGGACGTGGCGAGTGCAAAGGCCTCTTAGATCTGCTGGATTAGGCCTGCTAGAGGTTGCAGAGTCCAGGTTAGGGTCAAAGGGTGATCAAGTGCTTGCTGTACTGGCACCTCAGTTTTGGTTCGGTCTTCCACTTAGTATTCAATCTACTGTTTCTGCTTCCAAATCCTGTCTTAAGACACATTTTTACAGACTTGCCATTTCGCCTGACAACTAGTCTTATTTGATTACATAATACAGCTCAGTTGTGCAACCACTTGACATGAGCTTATTTTGAATCATTGTCTATTGTTATTGTTATTTTATACAGTATTTTAATTGTGAGCTTGTATTTTTCTGCTCTTGTGTTTTTTTCTTTAATATTTGTGATATTTTTTCTATGCTGTCTATGGAAAGCACTTTGTGCTCCTGGCTTAAAAAGTGCCATGCAAATAAAATTATTACCATTATAAATTTTGTAGAGCTGACTTTCTTTCTTCTCCTCATATCTTGTTAACTACTTGCCTATTGAATGTTTTCTTTCCTTTCGTCTAATCCTAACCCCTAACCCAATAAAGGCTATAATATTATATATATATATGTGTATATATATATATATATATATATGTATGTATGTGTAATATATACAATCGTGTTATACGTGTATAACAGTCAGCTATGTATATTACTGGGTGAGACAGTAAATGTCACTGATGGCACCACTAGCAAATTATGGATAACACCTACTACACAGCAGATGTAACAGCTGGTGTGAGGGATCTAAGTCTGTAAGTTTGAGGGATGGTTAATAAGCAGCAGATAAATGCAGTAAAACCAAATTAATGGCTTTTCCGTGCTAAGGTGCATTGTGGGAGGAAGTGATGCCAAACACTCTGGGCACAGACAGGCTATCATAGAGCCCTTCTGGCGGCCTCTCAGTCACGCTTTAGCTGTCATAGCTGTCAACCATAATTAAGACGGCGTCTGCCAAATATCTGGATGCCTTTAATAGAAACTACTCAGTGACTGGATGCCTCATGCACTCACAGGCCTGCTCTGCTTTTAGACTCCCACTCTGAACCCTGTTTACGTAGGCACACAAGCATCAGACATCAGACAACAATGTGGTCATTTAATGGGGAAGAAAGCACAATTTGGAATTTTTATTCTCCAAAATTTAAATAACGAGGCAAAATGCTCAGAGTCAGGATTAGTTTGAGGTATCCTGTCTAAGCACCTGATGGTCGATTCATCATGTGGATTCGGTGTGAGCAGAAAACAATCAGAAGGTTTTAGAGATAACCAAATCTAATTTGCTCTCTGATGCTCTTACTCTCCCCCCTTGAATCTCCCCCAAGTAGTATGAATTTCCAGTAATTTCAGCTGCAAGCTCATATGTCTAATTTCTATTTGCTTTACTGCTCCTTGTTACGCTGCTGCCTGTCGACTTGGGGAATTGCTAGCAACCAATTTAATGGTTTTAAAATATGCTTTCAGTTTTTTGTATGTTTCCATAGCAGATTCATAGCAGGTCTGGCACCTTAGTGAGTGGTTTTAAAGAAAAGAAAATGACACTGTCATGCTGGAATAGACTATTGATTTTCCTATCTTGAGCAGGCTGACTTTAGTGTCACAACTGGGGTTAAAACATTCAGATCTGAGAATAAACCTTCGCACTCGTGGGGATGCTGCTAACACGAGCCACTGCAAATGGGTGAATTGCTATGTTAAACAGCATTATCAAAAGCATCTGTGCATCTGCAAACTACACAGGCATCCTTGAAAATCGCTGTGTTTGATAATGTCTCATCTTCCCCTGCTGTTATACAGTATCTGTTTTCTCTTTGTTGAACATGAGGGAAATGGCAAAACTACATGCTTTTTAACTTCCTCTTAAATTTCAGTTTTGCATTGCTTTGATCCCTCCTGCTGTGTGCTTGTCACTCTTCAAAGCTGATGTGCCCTGCGTTTGATGGGGAAGAGGAATTCAAATAGTCTTGATAGGCCATCCACACAAATTTTCAGCAAAATGACAGAGGAGGAAATAGGGGAGCATAGGATGAAAGAAAAGAGAGAGAGAGATGGGCTGACAAAATGGAAACTAAATTTCCAATTATGGAAAATGCGGGACCTCAAGTTTTTGCCAGCCTTCAAACTTTCCTTCCTACAAAACACAATAACAACGTAACATGCAAGAGTGTGGCGATAAACAGGGGTAAAACCTGTCAGTTTAGCGGCGTCATGAGAGGGGAATGGTGCGCATGGTTTTAAAAATAGTCGCATAGGAGGTCTGTGAGGGAGAAGCTGGAGAGAGCTCAGGTTTAATATCTCTCAAGTGAGAGCCTCTGACAGCCACCGTCGCACACAGTTATCCATGATACTCATAAAGAACAGCTGCGTCTGGGCCCCAGCACACAGGCACGCTAGTCCATTATGGATCGGAAACTGAATGGGAAATGAACCAAGCTCCATGCAGCTCTGAAATATGTATTTTTTTTTTTTTGCCTTATGCACCCTCCTTTTCATTTGGTGTGCTCTCCCATTCTGTCTGTGTTCTTGCTGCCATATCAGTTTGTCTCTTTCTGTCTCTCACTCGCCTGCGCTCCCCTCCTCCCATTTCTCCCAGTGGGAAGGAAGCAGTGAGAGTCCCATCAATACAAACGAGCAAGAGTTGCCACCTGAGGAAGGTTTGTCTGCTCTGGCACTGACGCTGTTATTCAGCCATTCTTCTCCACTTTCCACTGCGGTCAATTGAATTGAATCCTTTGAGTTCCTGAGGTTTCCTGAGGTGATGTTTCTGTGAAGTGGATTTGGATTTAAAGATAATAGAGTAAGACTCTTTTTTTTTTCTTGAAAATTTAAGGGAAACAAAGCTGAAACCGTTTGGGGGCGATGTTTTTCTCCCTCCAGAGGAGCTGTTTAAATGTGATGTATAAGAGGAAAAGACAATCCAGTTATAGGTGAGTGTGAAAAGAAGGAAGAAGCTTAGGAGAAAACATCTGAGAGAGCAGAGGCATTGTCAAGTAATACGTCTTTTAATGAACAGCAGAAAGCATTCTGAATGCCGGCAGCATATCCAATAAATAACCTTCAAATGAAAGAGTTTTGCTTTCTTTTAAAAAACTTCATGGAGATATTTTCTATCCTAAGCTCATATGGATCACAGATATCTGGAGGTTGTTCCTCAAATTTTGACTCTGAACCTTTCTGACGTCTCTCTCTTAAACTCCAATACCCTCCAACTCCATCCTGCATGTCATTCACTGTTACCCAGAAGAGAGAAAGAAGTCCCACCGCTTTTACATTTTGTATCTGCTCAGAAATAGATTAGATGCTTTCTCATGCGTACGCGAGCGCGCGCACACGCACTACGCTGCCTCCACCTCAGACCATTAACTAGACGGAGGAATGAAATGTAGGATTGGAAAAAGGGGCAATTAGAGGGAGAACAAATATTAATGGAAGTTAAGAAGTGACTCACAAACCCAATTATAGCATTAGCCAGGCAATTTAGATGAGCTCTGCGAGAGGCGAAAATCCTGTTGAAATGTAACAGCGGTCTCTCTGCATTAACAATGGCATTAATTCCCCTGATTCACAGCGAGGAGAGAAGAATAGAGCAAATACAGCCATTCTGTCTCCCTTATAAAGAGAGCCACATTCCCTAATTCTGCGATGGGAATGGAGGAGGCAGAGGCCGATTCTTGTCTCACTCGTCCCAAACAGACCCCCGGAGAGTCTCAACTCATTAAGTAGCACCATTTTCCTGCTCCATACGTATATAAGGACGACAGGTAAACCATGCTACAGGTCTTCCACCCACAGAGACATGTCCTACAAGATAATTACAGTGAAGGCATGGTTGGCTGCTGGGAGGCTGACTAATGGGAAAGACGGTGGCATAAAGAGATAGATACAGATAGAGTTATAAATGGAGGGAGGGGGCAGTGAGGAGCTTTCTGCTGCTCTTGCACTTTTCCTCTCCACCTACTGCCATTGTCAAATTGAATCCCTCAACCCAAGCTGCTGCCGCACGCTCCCGTAGGGGACATGCGGTCCTGACAGCCTGGCCAATCAGCAGCACCCGGAGGCCAGTTGAAAGCCCCTCTGGCATGCCCAAGGCTAGTGGGGGTCCAACCAATCAGTAAGAGGCCAGGCTTAAAAGGAGGACCATGCTTGGCTTGGGGAGCCAGTAAGGCTGCCAATGAGAGTCCAGAGGGGAGTTCGGGTGGCTCAGAGGGAGGCTGCCAGAGGGGTCAGAGTGGACGAGGGCAGACTGACAGTTATTTAGTGAGAGACTGAGCTCTGCGTCACTCACAACAGCACTCAGCCTTTGTACTGCTGGGCCGGCTCTAATGGGACTGTCACCTTCTAATTGTCCGACTGGGAATGCTCAGAATGACAAACAGACACACATACACTCAAATACACAGACAATACAGAGGCGCTGACAAACACACAGAGTACCCTCACAGACACAGGCATAAAGCAGCAAACAAAGGGCAGTGTGCACAAACGTTCACACATGGACACTATTTATATGCCAGATATTTGTGTTTCTGAGAATATTCTCACATGGCACAGTATGTACAATAAGTAAGCACTGACCTGCACATCCATTATCAGCAAAGGGCCCATTTATATATTACATCTGGTACCTTAAAACAAGTGTTTATAATATCTGAATATATTCTCTGAGTGCACCAAATTAAGTTCAATCCAACTTTGTGGCATTTGTGAATTGTATTGATTTTAAAAGGCAAATCCTCCACATCATTGTGGCTAAAAAAGTCATGATGATTAATGTGCTTGTAAAAGTTGTAGGGTTTAGTGAGATAAGCGCATACCGCAGTGTGTATCATACAGTTGTGTTTACCAGTGAGATGATCCTATTCTACTGTCATTTCAACTGTCAAAACAATGCTAAAACTCTCTGCAGAGTTGGGTTATAATGCTCTGTGGGTTTGTCACTATTACATTGTCAATATGAATATTTAAAATGCAGCATGTATATAAAGTAACAAGTGAAGTAGAAGCAAAATGAGGGACCAATCACAACAGTAACAAATGACATGAACGGTCCTCTAACATTAAATCATCTGCTAGAACTGAAAACTGCTTCATGATCTCTGGACTACTCCACCACGAGGACACGAACTCTGCAAGGAGATGGAGTCAGGTTTAGTGTTTGGCAGATCTCTTCTGGAGGAGGCGAGTTAGATAGTACTTCATCATGAAAAAGTAAAGTATGTGGAACAAGATTAAAGGGAACTTTATTCCTGGAGACCTTGTTATTGTGGATGATTCAGCAACGACAAAACTCCTGGATTCTGGGACGCACTCTGAGGATCGTGTCAGGAGAAAAGGGAGTGAGGGGTGTCCTGATATAAACCAGAACGAGACATGTCAACAGACTGTGTTGGCTCCTTGAAGCTGAAAGCCAAACTGACTCTGATTTTCTTTCGCAGACAGACGCTGCACATCGACTTGGAAAATCAAGTGAAAAAGGTGCAGTCGGTGCAGTTTAATACTTAGCAGTGTTTGACCTCACCTTTACACATATGATGTTACACATATGTTGATATTGTGACTTTAATTATACAACAAGTCATTTGGACAGATGATGTGACTCATGCTACTAAGGAAACAGCAGAGGATGGAAACAGTACCACAAGATCAAACCACTGCAGCACTTAGAGAGTCTGAACCCAATTAAAGCCCACATTTTTTCTGTTGCAGAGTCAAACTCCTCATGTTTTGAGATTTTCACACTGTTAACACGCAGGCAGCTTGGAAGTTCTGACTTTAATGTCAAAATGTTGCCATATTTGAGAGTTTCCCCTTGGTGAAGATAAAATGCTGTGTAACCTGGGGTAAGCTGACAACTCCTGTTAGCACTCTCCTTATAGAGAGTAGACATTCATATCATGCTACGTTTGAATGTAAAGTTAGAGAAAGACCATTAAATTAGAATGATTCTGAAGGAAGTAGTGTATTATGTATGTAATAGTTAAGTGAAACTACATGTGCTTGTGATGCAGAAAGAGAGGACATTTATTTTGCTGTAGTTCGTCCTATAGTATCCCTCACTGCCTCGATCAGCAGTGAAGGACTGTGAACACAAGTGCTTTCCATCTGGAAACTGGGCAGGGGGAATAAGTAACTGATGTGAAAACTGTTTTACTTTGGGTGAAGAATTCTGTTAGAAAAGTGTTAAATTTAGATACATTTGGTCTTGAATAATGTAATACAATGGTGTACATTTTGCTGGTGTACATACCTCATGTATCCATACCACACCCCCACACACAAACTAGACACAATGTATTTCAGCGCGCAGGGGATGCAATAAAACTGCAGACAAAACAAGCAGATCCAAAAAGCATATTACGAGCTCGTTATGAGCTGTAATGAAATACACTCTGCAATATGAGGTTGTAAATAAACCACAGTGTTTTCATTTTGGGCACTGAGCAAACAGCAGTACAGACATTACAATGTCATTGAGCTAACTTGCTCCTCCACACGTATACATATATTTATATATCTCACATATATTTCAGCTGCTGGGCACAGCAAACCAAATTAGAAAACCAACAAACAGCCATGCATTCCTTCTGCTTCTAAAGCAAGTTGCAAGTTTTCTTCTGCCAAAGAAGAACTTAACCATTTGTTTTTGTTTGTGTGCTTCTGTTTACTTTTGATAAAAATCCTTTTAAATGAGGAGCCCCAGTTCACTCTGACTGTGACACATTCAACACTACACGGTACCATATTATATTACCCATCAGCACCACTGTAATGGGCTATTCAATATAATGAGGTAAACCAAATCATAGTGAGATGCACTCCAATATGCCGGTTCACCTATTCACCTTAAGACCTTCATTTTTCTACAAGAATGTGAGCGTATGATAAAGACTATATTTTACAGATATCATTATAGTTTCTTTTAGCTCCATGGGAAGGGCATACAGTCATGCAGATACTGACAGCAACAGCGAACACAGACATTTCTCTTTTAGTCTTTCCCTTGGCTGTGGAATCACATAATGTTAAAACAACCGTCCACAATGCGCTCAATTATTTCCAGCTCATATTGTTCGTTTCTTTGTCCTAACCGTGGGTCAGAGAGAGGGAGCCAGTGTTTGAGGCCTGGTTAAATGAAAGGAGGCTCTTTTCTCTCCCATATTCAGACTGCTTTCCATCAGTTTTGCCTCATTGGCCCCAGTATAGGTGCTGCAGGAGACGGTTGAGATGAGAATGCCACAAATGGCCTGAAACTAATGTTGGCCTCCCTCACCCCGCAGATTTACAGCACTCTCCAAAGACTTTCTATTTTTTTATTATATATATATATATATATATATATATATATCACCCCCCCCACACACGCACGCACGCACGCACGCACGCACCCTTGCTGCTTTTCAGTTTCTCAAAAGGAGTATTTCTTGCCATCTACCTCAGTATCCATTTAACTCAAGACGTTTCTCAAACTCTCCATTTCCACTGCACTTACATCTGTCTTGTCAAATTATTTGACAGCGAAAGCTCAGAAGCATATTCCATTTGAGCACAATGGTAAATCAATGGCATCAACACTGCACCGCTCGTGGTTCTTCATGACGGAATTGCACATGTCAAGGTGAAAATGGCCAGCAGTGAGAATGGTGCTCCTGTACACTGCTGTGTGTGTGTGTGTGTGTGTGTGTGTGTGTGTGTGTGTGCGTGCGTGCGTGCGTGCGTGCGTGCGTGTGTGTGCGAGGGAGCATTTTTTCTTTGTTTCGAGGAAGTGAAAGTAGCTTTCAGAAGCTGAACCAGAATGAGCTAGAGGCCTGTGATGATGATGATGATGATGATGATGATGATGATGGTGGCAATGTCAGAATGCTCTATATTCACATAACCGAAATAGCACCAATATAATATAACAATGACAATGGAGGAATAAATGAAAGCTTTATGATTGTATAAATTATTATTTACAATTAATTCAGCAAGGACTTTGTAATATTTATGGATTAATCGACTATCCTACAGCAGCAGAGCTACATTAGCCTCTCATTGTACTCTCATTGTGTCATGCTGCCAGGTCTTTCTCCACTCTCACTGAATCAAAGAGAAAGCCACCACTGCTCCACCACACACCTCTTTGGGCGTGTCATTTGCATCATTTGATGCTCGCTAAACTGTAATTACACTCTGAGGGTTAATTGGTCTTTTTAATCCGAGTGAGCCTGACTGTGTGATGGCTGGACCTCAGAAACACAGGTGAAGAAAACTCAAAGAGTTTCCGCGGCACAGGAGAGTTGGCGTGTCCTGAAATCAAGTGCATAAGCTTTAAGAGGTTGTTCTTGGCCACTTCTGAGACCGGCAAGATAAAGCACGAAATCCCCCCTGTTCCTCTCCTCGGCTGCCTGTCAGAAAGGAGAGTTGTGTTGTTGAGACAGCCGGGGACAGACGAGCTGAAAGAGCAACGGACAGCATGAGTGACATCCACCATGGTGCACTGCCTTCAGCTATGGCTGATGGCTGAGAGACACCTATATGTACTATGTTCTCTCTCACACACACACACACACACACACACTCTCAAACTACCCCAACCTCAACACTCACTTGGCCACACGCACAAAGGAAGCTCTTGAGGTTTAATCCAACCATCTAACACCCGACATGTGAAAAGGGGATAAAAGAGGGTCCATTTCTCCAGCAGGGCAGCACAATTTGGTGCCTCCCCTGACACTCCACAGTCCTGCTGTGTGTGTTTTTGTGTGAGGGTGAGTGTTTCCGTGCTTTGGTGGAAAATCTGCCCTCTTGCCGACACATTGGTGAAAGGCGATTTCCGTAATCCGTGAGTGTAAGCCTCGCTGTACAAATGGGCGTAAGGGACTTTGTGTCCCTGTGTGTGTGTGTGTGTGTGTGTGTGTGTGTGTGTGTGTGTGTCAGAAATGCCAGCAGAAAGCTGCACGTCTGTGTGGGTGTCTGATAAGAGGCATCGAGTGAGGGGAGTTTAGAGTAGAAGCACAGAGCTGAGAGCGTGATGCCTCTATGGGAAACTTGCTCTTGATTTTCCTTATTTATAATAATCACTGTTATCCACGGGTTGTAATAAAGAACTGGTTACATACATGTTCACTTCAACATTGTTTTCTGATTGTGAGAACTGTAGAGTTTCACATTTTCACTGTGAATTGTACCTGAGCTGCAGGGCAAAATTGAATCCTTTTGCGTCCAGGGGACAGATGTATAAACGATGCACACGCACAAAATCCACGGCTGCCATTAAAGTGGTATTAGTGAAGAGGAACGTGTGGTCAGAATGTGCACCCCTCATGCATATTTCAGACCAGCTGTTCATACCTTTTTCTAGAGGCAGCTCTGTGTGATATGGTGGAAAAATGGAAAATAAGACGAGAAACCAAATCCAATATACAATGTTATTCTTTTAGGTTGTAAGTCAGTTTCACTAAGAATTAATTATTTTTTGCAGTCTGCACAAATTTAAATCATGGTCGTCAAATGTACATTACAAATGTTTCTTTTAATGACTGTTGTGAGCTCAATTGTATTATTCTTTTTTATTTATTCTGCTTTGGCATTTTCCCTTGTTTGATCATTTCCGTGTGTCCTTCAATTCCATTATTTATTGCAGAATTCAGAGGAAGAGTCTGTTTGAAGGCTACAAACTAAATCACTACTGACCACCTACCCAACGTTTGATGATGACGGCTATATGTGCTACAAATAGAGCAGCTGTGCGAAGGGATGGCAGCTTTGGCGATATTTGAGGACCTTGCCAATGCTATTCAGTTTCATTGAGAGACTGACTGAGCAGTTAATTAAGGGCGTGTCTATATCCATCTGTCATCATGTGGGAATGGAAAAATGTTACTTTACTCAAATTTCACAATGAGTGAAATTCATGAAGAGAACCATGAATGTGCACAGCTTTATAAATCTGACAAAAAGAGTGGGTGTGCCTATTTCTTTCAGTCATAAGGCTACAGAGCGATGTGCATCTGGCCCCCGGTGGTTGAGTGGGTAAGACACATATCATGTAACAATTACATTCCCGGTGTGAAGCTTTGTTGCATGTCGTCATCTCTCTTCCTGTGTATCTCATTGTACCGTAATACTATCAAATAAAGGTAATATTGCATAAAAAATCGTAAAATCTAAAAATCTTTTTAAAAGGAACCCAAACTGAAATCTTTAAGCGAGCAGAGGACTGGTAGTATTTTCATCCTTTGCGTGCCCAGTGTTTAACGTGCAACTTAACATAAACTGTAATCTACAAAGAGACATAGTGTGATGAGAAAAGTAGTCCACCAGCTATAGTAACAGGTGTAGATACGCCACTGAGAGAGAATACTCCTGGGTAATCCTTAGATCTATTCTTCTGAGACCAAGCATGAACTGCGAATTTGTGTGCTTTCCAAGCAAGGATCTTTTCCACCTCTACCTGACAAATCACCTGGCATCATGACTTCAATCGGAGATAAGAGCAGCGCTTTTAGCCTGCTGGGCGTGCTTGATAGAAAATACCAGAATGTTGAGTCTCTTGGCGTCATAATGATTATAAGAGATATTACTGTATATAATATGTTATATTATATAACAATATAAGGGTTGGCTACCATGTGTTTTTTCTCTGCAAAGACAAGTTATATAAAAGTTTTGAGGTGCACCAAAGACATTCAGGAGAGAGATGTGTGGTGTTTGCTGAAATTATACAAACTGTCACTCACTCTGACAAGCATGTGAGGGAAGGGTCCCCGGGAGTTTTCAGGCACATTGATAGGCGGGATGACCCAGTCTCTCTTCTGTCGCCTCAGCCCATTGGCAGAGGAGCTCCTCTGATGTTTTCGAGGAAACTTGATAACTCTGGGTTGGGAGTCCCAGACTCTTGACAGCATTTCTTCAACCTGAAAAGAAAAGCCCAAACATATCATATCATGCCGTGTCTCTCATTGAATAACTTGCACACGTTATCATTTGAAGAATGCCATTTTTGCCACGACAGGTGGGAAGATGAATCTATAAAGTGCTGTAAAATGACAAGTTGTCCCCTCTGCTAAAATTGAAACTAAAATACTGGGTGTCGCACTAACAATAAACTCATTTTGGGAGAGTGACAGAGAGGCAAACACGAGGTAGTATAAATATACTTTTTTTTTTTAAATGCTGCTGCATCACTTTTCATGAGGCCCTTGGCAAGACACACTTAGCCTGCCCAAGCCCTCGGCTTCTGCTTAAGAAAGCGAGACCTCCCCCAGGCTACATGGCTGGGTTTTGTCCGCCGAGGTGCTGCGCTTTGTCTGCATCCCTTCACAGATTCTTCAGACAGACAACATTATTCCCGCCTGCCGCTGTCATTTCTGTCCCTGCTGAAGACAGAAAGAAACGGTGACACTTTTCCCTGACAGAAGCCTATTGTCACATAAAACAGGTATTGATGAAATAGCAGTGCAATAACGAGGGGAGCGGAGGAGAGAAGCAGGAGACCGCCCTGCAGTTTTGTCCACGCAGCAGGCACTTCGAAAACGAGCAACTCAAAACGTCATACACAATTGGTGAGATTTTTTTTTTTATTAAAAAAAAGTTAAAAACAGAGTGTCTAGACCTGGATTATTCCACAGTTGTTTGCATGTGTTTACTGCTTCTTATTTCTAACGTTGAGGTACCTTTGAACATCATACAGGACCCAGGTATTATGGGCTACTCCTATGTAGGGATGTATGGCTGTATAGACAACCCCTCTGCAATGACTCCCCTCCAGCTATAGCTGCAGAGAGAAGATTGTGTTCTTACTCATTTTGCCTGCTGAAATAAGGGTTAGAAGGGTGTGTAAAAGACTGAGTGTTTTTCCCCCCGATCCTCTATGGTGTCCTCCTGTGTAAGATGGTTGTATTGCTGTAATCCACCTAATCCTATTGTTGTCTCTGTGCCCCGCGTACACACACACATACACACACACACACTCACTGGCAGTGTGCCGCTGTCACCTGAAGCGCAGTGGAAATCCGCCCGCTCATCCCACCTGGAACACACACAACGCAGTCATACAGGCAAAGACACACGTGTGCACACGAGCAACCACGGACACGTTTGCCGTGCCAAATACGGGCCGGCGGTTCATCTTATCAATATACACCTGCTTTGCAGACCGTAAGCTACACCTGAGCAAACGCAGTGCATATTTTTCATCTTTTGTTTTAACTCTTCACACAGAGGATTGGACCGCTGGACAGCCAGGGCTGAGGGTTTAGCTGGGCAGGGGCTTGACGTAGAGGGAGCACGGCGACCGGGTGGATGGTTAGAGGACAGAAAGAGGAACGAGGGGACCAGATGTGTTTCCCAGATAAGATAACTCTTGTTCCAGCTCCACTCATCCAAAACACTCACAGGTACCAACTGGCACGGCGGAGGCAGGGCGCTGCCAGCCCCCTCCACAGGCGGCAGGTGGAATTAGTCTCTGTCTGTGAATGTGTGTGTGTGTGTGTGTGTGTGTGTGTGTTTCTGTGGCTGTGTGTATATTTGCAGATGCTCATTTGAAACAAACAAAAACAAGGGAAAACAAACAAGTCTGGGAAAAAAGAAAAAAGCAGGCCACAGAGGATAAACAACACTCTCTCTGGCAGATGACGATGAGTCATCAGGACTGTCTATATGTCCGTGCGTATGGACAGTTATAAAATATATAACACCACGGCGTCGCTCCTCCTCATGTATGCTCAGTCCAGCGTGCGGCAACCACCATAAAAGTCCTTATCTGACTTCCCGGCTATCAGCAGAAAAACACAATGACTGAATAGCCGCTGTATACGCCAATCAGCCCACTGATGAAAGCAGCCCATCAGGCCTGACGATAACAAGGTTGAAGCATCCGATTGGTCAGGCCCAACATTCCTCTGGAAATGTTGCCAAAACAGAAATGAAAGAGAGAGACAGACACGGAGAAAGACAATGAAAGGGAGAGGTCCTTTATTGGTAAGTCTGCTTGTGGATGATATCAGTGCAGCGGCTGCATGTGACTGTCACTTTCAAACAGCATGGCGGATGACAGGCGGTTGGCACTGTGACAATACCAGAAAGGAAAGGAAAGAAAGAAAAACTGGAACAAGCTCTCTATAGGCCGCCAGGAAGCTACATAGGTGCTTATTAGGGTTAGGATGTTTTTTTCTGTCTGAATGTGTGTATGAATACAGTATGTGCATGTGTAGTGTGTTCAGTCAGGCCTGCCTGCACATATGGGAAATCATGTGCGCTGGCCTTGATGCAAGCATGTGTGCACACATGCAACTGTGTAAAAAAATAATGCATGAACATATGCGCGGGTGTATTTGTCTGTGCGTTAGTGTGTCCCAGAGTGTGTATGTGCATGAACAACATGACAGGGAGTCAGTTAGTGTGTCCATGATGTGCTCGGGGCTCCTGAAACCCAGAGGCAGCCAGGGCCAGCTGGCAGCTCTCTGCTCCCAGGCAGCATGCGTATTGCTGGGGCATTCTTTAGGCCTGCAGCCCCCGAGCCCTGGAACTGACATCTGGAGGTTATCAGGCTGACAAACAGGCAGAACAATACAAGAAGAGTGTGTGCTCATTGTCCATTCTCTGTTCAGTGTGGCTCTGAAAACATTTGATTCATGTCTTTTGATGTTATTTTTTTTATGTCTTGAGTGCTGCAGTTCCCTTTGCTGGTTCACTACGACTATCACTACAAAAAGAGATCAGAGTGCGAGTCTTCAGTAAGGAGAACGTTCTCCCATGAGATCTTCTCTTAAAAACTAAAGTGAGAAAATACAACATTTTAATCTAACTTTGCATAAAAAAGTGTTGAAATTCTCACAGCTGCTATTTGCCTGTTGAGACTTGCAGGTTCCCGGTGTGGCTTGTCAACATAATCAGGCTATAATCACAAAGTTAAAGCACACGGCAAAAGCGCAACCATCCAACCCTGCCGGTGTTGCTTTTCAATGACCAGTGGACCCCAGGGTCCTACGTTCCACCCTGCTGCCGGGCCTCGCCTGTAATCTACCTTGAACAGGTGAGGCCGTCCGGGGAGAGTGGGGTAAAAATGCAAATCAAATAAGCACTAAAACCCGCTCTGGCGACCAGTCGACTCCCAGTTCCAGTGGCGCATAACTGATGGGCTGGTGGAGAAGGCAAACCAACGTGCCATGAAATCAGTACGAGTTGGAGAGCACTCAATGAGAGGCCCTACCTGTGTGAGGTGCGATAGCCTGAGTACATAAACACAGCGGAGAGGGCTCTCAGGCCAAAGATGCTCTACACTTCAATTGCTGTGGTATTGTACACCGGGAAATTAAATACTAAAAATGAACTGGTTGATCATGGAGCACATTCAAAGTATGCTAATCTCTGCTACTAAAACAGTACAGTGAGAAAGTAAGCCAGTTATTACAAGCAAATCAGTGCACTCTCACTGGTGCTACACAACAAAGCAAGCAGGCAAGAGAAGAACGCCACGGTGTTCTGTATTGGAGCCGATTCATCTGAGCAGAGATGAACCAAGCACACCATTTGTTACACTACAGCACCCCTCTCTACACATTATCTGTGGCTGCACAACGCGAGGGAACAAAATGAGCTGGTATTTGAGCCGCCCGTCTTTTAATCGCCATTCAGAAGAAAGGGATATCCTGAGCTGTTTATATCCGCCGCTGCCATGTTGATTACGCAGAGATTGGCTGCGGTTAGGTGATGCGATTATGATAACCTACTGACTTTCAGAACAAAGAGATGGGCTCAGATAACAACAACTCACCTCCGTGTGTGTTTATTGAATTGGAAAAGGAAAATGGGCCACACAGTTCAAAAAACACTGCACTGCACTGATAACGCTGATAAGTTCTAACTTAATTTCCCAGAAATCATGTGAAGCCACAGCACTAAACTGCACACGGCACACTCCCGTTAACTGACTTACTGACTCCACTAGTTTATAATGCTATACATCAAAGGAGAACAAATATGGGACGGCTTAGCTTTCTAACTCACTGCTGCTTACAGTAGAGAAGTGTCCAAACTCAAACCCACAAGTTCATTTTGGGACAGCATCTCAGTTAGAGGGCAGGGGACTCTCTTCTCTGTTGGACACACTTTTAACTCTGATTGTCATGTTTGTCAGCTGAATTTAGGTCACGTAAACATTCGTGGCTTCGCAGAAACGGAAAGTTTAATTTGAGCTTTAGAGTGGTAAGACATGCACAGTACTTTTTAGCCATGCTACCTGCATAGCTCTAGAGATTGCAATGTGGGTCTGTCGGTCGATCCACCGCTTTGGTTTTTTGTAAGGTCTCCAGACCTATATACATTCGATATTCGACTGACTTTGGTGATCCCCTGACTTTTCCTCATAGTGCCACCATGAAGTTCACATTTTTGGTTTTGAGTGAGATGTCTTGACAACTATTGGATGGATTTTTTTTTATCTAGCACCATAATCTGATCTACATTTCAATTTGTCCAATACTTTGGTTTAAGACAAACTACCTGCAAAATGAATGACATTCCCTGTACTGTGTGTTTATCAAATGCAAAGCATTTAGCTTAAAGCACCAATGTGCCATAATAACAATAATGGTGTAAATATGTGTTTCTGTTGAACTATTACTAGTACTATAGTGTTTTTCCTGGTGTTCAATCGTACACGCTTTTACTTTGAAGGAGCGAGACAGGGAAGGCAGCAGAGAACAAGAAGTCTAGGGACGCTGAACAACGTCACCTCGCTCACAGACTCACAGCCTTGTTTGCATTGTCGTTTGACATTACAGCAGGTCACAGATTCACTCTGCTGCTCTATAAGGATTCATTTTCTGCCTCTTCCATGCCAAATGAAGGGACAGTTCACGGTTCAATTCTGGAAGATAAAAAAAAACCAAACAAAAAAACCCAGAGTCAACCAGACGGAATAGGTCTAGTGCAAAACTGTGATCACTCATAAATGTCACCCTTCCCACTTCAGTCATAAATAGTTGATGTCAGTGAGGACAATGTGTTTAAAATGGTGATTTTTTTTCAGCCTTCTGGAGGTTTTCACACAATGTTTCACTTGGTTCCTTACATTTCATGCAGTTTTGATAATGTGAGTCCATCAGAAATAGCAGTGTTTGACTGAACAGTATGTAACAAGCAACAAATAAAAACATGACTTAACCACAAACTAAAGTGTTTTTCACATTTTTGGTTTCTTCAATAGGAGTTCCTCATGTTCCTGTCTCACATTATTATAATTACATTTTTCTTACGACTATCCTTAATATACATGAATGAAACACGTATCTATTTGTATTTCTCCGCCAGGCATACTGGTAATACAGTCTACTGCAACACTAGCACGTGAGGAAAATGTGACATGTACACATGTGAACACTGTTCTGGTAGAAAAAAAAGAATAAGCATACTGTACTGCACTTATAAAAGCTGTTTTTCAAATATCCTTGTGATTAGAAAAAACACATTATTTGTTGTGAGGAAAATGTGACATGTACACATGTGAACACTGTTCTGGTAGAAAAAAAAGAATAAGCATACTGTACTGCACTTATAAAAGCTGTTTTTCAAATATCCTTGTGATTAGAAAAAACACATTATTTGTTGTTCAATTATTGAATCTTTCTCGAGCTCGATGTGCGGAACATAATTATACGCTGAAACTACATCACCTGTTCCTCGCAGACTCCGCCAGAGTGGAACATTAGCTCAATCAATGTCAATTATTTCCCAGTCTCCATTATTGCACTGCCAGGAGTGGGCAGAATTTTAATCCCCACACTGCAATTGCTTTGGCTACATGAGTCTTGGGCTTTTTGTCATGATTAGAAACATGACTGAACATTAAGCCCAATGGCGTTCAACAAGTAGTGCAGGAAAAATGATAATGGGTTTGTCGCTCAACAAAGTGCAGCCCGGTGGTGGAAGTTAGTAACAGTGGCTATACATTTGGCCTTGTGCAGTTTTACAGTCTCGGTTCGCTAATAGAGCCTTGGTGGCAAATAGGGCCATGTCTCTACTTGTCACACACTGTGAAGCACTGCATCTTAACTGCTGCGCACGCACTGTTACAAAGTCTTACAGCTGTAAACACAAAGACTGTGTACATTCAGGGTCAGAGACTGTGTGTCCCCTGTCTTAACTGATGGGAGCCTTTATCAGGGAGATGATTTACATTCTCTGCAACAAACAATGAAGCATATCGTAATCAGAAAACAACCTAGGATTGGGGTTTAATAGCAGTTCATTGAGTTCAAATCCAGTCTCAAATCCTCTTATCAAATCTAAATCTATTTTATATCATAATTAGGTTTAGCTTTCAACACTCACACAAGTAACTAAAGTTGAAAATAGCTACAACAAAGATCCATAATCACCATTTGCTGGCTGATTAGGCAGAAACTGTTTTGAGTGGCAGCTTAGTTCATTTTCACAACCTGTTGCGACAACCTGAAAATGAGATGGAAATGACAGGAAGACACTGAATGAAAAGAAAATTTAATTCATCAGACACATTAAAACGCCTGCTGACTTCTACACCTTAGCTTTCACAAGCTACCTGCTCCGAATACTAGAGGTCCGATACAGATCTATTAGTTATATACAGTTAAAATATTGATGTGATGATATGCTTCAAGTTCTCCTGATGCGAACACACAGTCCACTCAAGTTTTATTTAGTCCCTCATCCCTCAATTGATATTAATTAGCTACAGCTGATGTTGTATAATCACCCACTGGTGATGATTATTGGCTAAAAATGATTTTTGGCTTAAAATGAGAAGCAGACTACCTGAATGTTTCCTGCATTGTTCTTTGCTAATGAAAACGTTTTGTTAGCATCACATCTTAACAAATCCAAAGCTAAAACAACCAAACAAAAAACGCAGCAGTATAAAATGATGAACCTAACTCAACCATAACCACTTCCACCTATAGAAAGTTTTGGTCAGATGGGAAAACTGCCTGCTAGTTTACAGCATAGATCGAGAAGGCATTTCAGTGATGAAGTTTATATTTGTCAGTACATAATACAAATGTATTATTTGATAGTTGTTTAAATTACAGTTTGGTTATGATGAAACTCTGCTAACGGTGCCATCAGTGCACCCTTGTTCTTGGTTACCTTTGTCAAGGCTAAAGGATGAGGATGTCCAGCCAGGGCTAGCTTGACGGTGGTCTCCCAGATGTGTGGGTCATGGAGTCCCCGGGCCGTCACCATGAACTGGACGGGCTCAGACAGGTTTGCCAGATCCTGCTCAGCATAAACCGTCCCATCAGGCCTCACGCTGAAGTTGGGGTCGTTGCTGACAAAACCCACCTCCCTGCTGCGCTGGCAATCCTCAAACTTCACTGCAGAGAGAGACAGAAAGGGGAGAGGGGGGCACAGAATTAGAGAGCAGCACAGTGAGATTAAGTCCATGAGGTGTTCGCAAATCCTTGACACATCTGGCAGGTTTAAGATTAACCTGCATCCATCACGACGTATCTTGAAATATCTCATCCCTTCTGCTGTCACTTTTGATTCCCCGCTTTGACGTCTTTGGCAAAACAAACTGCTTATCTGTTTCTTAACCGGAATACATGGAGTGGGGGGGGGGGGGGTAATTCTTTTTCATATCATTCTTTTCCCAAACTAGATGGATAGCAATGTCAAAACAGCATTTCCCTCGGCTTCTCCGGGGAGAGCATGAAGAGAAGGTCTAAAGCACATTAGGCTGACTGGACTCCCTGTGCTTGGCAGCAAAGCATGGAGCTCCATCTTGAATGATATTTGGAGGGCTCTGCTCGACTGAGACAAAAGAAAGGGAGCTGTGCGGAAACCTCATGTTTGCACACACAAACTATATTGCTATTCCTGTTTCCAGAGTAATGTACCGGGTGTGTCAGTATGGGAGGACGGTTTGGGTATAGGGGGGGTGTTGGGACAGATCACAGAGAGACAGGCAGGGAGATGGTGTTGGGCTGTTGAGTGCATCAGAGCAGATTCTCCAGTGACAGCTGACATGAATATACCATTAAACCACACAAAACACAAGAGAAACCCAAGTTTCAGGCACAACTATTCGTAAAAATCCTTTCATTCTATTGCCAAGTTTAATTAACACTCAATGCGCCATTGTCGCATGTTTCACAGCATGATGCAATGGCATGAATGCTGAGAATGGCTGATTGTTATTTTCAATATGTCTTCTATCTTAACACACACACACTTACACATACACACCATCCCTTCTCTCCCTTCAAGTTGAAATGCATGTGCTCTGATGTTATCTCACAAACTCTGGCTGCTGATAACAAGACAAATTGATTTCATAAATCACCCGGGGAGCAGATTGCTGTGTTATGAGCTATGGCAGCGTGATTTTTCAGAAATCCAGCGTGGAGAATTCTGCACAGCAAGCTTTTTATCAAGCCATCTATTTAATTTATCGCCCAGCTTCCTGTCAAAAGAAGCTCCAAAAACAACAGGCTAATAAAGCGTGAGATCTCCTCGGCCACTGCAGCTTAGTGTCACACAAATGAGGTTGCTTGTTTCCAGCCTCTGAGTAATTGCATGCGTAATGGGACGGAGGGTAAACACAGTTTTGACAATGTGCGCATCTGTCTGTGTTGGCAAATGCAATCCATATTTTCATTTAAAAAGTGGAGAACGTCCTTATGTGAGTGATAAGCTTTGTGTGAAATGGCAGCATTACTTTGGGGATCATTTATCAAGGTGATGGTGGTGGTGGTGGTGGGGAGGGGGGGGGGGGGTTGTGACAATATGACACAGACCTGCTGGAATTGTCCACAGATGAATTGTGATGGCAGGCATGTATTATGTAAATGACTTCAATTAGCTTGAACTGAGCGGGCTAATTGTTGTCACTTAGGCAGGTCTCTTGTGGTGCAGCTGGAGAAGAGAGGCTTAAGGACACGTGCACTGCAAAGTGCTGCTTATGAATGCGCACGCGTATGTGTGTGTTTTTCTCTGCTTGTGTGCGCATACGCGTAGGAGTAAGTTCAAAGCACAGCTAGTTTGACAATGGCTGGTGCATATATTAATTTCTATGCTAATTCTACAATAAAACCAGGGAGGTCTCCGAGGGTCTGTCCGCTGCCTTGTGTGTGCTGTAGTGGTGCCTGTTGGCATGGGAACACACATGTGGTCTGCGAGGCATTGCCATTTTGCGGCATTGTTAGAGTGTCTTTGATTGATTGGGCCACCTCTCAGTGTACCATTCACCGCCTACTGGTGTGTACTTGCAAGGGACCATGACCGTGATTCCTAACACGTCGACTTGACACATCGTGTGAGGATATTCATAAACGCTTCGCTATTCATTAAGAGATCCTGTTTGTTCACAAAGCACATTTAAATCGGGTGGTGGGATCTGATCTGCCACGCTGTTAAATGGAGATGAAAGCGGCAGAAGGAGACAACGCTGAGACTAGACGCTGATAGAGAAACTATGTGTGTCTGAGAGAGAGAGAGGGGTGAGATGGGAGGATAAAAGGAGAGACTCAAAATACTGTAGCACACACCCAAAAAAGAGATAAAATATATAAAATAAACTGTGATTGGAACTATTTTCTCAGCCTTCAATAAAAAAAACCTTAATTTTATGGCAAGAAGAGCTAATGTGCAAACGTAGCAGTGCCGTTTATTCATTGCTGTCACATCATAATGGAAATAGATAACAGTGAATGAAGACTAACACTGCTGATAACTAAACTGTGTTTATTTATTCTTATTGTTCTCCAGTGCATGTAATTTGTTTTGTCATCCTACGCTTGGCAAACTGCGCGTCCCTTTGTGCGAAAAATTGAACTTGAAATGAATGAACGAAGACGAGGCTTCAGGGTGTTTTCTAAGCTGACGGCGCTGAAGGTCAGTCCTCCTTCCGCGGAAGAAAAAAAAAAATCACATACATATTTTACTGCACAGTCAATCAATGCTGTCGCTGGACTTCATCACCTGGTTGGAGCACCAGGACTGAATGGAAGAGACAGAGGACTGGACTGAGTGCAGGTCTGGCCTCTGACTATAGATCTATCTACAGGTCCCACACATTGTTATCTCACACTTTGCATGTTTCTGTAGGTATTTAAAATGCTCATTATTTAATGCTGGAATAAAGTCTTTCAGTCTTCATACATGCTCAGCTCTGATAACATCAGACTTTGCTGCCAGATATCTACAGGCAGCTCTATTCGCCAGCCATTCTTCTGTGAATGTTTGAGGGTTAAGTGTGTCAGTGTGTGGTTGTCACCGAGCTTAAAACGTTCTGAATATATTGTTAATTTCATGAACTGTAAGCTAATAGACCCAATCGACATCATGTCATAGCCACATCCGTGGGGCAGATAGTGGCTCACCCATAGACGTATCAAAATGAGCTTCTCTCCATGAGTTTGGATTGATTTAGAAGATCAACAAAATGTCTAATAGGAGACGTCATGATACGACATTTCAAGCCACTGGGTGGCCTTGTGTACCCAGCATGCATCTCCCTGTCAAAGTGAAGGCTGTCAAGAAAACTCACTGTGTTCAATTTTTCAAGACCTCTCTGCAGCCTGAAGCTTGGATGCGTTTCTGAACACATTCCATCCAAACAACATGGGCTAAAACGTGAATGAATGCGTTGAAATTACTATACAATCTTTGTGTAGTGCTATATCATACACATGGCTGATGATAGTCTGTGGTCGGGGCTAATGCGCTGGATGGGAAGGCTGATAGTGTTGCTTCAAACAGCCTTGCAGCAGAATCAGCAAACTGTATAAACTGTAAAGTGTAGGGACAATTCTGTGTCCTGCTGGTTTGTCTATGGGTGTATACGTGTGTGTGTCCTTGTTCTTTGTCTTGGTTCCCTGTAGTTGATGAGGAAAACATCAGGGGTTTTAAACCACCAGCTCAAGTGTGTGTGTGTGTGTTTGCATTTTGTTCTTCTATATTGTACCTAGATATGTGCAAGTGTGTGTGTGTTTGCATTGTAGGGTGTTGGTCTGCCTTTGTGTCCCTGTGCGAGCTTCTTTTGAGTGTATGTAAGTGTGCATGTATTGTGTGAGTGTGTGCATGCATTGTGTGTGTGTCTCTGTGTGTCAGAGTGTGTCCTGTATATTTTAGTGCATCCTGCCATCCACAGCGATGTTTGGCAGGCAGCTGAGGCTGGTGTCATTCTGCTCGGCTGCTCTTCTCTGGCCTCGTACGGCAGAGAACATGCTGTCCAACAGAGCGGCTAGCGCGGCACAGGCTCGGCTAAAACAGAGCGGGCAAGCAGCCGTGACCGCCGACCACCAAGTCCTCCACGCACGCACGCACACACACAGAGGGAGAGAGAGAGAGAGACACACACTTATGCTCTTTGACTCTTCCTGCTTGTAGATCCACGACAATACCCTAGAGAAGGCCAAAACCAGCCGTGTATGGAAGCATTACATGTGCATAATGTGGATGGCAGGTAGTAACTGCCTGCTTTGTGAATCCACATGGAGCGTGCCTCCCTCATCCCTCTGCATCCGCCTACACCATGTTCACCTGTCGCCCTGCACGCCTCCCCTCTCCTCCCTGGCGTTCTCTCCTCTTCATGTCACCGTCTCCTCCCTGTCTCTTCCACCGCCCTGTTCTCCAGTGTCAGAGCTCCCCTTCCTCCTTACAGCCCTTCTTTCCTCCCTGTTTAACCCCCCACCTGTCCTAATCTATCCTCCTCTCCCCCCCCTCCTCTTCCTATCCCATTCCCTGCAGACAGAGCTACTTTTTCCCCAGAAGCAAACTGGGAGAGCCAGTCTGAGCTAACGGCCCAGCCAGACATAAAAATGGGCACCCTGGTGGGTCAGTTATTACCGTTATTAAAGTGAGCTGAGAGAATGGCACAAAAGAGCTAAAAAGAGGCAAAAAACAAAAGACAAGGTCAAGATCACGTCAGTCTGATTTGAGCATTTACACACTTGATAGCTGGTTTTACAAGTGATTATATGATTTTACAGATCATTTTTAAGGCTCAGATGGATCTTTTTATAGACCTGCTTTTATGTAACAACCTGTATTACTCTGTTCTTAGCCTCCCTTTTATGAGTTTTGCTACTATTCTGCATGTCTCACCTCGTATTTATTGCTTCTACTGCACATTTGATCTGCTTTTTTTTTTTAATGAGTTGCAAAGTGCTTTGTTTTTGTGATTTGAAAGGTCTATAAATAAAGATCATGCTATTAGCTACAGCAGCTAAAGATAGATGTCTGACAGCCAACACACTGTACATAAATGGGTTGGTGTGCGACATTAAATATCCACCTTTATGCAGTTGACACAGTTGTAAAGAAATGTTAAAGTTAAAAGTCTCACTGTGGCGTACTTGGTGGAGAGTCAGGTATGCCACGCGTGGAGCATTTGGAGCTCCTTTTGTTAAGGTGCTGTTCATCCCAGTCGTGGCACAGTGCTAAGTAAACATTCCCTCTGGTACCCTGCTGCTTTCCTCAAGCCAACGGGAAAATCAACGCCACCCACTCAATTTGCAAATAACAGTATTTTTGCCAGGCTGAGGCTGTGATAGACAGCAGCACGGGGCCCACTGACGAGTAAACCAACACTGCTAAAGTACTGTATGCAAGAAGCTGGGAGAGTACTGGAATATCTCAGTCCAAAGAAAAGGACTGTAACTTCAGTGTCATTACAATTTCAAGTGCATGTCGCAAGTACTTTAAACGCAGTTTTACTTGTTAAGTCTAGAAGGACTATGATTTATTAAAAAAAAATGCCAAATCTAATTTCACTCACCATATTAAGAATTAAAACTGAAAAAGCATTTGTTTTTAAGTCCTCTGATAAGAAGTGTCACTCAGAAGAAGCTGAATTCATTTTTTTAAATGATAAAACTGGATCAAATGTGGCTCTGTGAAACTAAATACGAAAGCTCAATTTGCAAGCTAAGAGATTAGACCCTTGAATTCCACACAAAAACCCACAGCTGAGAGCAATGAACTTCCTGAAAAACCTGTACTTTATCTCCAAGATGTCAGAAAGAGAAACAGCCTTGTTTTTTTTCTTGACTGCCAAGCATTTTTAATTGGGGAACTAAAAGGTCTTGATGAATTAAAACAATCCTTAGCGGTGCCTGTAATGTAAGTTTAAACATGAAGAAAGCCTGAACGCACAAGGTTTCCACGTGACAGTGACATTATAGCAGCTACAAGTCTACTTATTTGAGTTGTAATATTCTTTCCAGCTAAGAAAGGCAAAATAAATGAGAAAAGTTTACAGCTTTCAGTGGGCAGCAAAGTAACTGCAGCGGAACAGGCGCGATTGGCAAGTGAAGATGTAAAATCTATTTTCTGATGTCGTGATTTATCACAACTAAAGTGCAGCATCTTGTGAAACTGCAGTCAAACCTGAGGCGCCCCATGCGGTACATCCACAACCCTTGAAACTCTTCTGAAATCCAGCCCACTGTGCCCCCACAGGAATGCTTATAACTAATTCAATTTACATGCTGCTGTTTTTAAAACACTGCAGGTACAATGTGACTTTCCTGAAAAGGCTTCTTCTTTTTTTTCATTTGCCGCAGTTGGAAATGAATTTCTCTGCCTCTGCAGTTCTCTGTTTTAACAAAAGCCCACACAGTTCCCTCTGACAGCTCGCTCTCACAAAAGGAAACCACTGCGACTCAAGTGTGTGTGTGTGTGTGTGTGTGTGTGTGAGTGTCGCTCTGTGTGCTTATGCGCCCGAGTGAGAGAGAGAGAGAGAGGCGGAGTGAGGGAGAAGAGGGACATTGGAGTGGGAGTGTGTGACACAAGCTCTTAACATATACGATTATTACAGCTGATGCATAAATGGGTATGGGTGTCATCGACTCTCTGCGCTCTTATAGGTGTGTACGTGTGTGCGTGGGAGAGAAGGTGCTGTCAACCTGTATTTGTGTGTGTCAGCGCTCATGTTTCACTTTTTAAACATCACGCACTTGTTATCTTGTTCCGTCGCACGTACGGGGCTGAACAAAACCTTGTCACATTGCTGGTGCACTGTCGTGTCTATAGGGCCAATATCCGCCCACAAACCCCGTCGCCCCCGCCCCATCACACCTTTGTTTTCCTTCTGTCACCTCCCTTCTTCTGCAGGTATGGAGGCACAGCTGTGAAAGAAGGCCCTCCTGCGTTGGAGCCTACACGCCTGTCAGGATACAGAGAGAGTCTTTACACCGCAGATCTGCCTGTAATATAACCACTGACGTACAGGATGTTGTGTGGGCCCACATGCACTGTGGGGGGTTTTCAAAAGGTTGTCACAGTATATCAATAGATTATGAAGATTTCCGCACAGATATTTGTTTTTCTCCACACACCACCCCACTTGCGCATCATCGCATTACACAGTAAGCTTTGCTCTGCTTTACAGCTCGAATCACAGTGTGTTGAAAGCGCCACTGCATTCGCCGTCCCGCGAGTTTTGGCCGGGGCACATTTGGGGTTTTGCACATCCCCGGCCCTCCCTCTTATCTCTGCATTAGCCTCCTCTCATGGGCACTGGCATGAGGAGGCTTGAGGAATGAGAAAGGGGAAAGAGGCAAGATAAAGAGGGAGAGCGGGAGCAAAGCAGAGCGGATGCAATTAAAAGACTGGGTCACAGATCGCAGTGCCAGGCGTCAGTGTGATTAATACACCACCATTCAGCCCAGGAGCTTTTCTCCTCTCTCTGTAGTGTGTGTGTGCAGTGTGTGTGTGGTTTTGTTTGTGAATCTGTTATCTTCTAAGCATACCACAGCTAGGGGGCACCAGTGTGTCTCAATACGTGCCATCCTCAGGTGTGCCAGGATTAACCCCCTTTTAAAGTCAGGAATTCTGGTAACCTGAACAAACAGGTTTGAAGAAATTACCTGTGCCTGTCTGCCCTCTTTCCGTTTGTTCAGGAGGCAAAACAATGTAATATCCAAAGTGAAGAGATTTCTTTTTTTGATTCTAACAAGAAAAAGCATGGGAGTAAGGGAGATAGATGTGGCACCGTCACACTGGCTTTAAAACTTTTGAAAGAAGAGTCATTTACAGCTAGATAATCTCAGAATACTGCATACAATTTGTTGCTAGGCTTCACAGGTTCACACTGCTGTGAACTTTAATGAACACCCACTATCCTTGAATGTGTTTGCATGCCTTTTGGCTAACCATCTCACCAGCAGCTACCCACTAATTTCAGACCATGCCAAATCAGTGAAATCTGGCTCACAACCAATCCGCCCTCCGCAGGAAACTCGCATTAAGGCAGCAAACAACACCTCAAAAATTCCCCCGATAGAGCTGGTGGCCCTTTCCAGAGTCTTATGGTAATGAGAAATTTTGCTTTTTTTGAAAACACAGCAAGCTGCACAAACATATCAACCCATCCTTTCTTTCATTTCTTTCATCTGGCTCCCCCTCACCAGACCTTGCCTTCAAGGCTTCCCCTTCGATTTAGAGAAGGAGCCACGCTTTATCACAGCAATATCTTTTTTAAGGAGGTGAAGCGAAGAAACCGCCTCAAGGCTACACGCTGTCTGTTATCTTCCGGTACAATATAATAATTTCACATAGCCTAAAGGGAGGTGGTGGGACCTCAGCTGGGCCGAGTGACAAAGAGGGGAATGTGAGCAAACCAGGGGCAAGGATCAGGGGACAAAGGGGGCTTCTGGGAAATATCCGTGACTCTCACTCAACCGTATAATGACTGTAATGAAAACCCATTATTCTCAAGTAAGTTTTTTTTTTTTTCTAGTGTGAATCACATTGCCCCTGCTGCACACAATGTACAATGTAGAGAACAAACTTCAGGTTTTAGATAATGGTTACACTTTGCAGAGACTACACTTTGCCTGCCATTTGAATGGGAGAGCGGCCGGGTGAGCAAATGAGCCCAGTTACGGTACATAAGGCAGTGCTCCGTCTGTGTCCAGTGTTTATGGCTGCAGCACATCTCAGCTGGTTATTTTTAGCTGGTTTTGATTACCCTGGAGACTGGCCTTAATAAATACTATAAGACTAAAAACAGGCTTTCTCCCCCTGCCCCTCCTCGCCATCCTCAGAGAAACCAAAGACTCACTCACAAGGTAATCAGCTTTTAATTTTGTCCCCCTTCTCCTCTTACGCTCTCCTGTTGTATCTCTCTCTCCCTCTCAGCTCTCACTCTCCACCTCCCTCCCTGACTGGCTGAGTCGACCAGCAGCCCCTTTCTTCTCTCTGGCTCTTTTCTCCATCTTTTCCCTTTTCTTGTGTTATTAGCATAAAAGTGTTTGCATCCTTCCCTTGTGATTGTTTAGCTGCTGTGTTCAGCATCTTGATTTGATTCCCTGCAATTGCCCTAATTAGCATTACAAATATACACTTAGAGAGGAACAGAAATATCTGTTATGCCTGACAGACTCATTTAAGGGAAACGGAGGCCAGAGGAGAAGGCAACGCTACACTCATGTGATAAAAGGTGTATCACTGCGTCTCAATAATGAGGTGTCTTATCCGCATCCGCTTAAACTACACTTTCACTACAATTATGAAAATTGATGAAGGGCGTGTTCGCTTTACCTGAATAAAACAGCACACTGAGCAGCTGACAATGGGAACATCTTGGATGTTCAATCGTGATAAAAGGTATAACCACAACAAGAAACGCACCTCTTATCTTCTCTCGCTCTCCCTCTCTCCAGCCCAGATCATGTCTTCTAAAGCCAATGATTAGACTTAAGACAGATCTCCCTCATTATCCGTCGCTCTCATCCATTTCTCTCTAATCCTGTCTCTACTCCAAAGCCCCCTGGGGCGAGCGATAGGCCAGGGCCAACCATTAGTCTCCAGACCCCGAGACCAGGGAAAAAACTCATCCGTATTTTCCCTAGGAGGACATCAAGGCCATCTCAGAGGTCAGCTACACCGACTGCTATTACACACCAATAATTGTTTTGACTCTGTATCTGCGTATATACTTGCCGTTTAAAGAGTGATCTTTGCCTTTCCACCAGCTGCTCACTTTCCACTCATCTGATCTAAGGAGGGAGACTCTGAGATGGAAACATGCAGCCATAGTGATGCTGAAGTAATTGTTCAGTCAGATTCTTGCCATCTGAAGCCGTAAAGGTCACTCCGCTGATCAATCAGCCAAGTAACTGATGAAAGATATTGGTCTCATTATTGTCAACCAGCACACAAAAGTGGGGATTAGGCTGGCTTCTCCAGAGGGCCCAGCCTGCAAAGCAGATGACGTTCGTCTGAGGTGCACAGGTACATGGACTATGGGGACAAATAGTTGTGAGCCGGGTGCTGATGTTGTCATTATGAAGACAATTGCTTCTCCAACTAGTAGCCTTGAGCCATAAGGCACAGTGTGGAGGTCAAAAGAGGAATCAATGCATATGGCTTCAGGCCCAAACAGGAAACATTTTACATGAAGTGTCAAACCCACTAAACAGTTAGAGGAAAAGTGTTTGTGTGGACATACATTTGGACTTTTGAATTCATGAACAATGACGTGGATGCTGTAACATTTTCAAAGGAGTTAAGTAAAGAAATAAATATACACATAACTATAGACAGGATTTTTTTTGGCCACTTGGGGGTAGATATAAAGTAGATATGGTGAAAGTGTTAGTTGCCAATTTACACGTCCAGCAGACACAGCGCAACATTAGCATTCATTTGGAGTCATGTTTCTGGCCACCTGATGAATGTAAGTCCAATATTCAATCTTCATTTAGCTCTGTTTTAGTCTTCATCAACTCCTGAGGGAAATATCTGGCTCTTTAGCTGCTAAATGCTCCACTGTGTTCACTAGCTGGTCATTAACGGTCTGGGCAAGTAGTGTACAGTTGGTTTATTGTATCTTATTTTTATATTTATTTATTTATGCGCTGCCTACTGCTGCTAAAAATGACACTGGTGAGAGTGAAACAAAGCAGCAAAGTTGCAGGTCATAAATCCAAAACAATGATAAAATGCTCTGTAAAGCTGAGGGGAACGGCAGTGTTGTGTGATAATTCGTCACTATGAGCAACCCCTTTGAAATTGCACACAGTCTTTCAATCTCTTGTTGAGATAAAAATAATCGACTATTGCACCTTTAAGTCACACTGTCTACACAGTAGGCAGCAAATGTACAGTACATAGCGTTGTAAATAGCAGCACATACGATATGAATGCTAGCATTTGTCATTAACTCTGTGACACCATACGGTAACTAAAATATTTCATCCTGTATAATCGGCCTTTACACAATCCCAGCTTGAGTTTGGATATGCGTAGGTACTTGAGTTAAAAGAAAAAAACTGTGTGAGCCTTTCAGAGTGCAGCCCTCCCTTAAAAGCAACAAATCTGAGTTTCTTTCAACAGCTATGAAGCTATGAGCTTTGAAGTCACCCTGGCCTGTTCCAGAAAATCAATTAAAAACATGACTAATACATTTGCACCTAACATTTTCCACTTTTCCTCTTTAGAGTGTTTGATGTCCCCCACTGCCTAACAGCGTATAAATGCGGAGATCACAGAGATAGTGACGGGAGGATTTCAGCAAGGACTCTTTCGCACTCATTCGCCGCTATGAGTGAAGCTCCGACGTGAAGTGAAATGAAATAATGAAGGATATCAGTGGACTCCTACTGTGCTGTTTTTGCACAACACTCGACAGAGAAATCCAGCGTGCCTAAAAGCCCATCAGACGAAAGGTACGATATTATGCCCTGTGAGTGTCCTCTTTTGTCTTTCAGGCCTGCAAAGACATTTTCCTGTCAAACGATTTGTAAATAATCTAATGCAGGTGTCTTTTTTTCCCCTCCACCACTCTGCCCCTCCTTACATTTTCCATATAAATCCCCTAGTGACAGTTATCAGAGAGATCTGCAGTGGTCCTTAATACGAGCATACCGCTGTCCCTTAAGTGGGCAGTACTAAGCCTCTTTGTCTGCTATAAATGTAGGAGCCACAATAGGAGAGGCCGAACCTCTCTGCTCAACTATCTACCAGGAGGGAACGGGAGGTCGGTCTCCTCAGGCCATGGCGCCAAAACCATTATTCTTATCACTGCAGGACAACTCACCGCAGGCCAGAAAAAACCCTTGTGAAAGGTGAAATGAGTGTGTCTCTCAGTGTGAGTGTTTACCTCCCCCCCGCCTCACATTTCTGTATTTCTCATTAACTGATAATACATCACTCATGACCTTGTGATAAAAATACATTAGCTGGAGACAAGTCATTAATCTATAAGGAATCAGGCTGTTTAGGTTATCGGGTGAGAATGGGTATACGCGTTATCGCACAAGTATTGGGAAGAGGCTTAATTGCCCTTCTTAAGCGAGTGACTATATATAGTGGAAGTGGTCTATGCGCTTGTCTTTGAGAGCAAAGTTGAGTCCATCATGTTTGGCTGTCATCAAGCAATGTGGTTTAGGACTGACTGGTATCCAACGGGGCTGGTTGTCAGCTGACCGATCTCAATTGGAAGTGAACGGACTGCAGAAAGATGCTTGTTTGGGAGATAAAGGAGAACTGGACAAACTATGTGCAGTGGTTTGGTGCAGCATTATGAAGAGCAGGATTTGATAGTAAAGCTGGAATTAATTGAGCCAAGCGTAAATAGATACCAACAGTGTGTTTGGATTTATAGTTCAGTGTCAGACTTCACCCACTGACAGCACCAACGCAAACCCTAGTCACATGTCAAACAAAAACAAACTGTGCTTTAATGTGCTGACTTAAAATTGTAACATAAACGATAATGAGCTACGAATTACTTCTTATTCTATTTCACTGTGTCTCATTACTGAATAGCAGACGACTGACGTGCAAATCGCCATATTTACATTCACTCTCAAAAATCTCTACCGGCATCAGAAAAGACAAGCAGCCCATGCTGACCACAGTTGTTGCGGCTTTCACATCTCTGCAGCCGCTGTGGCCCCAACATGTAGGTACTGTACATTTTTGAGAGCTAGCATAGATGTAGCTATGCCACCTTCACACCTTAACGGATAACTATAAATCAAGTTTGCCCAGATTTTGACCCCCACTCTTCCTGTCTTTAAAAGAATCCCTCGATATACCTCCCCCTCAGTGTATGGGCCTAATCTTCTGCCAAAGAAAGCAAGAGCGCTGCTGTTACATTACGATTACCAAAAAAAGAAATACTGTCTGCTCCACAGGATGACCAAAAAGACAGCACCCATCTTCAGACATCTCAATTTGAACAAAAGAGACAGTCAAGCTTCATCCAAGCCTGGGAGGTAAAGCAGAACTGACCAACAGAAGACGGCACTGCAATAAGTGAAAAATGATTGAATACAGCTAACTAAGTTTTCAACAACACCGTAATCTCAAAGACAAAGAGCCTTTTTCCTGTCTTATCTCATTTGACATTTAATTAATCTACCTATTTTAATTTTCCCTACCATACATTACTTTGAAAATTTTTGCCTTTGAGTGGCTGAAAACACTTATTCTACAGCGTGTGTGTGTGTGTGTGTGTGTGTGGTGTTTATGTGTCTGTAACACACAAAAGACATAGAGAGGCAAGAAGTCGCTTGTATTAAGCAAAATATGTTTAATCATTCTTGGTATCATTTTTCATTAATTAAATATGGTCTATAATTACATAGAACCATTATCACTCTCATTACAAACAATTAAAATACACCATCCATCCTGTCGACTTGGCGACTAAAAAGCTGATGGCCGGTTGCCAGCCTGGCAAACCACTTCTAAAATTTACTCTGAGGCCCTGGAGAGGCTGGCGGAATTTTGTTTTCACTCGAGCTAAAGCTTGAGAATCTAAGACCCAACCAGAGAGAACTGTGCTGAACACACAACACAAAAGCACACCAAGGACCTCTCTCCCAAAGCAGGATTATTAAATTAGTAGTTTAACAGCACTGGATACGAGGCAGAATAGCTCTTTTTACTTCAGTCTTCAGGGTTATGGGTTTTACTCTATTCAACTAACATGATTAACCTGCTTCTTGAGACAGACCCCAACTGAGTGAAAAAAAAAAAGAAACACTTGGGTGTGCACAGTGAAACGCAACCTTAAAACCAAGAGTCAATGCAACAATGTTGACTAAACAGATATATGCAAAGGTGCTGGATGTGTGTGCAATGTAGCAAAGCCGGCACACGTACCAACATGTCGGCGTTTAATTCTCTAAGTTCTCAGTATTTAACAGGAAGTGATCTATCCACTTTTATTATTGTCACCTGGATGAACACGTAGACTCGCCTGCTCTGTTGTTCTGCTTTTTCCCATTCACAAAGTGTTTCCCACAGTGTTTACAAACATGCCACATGCTCACAAACCTTCAGGGTGAAAATGCATATTGTGCTAATATAAAAATATCAGCTAATAAATAAGTGTGAAAAGTATATTTAAAACCTGCAAATCACCATGTAAACAACGTCTGTGGTGGAGGAACATGTTCAACAGAGTCAGCCGCGCTGCAATCACAGCTTCGGGCTTTAAAATAGCAAATTAATTGCTAAGCTTTATTTTCATGCCAAATCCATGGCGGAGTTTGACTTCCTTGCCAGCATCAATTTGTCAGTGTAGGTGTTAAACCTTCCAAACGGTGAGCCTATCTAAGCTAGCCAACAGCATTGCTAGTGTCATGCGCTGTAACCTGCTAACCTATAACGTATGCTCGGACTTGAGCTGTCTGCTATGCATAAATCTCCGTCCTGCCGAAGGCGGGGAGGTGACAGAGAGGCGGATGAGGACATCCAGTGCAGTATGAAGGATGGTGGCAGCCGTTCCCCCCAGGCCACGGTGATGGCACTACATCGATCCAGCCACTCCGGAGCCTGAAGTGCAGAGCCTTTTGGCTTTGTCAGCACTGTTCAGCTCAGCATTGCTCCAACTCCCCTGATCACTGTCAGAAACCCAGGAGGAAAAAACCCCGGAGAATAGGAAGAGAAAAATGCTGATGTATCTGAAGCCAGACAGGTGGCGGAGGATTGGCTAAATAACTAAACTATTCACGGAGCACTTCTTTCTAATTTTCTAGCTGTTTTCGAGATCCAGGCAAATGAATGTTTACTGTTAGGCAGGTACAAAAAAGCAGAAAGACAGAGGAGGTTTTTGGAGCAGTTCCTTCTTCATCTACCTCTAAACACATGCACCTGTTTGTCCTATTCAGCCTGCCAACTGGTCCTCCAGGAAACTTAATTCTACTAATCCACTTATATATTTACTCAGATGGAGGTGTGCTGGCACCACTGAAGGCATGCATTGTTGTCTCCAGGAGGCCAGTGTTTGCCTTCTCAGGTGATTCACTATGTACACTAGTTCATATCTTGTGTCATTAATCTCTAAAGTCACTTTGGATGTACCCAGAGACGTTCTACTCTCTCTCTCGCCTCTTTGCTTACTGAATAGAATCAATACAGGCCAGCCTCTGGACTTTGAGCTTCCTGTTTTATTGTCAAAGTACGGGCGATCTAAAAGCACAGGTCCTGGCACTGAAGAGGCCTTCATGTGCACAGACAGCAAGATTGCATTTGTTTAAAACCTCACGTCTCGGGGTTAGTCTGGGGCATTTTGAATATGTTAGCCAAGGTTGGACATAGACTCAAGCAATGTGGCCCTGAACCTGGAATGTACGAGTAACACAATGCTCAACAAAACAGGAACACAACACAAAGACATCTGAATATATGGAAACAGTTGAAGCAATAATTTGACACTGTGGGAAATAGTCTCGCTCTTGCGGCGAGTTAGATGAGGAGGAGGATGCCACTCACATGTCTGCACAGTAGATATGTAGCTGGAGCCAGCGGTTGGTTGGCTTAGCTTAGCACAAAGACTGAAAATAGGCTACACAGCTAGACTGGCTCTGTCCAAAGGTAACAACATCCGCCTATCAGCTCCTCTAAAGCTCACTAATTAACATGTTACATCTCGTTTGTTTGCTGGCCGGAGGATTTTGTTACCTTTGGACAGAGTCAGGCTAGCTGTGTCCCCTGTTTCCAGGCTTTATGCTAAGCGAAGCTAACTGGCTGCCGGCTGTAGCTTCATATTTACTATACAGTCATGACAGTGGTCTCAATCTTCTCATCTAACTCTTGGCAAGACAGTAAATAAGGTTATTTCCCAAAAATGTCCAAGTATTCCTTTAAATTAGCCAAATGTAAAGTATCCATTTGCTAGCCAGTTTATTTTAACATGACTTCTTGGTTTTGTTTTCAGGTGCATCCTGGATTTATACCTTTAAATTTAGAAGAGTGTACTATGTGTTCTACATGGATATAATGTGGTGGCCTGATGATCTTGCCATCAGCCAGCTATACCTCAGGGCAGCACATAGAGTGGCCCATCACTTTCTGACACAGCCCTGCTCACTTCCAATCAGCCATTGCAGCAATAAGCCTCCATAATCCATTATTCTGTAAAAATAAACTCAAGCCATTCTGCCGGAACTTGTAAAACTGAACTTAGTCTTTCTGCTGTGCGCAGGAAAAAAGCTTTCATTCACCCCATAACTATTTGTGTGTTCAGCAATAATGGCGCAGTGAAAATCCATTAGGCACAATTGCTATGTTGGCATGGTTACTGTTTAGGTGGGATAAGCAAATTCCTGCACACACAGGGAAATTTGCAGGGTTGTCAGATGTGGAGAGACGACAAATATCCATCTCTCCAGTTATGCGTCAACATAATCAAGCTAGCTTGTTTTGGGCAAAGGAGAAATTTTGTTTTCCCCGGGGACCTGCATGATGATGCCTTTTATAATCCAAAGAGATCCATTAAAGTCCCTGCACCTACACAGTACCAACTGTACAGTGTTCTGTCTTTAACCTCCTAAGACCCAAGCTCTATCTTAATTTCTCTTTGCTATTTGGGCTTATTGGGACCTGATAAGTATAAAAACTAAGCATCATCTGTTGACATGATGTGGTTCCGCATACAGGGACAATTTTGAATTTCCATATAAGCAGAATTAAGTATTATGGTATAACCCAAAATTTGATGTCCACGCATGTGGATGCCAGGTCTTAGGAGGTTAAATCTTTATAATAATACTTGAGATCTTAGGAACCAGATAAGCACTAGTTGATAAAGTGTTCATAAAAGTTAGTTTATAGAAATCCCACGATTAAATAATTGAACGACATGGCATTTCCCTCCATTGTATTGAGAGAGAAAAAAAAGATTCTGAATACATATTTCCTATGAAAAGCTTGCTGGGAAATGTCAAGCCGGCTGTCATTAAAGACGTGGTGACATTTTTATTCCATTTTTTAAAGCTGTGATTCCATCTCTGCCAACAGAGGCCCTAATCTCTGCTGCTCCCCAACAGACAGAAGCCAGACAGATTAACTCAATTACTCTTTGACTTGAGTGAATGAAGGAAACAATACATTTCTCATTTAAGCCTAATCCTGTGTGGGAGCAGCGGAGGAGTAATATTGCAGGTGGAGGCAAGGCAGAGACGGGAAGAAGGCAGGAGTGCGAGGGGCTTGAAAATGAATTCCGAGGCAGCCCGCATGTTTGCTCATCTTTTTTCATGCTTTCTCTTAACTAGAGAGAACGTCGGAGAGCGGCAGAGTGAGAGAGACAGCAGGCGGGAAGATGGAGAGGAAGGAGAGAGGGCAGCAGAGGGAGAGACAGACATGATGGAGTGACAGACAGGCAGAGAGTCAGGCGGAGGGGAAGAGAAATGAGAGGGACAGAATGGGGTTTACAGCTCCAATATGTCAGAGTTAGTTTGCAGGATGAAGCAGCAAAAAATCTACCAATTTCCACAGTTCTGACACACCCGAACTAATACCCTGCAAGGGGCATTACAGTCAGCCTTGTGTATGAAACACGGTGTGACACATGTGGCCTCTGTATTGTCTGCAGCGTCTGTTGCAGCGGCACAGATGGCAATGGCCATCTTCGCCACTGCTCAGCCTCGTGGGAGACGTGGTCTGTGATGACGTTTTACTGACAGCGCGGGCCATCTGTCAACACATGACAGCCTGTTTTCAACTTCCTTTTCTCTCCCACAAACGTGGATCGCGGGGGTAAAGCGGTCGCCATGTGAAGGATGGATATTTTGTACGGTGTGCATGAAAAGGTCAGGGCTGGGCGCTTACTGCGGCAGCAACATCAGTGAAACCCTGGAGCGGCAACAGCGGTGAAACCCCCGGATCCTCAACAAAGCTCTGTCAGACTGCAGGAGAAAGCTGTCAGTGCAGACGCCTAAACCTTTACCGCCCTTCCCTCTCCCTCACACTCACTCTCGCCTCGCTCTGACTCATTGTGTCAGCTCTTCAAACACTCTCCATTCTCTCCTGCCTTAAGCTAGACGCAGAGAGCAAAAGGAAGAATGAGTCCATCTTTGGCTGCTGTAAACAAAAAGGAACACTCTGTGGTATGTGAATTTTCTCTCCCGTGTCTGCGTGCCACATCAAACTTCTCTCTGCTCCATGTTCATGCAAGAAGGAATTCTTTCCCCTCCTTTTCCTCATTTGCTGGTCCTTTGGTTATTCGCAGATAAAGATAAATTGAAGGAGGGGGAGATAATGAAGATGGGATGGGGACTAGGCAGAGACAGTGATCCAGGAATATTGAAATTGACTTGAGCGTGGCCCCGCCGCTTTCTCCTCTCCCTCTTTCTGGATGGTGATACAGGCTCATTAAAAATTCATCGCTCTACTATGGAAAGAGCGGACGTCTGCATTTTGGCCGGACTGAGAGTCAGCCAGCAATGTCTGGACTGTCTGTGGCTCTGGTGTGTACAATCGGGTCCGGTTCTGCTAAGACTGACGTTTGAGATTCAGAGAACAATGTCCACATGTCAACATAAAGGATTACTGTATTATTCAAAGCAGTGCAAACCAAAAATACAGTACACATAACAAAAGTAAGCGTCTACAGCCATGCTAGTAGGAGGTAGTCTTTAGCATCTCCAAAGTTATTACAATTCCTCTAGAGGGGGAGCACATTTCATGGCAATCCTTACTATAGTTGTAGAGATATGTAAGTGTAGACCAAAGTGGTGGACCGACCCACCGACAGACGGACTGACTTTGCCGTCCCTGGAGCCATGTCACTAGCATGGCTAAAAATGGCAGTGGTAAGAGATTTACAGTGCACAGAGAAAGAGTGACACTCACAGACAGTCCTTCCCTCTCTGTCTGCATGTACAGTTGATTTTCACCTTTCCGCAGTGAGACAATGTTTCCTGCATACAATTATAAACGGAATTAATGGCCACGAGGGGCCAAGGCCATAATGTCTTCAGAGCAAAGAAGACTTTTCTTATTCATTTCATTTCACCATTGTTTAATGAAGCGAATGCTCAAGAGCTATAAGAGCCGTGGCAAAGTTGTTGGTAAATTAGTGGCTTTCTTTCACAACATTTTATTCTATAGTCAGGACTTCTTATAGATGAATGTATTTCTGTGCTGTACTACAAGTGGCTTCAATGGGTTTATGAAAATAATCTACTCATATAATATTTTCCTGCCTGCAGAGCTCCCTGGTGAGCATGTTATTTGGCAGGTAGAAACATAGTTTAGAAATATAAATTAAATGAGCTATCCAGTCCCCACAATGCACCTTTGAATATCCTAAGAATTTGCTGTTTAAAAACACTGAAACTGAATGTGGCTGATGCCGTTTCTTGCAAAACCTTTCCACCTCTTCAAATGATGAAAAGCAAAGAAAGTCTCAGAGTATGAATGCATGAGGACATCTCCATAAACCCACAGAAGAATACCTTCGAATGATTGATTGTCTGCACTTAACATTCAACTCTTCTTTGGTTATCAAGTCTGTGACTGTGACACGAATGAGTCTGATGAGACTGATGAGCACTTCATTGAACATTTTTTCAAGCCCCTTTTTCATACCTGCTTTTAAGTTATACTGCATTATCACCAACAGTTTTAAGTAATGTTTGATATCTTACATCCATCTGTGTTTGCGGATGTTCCTACAGCAGCAATATAATCTATTCAACCTACAGTGTTTTGAGTATGTGACATTATATAAAATGTCTGCTTCGCAAATCTCACTCATTAAGACTAAACACAAAAGTGATTAAACTCTTAACTGCTGATTTTTGTTAACATTTTTAATTGAGTTTCTTTTTTTTCAGTTCTGTCACTATGAATGAACATTTGTTTTGAATAAAAAACTTAAACCTGCGATGACTGATTTGTTTGGCCACTTGGCGGCAGCAGAAACATGTTGTGAATACAACACGGACATAATTCTCACCTTTTAAGTTGCTATGGTGAACTTGTTAGCTAATAGTTGCCTGTTTATACATCCAGCAGTTATGGAGCTACATGATCATTCATTTGTAGTCGTGCTTTTTGGCCACCTGATGAAAGTCCAATATTCGCTGTCTTTTAGCTCTGTGTTTGGTCTCGACCACCTCCTGAGGGAAATATATTTCGCTGCTAAATGTTTCACTAGTTCAGCAGCTAGTTGTTAATTGTGTCTGTCTGCGATTTGGGGTTGGGCAGGTGCATTTTCAGAGCTTTGTCTCAGAACAGCTGCATCGGAAAATGATGCTATTAGAGCAGTGAGTGTGAACCAAAACAGCACAGAGTTGTGCTTGCGTGCCGAACAAGCTAAACAATGAGTCGAAACCCCTTCTAAAGCTCTGTAAAGCTGAGGGCAGCTGCAGATTCAGGTGATGATTCTCTGTACAATCAACCCCTTTCACATTGTTTTAACATTGTCATTCGATACATTGTTATTTCAAAAATATCAATTATAGCTGCTTTAAGGTCCTGCCAACACCTCCACAATGGCACAGTGGTCTGGAGCTTAACTAAACTTCCCAAAATCACATTCTTTCTTTTTCAGACATTTAATTGTAGAGGTTCCTGCTGAAATAAAATGTTTGGCCACTTGGGGGAAGCGGAATTACCTGAAAACTAGTACTCCTAATATTAATACCCTTTTTTATTATTCAATTCTTGTGGCGAACATGTTAGCAAAAAGTTACCTATTAATATTGATTAGTTCAACTTTAGCCATTGAACAGGTGGTCTCATATCGTACGCTCTGGCCTCTGTCCTGACATCCACTCGCTGTGTGAGCCTTTGTTACAATTTCATTTTTTTTCCCCCACAAAAATTAGTTTGTTGGCTTTTGATTAAGCTTGTACAATCCTTACATGTGGGTTTAAAGATTAAGTTTGAGTAACTTCATGTGACTTCATGTGATATTCTTGTGGGAGGTTAGCAACCAGTCTTTATTTAGAACCAGTCTGCTTTTCTCATAGATAGAAGCTAATGTTTAACTTTCAAGAATAGTTGTGTTGTCCTCTTCTCCACTGATACACATTTACAAAGTCATTGTGATGATTACTTTTAGCGATACATGAATTCATGTTATTACGTTTTAATGCTTTTACTTAAGTACAGTTTTTGACTGTTCTTCCCTCTTCACCTGAGGCCTGGCCATCCATCCATCCATCCACCCTTCTGTTCTGCAGCTTATCTGACTCTGAGTTGTTGTAGTAAAGTAGCCCAGATGTCCTTCTACCCAGCAACGACCTCCATCTCCTCCTGGGGAATCCCAAGGAGTTCCCAGACCAGATGAGGTATATAATCCCTCTAGCAGTTCTGGGTCTGCCCTGGGGTCTCCTCCCAGTTGGATGTGCCCAGAATACCTCCACAGAGAGGCATATGGAAGGTGTGCTGCACAAAATTACCTCAATTGGCTTTATTTAGTGAGCTGTTTCTGGATACCTGAGCTCCTCCACTGTCCCTAAAGGTGAGTCCAGACACCCTGTAAGGGAAACTCAGTTTTACCCAATCTTGTGTCAATCTTTTAGTCACTACCCACGGTGAGAGCTGAGGGTTGTTTAGATGTAGTTTGGTAAAGTAAAGAAGAAAACAAAAATGTACATTTGGGCCCATTTTTGTGAAGCCTCTCAGGATCACTCACAAAAATAGGATTTTAACTACTCATAACTCAGATTAGAACCTGAGTTATTTAAGAAGCTTCCTACATGTGCTATCTGCACGAAGAAAAAGTTCTTATTTGAGAAAAATCAAATCTTTATTCAAAACTCACAAGATAAACTTAATTATGACTTATAGTTTCTCAGTTCTTCAATACAGGGGAAATCAAATAAAATACCAGTGAATTGCATCATCTTTGGGTGTATGACACATTAGCTAAAGGCTAAACATTTTAATCAAAACTAGTAAAATTACCTTTACATAAAATGCATTTAATCTGCTTTTTTGTAATTGGCTTCCAGCGGCTGAATTCAATTGAGCACTTCGTCTCACATAAGTTTGCATTAAATAAACGTGAAAAGTTCTTTGCAAATGAAATCCTTCTGCACACAGATACGCCCACACAAACTACAACATCAAAGATCATGCCTCCATGCCAATGATATATGTTGAAACTGAGTTATTGATTTACTCGACCTTCACAAATGCAGGAAGGGAAACAATTTACATAAAATCTTTGAAAATCATGTTCATTGTGCTGAGAAATTATTGAATATGCATGACATTGGAGCATTGAGGTGCAATAAACTGCTGGTAGGGTGACATTTAATATATCCATGTCCAATATATTAAGATCACTGCTCACTAAATAAAGGCTTGTCGGAGGGGCAGGAGCTGAGATTCAATGTATGATAATAAGAAAAGCAACCGTAGAGTCTGAAATTGCACAGATTGGAGTGTGAGGGATGCCTCCTATCATAAGGGTGGCAACTGCATTGCAGACCTGCAGAAGGTGGACTTATGCTGACCTTCCCAGGTTAAAGGAGCTCTGGGAAATTTTCTTGTAAACAAACAAATCTTAAGTTTACATTCAATGTTTCTCACCAGAATCCTTGAGGTCTGACTAACATGCATTTCTCGTGAAACATTTGCAAAGCAGGAATGTGTGTCACGTCGCCCTCATGCTCGTGTGTGTGCGCACGATACAAACAGGATCGGGATCCACTCATAAAAACATCACTCCATAGCACTACTAGTGGTCAAAAACTCCACGAGGTACCTTTAATTATAATACAGTTTATAAAAAGCCTAAACGTAGGACCAAATCAAATATGTCTATGAGAATTTTAGGTCAGTTAGAACCCCTTAGCTAGCCTGATGTTCAGACTAGATGGCCATTTCATTATTCAGTCTAATATTAATCTCGTTAGCCATTTGTGGTGTGGCGATTGGGTTTTGCCCTGACCAGTCAAAAGTAACTGACCAACATGTCATTTTCAGTCAACTCTAAACCTTGAAACAAGTTTCCAGAGAATGGCAGTAAAGGGATAGTAACACCGGGAATGGCAGGCTATAGAAATGCTTTTGTATTATTGATTTAGTCAGAAGTTCCTGAAAATGTGAAGGAAGCTGCTTTGAATAAAACAAATGCTTAGAAAAACTATTGGTGTGTTTTATGTCAGATTAAAATTGGAAACAGTGCTCATTTGCAGGTTAATGTAAAAATAATAATAGGTTTGTAGGCCTTTTCTTTCTTGTATTAAACAAAGATTTGAATACTATGTGCGTTTGAAAATACACTTTACAATGGGATTAACTTTTTTGACCTTTCCAGTGCAATACATTGGTATATACTTAGCCATCTATCTATCCATTTATGTGAGAGGGACATGACAGCAGAATGAAAACAAAAGTTCTTTGTCAGATCACAAGAAATATACTTCCTGGATATAATTATCTAATGTGGACAAATGTGTCTGTTCATCCTTTCCCTTCTCACGATTGTTTTATCTTTGGTATAACCTTTTGAAAAAGTGATATCGGTGACCTTATACAGTAGGATTAGTGAGAGAAATAAAGAGGAAGACAGAGAGAGGGAGAGAGAGAGTTGTATAGGGAGGAAGATAGAGGCGAACAAATTGAGAGAACGATCATGTATAATTTAAGGACAAGTGGTTCTCCCCTGAGACATCTCTGTCAGTTAATAGGTCACAGTTATTAACGCAAGAAGCGGCTGCAGCCTGCGCGGTAAGTCACAGCGTTTTGGAGGTAACAATAAAAAGGGGGAAATGAACAGCAAAGAGGACTTAGGAAGACAGGGAGGATTAAGTAGAAAAGATGTGAGGAGAAGATAAAAAGAACGAGGAGAGAAAGAAAATAGAGGGGGAAAGCGTGAAAATTAGCAAGGACACTGGGGAGCTTGTGATCAGATAAAAATAGACAGAAAAAAAAGAGGGATGAAGAGGCGAGTCATATTCTTAGTGAAATGTGCATTTCAAGACGTAAATTGTTCTCAGAGCGGCTACTAATGCAACAATGTACCACTGAATAAAAGGGTTAGCATTAAGCAAGCACGAATACAAAATTAGTAATAAACAATTCTGTAAATAATATTAATTTGCATTTATCTATTTGCTCAGTTCAGTTTTTGAGTTAGACGACTCAGGAAGGGACAGCAGGGCTTGGCCCAGGCTGTGTTCAGGGAGTTTGTCCATCCAGTCTACGTGAGTACACTCCCCTGGTGAGTGCAGTAGGGGGGTACTGCAGGAGTATGGGGTAGTGGTACTATGAGCCCTCAGGTCCTCAGTTGTGTCCGTATTCTCAGCAGGAAGTCAAACACGTTTTCAGTGGGTGTTGGGCTCCACCGGGGTTGTCCCCTGTTACCGATTCTGTTTGAGATTTTCATGGATAGGTTATCAAGGTGCTGCCAGGGGGGTGGACAATATCTGGGTTGGAGTACCTCAGTATTGCTTCTCTGCTCTTTGCAGACGATTGTGGTGGTTCTGTTGGCTTCATCAGAACATGATGGAGAGATTATGTATCTAATCTGGCTTGGGAATGCCTTGGGATCCCCCAGGAGGAGCGGGAAAATGTTGCTGGGGAGAGGGACGTCTGGACCACCTTGCTCAGCCTGTTGCCACTGTGACCCGGCCCCAAATAAGGGACAGAAAATGAATGGCTGCATGGAGTTTTTGAGTGTGTGAGTTTTACAAAGTGGGTAAACCTCACAACTTCACAAATCAACAGATGATTAGTAAGCGCTTCTTCATTCCTTTATATGCAACCACACAGCCCCTACTGAGAGTGCTTCAAGTCATATAGGGCTTGAAATTCTGCGGCACATTAACTGAATGAAACACAATGGAAGATCGTTACTGTGGAATACAGACAGTGGAGAGCTTGAGAGCGCACTTGGCATAAAAATCTGAGATTGTTAACATTCCAAGCTGCGTATCCTTGTGCTGCACAGACCACAATGCTTTGTTTCTTTCCACTGAAAGAGTGACAGTGTACGAGGCTGTGAATGCCGGCTGCAGAAACATCACTCTCAAAACCTAATGGCAAAAGTGTTAATCTGAATGCATGTCCATACAAACAGCCAGATACACACATTTAAAATACATTAATACACAGACATGCATCTTTCAGAATGGCATGAAGCTTATATCCACACACACAGGACCATATGTAAACATGAAATATCGCAGTTATGCTCACTGTATAGGGATGTGCAGAGTATCTAAAGTGGCTCAAGCCACTGCCTATTTGCCCCCTTTGGCCATACTTCCATTCTAGACTGAGCAAATAAATATTGGCAGTATTGTTGTTGTTGTTGCCACATTTTCAGCGTTTATCGAATTTCTTTCCCAGTGCTCATGCCCACACCAAGAAAACTGTTTACTCGTTGCATTAGATATCTATAATAGGCTAATTGTTGTGTTCAGCTAAGGTTAAGTGATTGCTCTGATGCAGTGATGTTTGTAGTGACAGCGCCCTCAAAAGAGAAGAGGCAGGGGCAGAGGCGGTTAAAGAAGAGCATTTTTGCAAACTAGTGAGCGACTGAATCTTCAATAGGTTCCTTTGTTTCAAATTGTAGTGAGCATGTTTTCATAGATGGTGGGTTTAATATAGCATACATCAGCTTCTTTTGATGAGTAGCATTTGCATTCTATATTTGGAACATGCATCTGATCTGAATTTGTCTTCCAGGAACTACATGGTTTAAGTGCACAAGTATGTTTGTGTGTTCAAGTGCACATCAGGAGGAGCACAATGGGAGTTTTTGAATTAAGCCAAAGCCCCTTAAAATGCCTGTGCACGTCCCTGACCCCTTGAACGTTCATGCATAAATGCACAATCAAGCCATTTCTGTTGACATGCTATAATTATAAATTCATCTCAAAATCCTGACATGCTCAGTCAAACATTTTCAGTCGGCCCAATGTTTTACTGCCTTCTGGGTCCCTTCAGGCTGTCAGACCTCTCAGCGAATGTCCTGAAAAGACCTGATTTTAATTTCTCAGTGAGGGAATCATTAGCTTCTGCAGTCTCTGGCTAATCTCCCGCTCATCAGAGCAGTATAGGACGCTATAGGTTGTGTGATCCTAACTAGCCTTTCTAGTGTATGAACTGTGTGCAGCGTTGAGCTAATCACTTAACAGGTCCGCTGAGGGAACGTGCTCGCTGGGAGCCTGCACTCAACGATGCTGAGTGAGAGGGAAGAGAGAGAGAGTGTGTGTGTGTGTGTGTGTGTGTGAGAGAGAGAGAGAGAGAGAGAGAGAGAGAAAGAGAGAGAGCGCACTGAGGATGACTGAAGGGTTTTGGCAGAACGGGGTCACTCTGTTCTACCAGGTGAATTTGTGTGGGGGTGGACAGGATAAGGAGGTGTGTGTGTGTGTGTGTGTGTGTGTGTGTGTGTGTGTGTGTGCAAGTGTGTGAATTTGTATGTATGGCCTCATTGTAATGTCTGAAAATGTACTGCCAAAATGTTTTCATGATTGCGATTTTGCAATTTTTATGAGAAGAAACATGGCTGCTGGATGAAAGTAAAGAGAGAGTAGCATGGATTGTAACTTTGGTAAGTACAGATGCAGACAGTGTGATGGTGAAAATATGCACATTTCCAAAAAGAGATAAATATACTGTGGGTCCAATTTGATTACTCATTATTATCATCGCAGTGTGACGACCTGACAGTGTGTCTGCTGCATCCTGTTTTCTACTTCCAGGAGAGTGGCAGGTGGAACTGGGAGAGAGAACTGTGACTTGGGGCTGATTCTGGATACATTTCTGGTTGGTGGTTAATCCTGTACCAGCTCAGAACCACCAGAATCCTCCATGGTATCTCTTTGACAAGACTATTTAGGCATATGCCTTTGAGCCCTACGGGGCAAATACTTGCATGTGCATGCAATGAAATATAAATACACAGCTAATGTAGCCCTCTGTGGACCCCGGCAGTGATGTAATGTGATGTGAACACTGTGCTGCTTAATGAGAGTCTCAGGAGAAGGCAGGTACATGTCTTCTGTCCCTCCAGCCAACCCAGAGCAGTGCCCTTCTCTCTCAGCATCATTACCTCCAACAGTAATGATGACAAAAACACACACTCATGTAATGAGGTTAAGTGACATTTTTATGTGTTGACACTTCAATAAATGTAAAGCTACATAATGTGTCAACACAGAAGCCATCATAAAGAAGTTTATTAGTTGAGAAAACTCACAAGGGGACTTTGTTAAAATGAAGAATGTTTACAAATTGTCAGCAGGATTTGTAAAAAAAAAAAAAAAAATGCTGATAAAAGGTGCACTGAAGCAAAAGCAAACTGCACACATCTTGGAAGGTGATGTTGTGATACTTAATCATATTGTTAAAGAGTAACTAATAGAGGAGTTGTTTTCATAAATGGCTGTACAGGCTGGGTCTCAGGAGAGCACCTTTTACTGTTTGATTAATCCAGTTCAAGATGTCTGGGAGCCCTCTTTTTGTTTGTTGCCCTACAGGGTGCATTTTATTTTCTGCTTCAGACAAACAGCCTTTCATTTATCACATCCCGGGCTGAAAAGACACCTGTCGCATAGCTGGCACCAGAGAGAGGCAGGAAAGGAGAGCCTGGGGGAAAACTAATGTTCACTGTGCTTCGTCCTAAATATTAACCAGGCGCTTCCTGCTCTAAACCTGCTGATGGTAGCCACTTCTAGAAAGACGGAGGGAGGATGCGCCCCCAATCCTCCATGGACAACGCTGCCCTACTTGCGCGGAGGTGACCCCCATGTGTTCTACACGGACCTAACATTCACCATTGTTATTTATGAGCTCGCAAAGGTGTCCTTTTGCAGGGAGACCATGTGCCACCTGTTTTAGCAGCAGGTTAAAGCACAGCGCAATGTGTTCTGCAGAGGTGAAACTGGAGGAGCCTGAGTGGAGCTAACCTACTCGGCAAAATGGGATGCAAGTTTTAAACTAGGCTGCAAGCTTTCAAGTTAGCTGCTAGCTGTTAGACTCTAACAGCAGATTCACTGGACTTATTCTGAAGTGCTATGGGGAGCACTACCATATACCGAAACATTGTTGTCTACAGATTCGACGACAAAGTGGATAACCCTCTCACGTCTGTACGGTAAATATGAAGCTGGAGCAAACAGACAGAAAAAAGTACTGTGTCATGGTTAACTGGCCTTCAGACTGTCTAATTAGAAAGCTCATAAGACCTTGGTGTGCCAATCAATATACTGGATGGAGACGGGATGCTGTTGTTTAGACTAGATAGCTAAGAAGAGCCGTACACACCTCTATTGGTGGCCTAGTTTTCTTGGGTATAACAGACTGTTGGAAAGATGGTTTGTGAAGCAAATCCCATGTAACCACTGTTGTGTGGGGTTTGGTTTCAAGTACCTACATTCTACATTCAAAACTAAAACAAAGTTTGACAGGAAAATATTTTTTTTATTCATCACTTAGCTTAGCATAAAGACTGGAAACAGGTGGAAACAGCTCACTAACACGTTATAACTTGTAAGTCTAATCTGGAGTGGAAAAACGGGAGGGTTACGCTGGACTATTTCTTAGCCAGGTGATTTTGTTGCCTCTGGACACAGCCAGACTAGCTCTGTTTCCAGTATTTATGCTAAGCTAAGATAACTTGCTGCGAGCTCCAGCTTCATGTTTACCGCACAGACGCGAGAGTGGTATCAATCTTCTCACTTAACTCTCGCCAAGCATATTTCCCAAAATGTTGAACAATTCCTTTAAAAGCCAGAACATGGAGAAAAAGCCCATTTTAGCAACTTAAAAACATCAAACTATCCAGGAGATCTACCACAACATTAAACCTCGAAATGTGTTGACAAAACCAGGAGGTCTTGTTTGTTGACTGTAACTATTACCTTCACGTTTAATGAGGTGTGCCACATTAAGTTTCAGACAGTGTAAGAGAGTTCATAAAAACATTATAATGATCTGAACTTAATTTAACATGCATTTTAGCTAAATGTTAGTGCACACAGTCTTTTCACTCTCCTCACAACATTGCTCTTTTTCTCTTGTAAAGTGCTCACATATAAAATACTGTGCTAGAAGATTTCCTGCATCTCTGGCTTTATAAAACCAGGTGGGCTTTAGCGTGGGATTCAGGTGCAGGAAAGAACAGAGACCTTTGCAGGGACACCTTGAGCAATCCTTTACTGCTGATTCTTTTATTTTCTTTCTCTGAAAGAAGGCTCCCATTTAGGCTAGCAGCCAAGCAGAGAATTAAGGATGTAATCAGAAGTGAAGATAGCCATCTGGACTGTATTTGTGATGTGAAATGTAGAGGATATAGGTTGGCAATTTCCTTATTAAGTGCTGTTGTGCTGAATAAGGGCCCTTGGGGTTTATTATCTGGTCTTTAAAATTCATGACATTGAGGAGAACTACAAGAAAGACCTACATCAGTCAGCAGCCGCGGCAGCTCTCAGTATGGCGGAGAACGCACAGGGGTGGAGGATATTACTGAGTTCATCCTCATGGAGGTTGAAGAAGCTTTCAGGAAATATTCCCCGTTCTTCCTCCCCATTTAATGGTGTTGACGTGCTTTTACTTAAGCATTTCCTTTGTTGTGCTTGTAGTCCAGAGGTACACAATTACACAGGTGTAATAGTACACACAAACACAATAAAAGCAGACATGGTCATTGGACTCTGAGTGAACTTTTGTACCACTTCAAAGCATCAAGGTTGAGCAGAGGACTCTGTTTCCTATAATGAAGAGGAGATAGTTAATCTAGCATTAATGCCTGGCTTCCCATGAGGAAACACCATGATTCAGGGAGGTGTGAAGGGGTCTTCAGTATGCATACAGGCACTCTCTCTCTCTCTCTCTCTCTCTCTCTCTCTCTCGCTCTCTGCCCCTCTTTTTTCTTCCTTTCTCCCTGGTGATACAGACACACCACAAAGAGCGCTTGAACGAAAGGGGCGTCAAACGGACATCGATTTCTAATGGGGAACTTTCTGGATCAGCATGGGGCTTGGCCTGTGTCACGTCTGCGCTTCGGTCAAGGACACCATGTGTGGGAGCATCAACTGGACCTGTCTCTCTCTGCCAGGCACCAAATGAACCGCCGCAGCAGGACACAGGGATCAGAGAGCAGTGGGAGTCTCCTTTCATCTCTGGGGGATTAGCACTCCCATAGGAGAGAAGTATACGTGTGTATGTGCGCTGTGTAACACTCTAGGAGAAGTATCTACCTTTTAGCCACAGGCTACACACTTCCTGTTTCGGCTGCATGCTGAGAATCCCCCCAAGGCCACAAATATATGAGGCTCCATAGGCAAGAGAGAGATGAAGGAGAAGACATCCTCCTTGGGCGAGTTTTCTTAAAATAAACATGAAACTCTGTTTGTGTGCTCTTTCCTCACTTGCAACAGTGACGGTTATAGGCCGAGTTACTCCACTGTTGGTTGATTATGTTTAAAATATTTGGCGTGTAAAAACACCGTTCAAAGCTCCCTGTTGTGTTCGAGAGGGAACCAATTTGTGTGAAGCAGGGAACACAAAAAATGACATGTGCTGGAGAGTGCCATCCTTGGTAATTCTAGTACAGGCATTAAACATGCATGGAAACAGTGAAGGCTTCACTGGACTGTATCCACTCAGTTCTATTGAGCCAGCAGTGCCATGGGGGGGGGAAGGTGAGGCAAAGAGCAAAGCCATCTGGGAGACAGGATCGCGTGACAATCTGTAGGATCCTGGATCATCAGCCACTTCACACTAAGCAACACCTTTAATGTCGCTGCTGCACACGAGCTCACAGCAGCAGAGGTTAGAGAAAACTTGCCACACACACATTCAATCTTCACCTTCCTCCCTTTTATTCTCATCTTTACTCTCTTTACACACATACAGGCCCAGACACGTGTGCACAGCCCATACTTCCTTCCATCATTAATTTCTGCCACACAGCCTGACACTGATGGCAACTCTTCACACACTGTCAGGAGAGGGAGTGTGTGTGTATGTGTGTGTGTGTGTGTGTGTGTATGTGTGTGTGTCTCACCTTGCGCAGACTTGCTCCTTTATTGATGTCACTACTAAGAATAAGAATGACTCCTGCTGCGCTCTGTGCCCTGGATACCAAGAACAACCACTCAGCTCTAACTCTTCAAAGCTGCCTGTCTGCACATATCGAGGTACTTTGTCTGACCATGGAGGCAATTTAGCGTGAGTTATGTCCAATTACAACAGTCCAAATGTGAATATATCATATCATATTGCCCATTTACTGAATAAAAATTGGAGCGCTTGCATTTGGTCTTATGTGAATGAGTGATCCTCTCTATTATGATGACAGTGTTGTTTTCTGCTTGTTTTTTTCTCACTCTATATATCACCTACTGTAAATATGAAGCATATTCAACCATATTCACAACTGCCTACCTCTCCACTAACACCAGAGTCCTATTTTAGACAGATAAAAAGCACGGCCCACCCAACCATGTTCTTTTTACAAACAGACCTGGCTCTGCCACCACTGAATGCCCTGGCACACCCGTCCACCTGCAGTGTGCCCGCCATGCCAGCCTAGGCCAGGACACCAGGCTCTGGGCAGCGAGCAACGGGCAGCTCATAAATGAGTAATGGCAGTCACATTAACATTCGGTGGTAGGGCATGCTAAGGGCAAGAACGAGGGGGGGAGCCAGGGAGTGCAGGCGCGCTCTCTGTCTTATAAAACAGCAGCTGATTAATGTTTGATTCTAGCTGGCCTCATTCTTCTGCTAGCACAGTGCAGAGCTAATCTACAGAGTGGGCGAGAGTGAGAGTGATGGAGCTGTAAGAGCTGGGTGAAGAAAAACAGTTTGTACAGGTGCTGTTTGGAAAGGTTGAGCCAGCAATATGCTGTCTTTCCTCCGGCCCTAAAATGAAAAATATCAGCGGTGCGGAACAGTTCAATCAATTCAAAATGAATTGGGGCATTGATACGATAGGGCGTGAAAGCGATGATGAAGGATGAGGAAAGGACAACATCAGGGTCATTTCGGGTGAGTCACAAATACAGGCTGCTTTACAAGACAAATCCAGCTCATAAAACTTTAACACCTACAACAGGTTATTGGTGAGAACTTTATGTCCTTTTCCTTTTTTCATATTTAGTTTTTCGCTGTTCCACTACATATCTAGCTTAACGTAAGGAAGTTTAATAATAAACAAAACTAAGTAATTTAAAAAACTAATTACAAAAACCCACACATGTTGGCCTCTAGTTTGAGGGTGGTAACTACCAAGTGCAGTGCAAAGAGTATTATTCTTAATTACTATTAAGTTCTATTTGATGGCTGCAATATTCAGGAAACAAGACTGCAAGTCTGCAGCCATGCTAGCGGCTCTGTGTGGCTGTATTTAGGAACTGCGCTGCTTTGAGCTAAATGCTAATGTCAACATGCTCACATCCTTCCATGACAACGCTAACCCGTTGATGCTTAACAGGTGTAATGTTTACATGTTCACCATCTTAGTCATTAGGATTCATCCTCTGAAGACCTTGAATGTCTACAAAATTTCATGACAATCCACCCAATGTTAAGATATTTCAGTCTTGAATGTGAAGCTGAATTTACTCCGCTCACAAACAACAGCTGAATGGAAAAAGTTCTGGAGATTGTCAAAAAACATAACAAACTGCAGGAAATCACTCACAGAAATAGATGGAGCCTAGATGAGGCAGATAGTGGTTACGTGGCTAAAATAAAAAATAAATTGCACCCTGTGTGAAGCATCTACCGTACAAGTGTAGTAAAAAAACTGGACAACATGAATCTCTGAGGATTCACAGTGACATGTCTTTATCTTCAATTCTTTTATTCATAAAATGTCAGCGGCCATATGCTGCCCTGCGTGCCTGACTCATAGGTAGATGGTGAATGTGCTTTTTGGGATGATGAGGGAGAAAATTGTAACAGGAAAGTGATTCTGACAGTTGCTCTACAAGGGAGCAGAGGAAATTAGAGTTTGTCATAGGTGAGAAAAATACGCCTCTTCATACTTCACAGAAAACACTTGTTTCATTTTTTCTTTCCCAGGGAGAATACTTTACTGAGTGTTTCACAGTTCAGTTCCAGTCTCCGTAAAAATGAGTGGTAATACTTTGCATTGCATTACGTTGTAGTCCTGGAGCTATTTCAGTGTCTGAGCCCTGAAGATCAAAAAAGGAACATCCTGTGTTTGGTGGCCTTACTATTAAAACAAAACAGAGTACTGACTCTCATAGCCAGAGATGATACATTCAGATACTAAAAGTCCCCACAGCATTTTTCTGGGAGCATAGGTACATTTTTGATTACTGTGTAAAAATATTACCATCAAGTTGGCTCTCTGGTTTTTAAAACCATACAAAATAATTGTTCATGTTAACATATACATGTTAACAAAATAACTGGACTGTATTTAACTGTAACAATATCAGTACATTTTCCAGCTTTTAGTGGTATCTGCTTTCAAGTGCAGATGAGCAATAATTACACAACAGTGTTATGTCGTTAATGGAAAAAGGTCCAGTGAGACTAGATGTGCTCTACATACCAAATTTGCCCCTGAACAGGAAAAATTCAGTGCAGCAGTGAAGAAGTGAGTCGTGGAGAGTTTAAATGATATTAATGTGTCAAGTTAGGGTCGATTAAAGTCATTTGGTAACATAGGGGGAAGTGCAGTTAGAATAAATGTCAAGAAAACAGGAACTCAGCAGGTTTTGTCAGCTAGGAGTTTGACATGCGCTGCATGAAGTCAGCTCCAGCAGTAATCTTATAGAAGTGACAGATTAGTACTTATAACATGAAATGACTGGCATGCATACACACATACCCAAACACAAATGCACGCATGCACGCTCATTTGCGCACAAACAGAAGTCAGGACATCCTCACAGTAAGTAATCTGTGCATGTGAGGAACACTGAGAGGTAGTTGTGATTGACAGGAAAATCGTTCCTGCTGAAATATCCATTTGACAGAGAAAAGCACCAAATGCAAAGAGTTAAAAGCCAGCCATAGAAATCGCCTCAGTATACTTCTCATGAAAGCAAACTTGAGCACTTTGTGCGCCTTTGAGAAACTGAGCAGCTGAGGTGAAATGTGTGCAAAAATATCAGGCTTTTATTTTCCCAAACGAAGAAACTTAAGTTGTGCCAATCATGAGCCTGCCTCTTTGAGGGCCAGGCCTCATGCGAATGTCAGCTCCGTAGTACATTATAATTCCACCCCAGATCTTGAAGAATGACACAGTTCCAAAGCTGCACTCGCTCCGGTGCGCAGCTCTGCCAGGGAGGGGAAAAAGGGGGTAATAAAAACTGCTCGCCTTTCTGTTCAAGAGACATTGTAATTTAACTGTTGGTAGCAGACAGTGGCAATTGGCTTTAATAATGGTCTCTTGCACTCTAATTTGTGTAGGGATTTGCCCGGACCAGCCTTGTCTCACAGGCCCTTAATGCTTCTACGCCATCTAGCCTCGTCGCTGAAAGAAGGGGAGGATGTGCCTGAAAGTACCGAGCGGAGGAGAGAGGAGAGATATATAAAGGGGTGGAGGGAGAGATGGAGAGGGGAAAGTCTCCCACAGCAGGCGGTGATGATGGAAGGGAGAGATACTAAAGTGTGCTTTGCCATTTCCTGTTCCTCATAATATCACATAATGTTGGTATAATTAACCCCAGGAAATGTGGCTTCATTAGTCCCAGTAAGGGTGTTAAAATGAAGTGTGAACTAATTGGTGAAGTATACACCATGGCTGAAATAATAAAGGCCCAGTATGGAGATGTAAGCAGGGACCTATGCGAGATAGAAAGGACTCCAGAAGCTTGACAAAAAAGATGATGTTTAATTTTTCTGCTTTATATCATGACGGGGTGGCGGGTGCTCTTTCAACAGATGCAGGCAGGGTTAAAGGTGACGTGACCACAGGTGATGTAAAACACACTGCAGTAAAGTGGTCAGACTGTGAAGAAAAGCTTGCCCTGTGTATGATCTCCATTTCTGCGTTTGTACGCTCTGAACCTCGGCACAAAGCCCCCTTAGACCCCATTGGTTCCAGCAAGTTTCCTGTCTGCTCTCATCTGCATCACAAAAAGAGGCTTTTTCTCTTGAAAAATACTGATCAAGCCTTATCTTTTTGAAACATGTAATCCACTGGGGAAAGCTGGACTTGTAGCCATTAGGCACTGTCCTCTGTGCCTTGACTCTCTGCCGTCTCAGCCTTTGTAGCAAAGGCCGAGCAAAGCTTGTTTCCATTCAGCTGGGAGAGCTGGTCAAAGCCGCGAGATCAAGCAGCTCCCAGCACTTTTTTTTCTCCCTTTTTTTTTCTCGCTGAGAAATACTTCAGTTGTCTCAATAGTTTTTGGAAGATGGTGTGCAAATATTCTCCACAGAACAATATCTTATGTTTCCCCCTGTTCTCCTGCAGGTTTGACAGCATTTTTGAGGAAAAGTTTGAAAATTTGGAAATGGTAAGTCTTAAATTGGGTAGAAAATAGGAGCTCCTCACTGGAGACAGGCTGCCATTTTTACGCTTGTTTGTTTCCTTCTTTGCTGCTTTCTCTCTTAGCACATACTCTTGCACAAACCATCTGCCATACAGGTCCTGTGCGACTTTACTTCAAGAGCTCTTAGTGGCTGTCTTCATCAGCTCAAGATCTGCTGCAGAAAAACAGCTTTAATTGGTACTGAGGGGGAAGAGAAGCAGAAGGGGTCGCACGCTTCACCACATTTTAGAGAAAAATGCTTGCGAATGATCAAGAATTGCATTCCACCCAGCGTCTCCCTGGCAAAGGCATTGAAATGCACACAAAGCAAACATCTCCACATAGGTCTTTTTTAACATTATCCCTTATGTGTAATAAAACACAGAAATGCTTAGATTATTAAGTAGACTACTCTTCAAATGAACACATGTTCAAATTTGCTGTGAAACTACATCCCGTAGTTCACCTTGAGCAATAGCTCTCAGCTTCCATGCAGGTAAATCAACTTGTCCAGCTAAAATTGCCAACTGTAATATTTCATGCTGCCCTGTCAATATCCCTGAGCCTTGAATTTGCCCTACTAAGCACTGTGCTCTGCAGCTAGACAGATTGAAACAGCAAATGTCAGAACACTGTTGAGCTGCGTTCAGGAACTTGCGTTACGTGTGAAAAGGAAACCCTACAGAGTGCAGGCAACAGTGCAGTTCGATCCATCTCAGCAGGCAATTACGCCATTTCACCAAGGCCACTAGGAAAGCTTCACTACAATTAGGCTGACAGAAATGGCCCCTCTGACACATCAGACGAAACCAGGGATGTTTTCCCTCCCCTTTTCTTCTCTTTGCACTGTCAGGGTTCTTCCCCGCTTGTTGTTTCAGAAGGGCTTTGAGACATTAGCTTCTGTTGTTGCTCTAGCTTTGGAGACATTTCACAGCCCATTAGCTGCTCTTTCAGCCCCAACCACTACTCAAAACCAGTGAATACGAGGAAGGGGTGGGGGAGAGACAGCCGGAGTGAGAGAGAGACTGTACATGAAGCATGTCAGTAGGTGCATCTGGTGCCGAGGTATTGTCTTGACATAAGATTAAGATTAAGATTAAGATAGACTTTATTAATCCCACAGCGGGGAAATTTACAAGTCACAGCAGCATGAGGGAATATAATCTAAAGCAATAGTTTACCATTTTGGGAAATATACTTTTTTGCTTTCTTTCCAAAAGTTAGATTGATAAAACCCCCATGTCTGCCTGCTAAATATGAAGCTACAGGTAGCAGGTGGTGGGCATAAAGAGTGGCAGTAAAGTAAAGCAAAGACAGGAGGTTGTGGTTTTACCAGGGGTTAGTGTGGGACTATTTCTTAGCCGGGGTGCAATGACCTCCTGGAGCTGTTTTTGGTACGGATTAAACAATTAGATACAATATGTTAATTAGTGACCTTTAGAGGTGCTGGTACGTAGATGTCACCTTTGGACAGAGCCTGGCTATTTGTTTCCCACTATTTCCAGTCCCTATGCTAAGCTAAGCTAACCGGTTGCTGGCTCTAGCTACATAGTTAGCATACAAACATGAGAGTGGTATCAATCTTCTCATCTAACTCCGCAAAGAAAGTGAATGGGTGCTTTCCCAAAATGTCGAGCTGTTGTTTTAATATATTTTGGCATTTAGAGGAAAACTGATTTCTGAAATTGTAGGACTGAGATGAAAGTAACTGCAGGGGGATACAGTATAGCCTTGTTAATCTGGCCATAAAAAAGACATTCATATGGTACACCAGATGCTAAACCGTACTGTCTCCGATATAATCTCTGCTGCCTTAAGCAAAAAAAAGAAAGCATGAAACACTGTGAGCGCACAACCAGCAGAGATCAGAGCTGAAAGCCAGTGGCCAGAATATTGCAGCTTAATCAGCAGTACACGCACCGTCTGGTTTATAGTTTGCCGATGTGCACTGCGGTTTGGCCAAGACAGAGTTAAGGTGGTTTCCAGTGCAGTTGATGGGGCTGAACAATTTGCACGGCTGGCAGAAAAACCATAATCAATCCGGAGACTATAGATAAGGGCCCTAAAACCAGCCAAGCACAGCGTTTTCTCTTATCGCAATTACACCTTGCCCTCCCGCCTCAGGTACAGCCAATTAAGCTAGAAGAGGATGCGCCGGCAGCCACTTCACATTGAGGAGGCCTATCAGACGACTCCAAACACACCCCATCGCTGCAGAGGGGGAAGAGAGGAGCTTGTTAAGCACAGGAAGGAACCGGGAGGGAGCTCAAGTATGTACTGTTTAGTGCTGCAGGTATATACCATATGCTTAGGTTCTTCAAAAAATGCACATGTATGAATGCAGGAATTGAACGGCGCGAATGATGTTTGCTCTGGTGAGTGATAAGTCTACTGGACGGCTGCCTGCTGGCTGCGTTTCATAAAAGGGGACCAAGGGCGCACAGACCTTGCCCTACCACTGCCTCTCACTCTCTCATCTGCTTTTTAATCCATTCATTACTTCACTCTTCTTTTTCCTGCCTTTCATTGTTGAACATCATTCACATTATGTGACTACTCAGCAGTACAGAAAAGGAACAGAGGTGCGAGAGAGGAGAGAACTCAAGCGTGTGTTTTAATGTGAGAGCGGGAGGGCGTTTAAGAAAGGCAGAGATGAGGTCAAAATCAAGGATAACACTCAGGATGAATACAAATCTTTGCCTATTGTGACTTCTTATTCCCTGCTCTTTGTTCGAGCCTAACTGGGATGAAAAAAGTGCCACACTGCTGCAAACTTGCCGATGAAAAATTGATCACACAAGCTTCTCTGTGCTGTGTGTCTCCTCCGCCAGTGAATGAGGGTTAACCAGGCATACAAAAAATAAACCTCAAGTGCTTGATCTGAACCACAACTTTACACTTCTCTTCCCTCTCGCCACTTTGAGGTTTCAAAGACCAGACGCGCAGCATGTGGTGTTATGTCTACACCGTGTGATGCCACCACACCAATTTAGCGCGATGATTTCGCCCCCAAAGCATCATCCTTCATGGAGCAGAGAGCAAGTTCAGCAGGATAACTTTTTGTCTCGGTGTCACACTGAAACTCTGTTGACAACATGTGCAGCGGGAACATCTATAAACACACAAAGCGGTGCTGTAGACGAAGAGTGGCTGACACAGGTGCTTTCGCGCTGCTTACAGGGCAACCCAGGTGTCTGGCCAGAGCACACACACACACACACACACACACACACACACTTGCTAAATAAACGTAAGATATAAACAAAGGCAGTACTGCAGATGGATTCTCTCTTTCAGCCTGTTTGATGAAGTGATTAAAGTGCTCCTCCAAGCACAGGAAGCCATTAATAACCGCACAACAGAGGGGAGTCAAATTCAAAATAAAATGAAAAGAGAGGCTGCCTCAGTGGGGGAATCCATCTACCCTCTATTTAGACTACATGGGGATGCGTTCCACTAAAGCTGGAATGAGACAAAGTGAAAAAGATACTCCTTATTGGCTCCTTATTGAATGCTATTGGAGTCAAAAGGGGGTAAATTGACTAAGTAGGTCGAGGCGAAATGCGTGCAGGGAAAAATGCTAAATTCACATTCTGATTGGCCACATGGGTCTGAGGATGCTGCTTTCATAATTGCCTTTCGCTTGATGTTTTTCCTCCTCATTTCAACATTCGCCATCACACACAAAGTGATGCAGAGGAAAATAGCTTCCTGGTGATGCAAATGATGTTGTGCGGCTCGGCGCGCCCCCCCACTGAGCCTTAACATCTGAGAATGGTTCCTTCCACACCAACACAAACAGCCAATCCGCTGTTGCTGGCAGAGTCCCCGCACAGATGGCTCTAAATCAAGGGAGTGTGCGGCTGCAGTACTTACCGCGTTCGCTGGACAGGGTGGTATCTGTCACCGGAGAGAGAAAGAGAGAGGGAGGAAGAGGGGCAAGGGGAGAGGAGAGAGAAGACGATGATTAGAACATAATAGGCTTCAGTAAAAGTGGCACTGTAATACTAAAGTCACCACTAAACAAGAGAACAAAACAGATCAATTTCTGGAGGATTAATGGAAAGTCACAGGCAATAGTCGGACAGTGACATATACAGAACGTGGGGCTACTATTGGAGAAAATTTGCTGTCACAACTGCGTAGTCGCTCACATTTGTCTCTGTCTATTATCCAGGCAGCACCATTTAACCAGAATACAGTTTGTTTTCTCTCTTATACTTCTTGTCATTGCCTCAAGCAGTGGGATTCATCATTATCTTCAAACGCTCGTTGTGATGTCTATATTGCTCTTTTGCTCACTCAATGAAACACAGGAGAATTGCGGGATATTGCATATGCACATCACACACACTTATGTACATTGTTGTGGGCGGTATTTATTCAGACCTTGGCACCACAGCTGGGTGACAGAAAGAGGAGAGGCAGCCGTGGAGGCTCTTGACGCCTCTCTCCCGGTTGCATGCCCTTCTCCCGTCCTCCAGCAAAGTTTCTTAGTGAGCTTTGATCAGCAGCAATCTCCATGGCTCATTTTTTCATTTATCGCTTACATTTTTAATCTAGAAAGCCTTAAAGCTGACTGACAAAAATACAGACTGTGATCAGATACAATTGGTTTCTGAACTCTAGGTTTCAGGACATCCTACTTTAGCATGAATCCCAGTATGCCAATGATGAAAAAATTAAATAAAATAAAAGTGTTAAGGAAAAGCTCTCTGGTGGCTCCAGGTATTCCCTCTCTCAGGAGTAGTTTTGTTATAAAAGCGAAATTTGGTGCACCCATTGATGTTCCACTTATCACTTTGATAACACCTTAACTTTTCATCTGCCATCATTAGGGCAAATTGTTATTTCGTCTAATACTTTGGTTTATGACCAATTAACTAATGATATTCCCATCAGCTTCAGCTGTACATTGTGTTTACTGCTAATGATGCTAACACACCAATCTAAGATGGTGAACATGGGTATCCTTTGGCATTTTATGGTCAATGTCAAGAGATTGGGTTGAACTACTGGTCAATTGTATAAGAGCCTGGTGTAAGGTCTTAGAAGTGTAAGAGCATGTAAGCTTGTTCTACTGTTGCATTTACAGGCTGATCTGGATAGGAGCGTCTGCTAGATTATTACAATTTAAATATAAAATGCATACCCCGTTGGAATAGACTGATTAAGTTGCACAGATTTCTCTTCAAACACTCTTTATTTTCCAGTATGTTTATTTATTTTCTCGGTTTTCTACATGGTTGCGGTGCTAAGCTGTAGGATCGATGACAGCTTTTGCCCTCTATGGTTATACTTGTTATGATCAACATGCATAAATGAGTCGATGAGTTGGGCTTTTTTCCCCCACTCATGTCTCACCATAAATCCATTCAAGTTCATCTTAAAATCTCTGCAACTTTTTGACTTGTTTACAAAAAGCAAACACATCGCTATCTAAATGAGAGTTTTGCTGGTAGACAGCCCGACTGTCTCCATTCCTCTTCTCCATGTATAAAGGCACCCCACTCTATCCCAACACAACTCCGCTCCGCACATGTTCAATTATTCATCTCCCTCTGTCAAGAATTCAGCCTTGCTAGCACTCGCCAGTATCCCCCACAAATTGGCAGGCTGGCTCATATTTGGCATATGGTGCAGAGCAGTGCTGCTTTTCCTTCTCTCCCCAGTTGGCCTGCTAGCATTCCCGAGGAGCGCAGCAACACACACGGGCATGCACACTCACACACACACACACACATACACGCACAATCGCAAATACCAAGTACCATGTACACACATCAATGATGCAACACGTCTGTCAGTTTTGTATGTGAGACCCCCCCATTTAGTTGCTGGGCATTCGTCCACAACCTCTTTGCAACAGGTTTCAAGGTTTTCAACAATAGCACTGTACATGCTGCAACAGCCAAATCAGCCGCAGCCCGCTTACTCACAACACTGGAAGATTCAAAAAGACCTGATTTGGTGTTAAGGGAACATTTGCAGCTAATGTGAACACCCAGTCTTTTCGAGTGAGTTCAGCACATGTTCCATTAATGGCCCTGCACACCTACACTGGTGTTTTCTTTTACTCTGGCTCATTAGACCTCTCTTCTGGTTGAGGGGGGCTATGCTGGCACTTTGTTAAGGTCACCTGAGAACTAAAAAGAAATTACAAAGGTGTGCGTTTTACCGACCTGACAGGTGCAATAAAACTAAAAGGAGGGTCAAGGAGATGTCAATCAAGCCCAGTGTTCACACCCACACCGTCCTGAGAAGAGGCCTAAACACCTGTGTGGGTGTACCACAGATGTGTAGGGGCTTTAACCAATGAACCACTTCAGTGTCATTCATATAGGCCCGATTAAAATAAGACATTTTGACATATTGGAAAAACACAGGTGTAAATAATAAAATTAGCCATCATGAATGTTATTAGTAACCCCCATGCTTTTCCTACAACAAGTCAAAATGTCTGCTGTGAAAAAGACCTGTTGACAGAGATGTAAGATCTCAATCCTCTGTGACATGCATATCCATATATATGGATGGACGTGTTCACCTGGTTGACTAGCTTCTGTTATCTGTATATAATATCATATATCATTATCATAGATCATCTTCTACAATCTATTGAGCATTAGGTTGCAGATATACTTACAGGAACACAATACTCAGCTGATATCTAAAACATATACTCCAAAAAAGCTTTTCAGTCTTACTTTAAAACCTTCATCAGGAGCAGGAGGTGACAGGAAGTGTACCACCTGATTGCTCAGTTGTATCAATTAGGATGATGATGTCACAGGTCTAAAATGAAGACTGAGACTGAACATCAAGATCACAGTGGTCATCTGGTCCAGGTTTTGTTCCTGGTGGCACTTTGTTGACCAGTTTCCCACCATGCAGTCAGTTTCACCAAGACAAACCTAACACCAAACACCCAGGGTCCGGTCTAACCAGTCTAACACAGTCTTATTTAGTGATGCACAACGAGGATGCTTTACAATAGAATATAAAGTAATCCTTAATGTCGAATGCAAACAATTGGAGTCATTTTCACGACCTGAAATGTGTTTTTTATCATGTCTGATAGCTAGCTAGTGCACTCCCTGGAGGCAGAAAGAAGACGAACTGATCTGCTGCAGATGGCTAAACTGACACATTAAACATTTGCGAGTATTCTATTGTACATTTTATTGGAGATCATTTATACAAGCCAACCCAGTTTTAATGTCACAGTGACATCTTTGCTCTCTAATGATCAAAATTTCAGACCGACGTCTAAAAGACGTACACTGACACATGCTAAAAGGCAGTTAAAGTGTTCACAACATCCCAACAACGTGTTAAATCACACACACTGCCACCTGCCATGTGAGTGAGTGCGGATTGATGTGAGAACGTCTGTTTACATGCAGATGCGTCCTTATGCCAAATCTTCTTGTTGCCCTTGTGATGACTAATAACCGGAGAGCATTTTCTGCTAATAAATAATACATTTAAGAGTCTAATCAAATTGAACAAATGAGTATGTCTAGAAAACTATTAATCAGAGAGCAAACGTGTATTTACAAATATAACACTGGCACAAACAATCAATTATTCATAAAGTGAATGCTGGGTAAGTGGGCTTCTTCCCGGGTGAGATGCTGCCATAATTGGAGTGGGACTACAGGAGTGCCGGCTGGTGTGTGTGTGTATGTATATGTGCGTATGTGTGGGTGCACGTATCTGTGTGCTCACAGACTCACACACACACACACACACACACACACACACACACACACACACTTGTCCCCATGCGCCAAACTTCCCCCAAACACGACAAGAGCAGGCAGAGTCGGCTCATTACTGCCTAATGAGTTGTCTGATTAGTGCCGAATATAAAAGCCTTATTGTCAAGCACTGTATGTTTATTTTGATTAATTATTGCACTAAAGTGACTGAATGGAAGCACAATGACATGGAGCATTAACGTTTTGTGGTAATAGGGCCCTTGTGGAGGGAGAAATCGTATATTCAACCCTCAATGCAACACATAAACCGCGGCCGCTGCCTGAAGAGGTTTTATATTAGACTAACAGATACGTGTGTGTAAATTGCATTCTCGGGGCTCCCAACATGCAATTCAACCTTCAACTCCATATGGTAAGATAAGCACAGCCTAATCCACAGCCATCCACTATTGCCAGGTGATGACCGTCAGCCTCTCCTCAAACAGATGGCTGAAACTGGAGAGGCTTAGTCCTTTTGTGTGCGCATCACTCTTTGTCATATTTCTGTCTCAATGACATCACAGAATAATAAGAAACATGTCCACAAAACCCTGATGGGATTTATGAAAGATGCACAAAACTCTCAATTTGTGTGCATCTAATGAATGCCACTTGTAGCATGTACGTACCCTTGATAGCCAAAGCTTGCCTACTTGATGGAAATCAATATGTTTATGTCAACTATGAATCAAATGACTATGTAAGATGTTCACGAAGTCGCTTGTAGTGACCAACCCACAGAAGATTATCACCCGTCTCTACGTAGCATTTTAGCATCTTTCAGCTCAATGTTTTGATTTTACGATCCAGAAATCTGTTGCTTTGATTTCCTCTCACCGCTCTCCTCAGCTTGAGCTCCTCCTTGTTTCCGGATGCTGCAGGTAGCTGAGTGAAAAAGCTCTAAAAGCCCATTGTCACATTTTTTTCCTCTGAATATTATTTTAGTAAAAAAGTGAAAGTTGCATAAAATGGTAATACTCATGTGCAGTGCAAGTACCTCAAAATTTTACTATTTTCCACCACTGCTGCTACAAATGTGACAAATTCCAAAACTAAAATAGAGGTGTTGATTGTGAGGAAAGAAGTTTTAAAAGGTGTGAGCCAGTGCAGCGGCAGATGCACAAACACACTTGTTGAGTTTAGACCTGGCATCACAGATTAACTGAATGTTCGCGGGGTGCTGTTGTTCAGGATTCAAACTGGGGGGTGCTTCTGGAGATGCTGCTCTGGTGACCACGCGTCTTTCACCCCTAAAATATTTCAGCGAGATCTGAGTGTGTCCTGCTGCACAACATGGGATGATTAATGATATCAGCATGCACATTTGGGGGATATTTGACTTTCTCTCTTGACTGTTCTGATGACGAGGAGAGTTTAGGAACAGTAAAAATGCCTCTGTCAGGTTTGACTATTTTCATCCTAATTATTCACTTTGATCCATCAGTTAAACATGTTTCCAGTTCAAAATGAATGTCTAACTAGTTAAGTTTAGTATGGCTTACATGCTTTAAAGCACAATTTGCTGGTAATATGACATCTGTAACTACATAGACTAATGTTGCATGAATACATTTATATGTAGTCAAAGTAGACTTTTCAGTGTATCTTCTCTAATGAACATCTCTCAACATGTAGATTTTTATTGAGCCAAAGACCAAATGCAGGTAAAAAAGAGGATGAATGCCAAAATGTTATTAATGGTAGAAAATTAGATTCTATTCCTATGAATAAGACTCATTTTCCTTCCTGTAATTTGCCTCTTTCTCTCCCTCTGCAGCCCTCCTGTCCGTGAGCAGAATGCTATTGCTATCGTCAGAGGAAGGCCTGTATTGCCTGGCCTGTTGCTCTTTACACACTTTAAATCAGAGGTAATGGGGCACTTCAGGAGACTGCTGTTACACACATCCAACTGCCAATACACTGTAATCACTAAAGGCCCCCTTTCTTCGGAGATAAGCATTGCTTACGTGCACTGCACTCAAAACTACAAGGCTGCACTGGGGATGCATTGACGATAACTTAACGAACAGAACTTGGGAGATTTAATGTGTTTTGACATCGCCGCCTTAGTTACAGGCGGGCAAGCGGGTCTGGGTGAGATTTCATCCTACTCACACTGGAAAAAACATGTAGCACACGTTGACACATCACGTGTTCACTCACAACTCACGTGTCTCATCAGATCTTTGCCATATTGTCTATGAGGAAAAAGCTCCCAAACAGATTGCGAGGTTAATTCAGTTTCCTCAAGAGGTGCTAACTTCTAAATGCTCTCTATCGGAGAGCCTGTCAGGAGCTCATCCACTAATTTCCCCAGCTGGGTGCCAGTTAAGACAAGAAGCTAGAGCGTCTCAGGCAAGGGTATCAATCCTGCCGGTAACATCAACAAGCAAGTAGAATCTATCCAAATAGGCAGTGGCTATGTAGCTGCTTCTCTGACTGTATGGGTTTGTGAGACATGTGAGACAATGGATTACTTAACATGTTCAGTGTTCGGTTCCTCATTTAAAAAGCATTCTTTGTTTTCCACTTGTTTGTTTCGCTTTCAAGATGGTAACTCAATAAAATCGACAGTGGGAATACTAACAAGATGACAAAACAACTCTGTCTTCTTTCATCTGAAAGGACAAATATCTACGAACAAAAATAGTGGTACGGAAATGAAGAGTAGGCCTTCTTTGATTGGTGGCACCAATAATCACATACATGACCAATTTGTTACATTAATTTCCACTCAGAAAAGTAATAATGTAGCTGAGTGAAACTAAACGCTGAACATGACTCATTGATGAAAATTACTCTCTCATAGCCGGGTGAGATTTCCCACCAGTGCCAGCGTTTAATGGCCACACACCTCAAAAAGGGCATGACTCTCCTCTCATTTCTCCTCACAATAGCAGGTCACTGTACAATAACTGTCTTAGTCTTCTTTTAATGCAAGCATTTCTGTGCTTGTGCCCCGGCTCCCTCATCCAATCAGTCCCGCTGTGCAGAGTGTTTGCATTAATGCATGCTGTATGCGGTTAGACTCTATATATAACATGGATCCAGCTTGTTCCGAGCTATTTGTACTTTCTCTCAGCTAACAGTAAAGCACTTTCCCTGGAGGCTAAACGCATTTAATGGGGTGACTCAACCTTAATGTTAATGCACTGTAGGTAGCAGCCGATTAATTTTTGTAGCCCGGTAGGTGGTTTCATTTCCGCATGTAAACATCTCGTGTAAGGACATTTGGCATTTGTGGGCGCGCATTGGCATGCATTTATATGCTGGACACCCAATACATGTTTGTCCAGTCAAAGCAATTTCAACCTCTGCCTGATGATTAAATCCAAATGAATATGCATGCACAACACTCACTCATAAACACAGAACCGAATCACAATATGTAACGCACAGAGCTTTCTCTGAACGCAGCCTCACAACGTGCAGGCACAGACACGGAGGCAAATAGGAGGAGGTGGGCGGGGGGTCCCTGCTGTGATGAACTGGTGCTGACACAGCCAGATGTTTAGTTAAAATGCAGAGCCCCAATGTGGGATGGAGGGAGGAGTTGACATGCGCTTCGGGGGCTTTAGGCAGCCAAGTGCTGCTCTGTAGCCGCCTTGTATCTCTGTAGGCAGAGTGAGTGTATGCTTTATCTCATATGATTTGCATTCAGCTGAGTGCGTGTGTTTGTGTGTGTGTGTGTATGCAATCACCTGGCAATTCAGAGTAAATGTAAGAGCAATCAATTGCATGTGTGTGCGCATGCCTCCATGACTGTGTGTGTGTGTGTGTGTGTGTGTGTGTGTGTGTGTGTGAAGAGTGGTACATTGAGCATATGTCTGAACAAAGATCTCCTGTCGCAGTTTCCTCTCTGTGGACTGTGTCAGAGCTGGAGGGCGATAGACTGTACGAGACCCCCCCCCCCCCCCCCCCCCAACACACGCACACACACACACACACACACACTGCTGACTCAATGCTTCCACTAGCACGCAGAGTCTGACGCTGCTGTTTGGCGGAGAGCAATATCCCAATGGCAGAGCTTCTGCAAATATAATGTAGTAAGAGGCGGCGTTGAAGAAGCAATCAGCCATGCCGTGTGGATGCAATCACATTACCAACCGACGGCATCAACAGCCTGTCATCATCATCATCATCATCATCATCACTACTATCATCATCTTCATTAACATCGTCTCTGTCAGCGTCCTCCTGCTGGCTCCATGCTGCAGTGAGCCACAATGGAGTCAGTGACAGAATGACAAGCGATGGACTGTACTGCATTAAATGTGTTGTTCTAAAATAACTTGAAGCTGCAGAGGTGGGCAGGTGAGGGGCTAAGACACACACGTTCTCACTTTCTTCCTCCCTCTGGCCCCCCCGTCCTTCTCTATCGAAACTAATCTCATTTCCCAGTAGCTTGAATTAAATAAATGTCTGTCATTAAGACCAGTGAAGGATGGCGGAGGGCCGGGGGAGATCAGGAGTCGGGTAGGCTGGGGAGGACAGGAGGTGCTTAGCTATACCCTGTGGATCCACAGAGGCTGGAAAGGAGGCGATGGAGGTGAAAGGCAGAAGAAGACAGTGATGAAGGGGCTTCACAGCATCTCTCTGATTTTTTTCATCACTTCTATCTCATCCACTTTTGTCACATGCCGCATGTATTGGAGAAAATCTGAGAAAAATAACAAGGGAAAATAGCAGCTAAACTGTTATGATGAGAGAAGAGGAGAGGCCGCACCTCTGCAGCAGCCAGGCAGTCTCTTACCATTTGCTCTGTGTCAGCTTATCACCCTCCACACCACCCCCACCTCCAGCTCCCTGCAACCCAATTTAACCATTAAGCCAGCAAAGAGCTCCGCCGCCTGCTCACCAAGCAAGCAAGCAACCCAGCTCCCTCATATATCCCCTGGCTTGTATTGACAACCAGCAGCTAACAGGTACTGTGGAGTATTTCACATCCACCTGGGACTCATCCTCGCCGTCATATCTGTCCAACGTGTGACTATTAGGAGGCGGCTAAAGGCTGCCATCAATCCCTTAGGTGTCTATTTGATGATTCTCACATGGGAATACTTCATTGCTAGTCTTAGCTAACCTGCCATGCTATTTTAACAATCTCCCTTGGGTCTGTTAGGGGTCTATTATGTGTCTGCTGGAGGAGCTGTGCGGTACATTATTGGATGCATATCTACATGCAGACACTGCTTCGTCAGTGTCCCTGTAGTGTGTTCTGAAGCAAGCTGTTTTGAATCTGATTCAAGGGAAAAGTGGGCCAAAGAAGGCCAAGGAAGCCTGACCGACTGACCCTGCGTGCTGATTTGCTTCCCGGAGACATGAAAAGATGACAGACTGGGAGACTCTCTACAACTAGTTGTCAGACTGGCCCATTCAGACGTCCTCTGAAAGGACTGGTGAGAGCATTTTTACCAGGTGGAGGCATATAAACGGCTGTCATCAAGACTTTTCCTGAAGAAAAACTGGCAAAATGAAGTCAGACTTTGAAATGCAGCTTCACACCAGCCACACTCTTTCACATTGACCTCCCTAGGCTTCTGAAATGTCAGTGGTCTATAAATGTCATGGTCATCTATAAATACAGCACGAATGTCATTGATGTTGTATTTATCTAACAAAATACTTTGTTTAATGGCAATGAACAGCTGGGATGCATTCAACTGCATTATAGATTTTTTATCTGTATCTTCAGGACTGGTTATCATGTAGCGGTTTGCTGCTGTTCTCAAAAAGTCCAGACCAACCACACGAAACCAGCAAAAATAGCTTTATTTAGTTTTGGTGGCTCAACATTGATTTCTGTGTTTTGGTTTCCTTCCACTGTCTCTGGTTGTAGTTCAAGGAAAATGGCAGCGAGCAGGCCTGAGAGAGTAGGTCACATCAGAGGTGATGAGTCCAGTTCTGGGCACTGAGACAGTGAGAAGGTCAAACGGAGCACTTAGATATGTGAAGGCACTAAGTGGACAGAGAACACACTTCAAACCCCTCTTGTGAAGGACTACAGTAGCACTTAGGGGCATCTGCTTTTCTGCACTCTCTGTGGCCTCCCCAAATGTTTCCAATGTGTGTATTTGTGTGCGCAGGCATGCACGTGTGTGTGTATGGAAGGGCTTTATGGCTTATATTAGGCCACTACATTGTTTAGAGGGAGGAGCACTCAAGATCCAATTTAACTTATACCACTCTAATACAGTAAAATGTAGCTAACACAACATAGAATAAGATGACAACGTAATTGCTGTTATGTCTATAGTTGCATTATGACATAATGTGAGTAAATGTCAAATGGATTTTCATTACTCTTAAAGCATTAACTGTGTCTTAATGTGTGAGATAGTAGTCATGACTCCCTGAGGGCTCTTACTTTTGCAATGGGGGGGGGGTGGTACACTGGAGTAACTATCCTAGGCACTAATCCTCTGAACAGTGACAGTGTGAGAAAAGAAGAAACCAGAAATCAACTTTTTATCCATCCCCAAAATTATATTTATATTCAGTGCAAATTGCCAGATCTGCCATTCTGACCATGCCCGCTACGCTAAAAGGCTCTGGTAGCTTTCTACCCCTGGACTTCTTCATTAGATTAGGTGAGTGACATTGTCCACCAGTTTATTTTACATTTCATATGTGGAGTTATTATTTTTTGATTAAACAATTATATTTAATCCAGTGTTTCTCACCAAAATGTTTTGACGCCCATCAAATGTGTTGAGTGGATTTCTTTGATCATAAAACATTTGCAAAGCTTCCTTTTTTTAAAATGTAAATCCTGCATTGTTTACGTCCGTCTTTAAATTGTTTTCTTCTTCCCTACAGTTGCTTATGCATTGCTACAGTTTTGTTACACATTTGCTGTCTGCAGTCAGCTGCGCTTTTGAATCACATCATTTGTGTGTGCTTCATACATTGGCTGGTAAAGCCAAAGCAATAAACAAAAAAGGGACCCGGTGTATCTTTAAGTACTTGCTTCATTGCATGCCATGCTAAACCAATCAAGTATTACGCTATGTTTCTTAGGAGTTTCTGCAAAAAGTTTACAAAAAGCACACACACATCCGCACGCGATGAATACCAGGTGCTGGACAGACGTCCATGTGAAAAACAGAAAAAATAGTGTGCAGACTTTATTTTTTGCGTTTTTCTGCAAGAGTTCCTCTCACAGTTTGATTACATCCCCCCATCTCTGATGCTTAGTTCTGACGTTGAGCTTGACAGACTTCAAATAACCACAAATAACATCATGCATTATTTGAAGTTTCAGGGAAGGGGCTGCAAAGAAACGCACCAATAGGAAGTCTCTGAACAGGCTGAGGCAAAACAAATGATGTCCCCCTTGACATCTGACTTTCTTTCACAGCTTTCTCTCTCAAACTCCCCTAATTTTGCTCCATTCTTTAATCATTCATTCTCCCTTTTGCTCTCAGTGTCTCAGTTACGTTCCATATGTGCTGTATTTGCATTTTTATGAGATGACAATTGACTTGAACAACAAACAACAATAAAAGTGCTATGCAATTATGCCCTCTACTAAAGCCCACATAGGGAGCAGATGCTTGCATTCGTATGTCATGCTGTCATCTGTCTGCATAACCTCGGCGAGAAGAGCTTTTCAATAAAAACCACCCTCTGTGGAGCAAACACAACTGTGCTGTATTATGGGTGGCAGGAAAGCAGTAAAAATTCACCATCTTCCCAATTCAGTCTTATAGTACCTATAAACTACAATCTGATCTATTCCAATACAGCTGCAGAAACTAACCCAATTTTCTGCCATTAGGAAAAATACAGTTGTCATGATGTGGCTCTAGAGTGACACTTGGATACACTTAGATATAGATATAAAAGTTCTGCTTTTCATTTGATACACATCTTCATCTGATGCATACCACGCAGCACTGGTGCACCATTGTTCTGCCCCTCGAGAATTTGTTGGAAAAATCCAACTTTTGCTTTCTTTTCTGCACTCAGGAGAGACAACAAAGACAGCAAGCACCCAAGCGAATAAGAACAGGAGTTTGTCTGCTCCCATGTCTATTTACTTGCTGTTCTAAATTTCAGAAAACACTGAGTAGACGGCAGCGTAGAGGCAGCGCTGAATACTGCGGGGCTTCTTCAGTAGCTACAAGTGTCAAATCTTTTATTTATTCTTAAAAGTTTGAGCCCTGCTAAACTTTAATCATCTGACTTTGTGTGTCTGGGAACGAATTAGCGGTTGCGCAGGGACGTGTGCTTTCCTTAGATTGCTGGCTAGCCGTACACAGGCATTTATGCGTCAACACAGGACAAACTAAGGCAGACAAACAGCAGCTACAGCCCATCTAATAACAGTGGGGCTTATCAGCTGCCTCTGCCTCCTCTAATTTTCATCAGTTTTGACAAGCCCATTAAATGAATCTGGGACCAAAAATAAACATGTTTTTGTTGAGCTGAAGTGACAGGCAGTGATCACACCTCGAAATGTTGGAGAGAGAGATACGACGACTTTTAATTAAAAAAGAGGCCCCCGTGCACTGCCGCCTGGGCATGATAAACATGACTTTTGCCTCCAGCGTACAAACTCGTGCGAGGATACGAGGACATAGTGTGATCCCAGATGCAGCACATTACTGGTGTTGATGATCATTAACACAGATGCTGGAATATTCTGGAAGATTCATGGTGTGAGTGTTGGCAGAAGGATTACAGAGCAATCCTTCCTCTAATCCTGATCTAATAGTAATGAGTTGTATTATTCTTCTCCTTGAGTATATTAGTTGTCTACATGATAAGAGGACTGTCGACTTTCCTATTTATTTTTATTTCTTTTGGTTTCACGCTGCTGGGTCGTTCCACATCCCACATCATCAAATATGAAAAAGCAGAACTGTATCTTTTTGCCACAATTCGTAGCATGTCACATCTCCAGTCTTGCAGTGTGTTATCTTAAAAACAGGCCTTGCGGGAAGCACTCTTCAAATTCAAATGAAATAGAGATACACTGGAGCAGCCTTTAGAATCCTCAGTGGACTGCCCCGGACAATGCGGCTTCAGCAAAGACGATGTCAGCACTCAGGGCCATTGACGGCCAACACCTATTTTTCTCGGGATGACATCTTTATCGGCGGGCATTGTCATCCACTGGAAGGAGAAAAAAAACACAAAGGGACCACCCGCCCGTCAGCAGCACAAAAATCAGTTTCCATGACAACGCCAGTCTCCAAACTTCCAAGTCATTTCTGTCACAGAGGCTGACATAAGGTGAGCTATCATTACTTTTTTCCCCTTCTCCATCTTGCTTCTGCTGCTTTTAGTTCGACTTTTTTCTGCCTCCCGTTGAGTTGTCTTGTACTATTACTGCCCCTATCATTCTTCCCAAGCTTTGTCTCCTCCTCTCTCTCATTTTCCTTTCTTTGATAGCTATTTATTTCACAAAGCTGCACCCCTGGGTTAACATTGGGAAACAACAAGTGAAGAAATAGAGGCACTGACATACAAACGACTACAAGTTAGGTTTCTATTTTCCCAAAGGCGTGAAGCAGGTTCACGACTTGAGATTTTTTTCCTCTGCATTACTGAGTGGGTAATGAATACAATGGTTGTTATGCAAACATTTGTTCTGCACTACACTGGACCTGCTCTGGACTCTCTGAGATTTTTTGGAGAGGTCTATAAGATCATTTCTTTTCATCTGTTTGCCAGGGGTGCCTCCTACTCGTCGAACATGCGTAGAAGAAGCACAATACCTGCGAAGTAAAGAGTGTTTGTGTGAAAAGATATGAAGAAGAAGTAGAAGAAGAAGAAGGGGGACAAGAAGGGAGTTGAAGGTCCCTGGGCAAATATTCTTTTTTTTTTTTCTCTATCCTTATTTGCCCTGCTCTGAGTAAATGTCAGACTGTGCTGGGAGCTGGCAGGAGCAGCTTATTATAAAAATCTAAACCTGAAGCATCTTGCCCCCTCTATGCCAAAATGCATCAAAAGCAAAGTGTGGAGAATGAGCTGCAGTCGGTGATGTATGCAGTGCCTATTCCCTCAGTTGAGTCTTCGCCATGACAGTCAACATGACCATGAGCGGGGCAGAGGCTGCCCAGTACCAAACCTGCAATTACAGTCACTTGTGTCTAGTACGCTGAGATGAATCATTACCACCGCAGCATGAAAGAACGTAATCTGGCCCGCTCCCAGCTATTCCCCTATGTGCTCTGATTTGTGATCGGTTCTGAAGATAGACTGTGCGTTCTATCAACAACGCAGCTTTCGGCTTTCAGGCCACCCTGCTGAAAGGCTTGAGGGATACAAGAGATCAATACAGATAAATTAATTAGTACGTAGCCAAATGGGAATTCTGTGTGGCCAGAGTTACTATAGAAACACAAAACAGCGTGGCAGCCCACATAAATGATGTTGAAGCTAATATCTGCACTGCCGCAAACAGGGTCCAAGGGAGGTCTTGGAGTCGCCTGCGACATGCCATGATCATTTGCTGCGCTGCTGACATTAAGAAATACCCACTGGTGCTGATGAAGAGGAGCAGCTGGTTGCAGGAGAGACATAAGTGAAATGTTTCAGTAGCAACGCGTGGATACCGAAGCCAATCAAGTAAAAAATATCGGCGGCTTGCCGGGGAGGTTTGCGTCACATTAATGTGAGTGCAACTCATACAAATTCATGATATGAAAGCAATTAAGACAAGAAGTAAGCGTGATGAAAACAAGAGAAGAAAGGGCAGATACGATGAGCTTATCACCGCCCTCAGCTTGTTCCACTGCGAGTCCACAGAGGGGCCGGGCTGCAAACACACTCCTTCCTGGCACGCTCATCTATAAAGAGTAGCAGTGCGCCGGCTGCCCTGCCTGCCTGGGGGCTACATTTGCTACAACACTAATATCATACAGGCAACCAATGAATTCCTAAAGAGTACAATCAAGGGAGAAACAACCCCTGCCGCTCCCATCGCCCAGGCACTTGCCTCCCTTCCTGCTACTTACACAAGTAATATTCCTAGTTGTTGTTTTGCTTCCATCAAATTTTCCATTAAAAGTGGCATTTCATCTAAATCAAGCCCTTGGGGTGGGAGCCCAGGCAAAAACTAAAAGGAGGTGAGGGATGGGGGGGGGGATTCTCACGTACAGTTGCGTGGACGAGCGCCGCGTCTGTGCGCACGGAGGCCTGTGTGTACGCCTCCAGCACCTAACTGACTCCATAATCATGGAGTGTGCCATTATTTGTAACCATCAGAGCAACATCAAAGCAATTACATGTGTCTCTGCATTCAGCGTGGTTATTAAAGCAAACAGCGCGGCCATTTATCTGAGATGTGTAAACATCACAGCTTTCTCTCCCTCTCTGTCTCCTCTTACGCTGCCGGCTTCACACCACTGAAATAAAAATTCATAACTATCCCAAAGCAAGGTGTGTGTGTGTGTGTGTGTGTGTGTGAGTGTGTGAGGGAGGGTGTTGTGATATGTGATGTGTGGCGGTGAGGAAGGAGGAGGGGGGGGGGTGACTTCAGTGGGACTCACAAGACATGTGAAATAGGCTCCATTCTGCACTCACTGCATATGAATCATTGTTCACTTGTCACATTGGCACTGGAGCGAGAGACTGAGAGAGACACCAAAGAGGAGAGGAAATGAGTGTAGGCAAGGAGGTAGGGGAATAGAATGAGTAACAGCTCTTGACCAAACACTCTCTTTTAGGAGGATTGAGTCTGGGAAATATTCGTCCCCTCAGGCATCCAGTCGCACAGTTCGCTGGGACTTATCGAGGTCCGAGGTCTTTTAACAGTCGAGAACGCGCTGAGCTCCCCCAGAGACATCACCACATTTTCCGCCAGAAATGAAAAACTAAAACATAATATCAATACTGTACGGAGAGCCACACACTTCAAAAAAAGTGAAAAGCAGTCTTGCCTTGAAGCGCAGTAACTGCATTTAAATGCCCGCTCCTGCTATTTGCTCACGTTTGCCGAGTCCCTGCAATATCTGAACAACTGATGAAACAGTTAAGAAGAGTGCTCGATGCACTCTCCTAGAAAAAAAAATATGACTTCTTGACAAATGTAGCTTTGAGGCAATCAGCTTGACTCACTTTTGTCTATCCATTTTCTATACCCACGTATTCCCTCTCGGGGTCACAAGAGTCCATCCCGTCATGCATTGGACAAAAGACAGGAAAACAATCTGTGCAGGTCGCCAGTCGATCACAGCCAGACTTTTACACATGCATTCACACATACAGACAGTGTGTGGTCTCAGATTCAACAATCACACATTTTTGGACTGTGAGAGGAAACAAGAGCATGGGAGGGAAACACAAGCAAAGCATAGATATATTCCACTTAAACTTGCATTAATTCATTTTTGGCCTCTTGGGGGCAGCGGAACCAGCTGTAAAAACCACACCTTGACAGCTGACATGGTGAACGTCATAGCAAACAGTTGCCTATTTCCACACCCAGCAGACACGCAGCAACACTGACTCCAGTTTCTGGCCACCTGATGAATGAGTTCTGGCTACCTCCATTTAGCTGCAAAATGCTACGCTATGTTCACCAGCTAGTCACTAACTTTGTCTGCCTGCTGTTTGGTGCTGGACAGGGAGTGTACAGTGAGTTTATCAGAGCTTTTTGCCGTGGCTGGAAACAGGGTTATGAGAGTGAACCAAAACAGTAAAATTACAGCCCGTCAAACCAAAACAATGAGCTGAAAAATGCTAAACTGCTCCATAGAGCTGAGGGGAACTGCAGAGTCAGGGGATAACTCTTTGTGAGTTCATCCCTGTGAGGGACACCCTTCACATTACATGTAGCAATGTTTTACAGTGATAATACATGAATATTGATTAGCATAGCTTCAGAGGGAGTCTGACTTTACTGCTGCCAAGCACTTGTTTTTTGAGACATAAATAAAATCAATCCTGATAAAAATGGCTCATAATGTTTCTACTCAGCATATAAAACGGATTGTATACTTTATATGAGGGGATCTTTGTGTTGTGCCATCATAGCTGTGACAGTATTATTTAATTCTCAGTAAACTCTACCCTGAACACTCTGTCTCCGTAAAGTAATACAAAGTTTGGTTTACGTCACTGCACAGTCTGCAGTGTGTAAGTCACCTGTACGTCTTTGAAACTATATAGGGACTGTGTTAAGAACCACTGGGGCGTTCATTTACACGTCTGGCCGTGACCTTTACCTTCTACCGTAATGAGATTTCCATCGATTCACTTTCCGCAAGAAAATAAATCAATCGGAAACTCTATCGAAAATTGACACAACACCCCTAAACGCATCAACGGTTATGTCTCCAACAAGTCAATTGCAGGTATAATGAAACACCTTATAAAACAGGCGGGTTATCATGCTTGCAGAGCAGTGCGTGTGTGTGTGTCTGTGTCAGGATGTGTGTTAGAGAGAGGAAGGTCAAACTCTTCACCTGCCACGGACCAATTAGCCTCATCGTCACATGGTTAATTACAGTTTGGGCGGGTTACAGGTGAAAAGGAGGATCAATATGAGCTCAAGTCAGTTTTGTTTTATTTATTTAAACATTCATCACAAGTAAGTCCCACCGAACTTCATGGAGGAAAAAAAAGAACTGAGAAAAGAACTGAAGAGAGATCTCAGGAATTAAACACCAAGGTAAGATGCCCAGCACCACCAGCACCACAGGAAGAAGTCAGGGGAAAATGGGGGTTTAGAGTGGAGAGGCTCTCTAATGCCACTTTATTAATTAAAGGATGTGTCAGCATATTCACAGATGACAGCAGCCATAAAACAAAATGCTCTTCATCAATTACTCCACCTCCCACCAGAGCAGACGTATACGCTTTTTCTCCTTTTAACATGTTCCACATTATATCTCAGAGAGCCAACCAGTCGTACGCAGTGATGTGCTTGTATGTGTAGAAGGAAGTCCTGGTGCATCACAGTATCCAGCTCTGTGTGTGTGTGTGTGTGTGTGTGTGTGTGTGTGTGTGTGTGTGTGTGTGTGAGTGTGTGTGTCTGATTAGACAAACAAAGGAATATTTTGGAAGGCAAACGAGTGGGAGCTCGGCAATTAGGTGTTTCAATTCCACTGATTGGGAATGACAGGGGCAACACACTGCGTTGAGCCTCACACAGTTAAACACACACACACACACGCAGCAGAGAACACTTTGCTTCATTTACTGCAATCCCAAATTGGATCTGATAAGCAATTAATGGTGTAATTGGCCGTTGGAGAAGTTGTCTTCTCCCTGGAGTCTCCCTGGTTCCACTGGGCGGTGGAGTGGAGAGCGGAGGATGTGTTACTGATAGTGCTGGGTCAATAGGAAAAAAAAAAAAAAGACTCTGTGCAACTTGTTAGCAGGCAGGGATGAATAATGACACAAGTCCAGCACTGGGCAACTGAACTGACAAAAGGATTTAAATTGCAACTAAGAACAAATCTCCTTTTCTGTTCTACTCTATTCTCGCTCTGTTGGGCTGCTCATACTGTGGCCGATGACAACCTGTCCAGAGCAGTTTGCAGGTCTGGGCCGGAGATTCACATCACCTACAGCACTTTCTCACACACCTCTTCCTCCCTCCCTACCGAAATAATTAACAGAATCACATCAGTGTGCAAGCGCAGAACGTGCATGCAGCCTGTTACAGTCGCTCCTGTCTGTTTTCTTATTTTTTTCTTACTTTTTGCCTTTATCACAACTTCGTATTTATATTTTTGTGTAATTTCCCCCCGGGGATCAATAAAGTATTTCTGATTCTGATTTTGATTCTGAGAATAATGTACAGAATAACCATACTATGTGTCAGCAAGTGTATGCAAAGGGTTTAGACGCACTGTAATGAAAGGATAAGGCAGAAATGTTCTTTTTTTTTTATCAACAAATGCCATTAAAAGACCAAAACTATTCGTTTTTCTGTAGTTCTCAACACTTTAGGACTTGCCTGAGCTGTCTGTTGCAGATGTGAATCCCTGTGAAGATGTAAAACTTGAAAATTGGGTCACATATATTTATATAGTTTCCCTTCTTAAAATGGCTCAGTAAATTCCTAAGACAGCTGGGCACTGCAGGTTTTAGCTAAAGTTACTCAAACAGGAGTAAATAGTGCAGTGGGTGGGGACTATTTTAAGCTGCAGATTAATACCCATTTGGTGCACTAGTGAGAAGCGTGATGGTGTGTACTGGGAGAACATAACACCCAGTGCAATGTGTTTTGAATAGTTTTTGGACTACAATGGAGCTGCGTGGTACAGAGGAATACGCTCTGGCTTTACAGACTGTACTCGTCAGTAGGACGCTTTCATTGTTGCCTTTGTTCTTTTTATGGGATTTGTTGACAATAAGAAAAATATAAAATATCACCAGCCTTCTCCTTTCAAGCTGAAAAGGTTAAGCAAAACAAAAAAAAAACATCCACAAATGATGGTGCGTTCAGATTGTGTTTCTTCTGAATATTCTCTGTTAACAATATTAATAAAAGGAGAAACAAGCATCCCTCTAAAGCTGTCAGTAACAGAATCTATCAGAAATATGACAATAATCAAATCAGCTGCCCTCTGCTTCCTGTGTCATGGCAGAAACATAAGAGGCGGTGATTGATGAAAGGCGAGCCCCAACATGCCCAGCAGCACTGGGCCATACATCCATCCTGAGGCATTGTTAATGGAATTGACCTTGTATTAACCCCGCCGCCTATTTCCTTTTTTTCCGTGTTTTTTTCTTTCTTTCATTACTTCTGTCCCCACCTCCTCTTATCCCCAAGAAAAAAAAAATGTCTTTTCAGGATAGGAAAAAATTATTAAATTACCAACCACAGATGTTGTCCCCTGCTGCAGCCGTATTGTATTTCAATGAGTCAGCAGAATTATAACTGCACAGTTCATTATTAATCCATCCAGAGTCCCAGGCGCTGCTCCAACAGGGAGAAATGTTTCTTCTGGACGCATAGTGGAGCCATCAGGTTCTCACTTTTCTCTCTCTCTCTCTCTCAATGTAATTAGGTGCTCGGTCCCTCATCAAGCCTCTCACACACACAAATGTGGACATGTATGCTCACATAATATCATATACTGTGTGGAAGTTGTCCCACAGACCCTGCTGTTCATCCAAGTGGAGGTGCACATGTAGCTGGACTTGTCAAATTCAATCCCTGGTGAGTAAATAGTACATACTGTAGATAGTAAATAGGTTGTTATTGGCTGTGCTTTGGTCTGTGTGGGTGATATTTCGGATGTCAGAGTGTGTTGACGACACGAGCCCGTGTCTGATTGGACCGTCATTGGATATTTATTTGTCCAACAAAACCAGCGGCACAACAAATTGCTCATCCTGCTCAATCCAATAACCAGATATGTGGAACGCTCTCATTACTAAACTGGATCCCGGCGGAGGTCTCCTGGCTCCCCACAGCTGCAACAGGGAGAACGGCCGTGCTGCAGTAACACCATATAAGCTTTTCTTGTCTGTTTCACATTTTCTGGAGGTGCTGTCCACAGACACAGCAACATGGCGCATACTTGATGTGCAGAACAAATTCCCTTTAGCCCGCAGCATGTTAACCGCATCTCCCTGGAGAAAAAGAGGAGAGGGAACGCCACGGTCTGGACTGGCAAACAGAGAGGAGAAACAAAGGAGCAAGGAAAAAAGAGAGAGAGTGGCAGGGCAGAGGCAGAGCTCTGCTTTCCAGTGGAGACATTTGACCATTCTGCTTTGATGTCCTCTATAGAGGCTTTTTCTTTCTATAGAATTCCCTGCTGCATGTTCCCTGTAAGCTGAACCACCCACAGGTGTGCTGCCCGTATGTAAACCACACACAATAGGACATCTTCAAAGCTCAGCTGAATTTGCTTTTCACATTTACAAAAATATAACAAAATATGTCTCCCCAGGAGAGTGTCTGTGAGCTTGTATTACACTATGAGCAACAGCGGGGAGGATGCTGAGCTAAGGACTGATAGACACATTTCGAAATGTGATTTGGAATGAATGAATATTCGGCTGTCTTGTGTTGTTAAAAAATCCTTTGTATGCTTGGCTGGGGAGAGGCCGACAGCATTCCAGGTGTAAAATCTGAGAGCGAACATCATTTGGTTGGGGGCATATTCTTGCCCGGAATATGACCTGTCAGGCTGCCCTCAGCTCTACCAATCTAGCTTTCAGGTTTTGATATTAGTCTCAGTGGTGAGGTTTTCATACCTGAGAGGCTCAACCCAGGGCAATAACTGCTCTTGCACACAGTTCTGCCTACATTTAATACTGTTAGCAGAAAAGCCGGGCGTCTTCAGGTGTTGTTGGTTTTCCCCTGGTTCCCTTTTCCTCTTTCCAGTTTCAGCAGTCTAGCACAAAGCTAAAAGTGATTTCTATTTCAGGCTAATATCTCAAAGTTGTGTACTATGATCAAAGCAGCAATTAGAAATATTCATGAGTTTTTTTAACAGACTAGAGAAGGTCAGGAAGGGAAGGAAGAACCAGACTGCAGTAAGTGGCAAAAAGGCTTCGAGTGACGTTTGTTAATCTGCAGCTTTGAACTTTAAGTTTTGTGAGTTTAAAATTCCAAGAAATGTTGCATGAAAAATGCTTTATTGTGCCCGTTATATTATTGTGCATAGCAGCTGAAAAACAATATTTGATTTATATATATTTAAGATATTTAATTTTTCACTCACACTCAATTTACACTAATTAATAATGACTAATTAAGAAGATATTGCATGATATCGCTTTCAGTATATGACGGAGACATAACCATTCAATTAACCAATCATATAATGAGAAGCCACTTATTAGATGATACGAGATTGAAGTACGACTTTCTTCGATCCACTTTATTGAAAGATACTGTTCACAAAGTCCGTTTGCTCACTATCATTTCTGGTTTTCAAGATGGTATTCAAGGAAAAATTGACAGGAAGGATTTGACGAAGGTTGCCAGATTCAAAGCTACAATGAGTACACAGCGAGCACTTAATCCCTCTGAGCAACCAGGTCCCTTCCTTCCTCCGCTCTCTGATAATAGTTAAATTTGAGGTAGGAATGCTGATGAGGTATCCCACTGAGGAGGATCTGAAGATGAGCCTGCCACAGACACCACCTGCTTACATGGTACTGATGCCCAGATTCCCTTCTTTTATCCTACACTTTCCCTTCTCTCCCTCTCTCTGTTCTTTTTTTCCTTTCAAGTCCTATCATAGATTTGCAGGAGCTTCACACTTTTCCTGCATCCCTCTCTGTCATGCCTATCTCTTTTTCAGTATCTCTGTCTGTCTCTCCTTCCCTGTCCGTCTGCCTCTTCCTTTATTTCTCTCTCTGCATCCCCTTCTCTCTCTCTCCTCTTTTTCCTTGTTTCCCAACCCCTCCCTCCAACCAGACATCTGAGCCAACAATCAATGCCATTTCATTCCAGGGAGGGAACAAATGGAATTCCAGCTGAGAGTGTGGCAGCAGGCGGCGAACAAAGGCTTTTCTGTGACGCCGACTCCCCCTGCCTTCCCCTCGCTCTGAAGCAGAGACCCCAAGCCTGCACCAGGTCCCTATCACCTCCTCACACACACACATATAATATATATATATATATATAAAGCGTTCAACACATTCTGTAAATGGCAAAAGGGTCACACTGTGCCTCCATGTACAACGGGCCTGCGTGCATATTATATATATATATATATATATATATATATATATATATATATATAAAACGGGAAGCAGTGGCAGTGGGACACGGTGTAAATAGAGTGAAAGGAGATATCATTCTGCCAGAGTACATGAATGCATCATTTTCCTGCGAATCCCTCATTTTTAGGTGTGCAATCTGAATCTAGCGTGGGAATGGTGGACAATAAAAACGAACATATAGAGAGATAAATTGTAACAAAATGGGATTTAATCTCACGTTCGCATTGCCTTAAAAGCTTAAAAGTTCGAAATTCATTCTTGACCTTCATCAGCAATTCCACGAGAACTCTGCAAACTCCACGAAGATCGCGTGATATGATTGAAAAGCTACCAGATGGACCTTCGACCTGGAGATTGTTTTTCTCAACTGCTGTGTGCAAGGTCAAGACTGAACTTTCAACGTCAACTTTACATTTGTTGTTTTAACTTGAACAACATGAACAACATGAAATTCAAGCCACAAAATGTGATGCTACTGGTGTTCTTGCGCAGCCATCAAACCATTAGAGGTCTGGAGGAAATGAAATAGGGACCATTGATGTCCTGTAGCATTCTGTTGGCTGATAGCCCTCCTCTCCCTGTTTCAACAGCACCTTTTAGCCCTTTTTATTATCTCTGTGACTGTAATGTCCTGTGCCTAAAGCAGCATCAATTGCCTTGTCTGTGAACTCTTCTCTGTGAATAAACCTGCCTTGTCAGGTTTGGTTATCCCTAATCTAACTTTATTGGATTGAAGAATTGATCTACATTGCATTTGTTTTTTTAATTTCTCTCTTTCTCTGTGAACTTGAAGAGAAGAAATTCCCTGATCGTCTCTGAGAAGAGCAGTGTGGACACACAACAGCAATGACCACTTACCTGTAAAGATCAAAAGATGTCAAAAGTAAACAGGAAGGTGCAAATGACATCTTTCACTGACACATTTAGCTTTGAGTCAAGATTCGGATTCACCAGCATCATAATTACCATTGCTTAGAAACGCCGCTGTAACTACTGTAACCTGCATGTGTAGAATCCCTAGGAGGAAATGTATGGTCACTCGAGCTATACTTATAGATAAATGAGCATTTTAATGACATTGCAAAAATGTAATTTCTGCAGCGCAGGGATTTGGTATCGATTGCTCCTTGCCGCTTGTGTCCACCTCTCGCTGCTGCCGTCAGTGTTTTTTCTGCGAGTCGGTGCGATTGACTGGCCCGTTTCTCTGCCTGACAATGGAGGATCAGAATGGATAAAATAACAAATTAATAGCTGCCTCCCTGACTCGCAGCTCTAAGATGTGTTTCATTAAAACCCAACCGAGATGTGCCAACCAGAAATAGCACTAAATCGAAGCAGAAGAGGAGAGAACATGCCTGACAGAAACAGCATCGCTACAGCTCTCAGCGTGCTCGCAAGACGCGATATGAGAAAATAAGAGTCAATCTTCTGCAACGGGCTTAGATTTACTGTCAAATAACATATTCAAACTTGCATAGTGGGTTGATTTATTTATATAGAACATACAACTTTACAGCAAGACTTTGTACCTAAAATACATAAATACAGAGATCCTTCAAAAACAACCCATAAGAGTGTTTTCTGATTTGGCCAAGCCATTTTGGCACTGGGTATTGCAACTTCCGCGTTCATCATGTGACGCACACTGCTCCAGAGGTAATGTTTCCCATACACAATCACTGCAAAAAGGGGCAGCCGTAAAAAAGTGAATAAATTGTTTCGAGCGTCACCCCCCTTGCCTCACCCCAATTTCCACTACAGCACCTCACTATCTGCCAGCTGCACGGGGCTCCCTCAGGCATAGCCCTGCCTGGATGTCTGGCCAGCTGTGGCCATCCCCCTAAGCAAAAGAGAAATAGTGGTGGAGAGGAGGGGGGGAAAAAGAGGCAGAGGGAGAAAGGGAGTGAAAGAGAGAGAGAGAGAGAGAGAGACAAACTGACCAGCTGTGAGAAGCTATTTCCCTCTCTTATACCACTGCACAATCTATCGATAGTAAACCCACAAAAAAAAGAGGGAGGAAGGTTGAACACACCCAAACACACAGTATGTACACACACACTCAGATAAAAAAGCATACAAAACGCAGGAGAGTGCCATGTGATACGGCAAGTGAACAATTCCAAGATGCCCGATATGACTGAATAAGCACAGTGGGCACAACGGTACTCGGTGGAATTATTAATGAATGCACTGACATTTCTTTTAATCACCATGCCCTGTTAGATGCTGTCCAGCGCGGTGGGAGGTGTGACTGAGAGAGAGAGAGAGAGAGAGAGAGAGAGAGAGAGAGAGAGAGAGAGAGAGAGAGAGAGAATAGTGCTAACAGATAATGAAAAACATAATGCGTCAGCATATGGAGCATTGTGCAAAGGATGGGAGAAATAAGTTGGTGATCCCCGAGGGAAAACTCAGCCCAAAGCTACAGTAGCCCAGGAGGTCCAGCTAACATTAACACACATTATACGCTAGGCCAGGCTTACAGCAGGACACCCATCACATGGTGTTAGCATCTCTGCTCCTTTTACTCTGTTGATTTGAATGTATAATCAGCCCAACTGTAAGGTTTAGGACTAGCTCTATGTCGACTTGAAGCTGGTTATTTTCTCTATGCTAGTGCATGCTCATCCATATGTAGAAAGAGAGAACATTTATTCACACAAGTTTCTAATAAACCTGAGAATGGTTCATGCTACTGTACATTATGTGCAAGTGATGCATGTGAAGACATTTAAGCATACATGAAAGACATGTAAATTGCCATAGGGAGTGTTTCTGCAGGTTAGGCACACTTTCATTTTCTTACTGGCTCCTTCTGCCTCCACATGACAGCGGCATCCCGGGGATCTCATTAATAAAAGCTTTTAATGGCATATGCTTCAAATATTTGCATAACATACAACAATGGCTGTGGATTAATCTGCTCCTTGATTTAAATTAGCCGCATTTAGAGATTCAATTAAATCACCATCACTTTGCAAGTTGCATTAAGTGCAATCAACAAGGGGAATGGAAAATTACATTTCCTTTAACACAATTTGCATATTACATTGGCACTGGTAATGTATTCAGCTCCTTGGCAAAGAATGTGCTTAGCTGGTTCCAACTGCTAAAGACAGCTGAGAAAACTGTTACTCGCTCCTTTGTGCTTTGAGTTTTTTGTTGAGAACACATTATCCAAACACATACAGTAGACACTCTGCAGTCATTTCTTGGAAAGGCTGAATTAAGATGGAGTGATTCTGTTTGCAACTGTCCAACATGTCCAATAATTATGACATACACAGCAAACGTTGCAGCGTCATGTCTGATGCGATCATGGTGTGATTGTGAGACTCAGTTGAGCCCTTTACCACATACACACACACACACACACACACACACACACACACACACACACTTAAACATGCACCGGGTGAGCACACAAATAAACAAGTGTGCACTAACAAACACGCAGTGATAGGGCAATGCGTCACGCTTTCAAATGTTCTGGCATGTTTTTCCATAAGCTTTTTAATGCCCAGTGATGATGACAGGCAAGTGTCACAACCAATTAAAATCCTCATTCCTTGAGTACACAGTATTTAGACCCTGCATCCCCAATCACCACCGCCACACCTGTGCTTCTGTTGTGCCTTTAAGCCACGCAGTCGGTTAAAAACTCAACTTCCCCCCGCCCCTCCTCTCCTCTCTGTCAGCTGGAGTCCACTCCTCACTAACATCACCATCCACAAAGCCTGCTACTCTACTATACCTCATAGACAGCTGAACTGACATTAAGGCAGATGGATTTTCTCTCAATCCGCTTAAGACATCAGACGCTGAGTGACTTTGTTCCATTTTTTTCAAGAAGCATTTTAATACTGCTGCTTTCATGTCTGAGTGCCTCCCCACTGTTACAGATATTGAGTCGGTAGACTGCTCCATGACAGGCAGGTCAGACACTGTCGAATGAGAGTGATGAAGTGCTTCTAAACTCCGCCTACCTACTTTAGTCTGATAGCCCTATTACTAAAATGATATCTGGTGATGGATCTCAATACAGGTAAAAGGTTGTATGTATAGAAATAAATCTAATGAGGTCTGATTTAAGGATGAGTTTCATCATATCATGGTTCCAAACCTTTTTTGCTTGTGACCCCTCACAAAAAAGCCAGAGTCCAGTTGGGGCCCCTTGTCATCAAAGAGAGGGATTTGCCCACTAAACCTCTCAGATGGTTTCAAAAATGTCTCACGATAGAGAGAACGAGTACAGAGAAGTAAAAAAAATATATATACAATACATACAAATGTGTGAAACAGAACCCAAGGGAACCATTCGCTTTGTTAAGTTTGCAAGAAAGTTAATGGGAAAAAAACTGCCCCTGAAGCAGTTTGTGGTGGGGTTCAAATTGACAAATGGCTCCTCTTCACCCCTCAAACCTTATCTGTCCAGACAAAGGGACTTTCTCTTCTCTTCCAGAGCTTGAATTTTTTCCAACCTCATTCCAACGCAGAGGCTAGCAAATCCAAAACATTTTTTTTTTTCAAAACAAGTAGGGGGGAGGAGATAGTGGGAGGCCAGTTATCACTCTGAGAGGCTGAGTTCCTATGTTGGCCTGATAACACGCTGCCTCTCTCTTGCTTCCCTCATCCTCTGTCAGAATACCAAAATCATTTTGTGTCAACACAGCTCAGCTCCGGAGCAAACAAAAGTCAGACACTGTCCACACTGCATGGCCAGAGGTCACATCTCCTTCTCTCTATTGTGCCATCTTCTTTACAGTGGCCATGTGGTGCAGACTTATGTTGGCTACGCCTCAGGGTCATGACCACGGTAGAAGCTAGTGTGACACAATCATACTGTTTATATGTGAAAACTCAGTTTGCAAAAGAAAAGGCATTTCTGAATTGTGGTTAGTTGTTAGCTGAGTATGTTTCATACAAGGACAACTCCATCACTTCAATACATGTAACATGGGCTTGAATCGCATTGAGAGTGATGCATAACCCTGGCCAGCGACATTCATCACTTTGGGTGACACCTGCAAATCACATGCATGGCTTACCATGGAAAGTTTTACCTTTACAGGTAATCATGATTTCTCAATATAGAATCAAATATAAGATGTGGAAAAAAGGAAACAAAACATAGAAAACACAGGAAATGGTTAACTGTGTCTTAAGCCTTGTAGCTCCTCCTCGTAGTGAAAGCTAAAGACAAAATGCAGGGAATAATGCGGGTATTAGGCTCATAATCAATCAAATAGATTAGAACCAGTGACAACAGTGCAGGCAGCGGCACCACATAGGGTCCCGCAGTCAGTCCGCAGGAAGTGTTGAGTGTTTTGGCTGTGATTGGCTACAGAAGGGGGTCTTGCAGGAGAGGAGCAGCACTGCAGTCAGTCCTACATCGTAAATCATGCTCCCTGCTCCTTTAGATTGGTTTAAATCGAGCTTCTCTTTTGGGCCTTGACTGGGTCCCTGGGCTTATTAGAGCCTCACGCTGAGAGAATAACCAAGCTTGCTATTCATCAGGAAGGCCTTAAAAAAGAAAGCCGGGCCAGACCCATTCATTTGGATCATCCGTTTAAGGTGTATCCTCTTACACAATACAACAGCATCTTAAAAAACAGTACACATCTGCAGCACTGCACGCTGGCTTGATACTGGAAAGAAAATCACAATTTCGTTTCTAGGAAGAAGCTTGTTGTTGGACACCACTGAATCTCTCATATTGTCACATAAGAAGTCAAAAGGTGTCACCTTGGTTACATAATCAGGTTTGTATTTCACACAGAGTAAGGCAGTGCAAAACACGACAGCTTTATTTCAGCTTCACGTTAAGACTTTTGCTCTACAAAAGAAAAGAAGAAAAGAAGCGGAATCAATGGAGACACCAACACAAACTCAAAATTGTAGCAAACAATCACCAAGCAAATAACATCTTAAGGGCAAACAGGAGACAAACCCCGACAAGAAAATGGCTGTGAGCAATTACCGCAAAACTACACCTACACATATTTGCTGTCAAGTGCGAGTAACAACAAAAGATCAAGGACGACACGCAGGCGCTTAGAGGGAAACAACTGTAACCATCTGCGCCATCAATAGCACGGACACTAAGCCCTCCACAAGCCCAGCAAAAGCTTTAAAAAAAATAAAAACAAAGATTGTATTCAAACCCAATCCTGTTTGAATAGCAGCTCTTTCATCTGATCAATACAGATGTGCTTCCACTGGCCACATGAAGACACAGTCCTAGTTGGGGGGGTACACTCACTACTCTGTCCTGGCTGTTTATGATAGCAACGTGTCACTAACAGCTCAACAGTTACTCTTTCAGATCACTGGGAACACATCCATCATGTCACACAGCTATTTTACATCTGATTACCCAACCGAGCTGCTGCTTTCATTGTAATTGACTATAGTTTGAGACTGCGTGGTGGCGGGATACTGGCCGATACGTTTAGCTAGAAAGCTCGACAGGGTTCGACATACATACATTCAACATACAAAATTGTTAGCTTTTTTTTCTTATTAAATCAGCAGTGAAATCCAATAGCCTCCAATATCTGATAGCTCGTCATGGAGATGCAGCAATCTTGGCGAGGCGGCCTTGTGAGCCGTACATGAACACTGGCAGCTTTACATTGCTGACAGTGGCTTCAGCCTGATTCTGCCCGGTCAGCAGAGCGCAGAGGACCACATCATGGTGCTCGGCAACACTCAGAGAGAGAGAGAGAGAGAGAGAGAGAGAGAAAGACTGAGAGAACAAAACAGATGCAGTTGGCTAGGAGTGTGTTGTCACCACACAACAAGGACGGTGTGTGGTGATGATGTGGGCAGGTACATCATCCAGACCTGCCCACATTAAACCCGCTGGTGACTACTCTTGACGTGATTTTAACAACTACACACAAGCTGGTGAGACATTGTGCTAAATAAACATGTTTCTTTAAGCTTGATGGCCCATTGATGCAGCTCACATTGATTTTTCCTGTCTATTTATTTCTCCCTCATGCAGAGTCTCCTCCAGCCGAACCTGCGCCGGCTGATAAACACAGGCCGTCGATGCAGAGTGAGGAGGTGGGATTAGGCGGGGACATCCTTCAAAAAAAGGTCCCTGTCTCGTTCACAGGGGGAAAGGGTCAAAGGGAGCAACGGGGACAGCCGTGCTCGTCGTGAGTCTGAGGCGAGGTGACAGGTGAGGAGTGGCGGGTGATAAGCCCATCCCCGGGAAGGACGCCCATGCTGCTGTGTTGTCAGTGATAATGAGTTCAAAGGTAGACCAAAGGTCAAACGAGAGACATGCATGTGCGTGGGGATGCAGCGTTAATCACAGTCACACACGCAAGCAGGTCACGGAACACAGACTGGCTGCAGAACAGCAAGATATACAATGCCGTACCCCTGAACAAAGGAAAAGGTCACTATATTTAAAGTACAATGTGTTTAAGCAGCTAATATACAGCTAATGAACAGCTGTATACCGTTAGCAACATTGTTACGTATGTTATGTATACCCACATATGGTTGACTGACAGAATGCAACCTTTTTAATTGCTCAATAAAATTATAGGCAGGTGGTAATAATGGATACGTATTTAATTGTACTACAAATTACTGCAGTTGTTGCCTAATTGCTCTGATTACTCCGTTACCTCCAAAAACAAACTTCATATCATTACGCACAGACAGAAACAGCAACTGTCTTTATATGACACTCTTCTTGTGAAATACAAATACAAAGCAAAAACAAATATATCTCCCCCCTAAAGCATTTTTCTGGTCCTGCATATTAATACTGGGATCTGCACCTCTGGTTTTCTCCTCAGAGAAGCCCAAGCCTCTCTCCTCAGAACAGAACCAGGCTGTGCTGTTGTTTTGGCATAGTGGCCATAGTTGGAACTGCAGGTCACATGACACATGCTGTGAAACAGTGGGTAGATTTTACTGAGCATCAAACACACTCAGCAATTACTCTTTAGAACCATTTCAGCCATTATATGTAATATAAATTTCATGAAACACTGTGTTATGATATTATTTTCAGGCCATTCGTGTGTACAGGGAGTGAGCCTTCCCAGCTACACAAACACGTGCATCTAGTGACGCACTTTCCTTGGAATGAATGGGAACGCAGTATCCACTTCTCTTAATATAACCATGTATTATATGATGTCCGCTATGGACATCCGGCCCATTGAACATTCTGCTTCTTTTAAAAGGGACGAGAGGAAGAATGTAAATGGCCATCATTAAAGGCCATTCGACAGGATGGCCTTAAATAACGCTGCTGATAGTGTATGATACTGTATATCTCCTATTCTCCACCCATGTGTGCTCGTGCCCTGAGTTTGCACCAATGACTGCACCTGGTTGCTGTTTTCAGAGACATGACTGTGAATTCATTCCATTTACCAGCCTCTGAAAGAGAGGTAACCAGAGCATATTATATTTCCAAAAGAGCTTTACAGACATCAATGCAGGGGTTTAATGCAGCATGCCAATCTGCTGGTGTTTTTCAATTAAAGTGCGTGGACATGGTATATGCAGTGGGGCTGCCTGCTTGACAGGCCAGTAATTATAGGTGCTCCATTTGAGCTATCACTCTCAGGTAATGGCAGACCTGTCACATTCACAGCTCTGATGATACATACATTCATCACCACAACTGTCCGGACACTCCGACTGCACAGCATAAACACAACCTTGCAACCATCACAATGCAGCTGAACTACAACGTGCAGATGGGGAAAAAGTCGGCAGCCGAAAAAGCCGTTGGAACCTGTCGGAGACAGTATCTGAGCTCCTGTGACTGAGCAGAGATACTGTGACACGTGAACGTGACAAATCTATTCGTGTGAGCCAATTATCATCACATATCTGGAGACTGTGGTTTTCAGTTAGTGGCAGATGTCTGTTTCTCTGTGATCGCTTCAGACAGTGTGTTACACTTTATCTAAAATGTTTTGAGATTAAACACGACGACTGTTAACTCCCACCATACAAAGTGTCAGGAAAAGATGAAGATGTTTCCGCATCCATCACGGTGCAGTGAAATAAACACGTTTATTCACAAATATTTTGTCTGAGCTACAACAGGAATGTTCTGCTGGAGCACAAAATCATTCAAAGGATGAAAACGCAGTTTCCACTGTTTCAGCGGTTGTAGCGTTTGTGGGTTTATTCAGACAACATGTTGGACTGGGTAACAGAACCGAAGTTGTAGCTCAAAGCTATAAGATGTACGCAAATATGATGAACGTGTGGTTTGATGGAAAGGGGGGGGGGGTCCTAACAATATTTTTGAAAGAACACGCCGTGATAGCAACCCCCCCCCCAGCAAAATAACTTCAGCGGAATGTGATGAATTCAGCCGAAGATGGATGTCGCCTCACAACGAACTGCTCCTCTCTGCTCTGCTTTGTTTTTCCTTCAGCTGCACAGCCAATATTCTAGCACTGCACTACACTCTCCCTAACCCTAAAAAAAAAGTGGGGGGAAGTTTGAAAAATGAAAAATCTGCGAGAGTCGGAGATGCTTGTCCCAGCGGAATCAGAAGCACTTTAAAGCATCAAACAGAAGAGGTGATTCTCCCAGCCGGGCAATTTGAGAACAATCAGTGTGAATTGTCGAGGTGCTCCTTCTAGCAAGACAGAGGCAATGGTACCATTGTTCATGTCAGCAGCACTAAACATGCTCCCCCGGAGCAGGAGGGATGGGAGGAAGTGGATGCATAGAGGTCTGATATGGATAACTGCTGAAAGAGAACAGGTGGGGAGCGGTATTGGGAACAGGATTGGATAACCCCCCCCCCCCCCCCCCCCCCAAAAAAAAAAAAAACTTTTGTCTCCATATTAAGCTTCTCACATTTAAATTGACCACAGAGCTTTCGGTCGATTGCCTCAATGATCTGCTCTGTTGCCCGTGTTCTGAGCTTCCGCCCCCCCCCCGCAAGTAATCCATCACGATCAATCAAGTCACAAATAGCTGTCTGACTTCACACCAAAGCCAATAAGCTGTTTGATGCGTTCAGCCACTGTACAGAGGCTCCGCATTTAACAGCACAGTTTTCCAGACTGAAAGATTTATGTTCTCGTCCTCAAAAATTCTATAATACCAAATGTACTGTTTTATTCTGACCAAAGAGCTCATTTCCTACTTCAAGTACACCCTGAGCTCATCAAATAACTGGAAAGAGAGGCCAAGGCCATGGGGAGTAGAAAGAGGGGAAGCTTTCACTATCTCCCAATACCTCATTTAGTACACTGACCAGGGCATTAGAAGCTGTCAGACTGAGTTTAACTTGGGCAGGTATCCATCCACGCAGCACAGGATACTTCATTTCATCCATGAGTGAATGGCCAACAGCAGAAAAAAATCCTACTGGCAGAGAGGGGAGAGAGGTTCTGAGCTGGGCGGATGAAGCTCAGTGTGAGTGTGTGTGTGTGTGTGTTGTGTCTGCATATGAGTGTGTGGGTGTATTAAAACAGTTTTTTTTTTTCAGTCAAAAGAGAGCCTTCAGGTTAAGGTTGGAGGTTGGCGTCTGGTCTTTGATTTGAATTCAGCTGTGGACCGGGGAGCTAAATGACCACACAAGGCCTCGAGGCGGCCTGCAGACATGATTGCATGTATGCATACCGCATGTATATATAATCACAGTCTAACTCCTCATGGCTCGGATCCCTGATTACGTCTCAGAATCCCTCTCCTTCAGAACATTCTTAAGGGCGCAAAAGGCTTCAGTAAGTAGGATTATATAAGAAGTTAACTACTTGAAGAAAAACAACTCCATTCACTAAATTCAAAGCCTGCCTCCTGTAAGGGCCTCAGTTTTAAATGTTATGCGACTATTTAGGTACTTGAGATGAAAGAAGGTATGAAAAAAAAGTTGTAGCAACTGCATCACTTGGACTAAATGTGAGAATTTACACATTACATAAAACTCCATCCATACCTGCAATATGACATTTCCTGTTGAAACAATCATCCAATAAACAGAAGCAGACTGAGCTGAACATGGAGACTGTATAAACCATGGCGGTAAGGTCATACTAGTTTCTTTATACTGAAGAAACGTTTGCACTTTAGCACTCTATGCAGTTTTTGTCACCATCTGTGCAGCCGCGCGATATATCAAATAAAAGTATTTAAAATCCAGACTCGAGTCTGAATTCCCTTTCTGATCTCTGTGTGCGAGTCCTCCTTTGCTGCATTGTAACTCTTTCCCTGACTGCCGCACCAGAGAAGAACACAAACAAAGGACAGATTTTTAAGGCGCAGCTCAACCCTTGAATAGCAAGGTAATATTTTAAGACATATCTGATTCAAAACTGGAGTTAGAGTTCAGTCAGAGGAATCTGTGAATAAATATGTCTCTGAAATGTATAATGGCTTCAACTATCTGAAAATGGAACAATGTGATTCTCAGTAACTAATTAAAACAGGAATTCACAGGAATTAAGTTGGCTGTGATTTTAACTGCAATTAAATGTGTTACATTCCTTAGGGAAATTCACAGGTTTACCTTGACAGTGCCTCGGATAATGTTACCGAATTAGCAGCCACTCATTATAAGTGTTAACTATATCATTCACCCCTGCTTCTACGCCAAGTTGTTTGTCATTTTCTTCCTGAGAACATCTACAGTTATATGCGCAGCCACGTATGACTTTACGAAACCCTACAGATGGTGGTTGTCACTCAATACGCTGAACCTTAACCTCAAATTATAACTGTCATAACAGTGATGTTAAGTGCTTGCACACATAAGCTGATCCACTGTAGGGCAAAATTCCTCACAGCTACTCCCACTTCTGCATTGACAGTTTAAATATCTTATATAAGCAGCCAGGAAAGAACAGACACACACACTGGGTGGTTGTCAGTTCCCCGCCACTGCTGCAAAAGTCATGACAGCGCTTTGCCTTTTGGATCTACTGATCACTCTGGCTTCACAATTTACATAGTAGGTTGGTAACCTTAAATTCTATCGGTGTTAATCTCTGGAAAGCTGCTAGGTCTCCTTCCTGAGTTTCACAGGTCCAACTGTGAGCAGCTACTGTGAGGAACGAGGTGAGGAACCTGCAGGGTGGTGGTTGTGGGATCTGAAGGTAAATATTGAATTTCATTATTTGCCCTGTAGCATGTGGAAGCAGTTGAATTACTGACTTGTTGCTGTATTCTCTTGTCTTGTTAAGCGAGGTGTTTTGCCTATATGAAAATAGTGTGTTTTGTTGCATACAGTAGTTTTATTAACTACTGTGATTTGTATTGTGCTCCGAGTATTTGGCAGATGATTGTAAACTGACCCGTTTCTTTTCCCTTTATTTTCTTCTGAGCCTTCATCATAGGTGGTACAGGAAAGTATAGATGGTCAGTAGCCTGTCCAAAGTTTTTCAATCTTACCTTCCCACCCCACAGCTAACACATGAGTGGTTTATTTGTTTTTTTTCCCTTCTTTCGTTGTGTAATTGACAGAACCCCCCCCCCCCAATTAAACTAACGTTAGCTCCATGAGCCAGTTGGAAACGCCATCTCCGGCGGACTCATTCTGAAACGTGAACCATGTAAAAGTGCATTAAACATGTAATTGATGGGGTTATGATAATTGTTTAACTATAGAAAAAACATCATTCTAATTCCAATAGAGCTTTTTCAGGTCCCGAACGGGGCTTTTTCTGACGTGATCTGTAACCAGGCATCACAAAGGCAATAAGAGTAGAACACTGCCTGTCCAACAGAGCATCAGTCTGTAAAGGCTGTACACGACATAATAAAAAAAAGAGTATATCCAGCCTAAAATACAACAGCCTATATTTGTACCTGCAAGTCCGACGGCACGTCGGCTCTACAGTACTGTTAATGAACTATTTTATTGCACAAAGTTGCAACATAATCCCAGACAGCGGAGACGGATGAGAGAGAATGTTTTGTGTTCTTCTATATATCCAAAAGGTCACACACAGTCCAGGTTCATACAGTGAAATTGTTTGGAGTAAAGCAGCCGTCCTCCTGATAAAACCTGAGCTCCTTCAGAGTCTAAAAAATGTATTTCAGAAGCTAAAAGTTTAATTCTGTTTCCTCTGGAGAGTTTCCTCTGTCCTGTCAACTTAATAACTACAGTTTTTAGTAGACTGGAGACAATTCTAACCGGCATGTGTCAACCAGGTCCGTGAGCCCCACTCCACTATCTTTGTGCACAGGGTCTATTTTTGCCAGACTGGAAGTTAGAGCAGAAACACACACTGTTTAATCCTTTCCTCAAACTTCTGCTCTTGTGTTTTTGGTTTTGGAAAAAAGATACCACCCTCCAAAAACTTCAGATTCTGAGTATCTCTCCTGCTACAGCCACACAGAAAAATCCAAAGCTTGACAGACCTGCTGTGCCTAGTTATGGCTGCTAAACTATGATTGGACAATTGCAGTTTGGGGGAGGAGTTGAGGAAATGATCAATCAGTAGTGCTCTTTTACGTGTTTAATGGATGCAATGAATGTGTTTTAAAGTGGTAATTAAAATAAACTGTTATTATTTACTTTGAGTGAATCAAAAACTGTGTTGTTGTTTGTGTCTCCGCTCTTCTGTGGCTGCTTTACAGCGTATGTACCATAATTGGAGAATCAGGGAGGAATTTAACTGGTTTTAGATTGCTTCTTAAATTGTCATTTTAGGACCATTGATAAAAACCAAACAATAAAAGATCAATCTACGGCCTCACCACTGCCGATCCCACATCCATTATGGGGCATAATTTTTGAGCCAAAATTAATCTGTTTGAAGCATCTAAACCTCTTCAAATGCACATAAAGAAAGCTTTGTGCAGTCGTGGAGCTCCTCATAAAGGTTATCAGTCTCTGTAAGCCACAGAAAGACCTCTGTCTGATAGGAAGGTGTTAAACACTTCAATGGCTCGCTGAAAAGCTTGTGAAAACTTGGATTCCACTTGAATACATCTCGACTGTCTTTTATCATGCTGATCAAAATGTTTTGTGCTCAACAAGCCTCCAGGGTGAAGGGTCAACTGAGGTTTCCCCACGTCTTTGGATGAAGTTCTGTCTAGATCGGAGCAATCTGTTTCTCTATTCATGTGCGCCATCATCGGAGAGCCTGAGTTTTTTCACTCACTGAAAGCTCTTGGAGGAGAACCGACGTCCTCTGCATTTGATGCAGCATTCACCAACATCCAGGTGGGTCTTGTGAAAGCCAAAGCTGCCCAACCCCCAGCATTTCACCTGTACACGCAGCCACGTCTGATGCAGCCTATACTCCTGCCAACACTGTGTGGCATCTCATCTATCATCAGTCACTTCGAGTAAATGTCTCCTAGCTGCTGATCAGTCTCTTGGATCTCCCTTCAGGGATTTTTGCCTACTTCTCGTCACTGAACTTGTTGAAGGTTTGAGGGCTCTCTTGCATGACCAGGCCGCTCATGCCACCGCATCTCAGTTGGATTTAGGTCAGGAGTTTGACTTGGCTGATACAAAAAACACTAAATGTCTTCTGCCTAAGCCTTTTGTAGTGGATTTGTTGGAGTACTAAGGATCATTGTCTTGTTGGAACACATTCAACACTACTTAACTACTTGGAGCAATGGGTAATCATTTTGTTCAAGAGTCCACATGTATCTCTTAGACTGGGTTCAGATCCACAGAGAGAGAAAGAAAAAACTCACATAGTGCCTCTCACGCAACTGTGTTTGACTGTTGGTATGAAGACGTTCTGCAGGTGCACAGTGTGAGATGTCATTTTTGACCAAAACCACAGAGTTTTGCACTGATCTCCCCCAAGAGCAGGTCTCCACAAATCATCAGGTTTGTTCAGGTGCTCTAAGGCAGTAAGAGTTTTTGTTTATGTTCTTCTACAGTAAAGGTTCTCCTTGGCTAACCGTGCGTGAATGTCATTTCTGTTCAGTGTTCTGTTTGTTATTGATGGATGCACAATGACATCAGATGCAGCAGTGGATGATCTCTCGATCTTGTTACTTTTAATATTTTGCTTTTGGCTCTTTGTGATATTCTATTTCCATTTCTATATTATTTGTCTCAGTGGACCGCTAGAGCCCGAAACTTTTTAATATGACTTTATAACCGTCTCCAAACAGATGCATTCTCGCCTGAGGTCATAAGGAAATGAGGAAAAAACCTGACACTCTCCACTTTATTACAATAAAATTCTTCATTCAAGCTGATTTTAAAAGTAAAATTATCTCACCACGGTGATAATTTCACTTCTTTAAAGAAGCATTAGACTTCATTGTCCATTGTTGATAAACTGGTATTATTCTACAATATAATCTTACAACTGCTTATTTCAAATGTCAAAATTAAAAAAGTAAAAATGACACAGAAAATGTCAATCATAACAGCTATGTGTCACATTTTGATTCCTGTCAGGCCTGATTTGTTGATTTCTCTGTGGGGTGTTTCGTCCCACTCCTGGTCCGCCACAAACATCAACGTGACAGCCACTTAAAACTATAACCTATTCTGCCTCCACCAGGGAGGCTACTGGCAGGTCACACCCAGGTGATAGGTCTTAGTGGTCCATCTGACTCTCTTTTCACTTTTCTGCCTGTGTGCACTTCACATTTACTGACCTTCCCAGTCCATCCCTTCCGGCCTCAGAGTCTCCTTTATGAATGCAGTGAGGGGGAACAGCCGTGTCTGACTAAGGTCAGCAAATGCTGCAACACAAAACCTCCCAATAATTGGACTGCTTTGCTGATCACTGATCAGGGACAACAAATTACTTTTGTAATCATATGAACTGCCGTAAAAGTGTTTTATATTTTTTCTTTTGTTTGTTTGTTTTTTAGAGCGGTGCAGCTCTAGGGCTTTCAATGTCGGTCGGTCGGTCCACCACTTTAGTCCCGGCTGAAATAGCTCAACAACTATTGATGGATTGCCATAAATATGGTACAGACATTCGTGCAGTGTTCAAATTATACTATGGCTTTCAGGGGAGCCCTGTTTGTCAGGGGTGGGGGGTGGGAGGGTACTGTTCACATGCACGGGCATAAATGAATGCGCAAATACATACAAAAATATACTATTAATACATTCAAATTTATACAGCGAATATTTAGCCTGGGACAACAAAGAAACAGAAAAATGATTCAGCGTTGCAATGTTTAATCGCTCTCCATTGAGAAACAACAAAACTTCCAATGCACAGTGGACAGGCAATGGTTTGCATTACTTTGTTAAACAGACCTAAAATAAGTTGCATCCCATGACAACTATGAGTATGCCCACATGAACATGTTGAGTGCGCCCTGCATGGAAGGCCACAGCAGGGATAGACAACATTGTGTTCATTAGACACAAATTATCTGAAATTGTTATGTATGAATAAGCACACAGGTTAACAAGTGCTTTACTATTACTTGTATATTACTTGAACCTAACTATACAGGAAAATATACATTCATACAGATACATCTTAACATCTAGTCGAAGGATTGGCACAACATTTTTATCGCCACAATGAGGGTCACATTTGGTTTTTAGTGAAATCTCTTGACAATAATGGACTGCCATCCCTCACATTTTCATCTAGCATCGCCATCAGGTCAAAACTTCCATTAGTCCAATACTTTGGAGTTATTTAAATATATGCAAGAAAAAATAATAACATTCACAGCAGCATCAGTTGTACTTTCTGTTTAGCCCTAATTAGCAAATGTTAGCATGCTAACATATAAAACTAAGATAGTGAACCTGTTAATCCTCAGCATGTTGGTATTGTCACTATGTTAGCATGCCATCAGGTCAAGATTTCAGCCTGTTAGCATGCTGACAATGTCATGGTTAGCAATGTTAGCAATTGGCTCAAAGCTAGTGACTACGTACAACCTCACAGAGTCACGAGCATAGCTGTTTTAGCATACACCAGACAGGAATCAGTGTTCTTGTGCCTTTTACATTTTAAAGAAGCTATTATAGAACATATACGATTTGGTGGATGGTTCTATTTTCCTGAACAAGTAGTTGGTGGCCTCTTCCATTTCTATCCTGCCACAACAGCAGAAATTGGTCTGTTGGAAGGAAGATGTCTCCTCTTTCTTTCTCTTTCTCTTTTGTACAACTGGTCTGACTGGTCCGGGAATATGTGACCATTAATGACTAAGACACAGGGAATAAGTGGCTGTATGTAGGTGGAGAGAACGGAGCGGAACAGGAAGCAGGACAAACTGATGAACTGGGGGAGAAACAACCAGGTCAGATGTGTGAGTACTAGTCCGCTTCTCAGCAGCCAGCCAGCCAGCCAACGGCAGGCTAACGTGATCTGCATCACAATCGGGTGCAGCACAGCACTTGTCCTCTGGCACACTGGCAGCTCACAACCTCCTTCAGACCAAGCTGCCAGGAGAAAGAATGAGCCTCTAAAGCTTCAAGGTCAGATATAAGATCGAGATGGGGAATAATAAACATGTTTAAATTGACAGCCTTGCGCCTGGCCTGGACAACCATTCAATTACAGATTGTCAGTGTGCTAATTCAATGTTAGATCTGAGTGGCTGATTGAGTTTGAATTGTTGCTGCTTATGGGATTATGAAACATGACAGGCTTTTTATAAGGTGTAATTAACGCTTTGATTTTAATGGGGACATGACAGATATTAAATTGGTTTCAGATCTCAGTGTCGAGACTGACTGTTAGGGATGCTGTCTGGTGTGTGTGTGTGTGTGTGTGTGTACATCATAAATGTTGGGTTGCATTTGTCAGCATTTATATTTGACACATAGCATTTAGAAAGCCATCAACTGTCATCATTTTCAGCTTATTCACAAAACAGATGAAATGTTTGACAAATGCCTTTAGCTTTTATTTATTTACCTTCATTTATAGATTCAAGAATTAGGCCTAAACTTTAAAAAATAATTTATGCTTTCTCATGATGGTGGTTGATTTGGGAAATTATCTCTTCAGAAACATCAACAAGTATGTTGAGTATGTAAGCTGCTGAAACTTATAAAACACCCGTCCTCCGCCGTAATGATTTCTCTGGGTACCTAACTTTTAAATTCATGTTCAGAACAGCTTGCAACAGGGCGCAAACATATCAGCTCAAATGCAAAAGCAGCTTCACCAAAATATTCCAAGAAAAAGCAAAAAAACTGGGTCTAAAATATAATACTGTACACATCAACATTAAAATCCATATGACTCTCACATCCAGAGGTCTTGTACGATCCATAGCAATGACCATATATGGCTGTGTGCATGCTGGAAATGTCACATTGGACTACTACATTATCTGATCTATCATTTTCTGTCTCTCTCTTCCAACCTGAACCCACTTATGTGCAATCTTCCGAGACACGTACCCTTCTTGTTCCATCTCTGTGAGCGCCAGCTGTAGCTCTCTCTCTCTCTATTTCTATACCATAAATACTGGCAAACGGAGTGTGCAATAGCCAGTAAAAACCAACAATTAGTAAACCCGTCTACCAGAGGGACCAGCCGTCAGAGGCGTTCACGACCATCAACCAGATCTTTCTCAGCACTCAGACGACTGGTATGTATCACATAAGGCCGGATATAAGAAGACCCTGTGAAGCTATTGGAAGCAGTGAGGTTTGGGACCATGGCAAGAATTTCTCTGACAACCCTTTTCTTGTCTTTTTGTGCTCTCCATCTTCTAACATGGCATGAGGTGACACTATTTTTTGGCAATGGTCAGTTCATTTTTAGACTAAACTGGACTTACGAGACACTTCTAGCAGACACACTGCAGAATGACGGATAGAAACTAGCAACACTAAGGCTAAAAACAGCCTAGATTACAACACTGTCTTAGAATAACAAGTTGACTTTGTACTTAAGTATTTAAATGTGTAAATGCTGCAAAAACACTCAAAAGAATAATAGAAATCAATATTCATCAGGATCACCTGTTAAATACATACTGTTTTACACAGTTGTGTTACAGTGTGGCGTGAAAGCTAGGAAACAGCGTTTAAGCTTCTCTCTCTCAGATGGAGATGTATTCTCAGGAATGGTCTAGACAATTTATTTGCTCCACTGCATGTGTCTAAAGCATAAACACGTCAGGGAAATTATAGGTAATTTTCCATTTTGTTCCTCATGAATCGTTAAGTCAGACAACTCCACTCTGCAAAAATAGAGCTTTACATTGAAAGCTGCTTCAGTCAAGCAGCATCAGAGAAAACAACATTATTGAGTTGATACCTGAGAGTGCCTTTTTTAAAACTGGCTGAATCTGTTGGCCAAGCTGTCTCGGCAAGGAAACCACATTCCAAAGCACTTTGATTTCAAATCTGGGCCATGACATATCATCGGTCTTTTTGTTGTTGTTTTTTACCTAATTCGTCTTACAAACCAACTGTCTAACAAAGTACAAAGCCTTTAGAAGTAAGTTGAACAACCGTGCAGACTTTCTGAAATCTAAAGTGTCAGCCATGTCATGGCAAACGTAACCGATCTGATGCCATATTAGATCACACGCGTGGGAAAAAGAAACTCATCTGCATCCTTGTGACGGTCCCTCAGATGAAACAGATTAACCTTAATACCGGAATGTGAGGAGGAGGCCATCTCACTGGGCGCCCCAGTCAGCCTTAACCCTCCGCCTGCACCAATGTGAAGAGTTGCAGCCATTTTCTCTCTGGAGGGTTCATGGCTGCGGGGCTGTGGCTTGTCAAAAACAATTACATCCCTTAGTCCCTGGGAGGGCCTCCTCTTAATTTGAACTGATAAGCATCTCCTTGCATATTAGCAGTGAGGCCCAGCGGTCATCCCGCTCCCCACAGATAATGGACTGGGCTGGCAAACAGCATTTGTCAGGGACAGCCACTTACCTGGGTCGTGCACGACATGCTGAGCAATGCTAATAATAGCCACTCAGCCAGACTAGCAGTTAGCAGGCCACGAACCCCAACCCTGTGGCTGGCCAATCAATAGTCATTTACTCTCACTCTCCTTTCTACTCAACAGAGAAAAGGATGTAATACTGAACCCCCTTTTCTGTTGCTTTAAGGCTGGGCGGTGAAAAAATACTTTTTAGTCCCCTCCGCTTCATCAAGCTGCTCAACTGTTGTACCCCTTGAGCTTCTCTCAAGCATAAATGTTGATCTGAAACTTGCATGTTTGCTAATCATTCCATGGCAAACAGTGGAAATCCAATACATGTTTACAGGAGCATGATGAGAGCAAAATTGCATTGAAGAGCTGGAGGGAAATATGATAATAAAACATTGCATTTCTCTTCATCTGGTGGCCGTTTGTTTGTACGCCATGGGCTTGTAATATCCTGGCAAAGTAACTAATGTCTAATATGGCGGACAAGTTTTCACCACCCTGCCCCATGCCTGACTATAAGGCACAACATTATTACATAGAAAAAGTGGGTAATTTTGATGGATGGACAGATGGATAGAAAGATTAGTGACGGAGAGAGGCTGCAAACAAGAACAGAAGAAATTATAGAGGAAGACAGGCTGGCTAACTAATGGTGGAGATGGAGATCCAGCCAGAGAGTTAGTGATGAGCTCAGTGAACATCAAGACAAGGAGGTTGTGTAAGACAGGCAGCGATAGAGGGAGAAACTGAAGAAACAAACACAGAAGTGTGGAGGAAAAGACAGAGTGATTAATCCCTGTTCATCATCTCCACCCATGCAGCACACAGGCAATAATGGCGTTCATTTGGCTGGCAAGTCCGCCTGAGGGGGACGTCGTTTCCTTATGGCCGCAGGTTGGCATTAGCCCAGCACACTTATATCATTAAATCACTCATTAGTGGCGGAATAAACGACATAATTCGATTTACAGAGCCAGTATCACTCCCCGTGCAAACAGGTGAGTTGCACAAATACAATTACATGGCAACAATGTCTTCAGGGTGGCGGAAATTATCAAGGGAGCCCGTCTGCTCTCTTCGTGCATAAACGCACATTGACATTTACAGGAAGATCCAGAGCAGTCCAGCTGAAAACATGTGTGCATTCAAATTCTCTCTTATTTGTATGATGCGGGACTTCATTGTGAACGACGATACAGCAGTCTACATTGATATGTATTATTCTCTACAGGCCAAAGCTGACCAAAGTTAAAATAGTCACAATATGTATGACATAAATGACAAATCCAAACAACTGCAAAGGTTACAAAGGCCAACTGCTTGTCTGCAATGTTGTGTTGACAGAATAAAAAAAGCTGAAAACAGTACAAGCTGGGCGTATGTGGTGGTGCATCTGTGTGACTCCCTGACAGTCCTGTTTTCATATTAAATGTGTTAAATTTTCACTGCTGTGCCTCAGAAAAAAGAAGCCATTTGCCAGAGACGGTTAGATCAAAGCAAACAGCGTTGATGTCATAAGCAGTGAGAGCTGTGATACAGCAGACAGTCCATGAGCCTTTACTTCCCTTAAAGAAAGACAGAGAAAAAAAATATAGACAGGGAGAGGACACAGAGGCTGGATTTTGTGTTTGCACACTGCTAAGCATCTTAAATGGAATCTGTTTTGTCATTCTGTTTGTCTTCAACTAAATGCATGTGTATCTAAATATGCACGTACTTTTGTGCAGTAGAATATCAGTCCAGCGAAGTATAATACTTGGGTTAGAAGACATATTCAAACTAAGTGATTCAGGAATCTAGTGTAATGCAAGGGGGATTTGGACACATTCCAAACAGCCTTTACTCATTTGCATCTGAATGGTTACAGCCGTTAGTATGGTAAATATGCTGTAACGCATGATAAGCACATTCAAGAGGGGACACGCACCAAAATTAGGATCAAGAATAGTTGCGCAAAGTGTAACACAAAGAAAGTCTCTCTCACGCGCGCGCACAAGCAAGCAGACACACAAACCACGTAAAGCTTGCAGAAGCCTTTTGTACCTGTATTTCATCCCGGTCCTGAGGGGCATTTGCCTCCCCTCTGTGTAAGCAAAACTGACATCCTTTATAAAAGATTTATGAGCCAAAGATGCAAACGATAGAGCGTGAACTCCCTTGGGTGCAGCCTCTTCCATCTGTGAAGGATCACCTGTTCTTAGGTGGGCTAAAGCGCTTGTTCCCTGCCAGTGTACTAACAGGCGTCCAGGCCGTAGGGAGCAGGCAGGGGGCTGCAATAGGATGCTGTGTAGAAGTGTACAGCCTCTTGGCAGTGGCTGCGGCCTGACTGAGTGATGCAGCCACAGATATTATGGAGTTCTCAAGCAGCTGACAGAACTTTCTACTGGCTGTGGCATTGCTTAAACACATGGCCAGAGGCGACTGGAGAGTAGCTGATGAAAATCTGCCTTTGATGTGAGCAAACTAGAAGAGAATAATTCAGCAGTCTTCACCTGGGCTTTTAACAACACACTGACCTGGGAATCAGTGCCGCTTTAAGGATTCTTTGTGAGAGATTTTCAAAGAAGTGCTACAAATCGGCAAAATGAGATCTCCCAATAAAAGGTGAGACCACAAGTACATGTTATGTGAAAGCTGTGTGTCTTTAATGTGTCTAATATCAGCGCTGGTAGGTACATGTTTAAAAGTCAAAAACACAAGAGTAAAGAAGCACAGACAGCTAGAAGTAGGACAACTCCTCCTGTGCTGCTGCCAGCATAATGTAGGAAGTGAGGAAGGCCAGGGAGACGCTAGCCAAGCCAAGAGGCTAAAACAATTTGCAACTTCAACAGGATCTACAGTGGGGGATGAGAGCAGAGGAAAGCTCTTACATCAAATCCCAGGGAGCCCCAACAGGATTACAGCTCTACGCCTCTTTATAACCCCACAACTGGTCTGGTTAGACCGATGGCCCAGCAGTGGCACATGGTCAGTACAGGGTGTAGACTCATCTTTTACATTTTCCTTGAGTATTAGTCTGAGGCTGTGTACAGATACTGTTTCCCCACCTGCACTCATTCTGCTTCGTTCTTTGCCTCATTCCACTTGTTATTCAGATAAATGAATAGCAAAGCACTGTTGCCTTGACTGAGTTGTGCTCCTGGAGAGGCGCATTCAGCCAAGTCTCCCACAAGAGAGGGAGGGGGGTTGCACTAAAATAATGCCGGGCTTTGTGTGGGGATCCTGCTTTATCCACCTCCCCGCGTATTCGCCATCTCTCTCTCTCCCGTGGCCTCCCGGGGCACCTCTCCGCACCTTCTTCCATCAGTCTGAAAGATAAACGCGCCCTGGTATAAAGTGGGGTCACACTTGTTGCTTTTATCAAATTTTCTATTCATCCCCTGTATAAACTTGATACCCCTCATCCTGAACACCCCCCCCCCCCTCGGGCTGGTGCAAGCTTAAACAATGAGAGCGGCTGTCTCCCAGAGCTACTTGCTAATATGGAGGGCATGTATTTAGTCTGCTCAGACGCATTTAATTGCCGACCTTGTTCACACGCCACGCCCCTGGTGCTGTTTTGTCCCTGGTTTATCTTGTTAGCTCTCAGCGAGGCAAACGAGAAATACTGAGGCAGTTACAAAACACTGACCAGAAATACAAGATGCCTCATCAGGTGGTGTTTCAGGCCGTGTCCACATTACAGGTAAAACGGAAAACACTATTTACATGTGAGAAATGCTTGCATCCACACTGGCATTTTCAGGTCACTTTAGGAAAATCTCTGTTTACACAAGACACAAAAACAACTGGAAAATGAATACATCTATTTTTATTCCCTCTCTGTTATGGAAAACAACAAAGCTGTGCATTACAGCCATTGACTGAAGTGTGACAGGCAGCCCAGTGACTGCAGAGTCTCAGCAGGTTAAACCTCCGTTCTGTCACCTCCTGCTCTCCCTGGTCTTACATTGTGTTTCAGCATAGCCGACACCACCTGTATGGTGTGATTCCGGCATTCAAAATGAGCGATCACATAGAGAGTAGGAGGTGTCAGAGAAGTTCACTTCTGCTACACAGCACCCAACTATAGCTGTGAAGGCATACGTCATCATGTTGGAACATTTTTCAGAGTCATCCACTCTGTAAAGTGTTGCAGTGGGGTTTTCGGGGTGTGAAAAACACCATCTTCGTGTTGATGAAAGAGGAAAAGATGTATTTTAAAATGCAGGCAGCTTAGTGCGACCATGGCTTTCTATCATATTCCATAAGGAGACCTTTTTACCTTGAGGAGACATTCTGTCTCAGACAAAAAGGAAGCTTAGGCCTGATAAAAGAGAGAAAATTGGCCAAATGGTCATTATCATGCTAGACAGCTGAAAGAAATTCCCACTGGTGGCCTGAATGAAACTCGTGTCATTACCGGGCTTTGCTTTGCACAGCCATCAGATCAGGAGGAAGGTGGGAGGTGGGAGCCATTATCCATTTGTTAATTGTGCCGGCTAGTCATTACTCATCCACCTTTGGCCTTATAGGTCTCTAGAAGAATTTACTGTCAGTCAGTGTCGGAGCGAAACTGGGTGGAAGTGAAAAGTAATACAGTCAATACACCTATTCAAATCATTTGTTTCCCCATGTTCCGCCCATTCGTTTGCTTTCGTTCTAATCACCACCTTCATTCCCATCCTCCCCTCCTCTTGCCACGGACCCTGTCGTTTCTTAAAGGGGCACTCCACATCAAGTTCCGTTTACTCATCAGGGGGCAGCTCAGGAGGGAGCGCTCCAAAGTCTGAAAGCATGACTCTGATGTCATCTCCACCTTTACACATTCACATCCCACCAGCGCATGTTACTAACTTTGTATCTTCTTGTAGTTTCCTTGTGCTTTCTCGTCTCACAGGTTCCTGTGGATCGTGGTCCTGGTGCGCCTTAAAAAGGACGTTTTTCCTTGCCACTGTCGCCAAGTGCTTGTTCATGGTGGGAACTGGGTCTCTTTAATAATATTAATAATAATAATATTAAAGTGTACGGTCTAGACCTGCTCTATATGTAAGTGTCATGAGATGACTTTTGTTGTGATTTGGCGCTATATAAATTAAATTGAATTTAATATTTGGAGACAACAATTGAGTTGCATTATGGGAAATGTAGGATCCAGTGTTTTCGAATCTTAACCCATATAAGAAAACTCCCTTTTTTTCTCTTTGCCTTACCTTTCTTTCCCTCACACTACAGCAGTTGGCTGTCTCTGGCTACAACAGGGATAGACACGAGGCTTAAAGCTGAGAGAACTAGCAACCCCGGCGAGTAATGCCTAAGCTAACGAAACATCATCTTGCAGCTCATTCCCATTCCCTTAACTCTGCCAGTCTCACTCTCTTTTCCTTTCTTTCCTTTCCCTGGGGGGCTCCTTACTCGACAAACCAGTCCACCAAAGTCCACAGCTGAATCTTTAGGGCCACCAGCTTCTGTTGGTGCCGCCCTTCTTCTTCAAAAAATACCAAATTAAGGTGTCACTACGCATCAGAGGGGCCCTTGAGTGAAAAGCTTTCTCACGCCCTCACACATATTTGTATAAATGCCACACACACACACACACACACACACACACACACACACTGCTGCACACCTCATCAGAGATGCAGAGCCCTTTAAAGGGCAGCTGACAGTCCTGTTATATCTTTTCCTCAAAGAATTAAACATCATCATGTTTGCATGCACATGTGTGAAGGTAGAAGAACACATTTATGTATGAAATGGTTTATCACACTGCTGGTTAAACCATGGCTCCCTTTAGCTTCCCGCTTTATCTCATAATATTAGATTAGCCACATTTAAATATTTGCGTCCTTTGCTATTTGCATCTCCCTTGCTTTTGGGTTGCCCCAACGTTCCCATTTATTCTTGTTCTGATCCCGTTTAATGACTCTTCTGATTTAATGAGTCAAATCTCAACTTTATGAATCTCATCTAACTTTAAAGAATAAATTGTGCCCCTGAGCCTTCGCATCACCTATGAGAGGATGTGATAGTGAGTGTTACACTGTTGGCATGGGGGACATGCAGTGGGGGAACAGGTGCAACTGGGTAATTACAAACACAGCAAGCTTTTAATTATGCTCTCTAATATGAACTGTTAATGAATGTCAACCTCATGCAAATAGCGATGTGTTCCTACTATGTCTTCACACACGTGCAATCACCCGCGCTTACATACACACACACGTTTGGTGTTAAGGAGGGGGGTTGGCAGGAGTTTCTCCAGAGTTCCACTAATAACACAAAGAGCTACAGCTGGAAACATTGTGGACCCAGCCTGGGCTCTTTCACCTGGTGTTATCAGAGGGGGCAACATAACAGGACGTAAACAGGTTTTAGGGTGCCACAGTTTCTTGGAACAGCCTCTACAAAACAAGCCTGCACGTTGTTTATGGTCCACAGCTTTCTTTCCTGTCTAACAACTGCCCCTTTGAGGGCTTGGTCATCCTCCTCCTTTTTTGTGGCCGTCTTGTTCCTCCTGCTCCTCGCCATGGGCTCTAATCCCTGTAACCTCCCATCCTGTCGGCTCACCTCGTAGCATGATCCTGCCTGACACGGATGGAAGCACTGATAATTGATTCCCTGCGAAATCCCCTCATATGATTTGTCTGTAATCTTCCCCATCTCTGTTTTTCTGCGTTTGTGTACGCTTGTGTGTTTATTGTCTGTCGGCATGTGTTCCATTTTTCATATGAATGGTAGATAAATGATTGCTCAAACTATTCAGCTTAAGCTCGGCAGCCTGGGAGAAAAACAGCAGCAGTGGAGAGGCTGTGTAGGCTATGCAGTGGCTGTGTGTCCTCCTGTCTGCATGCTGGTTTGTCTCTCTCACTCGGTGAGGCTGCCTCGCTGCGTTACATTCAGTCCCTCCATGTCTTCATCCCAGTTCTTCTATCTCTCTGCTCCACTTTCTCTCCCTGTCCTCATGTCATCTCTGTCTCCCAGATCTGTGATCTTACAAAAAAAAAAGACTAGCCAAGCCAAGCGGCAGACATTAAGGCTTTTATAAGGCATACAAATAGGCTTCAAATCGGATTAGGGTGGAGTGGGGGGGGGGCGGCTTTCCTATTGAAAATCCATTTTGTGATAGGGTGGACATTGTATGTACAATGACCGGCAGGACATACACTTGTCTCCAACTGTGTGAGGGTGACAAGCAAAGAGAATGCCACCAATCTACATAAGAGAGAAAGCTTTCACATTGAATGCCACAGTGGTTGATGCTGCATTTGATGTTTGCGCCGAGGAATCTCCCAGATTCTCTGTGGTCTATTGTTGTTATCCACAAGAAAGAGTCGGACAGGGAGATAGTCTAGGAATGTGCTACATACAATGAATACATCTATACACCCCAGTATTCTTAGTACTACTAGTGGTGGAAAGTAACACAGTACATTTACTCAAATACTGTTATTAAGTACAATTTTGAGGTACTTTATTTGAGTATTTCTATTTCATGCTACTTTCTACTTTAACTCCACTACATTACACAAATGTGATTCCCTGATACAGATGGAATCACAGTACTTTGTCCACTACATTCATTTAACAGCTGGAGTTCAGATTTTAGATAAAGAATATATGATATGACAAATGAAATTGAATGCACTGTATAGATTAAAATACCCAACAGCATTTTAAGTAGTTAAAGTAGGCTCCACCATGACCAACTACAACACTAAATAACATGATTATATTGATGCATTACAACTTTTATTTAAGTAAACAAAGCACTTCTTCCACCACAGCTAAGGAGTAACACAATACTAGTGACGTAGGTGTCTTTAAGAGACTGAAGCTGATTAAAGAAAAAAGGCTGGCGATATTCTACATTTTTGTTATTGTCAACAAATCCCAGGAAAAGACCACAACCGACAACAAGTTAGTCCATCTCTTAATACTTCTCCACCCTAACCGTGGCAATAAGCTCCCAGTTCATTCATTCTAAATAAAGAGGTAAATCTTTATAAACGGGTCACTGGTAAATATATAGTTTCACTTTCAAAAAAAGGCTAAATGATTTCCTAAAACAGCTGAGCACAGTAGTTTTAAGCAAACGTTCCTCAGACAGGAGTAAATAGTGCATTTGTTGTCGAGTATTTATGGCAGCAGGACGGTGTATTGAGCGATTGACTGAAAATAAACTACAGCGCCCACGTTTATGGTAATGAAGGAACATGTCATCCAGTGCAACACTGTGGCTCATTGATGTGCTTTTAATAGTTTTTGGACAACAATGGAGCTCTATAGCACTGAGGAATAATCAGGCTACACAGACATGTTAGTAGGATCCGCTCATTGTTGGTTTCAGTTTTTTAATTGCATTAGTTGATAATAAGACTCATCTTTAAGACATTACCCCACGTAGAAGATCTCTCATAAGACATGTTCAGTCATTGCATGTGTAACCACAGCGAGCAGCGTGCTAGTGTGTGGCTCTCTCTGTGGTGCGATACATGTGACTACCGTGGCCTGCTGAGATACACACTTTCCATAAAGACAGGCGCGGGAGGGCATGAATGGACCCCTGTGGTCTCCATTTCCAGTGTCCTCTATTGTTTCTGGCTATCCTTTGGCCATGAATGTCTGTCCGTGCTAACAGAGCAAGAAAAAAGGCAAAATATCAGCCTTCAAAGCTCACACTGTTACAGACGCAATGATTATCACCGTGGTATGTCTGCTAATAATGGGGAATACAGAAGCCTGCATTCAGAGAGTTACGTAAAATGTAATTATTCATGGCATTTCAGAATGTGTTGTACTGCGTAAAATGTCAATGGATCGTGTGTACAGAGGACAAGCACATTACAGAGACGTGCAAAACAGGAAGCCTGCGACTTGTCAAAAGTTTCCAAATTCAGACAGTTGATATTTTGGTTGTTGGCAGAGATGCTCCAGTGCTCCACTGAAGCTGAGCAGGCTCCAGTTGATAATCATCTGCTTTGTGGCGGGAAAGCAAGGGGAGATGGAGCAGATGGCACTAGTTTTATTTTGCCGCGGATGCTTTCTCTGAATAAGGAACGCTCTACTGAATGCCAAGCTCTGTGGGAGAGGAGAAGAAAATTGAAGCCCTCCTGCACCGCACTCCTCATAAGGGAAAGGGCTATTGTTGTGTGTGTGTGTGTGTGTGTGTGTGTCTCCAATTCCAGAGTGACAGGCGAGTTCTGCTCATTCATTAAGGCGCCAAGCTCCGGGATGGACAAGCCACGCGGGAATTTCATGGCCTCACTCACTCATCTTTTCTGTCTCTCTCAACTGCCCCCCCACCCCCCACCCCACGCCACCGCCAATACTAACTCACTCTCTCGCTGACATGCCCACGTTGATGAGAAGTGATTCTGTTGTTCCAGCAAATAACCAGGAAAAATAGTATAACTCCAATTCAATTAAAGATGAATGATCCCACTGCCACTGTAGCCCTGATTCGACGTTTCCTGAAAAGACACTGGACGCTAACGGACCGCATATGTACGAGAATGACTACTACAGTTTAATCATGTACAATCCAAACCCTTTTAACGGAAATGAAGCAGTGCTCCGGATGGTCTAAACGTCACATTTGGCAGCATTTCAGTGAGCAACGATAATGAGAATCCAGAGGGAATTCATATCTTATAGCAATGACATATTTGTATGTAATTATGAAAAATGTTGGCAGAAAAATTCAAGTTCAACCTGCCTGTGGATTATCTGAATGAAGTAACTTACTGTTAATGGAATGTGTTTATGCAGGAAAGAGGCCAGTGGGGCAAAAGGTCAAGGGGCATCAGTGAACAACAGAAAATAGAGCAGAATGTGAAACAAGTATGACGGGAAATAATGAGAAATGAAGGGAGAGAGGGGTGGAGATAAATCCAGAGAGAGTGGCTTCTGATAAGCAGCGTCCACACTGTTTGTGAGCACTAATGATGCTCTCTCTCTCTGCTGCATCTCAGGACCGTTTGTGCACCTCTGACTTTCCACCTCAATGTCCTCCTCTCTCCGCCTCCCCCGGGTTCCTTCTCACTGCTTTCTGCCGCTTCACATGCGCGAGACACAAGCCTTCTGTCCTGTATGCGGCGGCTCCTCAGTACAGCGCTCGCTCTGAATGCTTTGTCATCGCAGCCCGACACGTCACAGTAATCTGCCGAGTGAGCCAACCATTTTACTCAGACATCCTTCTGAGATTTCACTGTTATCATTTGTTATCAGCGGAGCCCTCTGTGTAAACGGAAGCAGGCGGCGGTGCAGTTTGGATCCCATTTCACACATGCAGCAATCAAACAGAGGTAGGTGAGGCAGCTGCATCTTTCGTAATGACGCTAAAAGAGCTCGACGAATCAATATTGTGCAATTTAGAGAGATGCAATAAACTGCACAGACAATGTTAACAGTTAATGCTGTCCTACATCACACAATATGCATTTTATATGGCACTGTGCTGGTTTATACAAATGTAGTGAGGCCATCTGAGGAGCAGGCTGCCGCCCCCTGCCCATGTGCCATCTTTCTGTGCTGGACATGGATACTGGCACTGGCCAGCATAAATGATTGAGTTGGATGTCAGGAGTGGTGCTCTTGCCAAGGGGCCACAGCATCCATGCTAATGGGCTGATGGAGCCTAATCTAAATAAGTGTGAATAAAAGGGCTTTTACTGTGAGTGCTCACATCTAAAGCAGAGAAACGTGCAGGAAATTGCTTCATCTTAATCAAGCAGTATGCAAGACAGTAATTCAATTCATTTAACTTTCACCATTTAGCGTTTACCTCGACGTCAGCTATCGCTGGGAAAAGTATGTCGCCGCGTTTGTGAGCCGCTTCACACGCATCTCGTGTGCGCACTTTTTGTTTGCTTTGTAAGTCCTTAGTCTCCCGGTGCCCATCTGAGATCAATCACAAGGCCGAGCATGATGGAGAGGCCTGTCGGAGCTCACTGTTGTGGCCTTGATTCAGTAAAACAAATAAAACAGGCAGAGGCATTACAGAAAGGCTTAACACAAGCGAGACAAGAGACCACACCCAGGAGCATTCAGAGGGAGCAGTGAATAATGAGGAGGGGGGGTAGATGTCAAAGAGCAAGGCAGGAAGAAAAATGATGATGTAGAGGAGATAGATAGAAAGGCAAATAGATACAGAAAAAAAGACTGCGAGATGGACTGGAGCAGAGGCGGACATACAGAAAGCACCAGGCGCAGCGCTGTTGTCTGCCTGCGTTAACCCAGCTCAGCTCTTCACCTTGTTTCTGCTCGACAGCATGTCATCGGTGCAGCCCTCCTCTGTTTAGACCCTGCTGTGGATGGTGCAGCACACGGCCATGTGATGAAAGGGAGGGGCCCTGTGAGATACTTAATGCAACTTCCCTTACACATCCTTTATATTCTCGCATGTCAGAGCGCATCAGCACAGTGCCTGCCTGAATAATACCTCTTCTCTGACGATTATGTCGGCCGTGTAACCCGAGCACTGCAGCACTCAGCTCGGCTCAGTTGGATTTGATTCAGCAGCATTTACAAGACTACATATGACAACGCAGCGTAGCTCTTTCCCCCAACATAACCTGAGGAAGCCATTATACACCCCTGTCAGCACTTAACCTTCCCCCAGCACTTCAAACAGACATTCAGGAGTGGGTGGCTCGGAGGCGAGGCCCCCCTGGGAGGCCCCTGCCAGACCTGAGACCGCATCGTCAGATATAGCACGAAGCTCATACATCAAACTACCTCCCATGGTTCCACTCTGCTTCATACTGTACAAGTGGAGGACATGATGGCATGCACCGTGTTGGCCCGACTGGTCCGAGAGAGGTAGGAGGTCAGAGGTCTACTCTGCACCAGCGCTGTGAAACTCAGCAATAGGATTATTCCTCTTCTTCTACACAGTGCAAGAAGCTTTGGTCGAGCTGCTCCAGCGGTGTATAGCTGCCATCATGAGAAAAAAAATATCTGCTTGGTTTCTCATAATGATGACACGAGATTGTCTTGTTATTACAGCGCTTATTTCATTATAACAGGAAACTTTTCTCATTATATCGACATACAAACGTGTCTTCTTGCAACAAGGAACTTTTTTCTAAAAAGATAAGCTGGTATGTCGTAACAAGACTCTTTTATATTGTTCTCATTTTTGCAAAGACAAGATCTATTCAAAGCCAAGTAAGCGGACATTACAGGCGGAAAACCTCTGGTTAAAAACTCATTATAATGGAAGAAGGAGCAGATTTTTTTTCTGTCATGGTGGTATGACGTGCTGCCGTACAGCTGCAGCTGTAGCTTGTTAGCTTTTTCCATTGTGTGGGAGGGCATCTTTGACTTTTTGCCTTTTTGCTCCCTCTGAAACTTTTGGACTCACATCCAAAAGAAAGCAATTTTCTTTTTTGCGCTTGGCGTTTGCCTTTTTCCTCTTAGCATTTTGCATATCTTTTTGAAGCAAAATTGACTTCTGATCGTGTGTTTAAAATACGACTTTCAGATCAAGATTTTGACAGGTGAGAGAGTATTTGAAAATTCCTTGCTGTGAGCATATTTAGTGCGCATGCGTTTGCATCTCCATTAAAATCAACGTGATACACAGTACAGTATGCGAGTAAATACATATTCAAATGAAAGGCTGTCCAACTAACTACTAACTAAGACTCACTGAGCCACAGGAATGTTTTTTCTTCCAGTGTTTCAAATGTATGTGTGTGCCGTGTATGTAAGTGCATAAGCAGTCTCTATAGCACTCTTGCAGTAAAACTGACAAGACTTCTTCTATAATCGTAAATCCGGTGTCTGTGTCTGACTGGCAGTATTTACAGAGAAAGCCTGTATTACACACCACAATTCATGTGCATTTATTAGCCCTGAGGGGTCCATTCATTAACTGATTCAGTCCTGATACAAAACACTCACATTTTTATCAGTGTTATCAGACACCTGCCTTAATCTAACTGCCCTCCTGCTGGATCCTCCATCACTGCAGTCTTGCTGTTGTCTCCAACCACACACCAACTCCTCAACGCACTGGATGAATGGCAACGTAACAAAAGCTGTACAGGCCAGATCAGACCGCAGGAATGGAGGTGTCATCTCATTTACCTTGATTTACATTTCATCCGCGTGCTATTTGCGTAGGTCACACATTCTGCACTCCAGTTAGGAGTTACGTGGGCTGTTAGCTATTTATTAAGGTGTCATGTTTGAGGTGTGCCGTGCCGTTAATGATCCGAGGCAGGGTTTTATAAATACTCAATGATGTTTACCATGAGATTGGTAAGATTTTCTCATTCAAACCTCATAATAAAAACCAAGGTTGTTTGGCTGATGAGGTTTACATTGATATTTAATCATGCCTTGAAGATGACACAATGTCTGTTAATGGAAACTTCTGAAGAATTACGGCACGCGTCAACATACGGCAGCACACACATTCTGACAAACACACACAGCTCCATGTGAATGGATGGAGGTTTGGCTCATCTGCAGTGCGTCGGAGTCTCACGGGCTGGCAGGGCTCCAGTCCTCTGCTCGTTTATTCATCTCTCTCTCCCACAGCCAACATAGTCTGACACACACACATACATTTGGCACACCTTCAACCACCAAAACAATACCACTTGATTCACACAATGTCATTAATCGAAAACAAATTCAGAGGCACCATATGATGGCCACAAAACAAATGATGCTAATTGACATTTCAAAACCAATCTCTTCATGAAGATAAGTGCAGCGCAATGTACAATCAAAGTCCATTAGAATTACAGTACTAGACAATTCAAAGTCCACTGGGCTGACTCCCAAAGGTGTACACGGAATAGACCAAACTCGACGTCCTAAAGAAAATATTCAGCCGTGAGAGTAAATTATGCATACAAATGTGCCACAGGTTCGAAAAAATGCTATGTAGATTTGCCAGTTAGGTGGTTCTGGGTGCGGAGGAAGTAAATAAATAATCCTGTTTAATAATTCATTGAAATTCATGTTGCTTTGCCTCCAGCCTTGAGAGTATTTAGAATGCAGCCTGCAAGGGCCCTGCTTCTGACTTGTGGTGGTGTGAGGTAAGATTATTGAAAATGGGGGGAAGCTCAAGCATGCGAGCGCACACACATATCCACACGCACAGGAATACATATATGTATACCATGCATCATATGTTCAATAAAAGTGTCGTGAAAAAGGACATACACCGTCAACATCTTATCCCCTGTTTGCTCCGTTTCTCCCTGGAATGACAGATACAATCTCCAGAGTGTGAAGAGGAGTTCACACAGAGCTTCAGGCTGGTGAATACACTGAAGCTGAGAAAGATGGCAACGCAGGCACAGAGAGGACTGCAAATTGGATCTACAAAGTTCCAAAGGGGAAGAGAGGGAAAGAAAATAAAAACAGCGAGGAGATGAGAGGAGAGGAGAGAAGGAGAGGAGAGGAGAGGAGAGGAGAGAAGGAGAGGAGGGGAGAGGAGAGGAGAGAAGAGAAGGAGAGGAGAGGAGAGGAGAGAAGGAGAGGAGGGGAGGGGGAGAGGAGGCTTAAGGCTAGTGATCCGTGTGACCCAATACTGATGATGTCTTTACTTGATAGAATTACACCAGAAAATAAAATGATCTTGTCTCTCTCTGTCAGTCTGTGTGTGTGTGTGTGTGTGTGTGTGTGTGTGTGTGTGTGTGTGTGTGTGTGTGTGTGTGTGTGTGTGTGTGTGTGTTTGCGCATGTGTGTAGATGGTCACTAACATCTTTATAATCTCTAATGCAAGACTTCTATCTGCATATCTAACAATCCTGATTCTTTTGGGATGCAGTTCATACGGTTAAAATGTTGTGATGAGTGGATGTGGCTTCTGCATATTAAGTATGTGAATGACTGGAGGGGGGCTGATGATTAAGAGACTATTGTGAAAACAGCATCTTCAAGGACTTGCAGGGTACAGCTTACATTCTGGCACCGCTACCAGTCTCTGTTAATGCCTATTAACAAGACAAAGTTAGCGAGTCTTTTGCATTTTCCCCGTCTGTTGGCAGCTGAAAAATGAATGCTCTAGATTTGATTAAATTAGAAATGAAAAATACACTCTGTGAATTAGGACTGAAGTGCAAGTACTGAGCTACTTCACAGAGTAAAATAGCTGTGGGTATGTTTGGCATGTGTGCACCTGTGTGTCTGCGTGTGTTAACAAGTGCTGAAGAGTACCATATGTATTGAAACGTTACCACAAGTGACATAAATACTGACGCTGTTATTATTATTATTAGTGCAGTTGTCAGAATAAGTAAATTGTCTCAACTTTTCAGGTGGAAACAGTTTCTTTTAATTACTTACTGTGTTAAAAGGGAATTAACTGTGAATGAGACACAAAACGTGTTAACTACACATAATATGTGCAGGCGGTCCACAAGTGGCTCCATCAGACATGCCAAACTCAATCCCCACAACCAGAGTGCAGAGAGGCGTTCAGTGGGAGGAGCACCAATTCTAACCACGTTACAACAAAACGTCCAAAAGCAATGCTCACGTAACCAAACCACCAGAACAAAATCAACATTGAAATGGCTGCATGTACATGCTAAAAAAGAAAGCCCTGTCTTCATTTTTACAACAATATTGTCATACAATCTATTGAAAATTGAATAATGACAACTGACATGACACTATTCACACCAATGTGTGTGAATAGCGCCAGTGTCTTTTGTCTCTATTCACAATAATGTGAATAGTGACATGTGAATTCAGTTTATCTCCACACTTTAAAACTTCAATTTAAGTTATGGCCAGAAATCCCAGTTTACCAGCAAAATGAGTGACAAAGCTATGCTAGTGCTATTGCTAACAGGCCTGCTATCAAGCCTAGCGCATGACCTCTAGCATGAACGCATATCTACGGCGATGGCTTTCACGAGGTCACCTGGAACTCCCAAACCATAAGGAAGTCTGACTGTTTCTCTCTGATGTTGTTTTTCATTAGCTAGCTGACATGTAATAGCTAAGGTTAGCGCTTGTTCCAGCATACAGAACAACTGTAATAAAAAACATCCACCAGAAATCAAGACTCACATTTTATTCAGTGTTTCGCCATTAAGTCTTCAGTGTAAAAACCCTGATGTGATGCACTGGGAGATTTCACTTAAAGACATTTTAACATCTTTGCAATGACCCACATATTGTACTAGGTTGCCATGGAAATGAACTCTGTACACACAAAACATCACAATATCAAGTACATGTTTAATGCATCTGCAAGTCCATTCTTCACTGTTTAGTATGAACTGTTAATGCAGCTTGATCACACATATGACTGCACTGATGTTCAGGCCTTCTTCCAACTCCTCCTCTCGTTTCATGCAACATGCTGCAGGGCCTGAAGGTGGAAGAGGGTCTTGTATTGTTGCCAACATCCACCCTAACTCTACGATAATGAGCTCTGCAGGACCTGAACCTGACCCAAGAATGCAAATCAGTTAAAAATAACAGGCAGGACCCATCGCCGTGGTCAAAGCATCATGTGGTGTTTCAATTGTTTAATAAAATCTTGGAGAGGCATAACAAAAATGCAAATCAAGCTGTGAATCACCACATGAAATCACCAGATATCTGCGGATGGTGGATGTTTATTCATGACAGGTGAGTTATGCGCAGTAGGCCTATGGCCCTGCAGGGCAGCAGAGCTTATACAACCAAGACGTTTAACTCTCGGCTTCATAATGATACTTTTAGAGAGCTGTTCAAAGCTTTCCACCTCCTCTGGTTACATTGCAGACAGGTAGATTAGAAATGACTGCAGCATGTTCACACAGTATAACCTGTGGGCTGCAAATCAAAAGGCTACATGCTTAAGCACAGACATGAGCTATTGTATGCAAATTCCACCAGCAATAACAGCCTCTCTGCCTTTAACAAACACAGGCACGGCAGTAAATGGGCGCCAAACTACAGAACTGGTGTGTTGAGCATCTTTCATTTATCTGCGGCAGCTCTGACATGTCATCATTTGGATTAGCCTTGATGTTAGATTGGTTTACACAGCTATAAATTTGACGCTGCATTTAAATAGGTGCCAGGATGTAACAGCCATCATTCACTGTGCCACAGCCCTGTGGTGGCTGTAATCATGATGACACAGTAATATGGCTGCATCCGTTTGTCTCTTACCCCGGCCAAATTGCTGTTTATGGCAATAAGAAGGCTTCTATTCCCAGAGGCCACAGTTAGTCAGACTGCCTCTTATTGTTTTACAGCTGGGTTGTGGTGCAGAGCACAAATACTGTCACCAATACCACCACCCCCACCCCCCCTTCCTCCTCCTCCTCCTCTATGCCTCTCTTCTCTGTTGGTTCTCAGAGCTATTATTTTTATCTGAAAACCTATACGAGGCAACAGAGAGAAAAGAGACAAGAGAAAGAGATCGAGAGGGGAAGAGAGGCACACAGAGAGAGACAGAGTGGAGCGGGAGAGGAAAACTGTGATTCTTCTGAAGCTGTGATCGATGCTGCCAGCGTGTGTCTGCAGTGCACGTTGCCCGTGAAAAAGGAGGGCTCTATTGATTTGCTCCCATATTTCAATCAAAAAAAGTGGGTTCTCAACCCCAGATTTTCCTCTGTACTTCTATGAATTACCAGCCTCTCACTAAATAAAGAACAGAAAGCCAAACGTCAAGCTTAAGCATATTTGAAAAAAAAAACTCTATCTTATTATGCAGAGACAACAAAAGACATGTTTGTGTGCGTAACTGGGACATCTTTGGCATGGTAATGATGTTTCATGTGGATTCCTGACTGTTGCTAGCCGATGGCTATAATCTTCTCATAGGTATTTGCAGTGTGCCTCTATCCACATCACACACAAATATGTCAAGAAGTGAGCAAGCAGTACAAAAGGCACAATCAGATTTAGAAATTAATCTGTTTTTCTTTTCCCTGGCAGTTTAACTGTGTGCATGTTCTCCAGCAGAGATCAGAAATATACTGGTCGGCAGGTGGATTATTATAATGCAGAAGAATCCCAGCAGGAGGTCAAAGCTAATAGTATAATGGCACATTTAACATTTGTACAGATACCTACAGGGGCCTCTGCTACAATTAATTAACCTCAACAGTAAGTGTTAAAGTGTGCTGCAGTGTGTGTGTGTGTGTGTGTGTGTGTGTGTGTGTGTTATGCGTGGGATACAAGCTGTGTATGTGACCTGCTCTTGTGTTAGTGCAACTCTAAATATAAATTAGACAAGTAAGTCTTGCTTTGTTTGGCGTCTTGGTTTTGGAGGAAATGGATTCATAAGAGTCTGTGGAAGCGTGATGAGCTCCCTCAGGTTTTGAGAGAGAAAGAGAAACACACAGACAGACTGACAGACAGACAACTGAGTTAACGTGTTCATGGAAAGAAAGCACAGTAAACAAAAACATAAAAAGATTAAATTCTTCACTGACATTGGAGCTGGCAATGAGAGGGAACAGGGAACAGACCGGATTAAGTTGTATTACAATTCAAGAATATCTTCTGTTTATTCTGGTCAGCAAAGCATATTTGCAGATTTGTCGGCCTCCCACAGACAAATCTGCATCACAACAGGACGGAGCATGGTTCCGTATTGTGATCTCCAAATCAGCCACCTGAATCCTAGCCAGAATGAGCTCTTTCAAACAGACAGTCTGTAGAAAGTATTACTGAGCTCCCTCTGCTGTAGTAGCAATATTATTTTGTCCGACAAAGCAAGCCAGTCAAGACGTAACAGCTACCACAAATCTAGCAGAAATACACCAGGACACCTTGTCTGTAATATGACAACTAGATTAAAAGTAATGGCTCCCCCTGAATCCTAATTGGAACGAAAATAGATCCAAACTTTCAAACAGAGACGTCTAAATGGGTAAAGTAAATGTAAAAACAGAGAATGGTGATTTGAGCTGCATAAGAAATAGTTCCCAGCAGTGTGCATCAACGTATCACTGTGAATGAGCAAATAAGCCTGTATACAGCCCGCTTTTTAGATCAAGATAGACAGCAAATTGATACAATCAAACCCCCCCCCCCCATGATGGAGTCAGGATTTGTGTTTCTATTTTCTTTTATGGTGCCATCGTTTCCCAAACTGTTTCTTTTATGTGCCTCAGAGCCTGGTGAAAAATGGCAGAGACACTGTATATCTTTCAACACCAAGGCTAATCTACAGCACACACACACACAGTTTATATGCTGCTGTATATGTCGTTGTAGTTGCACTCATTCATTTGCTATTTAAAAAGGGTGAAGAGCAGCAACAGTGAAACAAGCGCCAAATAAACTCTGGTAGCACTTGGCATGTCAAGTTTTCACTAGTGAGAGGTAGAAGAACAATGTGAATCCTTAAGATGGTTTTCTAATGTACATGTCCTGATGCAGTTTAATTTGCTTAAGCCAAACAGCATTGACACCCTTTCTTTTTATAACAGCCAGTTTGTGAGCTGAGTTACAAACAAGGGTGTAAATAATCTCATTTTAAACAGAAATTAGGAGAAATATCAAAACCTTTTATTCAGTATAATTCACCAAAATGTGCAATTTAATAAAACGTCTTGGTTTTAATTCAACAGTCTGTGAAAAATGTAATTGAACAGTTAAATCTCACCAATATTTGTTTAACTGTGAGGCATTTCTTCTCAGCTGCTAAGGTGAATTCAAGGCCTCTATTTCAGCATGAAAGTTGTTATTTAATACAGGAATACAAGGCAACTTCCTTTCTGTTTGATTGACAAGTTTACATGTTTAACACTATAAACAGGTATGCCTCTCTCTCTCTCTCTCTCTCTCTCAGTGTAGTGTACAGCTCGCTCTCCCTCATCCCTCTCCTTTGCTTACTAATGAGCCGTGAGATTGACAGCTGGATTACTGGGCTGGTTTGTAATCCTTTAATTTCTCCATTTAAGATAATCACCCTCTGGATGGAGCGCTGCCTGCAAACATATGCACACACAAGCACACACATACATACAGTGCACAAAATATACTGTGTTTATATATAAATAAATAACTGTGTTTACGCATTGAACAAGAGAATATGGTAAACACAAGAGCAGGCTGGAGCCCTGATCAAATATAGATTCCAGGCTGAAATAAATCCAAAAGACAAAGTAGAGCACAAGCCGCTCTCTGGCGAGGGACCTTTTTGATATTAAGAGTTTGTAGAACAAAGGCATCTTGACAGTGTAGTCTTTTAATTAAAGCGATAGAATAGCAAAAGCCCTGTGGCTTCAGAAATGGCCGGACAGCACAATACAGAGTGGCCCTCTGGAGATGCATTTAGTGGCAGCTTAGAAGGATCTATGTGTTGAGTCAAGCCCAACGTAAATCATTTTGATTGGGCCGTGTTTTTCATCTCCTCCAGTGCTGCCGACTGAGGATATGAGTGTTGGAGAACATGTGAGGTCAAGTGGCAACACAAGGTCAAACCGCTTGGCCATAATTCATCAATAAAGTGAGAAGCTATATGTCACTTTGAGCCCCCGACTCAAGAGCGAAGAGGGGGTGGGGGAGAGAAAAAACACAAGGAGACACAGCTGTGCGAGAGGGGCAGCCAGTGTAGGTGAGGAGATTAGATAGATTCTCATAGCTCATCACTCGGTAAACACACATTGTAAAATATGCACACGATGGATGCAGAAACTGTGCCGAACATCATTGGGTCTGGTCTGAAGTCTGGTTCAAACACACAGCTATCCCTGCTGAAATATACATTTGTGTCTGACACGCTGGAGTCGGTGGAAATGTCATGGTGTGCTTCACAAGTGCACAAGAAGCCGGTTTGAAAGGATGACGCTCAAGAAAGCCTTCAAATGTGTGATCTTCAGTGGCAGTAATGCATTACCCACTACTGCGTTACAGTAATAGGACTGCTTTTTTCAGCAAGGATAGCATAAGAGATTACAGTTTGAAATTTCACACAATTCCACAATTGTCTTCTTAGCTGGCTTGCTAACATCAGCCATGGGTAAGACCACATTGAGGAATCACCTAGTTTTAGTGAGTAACAAGTAAACACATTACTGTTACTAAAGTAATGTGATGACTTTTCGATCGAGGAATGTGTCGTGAGTGAGGAGGAGGACTGGATGGATCTGAGGAATTGTGAATCCTCTCCAACAGCCTGATCCACTCCGGAGTGATTACAACATGCCCAGAAGTGGCACATAAGACTCTAAACATTCAGGCTGGGGCTACTAGAGAGACTAGCTAGCAAAAGTCACATAGGTAGACGGGTAAATAAACGTGGTCTATACATTGTGTGAACTCTTGCTTTTTATTTCCAGAGGAAAGAAGAAAGCTTGGCATGACTCAAAGCCAATCGCAGCTTTGACAAGCACAATTTCAGACTGATGATAACGTAAATGGAAAATTGGTTCAAACTGAGCTGCTCCACATTATTTTCCAACAGGCGAGCTTCGCACTGAGCTCGTGCTCTCTTCTTTTCAGTTTCTTTTGCAGGATTAACACCCCCCCCCCCCCCCCTTTTTTTTTTACATTAGTGTACTAATAATTATCTATCCAATAATCCACCTAAATGACACTGCAGTGCACATTGTCACGGCAATACAAACAAGCAGGATAACATGCAAGTGAATAATTTGAGCTGAAGAAACACCACTTCAATACCGAAGACCTGATTTGTATTCAGATGCATGTAAATCCTGCAAGCCTAGAGGAGGGGGGGGGGGGGGGGGGGGCTTTGTAATGAACTGGTAGATTCTGGGTTACACTTACAGCTAAAAGGTGAAACAGAGGTCTCCTGGTGGGAAAACTGTTCATTTCTGCACTGCAACAAAAAAGCAGATAGAGTCTCAATCAAGGCCACTGATCAATAAAGTGCACTGAGATGCAAAGCACTAATACACATTGATTGTGTGAGAGGCTGGTCAATTTAAAAAAGGTAACAGATAACAAATGCAAATAGTATTCACAGAATACAAGGTCATCAATGGTATCTTCAAAAGACAGCTTTCTGCTACTTTCTTTGATAGCACATGTAAAGAGAGGCATCCATCGGGAGGGTTAAACTGTAATTTGGAGACAGTTCCTAAGAAAAAAGAAAGAAACACCACTTTGAACTTTGTCCATTAATGTTTTTTTTCTAAATTTGCCCTTGTCTCCAAAACTCCAGAAATACAGTAGCAAGTCTCCAGTTCCTCGTCCAACACAGTCTCTTTCTTATCCGTTAATCCCTTGCCAAGGACTCTCTTTTTTTAGGCTAACACCATCAAAAGTGCCTAGTTTCTCTCCCCCCCCCCTTATAATCACTCAATAGCCGCCAGCTCTTGCAGATGCAATCTGAGGTCTGATAGTATCGCAGTTAGCTCCCGTTTGAAGGTCAGAATTCAGGGCACAATTAGCTCACCTCTATTTTGTCGGGGAAATGTAGATCTACTGCATAATCTCAGCCAGTAGAGTGCAAAAAGAGCGCCTTTTAAAATGCAGCAGGAGTCTCAGGCGTCGCCTCTGATGGCTTCTCGCCGTCTAAATGCAAGGGGGCCGAGATGAATCATGTCGGTCTCTCCGTGGGCACCAGACGGGAAGGCAATGAAACTATCTGTGTTGTAATGAAACTCCATGAGCGCACATGCCATGACCCAGCGACCAACCATCAGACTAAAGCTAATACTAGCACACAGCGAGAGGAGCTCAGTGGAGATCAGTGCACTAGAACTAATAAAATTCACATGGAAGCCCTGACAAGAGGCAATAATATTTCTGCTGACAGCTGCTTTCCCATCTATCAAAACCCCTTTTTTTACTTACTACCTCCACTGAGGAAATGACTACAAAACAGGATGAAAAGGATTGTGCTGTGGCATGTACTATATCTTGGGTGGCTTGCTTGATGGAATTGGCTCAGCATGTATGTCATGTTGTAGGGAGTTTTGAGGGATACAGGAGCGTAGCTTGGGTTTGGTAAGAAGGCAGACGAGATAAAGAGAAATGATGTGGCTCATCTTCTGCACCTGTATTCTATCAGCTCGCCACAGACTGCAGGTCCTGGCTGCAGAGATGAAAGACTCTCTGGAGGACAAGAGAGACGTTCGTGAGTCAGAAGGAAAATGGCATCCCGCTTATCAAATGCCTGGAAACGTAATCCCCTCCCCACCCCTCAGTTCTGGGGTCTGGACGTACTTATGAAAGCGCTGTCACTTTGAATAGTAGGTTAGGAGTCAGAAGTTCTCCACAGCACTGCGAACGCCGAGCTGGCTGTTTCAAAGCAGATATGGCTCCTTGCCAGATTTTCCTGCTGTAGTCTAATTGGGGTCATGTTACAAGTCATTTTGTATGTGTAACTTTTAGAGATGGAATTAAACAATAGGAAATCCATGCTGAAAGCGTATAGCTGGTGGAGGCACGATCCTCCTTAAATTAATCTTTTAGATTAAAGTACAGCGTGTGCAGTTTTCTTTCTCCCCTGCATACACTTCAGCAGTTATAAAATAACTGCAATAGAAAGACCCAATTTTAAATTAAAAGCCCTGCGATGAAGGAAGCAAGGAAAAGACACTCAATTGTAGATGTCTTTTGTTTTTTTCATGGAGCAAGTTCATCTGCTGCTGCTGAGACAACACAGGGACTGAAAATGAAAACAAGCCCATTCTCTTTGAAAGGGCAAGTTGAGATGGCAAAGCACAGGCTTTATGAAAAGAAAAATGATGTTGTGGGCTTGGTTAAGGAATGCACACACATGTTGATGCTCTCTGCCAGAAAACGTTAAGTTATCATTATTATTTCTGATCTCATTTGCCCACAACAAAGCGGTCTTCTGCTGCATCTCTAAAATCCACTACTTGAAAACTGAAACTGAAGTTTCTGCAATCCAGTAAATCCATCAAAGTCATTTTATTTGTCACAAAATCTTGGCGACATAACGCAAAACATGCAGTCAGACAAGCGTCTAAATCACACAGAGCAGTGTTCACCGTCTTTCAGGCCTGGCGAGGGGCAAAGGGTGAAACTCATCACTGCCGTCTTCTCAAATATGCGTTGACAGTGACTTAAAGAGACACTATCCTGACTGAACTGTATTTCAAATCAATTTCTTTTGTGCTGAGGCCACATCCCCTTGTCCGTGTTCCTAGGTGTCTGTTCCGGCTCTTGGAGCGAGGTGATGGTTTACACAGCGATGTGCAATCACTGGAATATTTCTTTTCATGGCTTATCTGCCCACAGCGGGAATCTGCACGGACCACGACTCAAGGCCCGGCTGTCTGCTCGCCTGTGTGCCACAGCCCCCCCCCCCCCAATCCGGAGCCGGCTCTCAGACAAACATCTCCACGGGAGCATGGGATGATTTATTCAGCACAACTTAGTGGCAGCACAGAGATTTGTGAGTTAGTTAAACAAAAGGTCTTTTATGGTCAACCACAAAGCCATAACAGCCTTTTTAACCTATAAAGCCAGCAAAGAACGACCGAAGGGGGGACTGAATGATGCATTACAATTCAAAAATGACCTTTCAAGTCTTGACCAGACACTTCACTTTACCTGCAGGGGAAGCTATAGACGCACGGTTAAAGGACCAAACCAACGTTTTAGCAACATGTAGTGTTTACTATCTATTTACTCATGAATCATTTAAATCATGTTTTACATTTTTGAATGTTCTCCTACCTCAAGGGAGTGGCATTGGTTTACATTTATTTCCATTTCGTCACTGTCCAGTGAAAAACATGTATCTACAAGTTTATGTTTATGGGTTAAAACAGTGGATGCCAAAGTGGGGGTCAGGACAATGTAAATCTGCAGGCTCGTGAAATGATTAAAAAAATGGGAACGGAAATATTGTGGTTGTTTTGGAGGTTTTCTTGCGAAATACTGTTTTACCTCTTCAGGACTCTGAGAAGGGAACATCACTCTCTGGGTGAACTGCTGAGTAGGCATTTTTTGGCTATAAATGGTCACAAGTCAAAAAGGTGGGGAACCAGTAAAGAAAGGGTTATTTGTTGCAGGTCATTCCCCAGCTCTCTCTCGCCCCTCATTTCCTGTCATCTATCTACTGTCAACTCTATACTAAAGGCTTGAAAATCCCCCCTTAAAGTTTGCACTGTATTTCAAGATAAAGATGACACAAATCAGACAACAGTAAATGCAGACATAAAAGAGGTAACCACTCTTAAGCTCGACAACATGGTTTTCCGTCCACTTGAATACAAATCAATGGCCTCTTTGTCAGTAAACAATGGAGAAAAATGGCTTTCAAGTTCGATCAACTGTTGTAGATTGCCATCATTTTGAGACATGTATATATAATGTGATGTTTGAAACAGTAAACAAGAAAACACTGGGAGCAGAGAACAGTGGGCAGACTCTACCTTATGCCATGATGTAACACGTTAAACATTTAAAACCGTATAGGGTGCCATGGAGATTGGTCAACAGTAAAGGACAGTGTGATAAAAATACAATGGGGCATAAGGCAGACACATAGTGTGACGACCAGGTGTTTACAGCTGGAGCATCACGGGAAGTATTTCTAACACATTCAATTAACTCAGATCTGTGTTAATGCGTTTGACATAAAAAAAATAATTATGTAGTCACTCCTGAACTACCCACGCACCTTCAAAACAATCAAACAGAAGAAAAACAACTCCCCCTTCGCCCTCAGCAAGAAAGGAGCTGCGGTCCACACATTGTTCAGCTACTGGAAACAGAGGCTCACACTGCACCTGCTGGACCACAGCTCTTTAGTCCCTCCCCCATCGCTCACTGTCCATCTCTCCAGGGAGACTACAGCCACGGCCCACAGCGGTCCAGCTACCCCCTAGGCAGCTCTGGAGCGTCCCAGACCCTACCTCATCTCATCCCCGGCCCATCCATTTTCTTGGAAAGTGACAGTTTCAGGTTATACATATTGTGGCGTTAGTATTAAAGGCTTCCTCCGGCTCTGTATCCCACTGTAGAGAAAACAGACCTTCAGTAAGGCGAGCCACTGCACATTCATCATTGCATGAGGACTTAAGCTGCTGCAGTCCATATCCCTTTGAGTGGCCAGTTGGGAGGACAGTGTGCCTCTAAGATTGATTTTCCCAATGAACAAACACAGGAGACAAAATGAAAGCGAGAGACTGGAAGCAAAAAGGTAATATGGGATCAAAGCTGGAGCTGATGTAGCACATGAGCTAAATCAAATTGATGCAGTTGAACTTTGCTGTAACCGTTTTTACTAATTTAAGTGTTTGCAGCTAAAACGTACGCCAAGACATGACACGTGTGTGTGCAACATCTCCCCAACGAGACACGCGTGCATATAACACACAAACACTGAGGAAGAGGCCACATACGTTATCTGTCTAGACACATCAGCCTCTGTTAACATTGTTTGGGTCAGTGAGGACGCTTCAGCCCATTTACAAACAGGCAGAAACCTTGAGCCCCGAGCCCCTTCAGGCAAACTCGCTCCCCACTGACCGGCTGCACTGTCCATGTCAGCCTCCTAAATAACAAAATAACCTCCAGAATAATTCAATTGTTTTGCTCACAGCCGGAAAATGCTCAGACAGCTGTTACAATGAGAATGCCATTACCTCCTGGCAAATAGCATTTCACGTAACAATAGGCAAATATTTGGCTACAAAAGCAAAGTGTCAGGGGAGAGGGCTAAGCTTATTGTACACTGCTGTTAAGATGTGAGTGGCAGTGGAGAGTCGGTGTGTAACAACCTAAATACTGGGCCCATATTACCAAAACCAAGTCTCTCAACTTTTGTGGTGGAAATGCACAGTTTAGATTCAAAAACCTACAAAATTCCGAGGCATTCCTCATCTTGGGGGTTAATTTCATCGTGTTGAGGTTTAGATAGTTTGGTGTATCTGTCACTTATGCATATCGGGACCCTGAATGAGAGGGATTTTCCATTATGGCAACGATCCACAAGCAGATATAAGAGACACGCCGAAATACTACAGCATCGTTTCAAATGGCAGGAGATGAAGCTCACGGTAGATTCAGTACACTGCTTGCTCTGAAAAGAAAAGGAGCGAATGAAAACAGAATTGAAAAACAGAAAGAATAAAAAAAGGGGGCTGGAAAATGTATTATAATATAAAAGAAAAGTTTTGGGCATCCCGCTGCAAACACGCAGAGCACGCAACAGGCCATTTAAATGAGTCAGCCTGCTGCTTAGTCAATCAAAAGAGAAGGGATGTGTTAGTTTTTACTGCAATCAGTGTAATTCAGGTGCTCATTCATCAATGAAACTCCATATCAAATGACAACTCAGAACACAGAATGCACTACACGCCTGCTGTCACGTCATGTTTAATCACATCACAGGCATCTTCTTTCAACGCAAGCTTCATCACAACTGGATCTTTCTGCTGCGATAGACGCAGGTCTGTGCTCAAGATGAGCTGCTAAATGTTGCACAGCTACAACCAGAGTGTGTTCTGACCTTCTTTAGGAATGATGGAGAACCACACACCCCCCCCACCCCACACACACTTGCTCACTCAATCACACTATGGAGGTTGGCGGCACATCTGGGCAGCGAGGAGAAAACATCACCAGTCAATAAATGAGATCCAGCAGCAGCAGCAGGCTCACCTTTGAGGATGCTCTGGCCGTGCAGTACGTCTCTCGAGACAATCACTGTGTAGAAGTTCTGGGAGAAGCCTGGTCTGCACGGGGGTTTGAGGGGCTGGCCTGCCTTACTCCCCTGGGGAACAAAAACAAGACGGCCTGTTAAGCATTGGCAAATTGACTCGTGGCCACGGGGTCACACGCTGATCTCACAGCCTTTTCAGAATAATATTGAACCTTGCAGTCGTGTGATCAGACTGCAGCCTGCTGCACGACCGTCACAGTGTGGAAATCCACATCTGGGGCCAGTGCTGGAATGTAACTAAGTATTGGACTTAAGAACACTTTTGAGGTGCTTGTACTTGACTCGAGTATTTCCACTTTCTGCTGCTTTATACTTCTACTCCACTATATTTTAGAGGCAAATATACTTTTTACTAGACTACATTGATTTGATAGCCTTGGTTACTAGTTACTTTACAGATTTACATTATTTATCAACCAACTAATAACTTATGATGCATTATTATTGGTTAAGCTACCCAGCAGTGCATACTGTAATTACACATGAATGCATCACTAATCATAATCCTGTAATATGATGAAATGAGTATTTAAGTGTTTTGATTTTGTACTTAAGTAATTGCTGTAACAGAGTACTTTTACACTATACTACTTCTACTAAACTCACTCTTAATGATGGCAGTCATCATCATCATCATCATCCTCATCATCACTGTTACAGATGTTCATCATGATCATCATATGTTGATTTAGATAAAAGTATGACATAAGTGATGATAATGACACAAGTGATTACAAAGACGATGACTGTGGCTATAGCAGGAAGTGTTTAAACATACATCACTGCATGCTGACTGGAGTGTGAGAGCAGGAGAGCACAGAGAGTGTGCGTGCGTGTGTGTGTGTGTGTGTGTGTGTGTGTGTGTGTGTGTGTGTGCTTGTGTGGAAGAGACCGAGTAAAGAAGCCAAAAGCATTCAATCATACAGTTGATATATAAGCAGGTGCAGGCACACAGGACTTCCATTTCATTCTCCACAGGCTGATCAACATGTTTTTATACAGAAAATATATTGCACTTTGTTGTATAATACAGGAAACTCAATATTTCCCTGACTGCACACCAACAAAGCTCAACAAACTGCTACTGAATATATCTGGGAAATAAAGCAGATTTCAGAGCAATATTTGCCTAAGTTTGAAAATAAAGTAAGATAAGCTATTCAGAATGGCTGAGTTGCTCCTTAAATCATCCTTCTTAAACAAGCACGAAACCAAATCACCAAGTCGTCGACTGAGCCATTGATCCCACACATCTAGAAAAGGAGAAATGACAGTGCGTAAACGTGCGTAAACGAAGTTGATCGCATCCAACAGAACGAGCAGCCCCTCCAGAAACCGCTGTCCTCTGCAATAAGGCACTGCAGGTCATTTAGGCGAGAGGATGCGGAGGCTAACGAACAGAGTTGTCAGGCACTTTGTACACCACACTTGGACAACAATATTCTTGACCTTAAACGTCGCCGTATTAAGCTCGATTACACGCATCATGTTGCCTTTAACGCAACGCTGCGGGGGGAGAGTGAGCCTCTCACAGCCACTTTCTAGGGCTCAAGCGGCGCGCTGCAAAGCCCAAGTAGGCACTACAGCAGTGCAGCACTTCCACAGCACTGTTAGTCGAAAAGACGTGGAGAAAGGAACTCATCTTACCGAGGATGCGCCCGCAAGTAAGGTGCACGCCAGGATGACGCAGCCAACGTTCATCTTTGCAATACCGCGTGTTGGGGAGAAAGGGGGAGAGATGAGTCTTCTTCGCCAAATACACCTCAGTAATTCCCGGAGCCCTGTTCCTTCTTCTCGGGTGCTGAGTGAGAGACCGTCCCTACTTGTCTGGCGCAAAAGTGCCGCTGTGACAGAGATGCTGCGCTCCGTCCAGAGGAAGCCGGTGCCCATTGGATAGCGGCGTCACTACAACCCCTCCTACCGCTCGGCGGAGCAGGCACAGCAGTGCGCACTGTCTGCGCCGCAAGTGACTCCTCGCATGATGCCCCGTGCGCTCATGGGAGCCATTGGTAGAAAAAAAAAAAGAAGCATTTTCCAGCCTATTTAGATTCATATTTTCACTTCAGATGGAGCAGAGGCGGGTCTAGCGGAGTGAGTGACAACCAACCATCCGAGTCTTTTCATGTGTTCATCAGCTAACTGGAGTCTATTTCACACCCCAGTTAGCCCCTCTGCCCCTGATCCACGGTATCAGAGCTGCCGGGTTATTAGCCTGCTATTAAAGCTGCCCTGATAGACCACTGCGGTAGAAGACTTCGACTGAGAGGTTCAAATAAAGTCCAGCCTGTGTGTTGATCTGCAGGATATGTGTCCGTTTTGCCAAATCATTTGTTCCAATAAGTTTTCATATTTTGTTTTCTCAATAAAAACAGGTGAAAATGATTTCACTGATGTGGGATTGTTCCATTTATTGTTATGTGTACTGCCACTATCCTAATGTCTATCAGAGAGAAGAATGTATAAACAGGATAAATATGGATTGAATGTCTTGCCCCATTTTTGAGTTATTTTTTACAGAAATACAATTTGAGACTTTAATTTAAAGAAAAAAACATAGGCAGGCCGATGAATTTACAGTAGTCTGAAATAACGGCTGGGAAAAGTCTGAACTGTGCCTTTAAATGGTCTCACAATTTAATAATGTTGACATTTCCAAAGCCTCAGATCAGTGCCTCAATTTCCATATCTGAGAGGTCATGACAATTTAATCCCATCAAAAGGAATATGACAGTGTTGCAGTGTCAATCAGCGCAGCCCAGTGTCTGCCCCCGTCACTGCCATTCACTTTGCTGCTTTAATTTCAGCATTAACGTTCGGTTTCCTTCCTTAAAGCGGTATCTTCAAGATAAACTGCTTGAGGCTGATAATTAAGTAGCACTCATAGAATATTTGACTACAGCTCGGTGGGTGTTTCTGTCCAGAGGGCAGGATTTTTGTTTTTTAAGGTCAGAGATATCAGTAATACACTCCACTCATCTCTCTTCAGGGCATTGTGCTTCTGCATTTTATTACACGCTGGAAAACTTAAGGATTTAAAACTCACACTTTGGACAATAAACAATGACTCTAATAAATAACGTCACATCTCTGTATCTGTCACTGTCATTTCCTCACACGGGACCAGCTGTTGACAGGAAGGAGGGTTAAGAATGTAAAGAGCTCCGAGTTCCAGGAGGAAAACGTGTGCTGACCACGGCACGTCTTCAAGAGAAAGAGGCTCCTGCTGGCAGTGCTGCCATATCTCCCTGCATTCACAGGTTAGAGGAGGCCATGCACTGGCCGTTTTAACTGAACCTAATTAGTAACAGCAGAGTACAGTGACCATGGCCGGATGCACAAACACAAAGATATTCATGAAATTATTGTTTTGCTGAATTAGTAGCCTGAAGAAGGGCCCGGCTGTTCCTCTGCTCAGTAAGTTCCACGTGGCTCGAAGATACCCTGCCAGTTTCGGAACGCGAGTAAATTATTCCTCTCAAGTATCGAGCATTTGCCTAATAAAAATACCATCTGGGCACTTGAAGTGAATTGGTTTAAGGCCGTGCTGAATTATTAAACAAATCTCACAAAATGGGTCCCATTTCTCTTTTTATAGTGGGGGGGGCGTTACTGTAGGAACACCTTACCATAGACTATATATGCAGGCTGACACATTCCACTTTCCATTTGTTATTGCATGAATTGCCCTTTTCTACTCCGGTGCAGTAATCTGTGAAGAGTTATACGTTTCTCTCTAGCATTTGCTAATTCCTCGGTTTGTCTCTCTCTCTCTCTCTCTGCCTGTTTTTTTTGGCTTGGTTGGACACCACAAGCAAAATTCATGAAGTGACAATACTTTCTTTCATACACGTTGTTTGGAGAACTGCATATTTATACAGCACAGTTTTTTTGTGTTGCATTTATCACCAAGGCACAAAGTTTGTAAGGGCTCATTGGGAATTTAATGATCCTGCTTGTATAAATTAGGGCCAACAAGTACATGATTGTTTGGTTCTGATACCAGTATGATAATCAGGGAAGAAATTTAACTTATTAAAGATTTATTTTCATGATTCACTTGTTGCACAATCGACCAATCAGCCCCAGCAAACACACCGGCGTTCCGCCCACTGTTTATTGAACTTCTCACTGTCAGTCATGTGACGGCCCCTGCCCAGTCTGCTTGTGTGTGTGTGTGTGTGTGTGTGTGTGTGTGTGTGTGTGTGTGTGTGTGTGTGTGTGTGTGTGGTGTCAGTTATTTACCTATGTTGCCTTTAAGGTGCCAGAGGAGCCTGATTGCAGATCTGAAGCAGCTCAGTGTTCCACAGGATATAAAAGTCCCAGTTTCCAGCGCGACTCTCTCTCTTTCCCTGCCAGCGTCTGCAGACCCTTTTTGCTTTGCTTAGCTTTTCGTTTAACTTTTTTACTTACACTACATTATACTGTACACACACACATCCACATTTACACTACTGATGTCACTAACACACCTCATCCAAATTTACTTCTCAGTTTATTTTCTTTACTACAATAAATAACTTTTTATTGCTGGCCTTTGTGTGTCCACTTCCTATTTTTGTCATGGCCCACTGGCTGGGTTATGACAAATTGGGGGTTTGTGCATTTTGACATTGTTTTTGGTGCGTTTAAGGTGAATTAAATAGTATTTAATGACATTTGAACATGGCTTATTTTATGTTTCCCTGTTGGTGTTTCCCTCCATTTCAGGTGGTGGTCTTTATCTCAGTGCCATCGCCGACAGCCAGAAGCAGCTCACTCAGTCTGTGCTATCATACAGATTCACAGCCACTGAGGTGGATCTCGTTAGTAAATGTTAGGAAATGTGTTGTTTTATACCTTTTTTGTGAATCTTCACACCTTCAATGTAAATTTTAACACAAGAAAAGTTACTTCTTTGTTCATTGTCAGCAGTTCTTGATAACTGATGACGACAGCCATTTTTATGGTGTTGTATCAATTGTGAAACTTTCTAGTTTAATAATGCTGATAATGTTGCCATCTCTTTAAAGGTAGCGTGTATGTAGATAATTTGGTAAAATCTGTCACCTCATTACTTATTATTAAGTCTGCCCCAGAAGGTGAATGTAGCTGATCAAATGAGAAGCCAAAGAATTGATATCAAGCTTGAACAGATAATTATTAGGTACTGTACACATCACATCATCCAGATGAATGCACAGTGGGACCCTGAACTTTGCTTTCAACAGCCGTACTCACATGGTGTAAAAGCCACACGTGATGCAACTATTGCGTCACCATGCTGTCAACTGTTGGGGGAAGCAACGCGACCGGCCGCCGATGTGAAACTTTCCTCACTGCTGACCGAGGAGAAAAACTTCACAGGCATTTCCAGAGTTATGTGACAGCATAATAAAATCATCAAAACTCTGCAGATTAATTTGCTCTCTCAGAAAGAGGAGATAATAGCGTTTCAAAAATGTGTCAGGGTAGAATGCATTCCTGAAATATTTGGAGGGTTTTCAGGTTTTTCAGTGTAACAAGGGATTCAAAGGAAAGCAATGTTGCAGCCGCTGGCAGCATATCTAATGATGCCTCTTAAATGACTTGAGTGGCCACGTATGAAGCAGAATTTTTTACTACACTGTATGCAGCTGTGCTAGAATCAAGTTTTTCTGTGTGCAATCCCCACAATAACAGTGGAATATACTTTATTATGGCAAGACCTACAGCGCATTAAGTATTGAAAGGTCAACTTCAATACTACTTACCACATACTGTTTGGTCTTTTGCAAAAAACATGCATTATATAGTGAGTGGCATGCTGTCACAATAATTCATGAGATTTAGATTGAAGCAGTTTTCAGTGTTTGAATATCAAACTGATGCAAACCGAGAAACTGGGAAAAAGTGGCAAAGGACAGCAAGCTCCATTAAATTTAAGTTCTGCACCACATCGACTCCTCTCAGACTTCCAGGAACTGCTGGTTTGTTTTTGCCTGCTCCTCCTGAATGAATGAAATATTGATATGTGCAGAGCAGAAGTGCCTGAAGACTACAGGAAGCAAATGATCTATCAGTAAAAGACCAAAGTAAACATTTACTCAACACCTTCAGAGGAGCAAAGGATGTAAAATGAAAATAAAGCAATTTCACCCATGATTAGATTGTTAATTTTAGCCAACTTTCGATAATATTTCGGTGCTCTGTTCCAGTCAGCTTCACCCATATTTTCGGCAGAAGAAATTTTGCCTCCACAGGGGCCGGAATGTGGAATCCAGATAACAGGGAGGAATCAATAGGCGATGGGTCAGTTTTTTATAAGAGACTACAGACTGTGGTCCGAAAGTAAAGACACAAGACTACGGCCTGTTCCCCATATTTAACACAGAGGGATGAGCCCCTGCAGATGCCTGTATCCCTAACCTTCTGACTGCCATTTCAATATACCACGATTGCCTTATAGGTGCACGGAGAGTAGCTCGACGGTGATGGATGACAGTGGATGTCATTTGATTTTCATTTGAACCGGAACACCAGAATCTACTCTGCCTAATTAACCTCTCTGTCTGTTTCCACTTGGCAGACTTCCACAGCCATGCAGAGAGAAAGGAAAAGGTCTGAAGCAACTTACCCGCAACGCATTTCACACACGATTTATATTCTACGTAGGCACCTGCCACATAAATAGATAAGAAACCTTCTCAGAGACCAAGTATACCTGCAAGTACTAACTCAGTCTCCTAGAAATGCGTATATATTCTAGTAATTTGCTTTTCCAATTGCAATTTTGTGGAGAAACACAATTGCTGCCTATGTTATGTTCCCTGGAAACGTTTGTTTTTTTCCGAGTGTAGGAGGTACAACATTTATGTACCACAGACTGAGGTTCACATCCTGACTCTCTAAAAACCATAAAGAAGGTGAATCGTGCAATAGCTGCTACGTGTGGATAGTGCTGGAAATACAAATGATATCAACATGTTGCAATTTGGCAACGTTAAAGGCCCTGAAAACCTCTTTTCTCATTTAGCTTCTTCCTTATGAGTGATGGGGTCTTACATGAACACACTTTTTTTCAGCCACAGTTCACTTTTGGTTATTGCACTTGAGAGATTTCTGTATTTGCGTTTTTCTCCAAGCTCTTCTTACTGGTTTCAAGTAAGCGGGTCTCTGTTGCAAAAAACATGATGTCACATACTTCCATACACCAATCAGGATTTCGCAGCGTTTGAATCAAAATTTGATGACAGTTCGTGGATTGTGTAGTTACTGTCAGTCACATCTGACCAAACCACACCCACACAGTCCCGATGAAGCATGAATATTTAATGTTATAGAGGATGACGTTAATTAACTATGTTTCTTCATTATATTGACAGAAAACGTAAACCAGGCAGCATTACGTTTCTTTCTAAACGTACTTGCTTTTGCAAATGAGTCCTCTAGATGAAACTATATAGACATTATCTGACTCATGATGGACAGTTTCAAAAACACTAAGAAGGATCAAAATCATTGCAACAGAACTAGAGATTTTGTCCTTATTTCATGCTTTCCACTTCCTTGTAAAAAAAAAAAAAAAATTACCCAGACTTGACGGCCAATTCATCATTCGGAGATTCTGGCGTGTTAGGCTAGTAGCGACTAATATGGCCTCGAGCGGCTAGCCTCAAGCAGAGGTGAGCAGCAGGCTACGGAGGTCTGGAAAGCTCACGTCTTTCTAACTCCACATTTTTTCATTTTCAGACTTGTAGTCTTCTAGACGCTTGAGGAAATTTATCAGATTTCATCAGCTCCCCCTGAAGCCACAAAAGGCTTTATTCAACTTTCTTTTTCCACATATGCAGTGGTACTCCCCAAGACCTTTAAAGAGACTCTGATCTGTATCGTTCCCCTTTAAGTGAGACGCTATAGGTGAGACTATATGGATTCACTGTATGTTGTGTGCGTGTGTGCACTGAATATGTTTCAAAAATATTCTTGGAAACCTGATGTACTCTCCAGAGGCCATATAATTACTCTTATTACACACTGTGTGGTTGCATTAGGCAAATGCATGGGGGGGGGGGGGGGGGGGGGGGGGTAATTAATAAAAGAAGCAATCTTGGGGGAAGCTCTATTCAATAACAGCAGCCCCACAAGTTCATACTGTCTCCAAAAAAAAAATGCAATAACACATAAAACTGTTGTGTGAATAATTCAGAAGCAGAATGCATAAATAGTGGATTAGGCTTGATTTAATTATGTCTGTGTGAAAGCAGAGCCTGGCGTTAAACAAACAAACACAGGCAACCGGAATGAAGCAGTTCAGCACCCAAGTGGCAAGGCCTTGCAAAGGAGCCAAAAGCAGGCTTCTGTAGAGATTAAACACAACTAGCAGCATTTAACTGGGGCCAGACAGAAAGACAGGTACAATAGACTCGGCTCCCCTTTCCACTGTTGTGTAGAGAATTGGATGTGATTCTCTCACAGGAGTGTATCCAACATCATTTTCATGGGAAGATCATTGCATTGTTTACTTCATAACACTGTCCTCTGTATTCTCATTTGCACGCATCAGGTGATATTTATTTCACTTTGATAGAAAACCAGTTTACTATGCAGTGGTAGTCCTCTGATGGAGCACTGTCTCCCTGAAAACTTCCATAATGTCCAATCTATGCCTGTTACAGAGTTGGACGTAAGCAGGCTTGCATACATTTCCAATATTCTTTGTGGTGCAGAATGCAGTCAGCACATTGGCCTTTATTGATTTGCAGTAAGCAAATATTAGACATGGCATATGAATAGGTGCATTACCATAATAAGAATAAGAAAAAAGTCTGCATGGGGGAATATGGTCACGACATTAACATCTTCATGGGCTCTCATGGTTCTCAAGCTAAAATTGATAACATCACATCACTCAGAGCTACTATTTCAACCCAGATAAGAATGCAGTTCATTTGCGAGTGGCGGAGGCCTGAATGAAAGCAGATGTAGCCAACCTGAGAGGAATATGGGGAGAAATGTGAACTGATTGCAGAGTTATTCTCTGGAAACCAATACGAGGAGCCAACAGAAAGCTCCGTCTACATGGGCTGAATGGCTGATTGAGTTCAGGTGGGAGAATGGGACTTGGCAACGAGGAAGGGAACACCCCTTTCATCCACAGCCATCCGCTTTCATTACAACACACCTTTGAAACCAGCAGCACATAATCGCACCTGAAACCTGATCAGAGGGGGAAAAATTGCTACTATTCACAAGTGGCATTATTCAAAACTTCCAGCCACGTCCGTGTGACACTCACACCGCATTCAAAGATGTAAAAGTTTGACAATTTCAGTTATGCTAATGTAAACTTTTATCGTCGTCCTTGCATTCAATTTTCCGGTCTCCATAGTGCAAGCATTGGCATCTTTTTAAGAAACCACGCTCTATTTGCAAATGTTGAAATTAATGGATTCCTTGTGTCGGGAGGCCGCACAGCCTCCTGCAGCGTCTCCCATTGGCAAGACGGTTAAAACTGTGTATGGGTGTCATACATCTTAGCCTATTTGAATTTACACTGCCCTCTGTGTCTCCTTCCAGGTAGAGATATGAAATATTGACTGTTCTCATCTGGGCTTGCAGCCCCCAGCCTCCATTAAACCACCACCCCCAGCTACTCTGCTATCAAAGTGCTGGCGCAGCAAAGTGGCGGAAGTGAAGGAGCAAGAGGCAGATATATGGGAGGGGGATTTAGCAGAAAGGGAGGCATGCATGAGAAAAAAAATATGTAAATCGGTGAGTAGTCGCAAATGATGCACAAACAAGCAAATCACGGGGCTGCTATGAAATCAATCAGACCTATAGTGAGAGAATAGGAAAATGTGGATTTAAATAGAAAGCAAAAGCCAAAAAAAAAGAACAAAAGTTAGAAATCTGTGAAAGGAAAATAAACCCTCTCCAGCAGTTTGAATGTGAATCTGAAGAGTTCTGGCACTGAGGGTGTGACAAGACAGCTGATTGTGCAGTAAGTGGTAATTATACACCCCAGTCTGCGGTCTACTGCTGAGTGATAAATAGTCTTCTTGCTGTACGCTTGCCTATCTTACCATCTCTAAAGCACAGGAGGGAAGCACCAGTGGCGAGGCTGCGGCTGCAAGACCATTCTGGGAAAAAGCAAAAAAACACGCTCGGCTCTGTCATTAAGATGTTCTCAGTACAGTAAATTCAGCAGCAGGGACAAAGGCAGTTGTTAACGGCAGAGCCAATTATCTGTACCCAGGCTTTGTTTCCGATTGAAAATTAAAGGGGACAAAAGGTAGAGCTCCTGTGGCATGCCCAATGATGATCACAGGATATTACGCATAAAATGGCAGCTTGGTGCATTGAATAGAGTAGAAAAAGAAAAGCAGGCATAGATCAGACACATCCTCCTGGGAAAAGAAACAGTATATGTGAGAAAAGCACAAAGATTTTCCTGAATGGTGGCTTCAATTTTGTGTATACGTTTGTTTAATACAGTCTTATTTTCTTATTTTCCCATCATGATGAAATCACAGAGAGGTGAAACTATGAATTAGGATTGTCTGTCAAACACACTGTATCTTAGATGAAATCCCAAACATCACCAGTCTTATCTGGGCAGAACTCAGACAAATGCTGCACTTTCCAGCATTCGTAGAATGACTGGCTGCCTGCCGTAATTGGGTCGCTATTAAATTAAATGTCAGAATTTGATTTCTCAGAAGACCATCAGTCCGAAATTCAGAGAAAAGACTGCACCTTGTTACTGATCGACCAAAGGGCTTTGTTCTGCTTTGTGGCTCTGAGACAAATGTGCCCATTGTTTTGCATTAGTATGTGATCTTATCAATATGTAAGACAAAGAGCATTTTATCATAAAAAACAACTATTTGCATGGCCACAATGTTTGAAAATCCTCTGCACCAGCACTGTTTGCTGAATTAATAATAAACACATTACAGAAGCAGAGGAGCGGTTCATCACTAGTGCAGTCTGAATTATATTTACTCCACCACTGGCAATATTTTTACTGTGCTGTGAATTCAAGCTGTTATATTTTTACATTGGTCAGAAATAAACTGATCTACTCAATCTAAAATATAGATTTTAACGGACTAATGACCTGTCAGCAGTCTGCAGCACTAGGGCCATTTCAAATGAAAGCATTGGTATGTGTGTGTATGCCTGTGTGTACATGCATACACTCTGCATACAAACTGTATGTGCAAAAAAGCGTGTTGAAGAGAAGGAACAGTTTGAATGAAACCACGTAATATTTCATATAAAATGTTGAACATCTTTTCAAGGCGCTGCACACCCACACAACTGTTTTCAGTTAGTAAGGCTGATTATAAGCGTGGCCGAGCTCCAGTAGCCAAGTTCAAACGATTGAAAACTAACACATAATTAATTCAACCCCAACCCGTGTAGCCTGAATCCTAAATTAGTGTGTTGTAGAATTGTCACGGTTCTGTTCACTTGAGTGGCCAGCTAACAGGACCTCAGCCTGGTTGTAGTGGTGCTGTCACTGTCAGACAGCTGTATTTCAATACGTCCAATACGTTACTTTTTGCATCGCATTTGATATACGTGAATCCTCATCAGTTTGTATCATCACCGACAGGAGTCCAGTGTAATTTTCACAAGTGTTCAAAATCTGGATTTACTGCTCACTATTGTGCACATTTTTGAGTGTCTATAAGGAACGAGGTTACGAGGGAGGGACTTCGAACACAGCCACAGACTCAGTCTGTAAGGCACATGCTGGTAATAGGTCTTTTGCACCACAGACATTGTTACTTGTCAGAGCAGGAGAATAATAACACTAATGAGTAAGTCATTCCAGTGAACTGGCATACACGATACCAGGGCCCTGAAACCAGCACAACTAATGCTGCATTCACTTAATGGCGGCAGAATTGGAAAAACATTCCTATTCCAACTTGGCCGTGTGCATGCATTATTCCAAGGTAGTTAGCACAAGTGCTAACCTTGTAGTCACGCCTGACAAATAGCCTAAATTAGCTGCCTTTTTTTGGTAGGCATTTGTAGTAGTTCCTTACCAAGTGAAACCAGATACAAACAATGTACAGGTCCTTTTTAAATGAGCCTAATCAGTTGTAGTGTTAACATTGGATTGTATTTTGATGGAACTGACAGCGGTGGTGCATTTGCAGCCGTTAGGCAGTTCAACAGTTTGTTGACATTTCTGTGGTTCAGTCTCAAAAATTATCTTCGACTTGTGACTACGAGGCTGACGTGAAGGTTTTTTGAAACAATAAGACATGCAAATGGAATGCAGCCATTGTTAAAGAAGGTCCCACATTATGCTCATTTCAGCTCTATATTTTTATTCTTGGATTCCACTAGAGTAGCTTTGCATGATTCACAGTTCAAAAAAGTCCTTATTTATCTTCTACTGCAGGCAGCCCCTCAGTTCACTGTCTTTGTGAAACAAGCCGTTTTACACAAACTGAACAACCTCCAAAAACTCTGAAGAGTAGTCCTGAGCAGAGCGCTCCAATAACTGAGCAGGTGGATGAGCATGGTTTCTGGATACAGGCTGTGTGCATGTGGACTGAGTGTTTTGATACTTTCACAGTATTTATATAACACCTAGACCTGCTTTATATATTAAAAAAAAAACTCACTTTCTACAACATGGGACCTTTAATGTTATCAATTACACCTGTGGCTTTCCTGCTACGTGTTGAAATGTCTGCCATGAAACACACTCTATTGCTCTACAGAAGGAGAACATCTGCTGTTGTTAATGTCAGTTTCTAGTCTTAGTATGAGAGAACCAACACTTTTTCAAACATCACTTCAAGCCCCAAATGAAAACACTGTTGTCTATTCAGGCCAATATGATATTTTGTTTTCTATTTTGTGTGCTTTATTCATCCAGAACTTAATGTGAGTCTGGCATGATCATCGTATCTTTGCTCACTTGTTGAATGTGTCTAAGTTGTTAACGAACAGCCCACTCTCTGCTTGTTAGTATGTGAGGTTGCAGGTGCAGTAGGCAGGACTGGCTGTCCTGATTTGGGAGGACTGGTTCACATGCTGGCAACAACAATGTGGATACAATAAGGAACTTGGAGTGTTTTCCCGCTCTGTGCAGCCAGAATTGGCCATCTTCATATCCAGGCTGGTTTGACCCACTGTCAGGTGTTTATAGAGACATCACTTCATTAGCTGTGGACGATGCCGGACACACATAAGGGCCCACCATCTGCTCCCTGAGCCTCGCCAAGGTTAAATATTCTCTTGGCGAGATTGGAGAGGAAGGCGGCGGTGAAATGTATAAGCAACAATGGATGGAAAAGGTCGAGTTAGGGAGAAGTAATAGAGGGAAAAAAAGGCAATATTTCATATGCCCTTTAATGGACTGAGGCCTACTGAATAATACGTTCTCCTAAAGAAGGAAAAGCATTAGTGCTGCAACCACTCACTGGAAGAGGAGTTAGAGTAGTGTGAGTGCAGGCTAGCTGTTGCTAAGACAACTGTTACCGCTGTATTTTTTTAGGTTATTACTCAGCCATGTAACTGGAATGCATTAAAAAGATGACATTCATTTATCTGTCAAAGCATTAATGTTGTTTAATGCATCAGGATGTCATGACATCTACCTTGATCTAAAAAAGGTGTTCAGCCTCATTTTATGCCGACATTATGGAATAAACAAAGCATCCGGGCCAACAGGTACGGCCCCACTGGAAGTCAGTAATTGCTGCGGAGATTTCTCTGCACGTCAAACGCTCACCCCGACACCGGGGGTCACCTCAGAGATGAGGGGATTGGCTAATTCGGCTAATTACCCTGGCAGATACTGATGAGTTCTTCCATTAGCAGGGGTCACCCTCCCTTCCCTGGAGTCCCAATGTAGAAACGCAATCAGAAATAGCTCTGAAATCAAATCTTCACTCTGACATTTGTTATTTTGGAGGATGCACTGCAATAACGGCACTGATAGGGAAATGGTGTGTGAGGGGGGGGGGGGGGGGTGAAAGGTGCTTTCAAAACAGACATATCTGAAAAGTGCTTTGGGGGAGGAAAAGACGTCTCTCGTCCTCTGAGGAGCCAACTGCTCCACCACATCCATCTTGTTCATTGCCGTGTGAATGTTCCTGCTAACAGCACACCTTTGTGCAGACCGAGCAGTCAAGATACTTTCATCCTGCTCTGAATGGACAGGATCACATATTCAAGGCCATTATGCTTTAGGGGTGAGGAAGATCAAACATCAAATTACTGTAAGGCTGATTTAGAGCCATTTAACTGTCTCTCTCAGACACAAAAGGAGCCAACCGGATTTTTCTCTCCTGAGATGGAACAATTTCCTGGGACCTCTTCTGTGATGCATATAATGTCTGAATTTCAACTGTCGTCTCAGCTCTCATTAGGAAGACTTCCATGGCAACAGTCTAATCGAGCTCTGGTAAATGTGTGTGAGTGACGGAGACAGACTGTGTCTCTGTTTGCATGTGCGTGGTGGATTTGTATGCATATGTACTCGCGTGTTTGCCAGTGTGACAAAAAGCATGCCGAGGTAATCTGCTGATCTCCTGACCTGATCTCAATTACATGAAAACCAATTACAGCTGAGGCTGAGGGAGGTGTCTCGTTCCAGAGCAAAAGACAAGAGAGATGCAGAGGAACGTATTGCAGTGAAAAGGCAGAACTGAATGGATGAGCGCTGAGATGCAGCGCAGTGGATCATCTGAGGGGTCTGTGTGCTTTGATAAGACTAACAGTCGTCCTTTCAGACGAGCCACAGCTTCTGCGTATGACGACCCTCTCCTGCTGAGAGAGATCACGGTTTGAAAAACAAGCTCATGAAACTCAATCTGTAACATATCTCATTCATGATGATTTTTGCTGCAAATTAGTAGCGGTTACACCAGCACCTTTTCTTTTTTTGCCCACTGAATTCCATTTTTGATTTGTGCAAAAATGTCAAAGCAGACAGTGAAGAAGACCGTAACCAATCCTCCAAAAGGAGCACCACCTTGACCACCCAAGAATGCAAGAAATGGCATTCACTCTAACAATTCATTACAAATTAATTCTTTATAAAAGCTTCACAAAAAGAGGCACTAGTGAGACATTTTCATGCAGCTCTTGAACATGAATAAAGCACATTTTGTCCTTACACCTTGAGAGATTCCCTTTAACAGTTATTTCATAATTAAATCTTCACCTTCAGCATAAAAACATACATTAAATCAAAAGCAGAAAAGCCTGTGTTTATACAGCTCCATACTCCATGTTAGGTGGAACCCCGCCCCCCAGCAGGAAGGTGGGTGGAGTGGGCTGAGGTTTACAGCAGAGGGGTTCAGGTCAGGGAAGCAGAGGAGGAGGAAATGAGTGGAGACAGGCAGTGCTCTCTGCGGTGAGCCTGTGACACCGCCTGGCCACCTGTCAGGCCCGGTTTGCTGCCTGTCAGACAGCAGCCTGGGACGGGACAGGCAGGCAGGGGCTTCAACATGGAGACGGGGGGCTGGGGAGGAGGACGTATGAGAGACAGATGAACTGGTGTATGCAGATCTACGTCAGGTCAGGAGGAAGATATTACTGAGACACATGACACATGATTTCTACGCAGGACGTAGCAGCTGCTGTTGGGGACTGTTAGTGACAGGTGAGTGGAAGAGCAATGACGCCAACAATATTTCACTGGATCTACTGCACAACGTTTTTGTTCGGAACAGTGACGGCAAATAAAAACACGTATGAGCTCTCTTATTACACTGCATCACAACCAGCAGTAACATCAACTACGTGTACATTTTTATGCTTATGCCTTAAAAAACATGATCCTCAGAATCCTCAGAGTTTGATGGAATTTGCTGTGATTTAACGTAAAAGTGATTAAATCCTATTCTGCAAATGAAAGTCAAGTAATTCTTTATTTTACTGCATTCCCAGCAAGTCTAGTCAAATATTGCAGACACATGAACGGAGGGGAGAAATTAGTTCAGAGGTTTACCCACCACTGCATCTCTGACCTCGCTGAAATTTGTTGCCACAAAATGTTTTCACTTTAAAGGTGTCTTAAGGGTCAAAATTAGTTTAACAGCAGAGAAAACCCCCTAAACATTTTTCTTTCCTTTCTTCCTGGACTGACTGTCACATTAGGAAAAGTCACTGCTTCATGTTTTTATAAAAGCTGTACGTCAGGGTACAAAGAGTGTCTTTGGGTCTTGCTTTTCTGTAATCATTTAGATTCACTGAATGTAAAAAACACTGTTGAAGGCGCCATTATTTCTCTTATCATATACATTGTGTGCAGAGAGGGAAATCTGTTTAGGTAGACTTTAAAAAAGCTTGCAATGTGTTTGGGTGAACTACAGCAGTGTGATTCCAGTCCTCTGTTTGGTTCAGGGTCGATAGATTCACTCCCCTTCATGAAAACCATCCTGTCTGGTCACCAGGGGGAAGTGATGGTGTGAAAATCTGACATGTTGTATTCTGTTTGAGGATTGCATTAATCCTCAAGTCATCCTCAAGTCGCTCCTTCTCCACATACAGAGGATAAATATTGAACAGTCGAGCAACACGAAGCAGTGGGGAGGGCACGCGCACACACACACACACACACACACACGTACACACACACACGCGGCGCTGTACATACATAGAAACAGATAGAGAGAAGAACAAACTTGTTACACTTCAGTGGGCACGCGCACACACTCCTCACACACTTGTACCATGGATGAAAGCTGATATCAGACCCTGTTTGCAGCAAGGTGAGGTAGGGGACATACTGTCGGAGTTCTTTAACACCACAGACCTGACAACACCACAGGCTGAGAAGGTAGACAGCTTCTCCCCATACACGCTTCAGCTCTTTTCCTCTCCTCCTTGCACATTACTCCACACACACACACACACACACACACACACACACACACACACACACACAGAATCCCTGACCTCTGTGGTGTGAAATGGAGGGTTGGGGGTTGGGGGTTGGGGGGGGGGGGTGCAAAGTAAAGCGAGAGAGCTGTCAGAAGAATGCATCCAACACACACTTGACAGGATGGAAGTTCAGATGCTAGCCCTCATCATGCAGTCAAGAGCACAAAGGGGGTGTACATCTCAATTCAAGCGATTCAGCCAGCAGAACACAAGTCAGGGCACATTCTCCACGTGAACACGGATATCTCATCAGCGCAGAATATTCTCTCGTTAGCTCTTATATTTTAAGTTTGATTGTGGAGGAGAAAGCATACATGAAGTTAGCTCCTAACAAACACCTGGCTGTGTGGTTTGTGCATGAATGTTGCAGACGTGCTCTACTGCAACGCCAGACTGCTCACTCATGATTAATGGTAGCAGCAGCCTCTCACCACCCAGGGGTGTCTATGGAAATCATTTTCATATCGTGAAATTGATACCCACTCTCTTCCCCGCGTGCCTTTCTCTGTACATCTGACCTAATCAAGTATACAAGATGAATAAGGGCTGGTCATGTGATTTAGTCTTGATCATGTTTACGCCGTCTCTTTCTGCATCGCAAAAGATTGCTAATCGGCAGTGAGTTATGGCAATAATAACCTAGCTTCCTTATAATAAGGTAATCAATTCAATCTACTGTCAATTGGCCCAGATTAATGCTCCATCTTTGCTCCCCACAGGGGGGCCATAATTGAAGGTTCCTGCGACTATCGACTCATGTTGAGTAAACATCTGTTCTTTAATATTCTTTGTTGAGTGCATCCATTAATTATAATTGTGCCCAATTAACAAAGTACACATTCGGAGGAATATATATTGGGATTCAGTTAGTTCTCTGAGGAATGAGGTGCTAGCTTGCCCCTCAACATCAATCGCAATTACTTTGTATTTACGACTGCACTACTTCCCACCAGCGCTTCTTAATATTCTTCTTTATAAAATCCAGTATAAACTCTCCGAAGAAAGTGAACTCTGATCTTCCAGCAAAAGGACGGAATTTTATTACCAAAACAATCACACAAACCACCTTTGCACACCAGATGCCCTTTGTTAAGCCCAAAGGAAGCGCTGGCTGTTGGATTTCCATTGAACACCCACATGCTTGGCCTTTTCTCTCCATGGAAATGCTGCAACACTGACCCTTCAGAGACCTTCTGTGGTTCTGTGGGTAAGGGTTGCAAAGAATTTGTAAAAGAGAGAGAAGGGAGAGAGATCAGAGCCCCCCTCTTTTCCTTCAGAGTAATGCATCTCTTTCTGGGGAGAAGAAATCAGAGGATGGGGTCAAGCAAGGATATTGAACCAGGCTTCAGACGCGTCTGAATTTCAGGATATCTATGCTGACATGAAAATTAAATTCAGTGCAATTGAATCCCTATTTTCTCCGCTCTAAAACTCCCTCTCTTCCAAAAGGAGTCAGAGAGGGAAAATCAATAGTGTATGTATTGATATTAATGTTCAGCATTATGCGTCTAAATGAAATCATAGCAGCAGCAGAGGAGCATAAGGCCTTTATTAACAACATGTGCAGAAATCAAATTACCATCTAGTTCTGTCTCTCAGGTGGCAATCTTTCAGGTAAACCAAACTGCTGCCACCTTGTATTGTTTACCTCCCTCACAAATGGGCTTTTCTGGAAAGAAGAAGCCTGCTGCACTAAACTTGTTGAAGTGGGAGTCAGCAGATGGAAAAGCGAAATCCTCCTCATTGCTTCATCCATTCATGTCCTTCTGGCTCCCTGTTTAAAATAACAATCCCACAATGTAATGCTGTGGGCAGTGTGTACGAGTTGTATGCAAAGTGGCACTGGCAGTGTGGTCACAATACAGAATCAGTAGATTAATCCACACAATGCATCCCATTTGGAGGACACATTGTGCCTCTATTTCACATCATCCTCAAGCGTTTTCAAACATAACAAATCACAGTCAGTTGCTCATTCCATTAGTGTACGCCAGCAAGAAGCACACTCTTGTTTGTGTATTTTCGGTTCAACAAATATCACAAAGTGAATCTTTCTACAGCACTAAGACAGGCAGATGACAAACATGCAGTGCAAATGTAGCTTTCAGATTAGCGCTGCAGCTCTCCGTGAAACACCGCCGCTGCACAAGCTGGCAGTAACGCAAAACAACCTGACAGGAGCTAAGAAGGTGTATTTAGTTAAAAGGGGATGAAAGGGAGGAAAATTGAACTAAATGGAACTGGAACAGAGTAGGCTGGAGTCACACACATTGACGGAAATAAAATGTCACACATTCCCAGATAATTCAGACGACCTCCAACTTCCCTGTTTACATCCAAAGTCAATATATCTAGTGCAACAGAATGTATCCATTTAGCTCATTTCGGACCTTGTGTGTGTACTGAAAATTATTTTTTCATCAAGGAGATATTAAGGCTTGAAGAGAGGTACGCTTGGGGTCATGTGTGCTTGACTGACAGCTGTCACAACCCGTCAAGCTCAAGCTGTGAAGGTCGCCACCTGCTCAGCTCCAGTGACTGAGAATAATGGTAAACCCAAATCCAAGCTGGGTAAAGTTCCTTCAGAAACCTACGGGTCATGTCCCAGGTGCTTCTCCATGGAGCGTGAGACAGGTAAACATGTCTACTTGTATGCACAGCATGAAAGGAAAGTAAAAATCTTCAACACAGGAGATCAACTTTGAGTTGACAGATTTCCCATTTACAAACAATAAAGACTGTACATGGAGCCAGTGGGAGAAGAAATGCCGGCACATCAACATTTTCAGCATTTAGAAAAGAAAAGAGGTAAATCTGTATAGGATGCTAATGTTAGGTCTACTATCCACCAATAGACCTAACTCTTAACTCTAGTAAAGATGAAACATTTAGTCACAGGACGCATTCATCATGTCTCTTACAATACCGCTATTTTAAAAGCAATTTTAAAACAATATAAAACAATCATACTATGTTTGAGACCAATAAGTTTGATTTGAAGTTTGTGAGTTCGAATCTCAATTTGAGCTGAAAGGATCAGTCAATGAATTGATTAGTTGATCAACAGGAAATCGATTGATCATTTTCACATTTGATTAGTAATTTAACAAGGGTACAAAAAAACAAAAACAAGTTTCAGCCTTTCCAGTGTGATGGTTTGATGCTTTTGCCTGTTTTATAATCACTGTAAATTGAATATCTTTGGAGTTTGGACTATTGGAAGCTGTGGGAAACCGTGATGTGAAGTAAAATGGTTCTTTATTATAATTAACAAACCCTTTAAGAAGCAAAAAACTGAACATTGATTAAAAACGTTGAGATGGATCCATGCAATTGATGCGGTGGTGGATGAAGAGGCCTCTTCATCCTCCCTCAGAAGGCTGACATAACAATACGGGCATGGGCGATCCATCCATTAGGCCTTCTTCAGACCAGTATTTGGTGCTTATGAAGCAGGGTTTTCAATATTCATGTCAAATCTGAATAAAAGCATGAACTTGTCAGGCCTGGATGCATTTAAATATTGAGTAGCCTTCCATCATTTCTTTCCTGGGGCCGGCTCTTGAGATGAAAGGTAAAGAGAGTGGAAAGGCCAGGCCTGGTCAAGCAATTCAAAAGTGCTGATATCTGCATCCCTTTGAAAATCAAATGCATTTGCCTTTGTCATCCAGGGCTCCGTCTTTGATATTTCTTTCTTTTTGTCACCAGGATGCCCAGCCTTCTGCCGTGTTATGGGTAAAACGGCTCAGACATTAATGGTAACTGACTATATTTTCACATCCAGCTGATCCTAAGAGACAGAAGCAAGATGCTGTGCATCTACAGGAAAGATTAGAACAAAGGAAGTACATCTGCTAGTGTTTATGATAAAAAAAAGTGAGCGTGATATAATTGGTCATGGCTGTGGTGATTTAGACGGCATCTCCAAGCTTTCCAGAGCAACTGCTAACAAAGACAGTAATATGTACACTATATATATATATATATATATATAGTGTATATATAAACGGAACTTCAAGACCTTGAAATTGATAAAGTCACTTCTAAGAATAATGAGGCAAGTTTCAAGAATTGTGTGCATGTGTAGGCAGTGAATGTATATATATGTATATTTATATATTTGTTAAATATGAGATAACAATTTACTTACATTGCTTTTAAAGACTAAATATTCTAGACTAATATATATATAAGTCTAACAAAATATGCAATATGGCACATCTTTGGTTGTATCTAGAGCTGTTTGACAAAGGCTCGGTGTCAAAAGATGGTGTCGTGTAAGTTTTCTCTTGTGTTAAGAGGTATTTTGGTTTAGATATGAGGCATTGACCCAACATTTGCTCCTTTTCCCCAACAAATTCCAACCAATTCTTCTGTACCTCCAATACAATTGGAATTACTGAACAACAGCATTGCTGTGGGCTGTTTTCAGTATTCAAACAAGTCCGATTCCACTCGGGGAGGAGCATTTACAGTTTTGTGGCTGCTTTCAGAAACTGAGTGACAACCTGGATGACCACAAACACTGACAGGCCATCTCTTGTGTAAAAGTTGAGAGAAGTTGATTTGGGATTTTAAATCCTTCAACCAACAATGGTTTCCTGCTGCCAGAGCAGCATTTTAGGATGGCCTGGAATACTGTTGCAGACGAGGATCCAGCTTGTCCAGAATGACTCAGGCCTTCCAGGGAGGCTGCTCCATAATCAGAGGGCTTGCCAGCAATCCTAACGCGCCATCTGGGAGCAATGATTTCCTTAATGACGACCTCAGCATGGGGATGAGGAGGCTAACAGGGACAAGAAGCAACGGGTCTCCCTGCCAGGACACTGGACCAGAGGAGGTCTCACCAAGTACCAGTCCAGACCCATCAACTCCCAGGAATAATGCTGGAGAGCTGCCGGTGGCCATTCTCATGGCAGGAGTGGGCAGTGCATTGTGTGTGAAAAGGTGCCTTTATGTGTGTACATGTGCATGTACGGAAGGAGCAGGTGTGAATGTGGTCTGCATGTGTATTTGGAGTGAGGGGTGGTTAATTGGTGCCTCAGGTGACATTGGACACTGAGACATATTATCAAAGCTGTGAATCCTCACTGGAACTGACAAGACAGCAGTTATTCTGAGCTATCAGATTGGACATGTCATGGCTGACCATGCCACTGGGACTGGTCAGACACTGAGAAGACGCATTTCTGTGCATCTCGGGGGCCCAGCGTGGGCCGGCTCTCGCTGGGCCTGTTTCCCCGCCTTGCCCCGCCATCAAAACGACGATTCCTCCTGAGCTGAATATTTGGCAGATCCCTCCCCATGGCACTCCGTGATCTACACAGCCAAAACTTCCTGCACTTCAGACTGTCACAACTTAAGAGCTTTGCACCTGTCAGATGCTTTAGCAAAGTTAATAATCAAAGTTAGAGCAAGTAAGAGTGAAGTGTGTTTGAATGGCCCCCAAACCATCAATTAAAACATAATAGGAAAAGATTGACTGGATTTTTTATTCACTTGAAAAATGAACACATTTGCGTTGGTGGAACTTCAAGACCTTGAAATTGATAAGGCCGCTTCTAAGAATCATGAAGAAAGTTTCAAATGTGAGCATGTGTAGGCAGTGAATTTATATATATATTATATTTTAAGTTTTTATTAAATTCATATTTCATAATATTGTAAAGCTGTAATAGTTGCGAATATGCTGCATTATAGCGTATGCACATCTCAACATTATAACGGGTGTGTTGGCAAGTAGGCAAAAACTATTTTAGAACCATATCAAGTGCAGCCAGAAACATTAGATTTACACTGGATATTTACAGGCTGACTTTTTTTCATTTAATCTCAGTGTGACAGTATGAAAAACATTGTGTGGAGCTATAGATAGAGCAGAAACTGTTTCACAACAGGGGAAAGTGGCCAGGGGCGGGGCCAGAAGGGTGGCACGGGCAGAAGGTGATAGGTAGCTGGCTTGTTAATATCATGGATTACTGGATTAACATATCTTGTTGGATATGGTCGTGTGTGATGACAGCTTTTCCTGGCACTGTCAGAGAACCTCGCCTATGGGACTTCTTCTTTGCCGTTCTTCTCAGTGACAGGGTTTACATTTATTTAATTTAAGGGCGTTTCTACATCCGTTTATGGCGACCTGTGGGAGTGGAAATGAGGCTCGTGCACGTGAGCCCAGTTCCACAATGATTGAGATTGATAAAACAGAAGCAGGCGTACACACAGCTTTATAAATCTGACGAACAGTATGCATGTTTCTGTCTGTGCGTGCACACTGTTTTAGTCGTGAATCTACACAGAGTTTTATGCATCTGGCCCCTGGTCTTTAAATTAGAGACTTAACACTTTTTTGCCCCTATTCTTTGAATCTGTGCTCAGGTTCGGCCCTCCATTGAAACGTCTAAAACAGTACCTGAAAGTGGCTCATCAAAACCCTCAAGTAAAGAGAACATAATAATCTGTATTCCTACCAAAAGAAAAGGGTTTCCAGGGACTGCTGTGCATGTTGCCAACATTGCCACCACTCTGACTCCATTTTCAGGAGTATAAAGTAACTCTGCATTCTCTCCCAAAGGTATTAAAAACCTGCATAAAATGTTCTGTTACAACACTGGCTGCCAACCATGATCTGAGCTTTCTCTTTCCCCTGGTGCAGCCTGCAGTTGCCACAATAAATCTGATGTTACAGCAAAAAGCTGGGCCAGCCGCGAGCCCCCATGCACGCCCTGCTAATTCACATTTGTTTTTCCTGGCAGGGACACGTTCGGTACACGCCGTACTGTACACGTATTGGCTCCGCGAACAGGATTTAGCTCCAATTAGATTCAATTTCCAGGTGTCATGCTTGCGATTATTTTGTTTTGACAGAGTTGGGGTGGGAGAAAGTAATAAGCAGAAATGTTAAATGAAGGAGCTGGACAACACCAAGCACGGCCTCAGGATTATCATGTGCAGTAACTGGATTGGGGGTTTTAGTTGAAATTTGAGATTGTTGAGATAGATTTCCTCCTCTGGAGAGAAGTTCAAAGAGGGGACAAATTGTCTTTTCTTTTAAGGTAAACCACAGTGTTTGAGGGAAACCGTTGTACCTGCGTGAGTGCCTCTCCTATAAAGCAGGCTATTTGCACTGACAGCTGATGATTTTATGTCCACTCCGTACCCACCTCTCGCATCTCACTCACTCTCCTCCCATCGCACACAGTTTCTATTACCTTTCCTCTCTCCGGGCACTTGGGCTTTCACTTGCTATCACCTGCGCAGAAACGGCAGAATACAATCATTCAATTTTTTTTTTTTTTTTTTGGCCTTGGGTGAACACTCCAATTCCCTGTATGGATGGAGACCATTACAGATCAGACAGCGCACGGGGGAATGTGTCACGCTGGATCGTCAGCCCGGAGAGTCACAGGTGGACACGTGACAAGCCATTAAGTCTCAGCTCTGTCCTCTTGTAGGAGGGAGTGCCCTGGGTCAAATGGAGACGGTGACTGTAGAAGTGTGGCGGAGATAGACAGCGATCATAACAGGCCTAATGGGCAGGACTAATGGTGCAATGGGCTCCAATTACAGGCCTTTCTGACAGCTGCTCACCAACCACTCCGGCTTCACCTGCACTGGGAGCGCCAAGCAGCCGCAATGGCCGGCCAGTTGAGGACATTGTTAGCTCGCATGCAGTTATCTCCCCGGACTCCCCGCAGGAAACAATGGTCCGCTGCACACAGTTTAAGGGCCTCACTGTGCATGGAGGGATTTTTGCTGTATGAGTTGAGGAAATATTGGGAGACTTTTTATCCTTAGCCTTTCTTTTTTTTGTTTGTTTTGAGAGAGGATTGTATCGTTTCCTGTCCTCTCTGATATTCTTATTGAGCAACGCTGCATCCAGAGACACATCATCAGTTAGTTTATCACTAATGTCAATATGTCTGCAGAAAGCGGAGTTTGGAGCCATCAGTTGACAGCGGCGATACATCACTGGATATTATTTTCCCAGAGTTCTAATCAAAATATTAATTGTGCTGCTGTGCCGGGCTCTGCGCATTCAATCCATCTGCGAGGAGTACATTAAATAAAGAGTAGGTCCTTCCTCGGAAACCCCGCCCGCTAATGTTCCCCAGCATTATGAACGCACATTTGTCTTCGAGGAGGGCAGCTTGTCCTGCTGGTGAATTACTCTCCGGCGCTTCAAGAAATATTCATTCACTTACTGCCGGGGCAACCTGTCTGCTTCCTGTCCTTCTAAATGGCTGTGGATCATTATCAGTGATAGAGAGGTTTTTTCCCCCCTCTCTGTGTGTTGGCAAGAGCTTTGTTTACAGTATGTGTTCGACTAAACACCCTAGCTCAGCATTCGTGTTGATGGATTAAAACTCGTTACGATGGCAGAAGCGTTTTGGGCCATCAGTGAGGCACGTCACCCTTCAACACATGAATCATTTATGTTGGTGAGAGGCAGAATTGTTAAAAGGAAAATTCTGGTTTATTACAACCTGGGGGTTATTTTTATCATGTTGGCCATCATTGCTACTGGGTACACGTCGTCACTGCTACAGCAAAGTCAGATAAGACAAGAAACAAGAGACTCAACAAGAACAGTTCAGCCAGAATATCTAAACCACTTCATAAGGAGGTAAATCCAAAAGTGAACGCATTGGAAATGTCGCTGCTGACTTCTTTTTAGCAATGTCTCAGATCTCAGCAGTTAGCTTTGTGAGAACATTGGGCCTAATACATGAACCACTCGTCCAGTCAGAGTGGTACATACGAGTGACTTAAGAAGTGACTTAAGTCTTTCTGCATGAGGAGAAAAACACTTGTTTGACTCAAGAATTATAATACATTAAATCTAATTGAAATTGGAGTTTAAATGTGTTACCAGAATCAACTAAACATAACTATAAATAAAATAAACCTTCCTTAATGTAACATTTATTTTCTGTACACCTTATTTTTATGATCTACATCATGGCTTGCAAAACCAGCAAAGTTTCTATTTACATTCATTGTTACAAAAATGCATTGTGCGTATCCTTGAGTCCTAACAAAAATGTTAATGCATTTCCTTTTTAATAAAACATTTTTAAAGCTATTTTTGTTTTACATTTTGAAACAGGTATTGCTTACATCCATGTCTACTTGCTAGCAGTCTCCTTCTTCCCTGTCTTTGTTGGCAACAGGGTGAAACCATTGGCAGGAATGTGTATTGCGTCACCCGAGTGCATGTGAGTGCACATGTCTGTGCACGAGTACTAATAAAACAGGTAGCCACTCATAAAAACATTGCTCCATAACACTAACAGTGGTCAAAGACTCCACAGGGTACCTTAAAGCAACATTATTTTGGACAAACAGGACTTCAAGGTCCAAAGTGAGAAGTTCTTCTTACTCTTGCGTAACAATTTTGTGAAGGAAACTTGCCCACAAATGGAGCGGAACATGGCTAGCAGTTGTTGCTAATGATCAAATGTCACGAACACGCATCCACTCATGAACAGGTGGCATTCATCAGGTCAAGATCAAGATCGTTAGGTGAATCCAACAAGCCTCAGAATAAAGTAAGAGACATTTAGAAATACAAGAATGTTCTTGCATGAAGCCCAGCGTAATTATTACTGATAGGAATGTGCGCCAAAACAATGAAAATAAGTAATAATAATAAAGCAGAATTATCTTTTAAAGTGAGGACTTTAAAAATATGACTAGGTTCAGACCACACTTAAGTATGACTAGTGGTTACCCTGACATTGATATACCATGGTATATCTATCCCAGGGACCACAATACAGCATATCGCATATAATGCTTTTTCTATCCAGCCCTCTCAGTGGTAAATCTGTGTGTGCGTTGACCCGACACCTCCAGCTCAGCATTCCTCACCACAAACTGGACCTCTGCATGCCAATTACTCAACAGATAATATCTGTGGTGACTGTGTGACTGGAAGGTTCATTACCACATTGAACCTGAACCAGCATTAGCCTCTACCAAGTAAGGTTATATACATACTCAATATTGTATTTCAATAGCCTGACCTCAGCAGTTGCGGTTTAACATGCCAACTCTCAGAGCTCCGCAGAAGACTTCACAGCTCTATTATAAAAGTCAGTGGGTCACACTCTGAACAGACATTATTCTCATATTAAACAGTGTTACGCTCTCACATACCGTCTTACTCAGACCATTTGTTATTCCACCGGCGGCCGCACACTGCACACAGGGAGTCTGGAGAATCAGGCTGCACTTTCTTCATTCAGTTTTCTATCCTCCTTAAATTTCATTCTTAGTCCTGTGTGGCCAGGCTGGGTGGAAGAGGAATGTAAGTATGTGTGTTACAGCATAGTTGATCGTTTTATATAAAAGCTCTGTTGAACATGATAGCTATGTGATAGATTGTGTTATTTTTGCTTCTGACAAAATGTTGTTTGAGCTGCGAGCCTGTTTTGCTGTGTATGTTTTTGTTGTGGCCGTTTTTCTGTCCGTGGTGTCAGCCATCAGATCCAAAACAACACTGGGCTAATTCCCTGAACAGGCCTTGGAAAAGAAGCTGAGAAAAAAACAAACCTCAGTTTTGCAGGCCTCATTCCCTTTTTAAACTAGTGTTTGCTACATGAGGGACCTCTCCTCCCATGTTGCACAGCTTTCGTCTGATAGAGAGGGAAATAGACAAGTAAGTCTCCTCTTCCCTCCTCCAAGCTGTATCTGTTTTATAGTGAGTCTCCAGAACTCAATTTCCATGTCATTTAAGGCCTGGCCCAGGGAAGAGTGGTAGTCAGAGGTGTAAAATTTGCCCTTATCTACCCTCCACACACACACACACACACACACACATTTATCCCCTCGTGTCTTTACAACACACAGTGCTGTCGTTTACTGCCAAATCAGCTCATAATATTGACACACTGTATTTCAAAAATATAGAGCAGAAAATGATCTGTTAAGGTTGTTTGTTTAACCATAGAATTGATTGAACGTGTGTGTGTGTGTCTGTGGAGACAAGGATGAATACTGTCTGACATTGGAAAATGTCATTTTAGGCCGGGTAATGGCAGCATACCTGGAGGTGCTGCTCGTGTTTTATATACAGCTGCCTGTCCACCGATGAGGGGCACAGTCCATCCAGAATTTTGGTGAGAGCAGAGCATTTATATGTTGTTTCCTTCACTTTCCACACACAGATACAAGTACAGAAACACAGAGCGTTAGAGGGAGCTTTATCTCGTCTGTGCAGATACAGTGCTTCTTATGTATCTACCATATTTGTTTTTGTACGTTATACAACTCCCATTTCTTTCCTCTGTTGCTACTAAATATTTGACAACTGCTTGCGTACAACACCAGAGTCAATCTTAAACAGCTTTACACTGTACCTCTCGCCTCATCCCCTTACACTGATGAATCACTGCAAAAGCACCATATGCAAAATGTTGTTTAAAAAACGCTTTATTTTAACCTTCCCTATTTAGCAAGTATAAGAAGTATATAAACACATAGCCTGATAAATTGTTTATAACACAATATAGTATACTATAATGTAGCTGTAGGCAACATTTTAAAGGAATAGTTCAACATTTAGGGAACTGTCTTATAGAGAGTTAGATAAGAAGATTGATACCACTCTCATGTCTGTACAGTCAATATGTAGCTGGTGCCAGCTAGCTTAGCTTAGCATAAAGTCTGCAAACAGGGAGAAACAAGTAGCCTGCCCTTATCACTAACTAAAATGTTATATCTCTCTTATGTGCTGGACTATCTCTTGGCTAGGGGCAGTAACTTGAATCTCCAGTGGTTACCTGGCAACTGCTCTCAGCCAAGAACACGCACATAACGCCGGTGGAGTGGTGAATCGTTTTGACAATTTGGTTTTTGTACATTTTGAACAAACGGGACAAAACGAGTTCATCAGTAAGCTTTAGATGTGCTGGTAGGCAGATTTTATTACAGTTTATGATTTATAAACCATTTCATCATCTGTTGTAATGTAATGTATATTAATACACATCCATGTTATATTGTATTATCAATCATTACATAACCACATTATAGTGTGTTGAATTATATAAAGTGTTTATATAAGTGTTTATACTGCTTAATGCCAATCAAGGCAATTAAATGTGCACATATATGAATGCCAATCTGTCCATTAGGTTTGGTTTAAAATGAAGGTTTGGCAAGGTGTCAGCAAGGTGTCAGCAGTACACAGGAAAGGTAACTGTGCCACCAAAATCAATACAGTTGCACTGTAGGTACGATTCTTCCTGTTTGCAGTGTGAAAGTGCACCATTTCCTGTAAATATACGACAGCAATCACAACCTCCCATCCTTGGCGGAGCTAATTGGGCATAATGTGTTGTACTGTTGGCTTTAATAAGAACATGATATACTTAACTAGTTAGTGTCAACAAGATTAAAGAGACTGTTGTGTATAGCATGCTGGCTACAAAAAGCAAGCATCTGTAGGTGCACAAGCATAATCGAGGCAGAACCTTCCTACGAGTGCAAACAGCAAGCTTCCACTTCCACATTCATCCACCTCTCTTATTTCCTGTCAAAGTCACTCCTACAAGTCACCTCGACTCAACTCATCACTAAGATCTTTACCTACTGTCATGGTACAGTTCAGGTATGACTGTGAGAAGTGTGTTTTCTGATGGGTGTCATTTCCCTGCACACACTGATGATCATTCTGTGTGCTGGAGCTGCAGCGCTATGATGTAGAACGCAGTGTTCTCATTATGATCTGTGGAAACAATCAGGGCATCCAGCCGTCCATCCATTCATCCATTTATCTGTCCATTTTCCAAAATAACCTATTCCTGCTCACAGTCCCTGCGGAGCTCGTGCATGCATTGGGTGAAAGGCAAGGAAAAGCAATAGCAGCACCAGGCTGGGTCGAGTTTGGCAGACTTTTTGCCACACACACACATTCATTATGAAGGAAAAGAACATTTACAAAACAGCACACGCACAGTCAGAAATTAATTTAAATATATATTTACAAACAACCGCGGGTCAAGATCATGTTTATCATTCATGTGTGTGGACAGTCAGCCAGAGAAAGAGAGGGAGAAACTTCTAAAATGAGCAGCTTTAACTGAAATAATGAGCCGCCATGTTTGAATAAGTTTGAAAAAACAGCCACGAGGGACATATCTCGTGCCATGTTCGTGCCATATCAGAGTTATCGTCATTACCACTTTCTGAGTGTGTGTTAATGTCAAGGTCCAAACTGTAAATAAAACCGGATTTTTTTCTAAAAGGTCTTGGCACTTACAGTGAAGGGGCACTTATAGTGAAGGGGCACTGATGATGTCGACCCTGATGATGTCATCAGGGTCATCTCAGCCGGAGCTTGGAGAGGGCTTGTGAGCATTTACCAGACAGGGATGGTCTGACAAAAAATGCTGTCATGTTGCATTATGGGAAGTGTAGGATCCAGTCTTTTTAGAGCATGAAAGTCAGGATATCGAGACCTCTGCTGCATTGATTTTGACCGTTCTTTTTTAAATGTTTTCTTTTCTGCAATACTGAATAATTTGAGCAACGCTTTAAAAGGAGAATGTGCCTTGTATCATTTATTTAGGTGATAAACAGTGGTGTTAAATATAGCTGCATTTATTAGATAAAAAGCACTGTGCATTCACCAATGTGGATGTCATGTTGAATTTACCAACCAAGTTGGTAAATTCCCAGAGAAAGACAACATGTCATTTGTGAGTAATGGGCCCATAACTCTACACAATATAATTGTAAATATAACCACATTTTTGATAGTCAAAAACAAACCGTGTCATTACACAGAACTGAACATCATTTACAAAATGATGGTTCCTCAGTAGCCTTTTAGTCCAGGTGAGAAGGGTGCTGACTGCTGGATGCAGGAAAAAGAGATGCATGTTGCAGACATGCTGGGCGGCAGTGATAGATACTGGTAATTACTTTTAGTGATCTCATTTAACCCTACACACGCTCTCATGTTTAATTGCCTGGAACAGAAAAACACAAATCGAGGTAATCTGGTGTAAGGGGATCTCATGTGGAGAGAGACCTGAAGAGTCATTGGAGCGGGCGGCGCTTCAGCACGGACAGGGACAGGAGGAGGCTCAATAGACAGGTTAGGCGAGCCGGCTCTGTTCTGGACTGCCCGCTGGACTCCATTGAGGAGGTAGGGGAGAGGAGGATGTTAGCCAAGCTGACATCCATCATGGACAACACCTCTCACCCCCTGCACGAGACTGTGGGGGCCCTGAGCAGCTCCTTTAGCAGCAGACTGTTACACCCACGGTGTAAGAAGGAGCGCTACCGCAGGTCGTTCATTCCTACGGATATAAGACTGTTCAACTGCACATAAATCTGCACAATTTGTACATACATTATATTTTCCGTGTATATATTTATTTTTGTCCCCCATATTTTTTATGTCTGTATTTATTATTTGTATATTGTTTTTCTTTTTAAAAAAAAATACTTCTAATTCTTATTGACACAGTGCTTGTTCTGCTGTGTGTTTCTGCACCTTTCTGTCTTTGCTGCTGTGACTTGTAAATTTCCCCGCTGTGGGATTTATAAAGTCTAAGTCTAAGTCTAAGCACAATGCCAAGCGTCGGATGGAGTGGTGTAAAGCACGCCGCCACTGGACTCTGGAACAGTGGAAATGTGTTCTGTGGAGTGACGAATCACGCTTCTCTATCTGGCAGTCTGACGGACGAGTCTGTGTTTGGCGAATGCCAGGGGAACGTTACCTGCCTGACTGCATTATGCCAACTGTAAAGTTTGGTGGAGGAGGGATAATGCTATGGGGTTGTTTTTCTGGGGTTGGCCTAGGCCCCTTAGTTCCAGTGAAGGGAAATCTTAATGCTTCATCTTACCAAGTCATTTTGGACAATTCTATGCTTCCAACTTTGTGGAAACAGTTTGGGGAAGGCCCTTTTCTGTTCCAGCATGACTGTGCCCCAGTGCACAAAGCAAGGTCCATAAAGGCATGGTTGGATGAGTTTGGTGTGGAAGAACTTGACTCGCACAGAGCCCTGACCTCAACCCCATTGAACACCTTTGGGATGAACTAGAACGGAGATTGCGAGCCAGACCCTCTTGTCCAACATCAGTGTCTGACCTCACAAATGCTCTTCTGGATGAATGGGCAAAAATTCCCACAGACATGCTCCAAAATCTAGTAGAAAGCCTTCCCAGAAGAGTGGAAGCTGTTATAGCTGCAAAGGGGGGACCAACTTCATATCAATGCCTATGAATTTGGAATGGGATGTCATAAAAGCTGCTGTAGGTGTAATGTGTAGGTGGCCCAATACTTTTGTCCATATAGTGTATTTCCCTTCTGTCTCTTCTGCACTATATAGTGGTAAGTTGTTAGAAGTCATCTAGATTGCTTAACCTTCCATATATAGTTTAGCTGCCAACAAAATCACATATTTTTGCCATGTGCCTAAACTTGAACCATTCCATTTGAACACTACCTTCAAAAGAACTGTGTAACTGTTAATAGTCAAGTAGACAAGTAGTACAGGAGGTTTTAAAAGTGGGGAAATACAAGTTAGAATTTCCATTGTCCATTTTGCATGCACCCTATCTTCAGCTCTTCAGTTTCCTGTCCACTGTCAAGTTGCAAAATGTGCAGGCTTCAATATCGTACGAGATAAATATAACACCCATGGAACATCAGTCGAGCTTTATCCTGCACTGTTAAACACATCTAGTGAAAACTGATAAAAAGTTATTGAGGATGAGCCTCGCTGAATGTCTGAATGTTGAACTTAAAACTATCACACCTCTGTATTTTTAGCCTCTAGCCATTTAGACAAATCTGCATCTTGGAAAATGCTGCTTTGGCTACAAGACAACAATCACATGAATTACATCTGATACAGAATAAAAAGTGAGAATCTGATGACTGTGATCTGAAGTTATAAGGAGCACTTTTTATATCACCTCGAAACTGATTTATGGATCCTGACACCACTATTAAGAGTCAAATCTGAATCCACTGATTGCAGCAGTGTGTGTGTGTGTGTGTGTGTGTGTGTGTGTGTGTGTGTTTCCATGTGACTGAGTTCTGACTCTGAGAATAAGAGCTGTGATGTGTCAGGTGACAGGTCAAATATTACTGCAAAAGTACAGATGCTGTTTATATTGGTTCAGAATCAGGATCAGAATCAGAAATACTTTACTGATTGCCGAGGGGAAATTATACAATATACTGGTTCATGTCCAGATTATGAATTCATTTATATTCCACTATTTTTTTGTCACATTATCAATGAAATTAGTGACTTTTTTTAAATGTGACTTTATTTTTGAATCTCATTTTGTTTATCTGTAACATCTCCCTCACGTGTGATCAGTGATCGATTTACATATAAATATCATCTGCAGTCTCCATATCGTATCCGTCTAATGTACAGATCATCTGTAATCTATAAACCTGTCTTTGTTGTTATGGCCATGTATGTCTAACATCTAATCAATTATTAATCAATGAACACACAAATAAATAGAGCAATTTGCACTCAGCATAGTATATCAATAGCCCATACGACAAACATGACGTTGCCGTCTCTGGATAGCCGAGATTCATCAATACTTCATAAACGAACAAACATTTGTGCCCAGTGTGATCGTATCTCTGCCATGAGTGATGGCATCTCTGTCAGCACAGGAAATTAAGAGAAACAGGAGCCAGATGGAGATTCCAATCACGTCCGAGTTTTTTTTTCCCAGTGTGTGAAGGTTAACAAGGACTCGTCAGCTTTTCAGGTGGAATTCCTGAAGCATGTTTGTGAATAGCTTTGGCATGCCGTGTTATCAAAGGTGAAGCATGGAGCACAGAGGAAAAAATGTTGATTTTTTCCTACCCTTTTGATAAGCTCGAAAAACTACAGGAGGGAAGTTAAATCGGAGAGGCTTAGGCAGTGAAACTGTTTCTGAGTTTTACAAAGATAGGGACACATTTGAAGGTTTCTGACAGCCAATTTACAGCTAGTGAGAGAGAAAACCTTACAACCTGGTCATGGACTGGACAAGGACATCCCTGCTCTTTGATAAGCTTCATCCCTTTCCTCTGCAGTCACTACTCTTATTTGTTTATGTCATCACTTCCCTGTTCTGTTTTCTTCCTTTTTATGTAATTTCAGTCTCCCAGCATTAACAGTGGCATCACTTACCCCTCAAGATGCTCTGTAGAGGTAATATGATGATTAAAATGTCTTTATGGCTTCACGTACTGTAAAGTGGAGTATCTAATCCTTTAAGCTCATTGGCGTCATTTAATTGGGGAGTGTTCTGCTATTATCAAATCTAACAGGCACCGCTAATCTATCTGCGTTTGGATAAACAAACTTTCATCTCCTCAAACAAAGACAAAGAAAGAATGCCATAACCTACACTCAACTGCGTTTGTTCCTTCAGGTCCATTACAACTAAAGGGAAGGTTCATCAGCAATATAGAAATGAGAGAACTTGACATTTTCCAAATGTTTCTGCATCCATAAGCATCATTGGAAAGGTCTGTAATAATGCATATTTAATTATATTCCTCAAATCATGAAGGTCACTGCTGGTGAACTCTTCCCATAGATCAATATGTCTGCATGGCCTGGCAAGTTAATATGATCGTACTCCCACCACTGAATTTCTCATCGCACGCTGAGTACTGACACGCATGATTTCTGATGAGTCTTTCATTATTATTCATCTGCTGCTAATGAAACCGCCACATTTGCAGGAAAAGACGCCCTCTTCCTCTTCTTCCTCCGAAGTTGTCAGAATAATTCTTGTTTTTTTCTGTGCATTCATAGCTAGAGGTTGTGTACTTTGATGTGGACACTTCACTGACACAGATCAACCTATCGCACTGCTTCCCGTAAACATCTCAAAAATAGATTGGCAAAGTTCTTCCTCTGTAGGCCGTGCTTGCACAGTGCGACCGCCATCGCTCAAGAACCGACTCATTTTCTTTACTGCAAGCGAAAAATGGCCGGTGTTCTCTGTTATGAGAGATGGTAGTTGTTCCTCCTTTCAATGCAGTGATGTATGATTCCTGTGAAGAGTGGGCATGTGTTACCTATAGACTATATGAGAGATCAATACTGCAGCTAGCGGAGCTTGCATCCAAAGTATAAATCTCCAAGACATCTCAAGACTGGAGCAGCAGCACTCTGTCGGAGCGCTAACTCCCTCCTCATTGCCTGTGATTCTCAAACCACCGCCCACCTCAACCCACTCTCCCAATCACACACACACACACACACACACACACCATGATCACCGCTCCCATCACACCACCCTACTTTGACACGGAGAGAGAAATAAGATCCAGTGCACTCCCAAGGTCACCGTCACAGTCTCTCAGGCTCCTGCGATGATACGATACACTTCACACTGTCTCGGAGAGTTAAATGAATCTTCAAGTGCAGACGTACAAGGGAGAGATCCAGCGATGTTCCAGACTTGACAATAAACAACATATCAGATGGTGAAAGAAGTCGAAGATATTGATAGCTCCGTCTGCTGAGGCTCTGTGCTGGAGCTGCTAGCGGGGGCCTGCCAGTTTTTTCAGATTCCCAACAGCATGGCGCGTTGCTTTTAAACCCAAAGTAAACTTTGGAGTTTTTAATGTCAACGGTGTTCAGCAAGGCCTCGAGGATAAGCATCACCCAACCTTAAACTAAATTATAAACCAGAAAAGAGGGGAAAGCATGTGCTCAAAGGTGGTGTTTAAAAGAACACCAGTGCAGACTGGTTTCATTAATATTTGATGCCTCAGTCCTTGAGTGCAAAGTGCAGCACATTATTTAAAGTCCCTAATGGTGTTAACTCCTCTTCTGCTGATGTGCATGAGAGCTGCTTGTCAACCTAAATCTCAGAAATCTGAGAATCTGAAAAAAAAAAAAAAAAAGCATTGTCTCTCTGTTACTTCCCTCCAGAAACCACAGCGCTTTGAAAAAGCACATTTCTCAGCTTCAGTTAGAGGTGTCTTATTACCTGAGCACACTTTCTCTTCCTTTAATTAAAACATTTTGGTGCGGCGGCAGGTTGGAATGGGTTCTGAAAAGCGGAGGCATACGTCACAGGGAGGATTATGAGAATCTAACATGGGAGAGGAAAAGGTGCTTAACTGTGGAATTACAGCCGAAATGAGTTTTTAATCGTGCAGTTAATGTTGGGGAAATGTGAAGCCCAGAGACAGAGTGAATTGCCTCCATGAGGGATAAGACACCATCAGGGGAGCCAAGTGGACAGATTACTTTACATCAGATTGCATCTTGGTAGAGACAATAGCATAGAGTGTGTCTTTGTAGAAACTCTAACCTCCACTATTTCCTCTGAAATAATTGGTATTTGAGGCATTAAATGAGCATCATAAATGTTTTGATAAAGTTTGCAAGTTAGCAGTCTCCAACTAGAGACCTGCTTAAGTTGCAACTTCTACTTTTTGTAGAATATGAAAGCCAAAGGTCACCTGGACTCATTAGCCACAGCTAATCTTATTTTAGTTTTTAATGCTTGCATGGCATCACTGCAACAAAACATTGACTGCCCCTTGTTTTTTTAGCTCTGACTGGAAGAGCAGGAGAGCTGAATGTGTTCCTGTTAATGAGATACTGGTTATCTCTATAGCACACTGCCTCCCACCCTCTCCCAGCGCTGCATTATTGTGCATCAGAGAGGAACTGTCAGTGTCATTAGTATTGAAAGAAGGTAATGGAACAGAGCCTACCAAGTTTCATGAGGGCTTACCATGACCCAGTAGGAGTAATAGGCCTGGTTGGAGAGGTCTGATTATGTGGGATCGAGTATGTAAAAAAAAACAAAAAAACTGAAAATGAAAATGTCTCATAGGTTGTTCTGGGGCTCCATGCCCCGTTTCACAGTGAGCAAATACAAAATCAACCCCCTCTGTCATTGGATTTGGAAAAGTTCTCAACCTGTGACATTTTAAAGGATCATTTGCAGCATAATGTGAGCGCATGATTCAGAGTCCATCTTACTCGGGAACACGCCTCGCTCATGCATAAATGGATGATGAATACTGGCCGTGATTACAGATTCATCTTTCATTGCTCCGGCCATAGACACCAAAGTTCCCGAGAGCAACAAGTCAAATGGCTTGTGTAATCTTCGGCATTGGAGGGCTTGTTTCCTTTTAATTCAGGCGGAGAAAGCCAGAGAGAGGGGCCCGGTGAATGTAATTCCCCAAAGCATTTCATTATTTCACTGTGCGCGATAACATCTTTAATTCCATTTTAAATAGGTTTATATGTCCATCATAAAATACTCCCTCGTGGGTTTAATTATTGCGGTAAGATAAGAGACGCTATGGGAAGAGAGCAGGGACAAAAAAAAGGGAGAAAGTCATTTCTAAAGATGGAGACACAAATTATGTAGCTCTGTGTCTGATGGTGTCCTTGTTATTGCTTATCGCTTGTGACATCACTTCCTGTAGCTTTCATTCGTTTGGCTTTATCTTGTCATCTGTTCAGCGCAGACAATGGAACTGCAGCATCTGCTATGAGCCTGACACAAAGAGGCTTATTACGGCAAGATTAAGTGTAATCTGAAATTTTCCTGTTTCAAGGGGCTTTTGACACCTTCACAACACTGTAGATGTTACCAGCACCCCATTTTAACTATGAATACATTCACCTATGCCTACTTTGTCCGTGGTGCTTTTGTACATTATGCACGGTCAACACATAAGCATGACATTTTGCAGCGATTACAGAGAGCAGCTCTCTTCGGTCCTGTGCACATGTACTCCGTTTCCTTTTTCACCCTGTTTTTCTTGCTCTCTCACCCCAGGAAGACACACACATGCATACACATGATATATATTTGCCTACACAAACACACACATCCTCACACGACCAACAGCCTTCTGAAGCCTCTTCTCTGTCTCTGAGGAGCTGTCACCTTCAGACCAGACGCTCGCTGGCTAAAAATTGCTATGTCAACCATAAAATTACCTTAAAGTCAAATTCATTTCGACTTCTTGGAAATTCTATTCCAGCAAGCACAAATTCTATATTTTTCCTTTTTTATCCTCCTTCCTAAAAATGGAAAAACAACTGGTGGTTTGAAGCCTGAGGAATGCGCTGCGTGGTAAAATGGGTAATCTCTTAATCTGCCTTCTTATCCGCCTATGATGTGTTTTTCTGAACTATTCTCGCTTGACTCGCGGTAACCTCCATCACTCCCACGTACTCTCTAACAGTTAGGTAAGCTGCGTTTACCACTTCATCTGCTGCAGGAAATGATCACCTCTGAGAGTCTGCCTGGAGAGACAGAACTGAGATATACTTCTTAAACTTCGCCGCCAAACTAAGCTGCTGTTAGAACAAAAGAAGTCAGTGAGCACGATTCCTCTGTGAAACAATACCTGCAGTGACTCTTTCCGGCTCTCCGACAATCTTAATCAGATCTTAAACCAGAAGGAGCCGTGGAGAGTAGGAGAGCCTCCACAACTAAATAACTATATATAGATGAAGTTCTGTACTTGCAAAAGGTTACAATTAACAGTGAATATAGTCTGAAGTTTGAATTCCCCTGACTGTATTGATTAGGTGTCAGTTGAAGTCAACAATACTGATGGGAGCTTTATTCCAGCACTTAATGAATGATGTTTTATTAATGGCCATGTAATAAGATTACCTTTATCTCAATGAAAGCCATCAATCTTTGCCCCCTGCTGTGAACACTCATTAAGCTCCGTATAGATCTACCTCTCTAAATCTATGGAGGACCTACAGAGCTCTGTATCCTGCGTGAACACAAAGCCGCTCATTTACTAATTTAAAAACAAAACCAGTGATTGGTGAAAGATTTTATAAATGAATACATATATCGGTCAATAAATCAGTTTGCAAAGTTATTTATCAATCGATTAAATAAAAAGCAAGTTAATTCATTCAAAATCAATTAACGTGTACATATAAAGTGAAATGTGTTGTGTTTTGATTTATCAATTGGTTCCCTATTGACTCTTTTACCATTTAGCAAACATGTCACATGGTATGAAATCTATCATTGTATGTGCAGCAAAATGAAGAACCTGCCATAATTGTACCACAGTACAATAACATCACTCATTCATTTGTAACACTTTGCAAATTACACTTTCATGACATTTGATGTGCATTTCAATGATAAAATATTATCCTATATCTGAATGCACTTAATTGACATTGGTGCCCCATATGTAATGGTGTCATTTCGGTTTGTTAGGGACAAGGGTTTTGTGCATTTTATACCCTCTGGACTTTGTGAAGTAATTCCAGTGTTATAGTTTCATGAGCGGAGATTAAGATAGCTAAAGATTTTAAGGCTGTAGTTTCCACAAAATAATTTTATAGCAACAATTTGATCAGAGTAAGTGGTGTGGGCTTCTATAACACAATGACGCCTGTTGAGTGATACACTGGGACGTTTACAGGGGCCAAGTCAATACAAACAGTTCCACTTGATCAAAAGCCATGTGACCATAAAGCCAGTATATTTGCTATACAGAATACATTACAGCCTCTGCTGCGCCAGCTCAAACTAAATCATTTGAGAGATTTAGTTTCAGGTTACCACAAATATATTAACTGCTTGCTCCACCACGACCTTTAACCTGAAATACAGGTTTCACTGATGCGTTTTCATCGATGTCGGCGTTAAGAAAATACGTTCCCAAATCCTCCAGGTATCGGGGCCAGTCTCGGATTGGTTGAAAGAGTGGATGAAAGTGGTTGGCTGACAGCTCTGCTGAGGTTTGTTTTCTGCATCCAGTCTCACTGTGTTTCAGCGGTGTATTGCACAGGGGCTGCTAGTGGTAAAACCATCTGAAACAATGACAGCCCCTCCCCCTCTCCCGCTTCATCTATCAGAGGCTTGACACAGGTCGGAGAGATTGATCTCTCTTTCACGTGGGCCTGACACCCTCCGAGCTCTAGCGAGGCTTGTTTAACAAACGCCATCCCCTCTGCCAATAAAAAGCACCTTTTTCCCCCCTAAGGCACCTCACAGGGCAGCGCTCGGCGTATATATTAGCCATAACTTTTTTTAAAAGCAGGATTTATAGACCCCACAGTGGGGATATATGACAGACCATGGTGAATTAATTATTCCAAAACAATTTGATATATCTGATTATTAATTCTGGGACACAAGCTCGCTTAGAGCAGAGACTGCTTGTAAAGGTTGGATTTATCATGTTGACATTTTGCTACAGCCAATGCTCTCTCGCTCGCTCTCTCTCTCACACAATGCAGTTGTTCAAAGCTCTGCCCTACAGTTTTTTTTCCTGCTGCACAAAGTGGCAGAACACAAATATGCCCTTTTCATCTGTCTTCTGCCTCTTTCTCAATGAGAAAGCTACGGATGTTTTAGTAAGAGATTACAGCGAGCACACAAACATATTGCTCGCACACACCGGCTGCTGACAAGCGTTCTCTCTACTGGTGTGCCATGCATGGCGGAGCACGCAAATGAAAGGTCAGGCCCATCAACATCCATCTCCCCCCCTCAAACGGCAGAGACATCAGCCTAATCCAGCTGTACGAACAAACAACAAAGATGCGAGAAAGGAAGAACTCCAGTAGATGCATCAATCTGAAGGCATTAGAGAAGGTTAAGCCCCTCAGTTTGTTCAGCAAGCACTCGACAGCAGCTATGCACTCTTGACTAAAATGAATGCAACAAAGAAAAATGTTAGCGTCCAGGTTGCATTCTGTTACTTTTAGAAGGTTACACTGAATATGTGCAACACCGTCTACAGCTTTAAGCTTTGTAGTGGTAACCTAATGGGAGTGCACACAGGCCTGCTGAGCCATCAGAAGTGAAGAGCTGATCTCGCCAAACCTTTGACATTCACTAAAAGCCAGACCTGAGCTTTAGACCAAGCTTATGAGCCTTGCAGATATCAAACCACAGTTTGAAACAAACCCAGTGAAGTGCAAGGCCCATGGATGCATTACTGAATGGGTCCCCTGAGTCCTTGGGCCCCCAGGGCCTTGCACTTCACAGCTGCCGAGCTTCTGTCTGAAGTGACTGTCAACATTTCCTGTTTGAAAGTCAAAGAGCTCAATTAAAAGTAGGGATGAACAGGTCATGTTTTATTTGTTTGTTTTTTGTTGTTTTACTTCCTATCAATATTGAGTCTGTTAATACTGAATATCTGCCAACCAAACAAAAACTACAAAGTGACACAAAACAACAACAAAGACACACAAAATTACTACAAAGAGACACAAAATTACTACAAAGAGACACAAAACTACAACAAAGTGACACAAAATTACTACAAAGAGACACAAAATTACAACAAAGTGACAGAATTACTACAAAGAGACACAAAACTACAACAAAGTGACAGAATTACTACAAAGAGACACAAAATTACAACAAAGAGATGCAAAATTACTACAAATGACACAGGTGCATCTCTTCCAGTCTTGAGGTGTTGCTCCTATGTAGGAGGGGTGGGGGGACTTTTACATGTCTCTGCCCAGGGGCACACTTTCTCATAATCTTTCCATGGCAAGGCTGGACTGTTACCTACACAGACACATTCCAACATGACATGTGACCTTGAAAATGAATTTCAGCCTTTGCTAGTGTACCATTAAAGCCAGCCAAAACACACACAATAGCCATTTCCCCAAGCTCCGAGTTTCATTCCACTTTGGTTCCCTCAGTTCTATTTTGGCAGGCTCTGTATGTGCCCTTGATGTGATGAGAAATGTGAATTTCTACACAGGACATATAGCATATAGCCTTGTGCTGCCCTCTGGGACACACTGCCTCATAGTCATAATTTACATCCCACTTGAAACATTTTTCTCTGTCCTCTCTGCAGCTTGTTTTTCCACATACTCCCTTGCACATGAGCTGACTAAAAGCACTGTCATTACTCCATCACGCTCTTAAAGCGGTGTATCTGACCCATTAGAGTGGGCTGGTGGGAGAAGCGCTGCGAAATAATGATCACTAAGAATTCTATAAAAAGAAAACTGGCGTGAGCATTTGTTAGTCACAGTGGAGGAGCGATTAAGGCAGGCTGATTGAAAGTGTCCCGTGTGAGCAGACGTGTCAGACTCTGAGAAAGTTTTTGCGATCGGCGTAATGGGCCAAATATCTGCTCCGCTTGGCTCCTCTCTCTCCTCCACTCCGCGACGCTTTGCTCAATTAATCCAGAGCCTCTAAATGACCCTCGAAGGTGACTCGCTAGATAAGTGCAATTACACTGGAAACAAGGGTGCTGCCAATTAGTCCTCAAGTCTCCCTCCATCTTTGCGACGGAGGCTGAGCACGTCCCATCGGGTCGGCCTGTTTGTGACTTCATTAGCAGGCTTCTAAAAGGGGAAAATGAACGCCTGGCCTAGATCACACTTCTGTGCGTAGGGATCAACACCGCATAGGATGTGTTTGTCCTTAGATGTCCGGGAATGGCAGAAGAGGCCGGGAACGTGGCAAGGAGGCAAAACCTTGGAAGCATTTCCCTGACACCCTGATATCTCAAACTGTCCTTACAGATCCGGTGATATTTCTGCGCGGCGGCAGCAGTTTACAGGCTTTTAGGCAGAAAGACCCAGGGGAAGCCAGACGGATGTCTGAGTTTATCATGCCAAGGAGTGATGATGATGGTGATGATGATAATGCATCAAGTGACAGCAGAGAGGTGGTCTCACTCCTCATCCTTCCTCTCTCTCTGTAATGCCCCTTTGCTTGTTTCTAATTGCTATCCCATTGTTCCTTCCTGAGCAAATTGTTAATGAGAATTTCCTGCTATGTAGACGTCAGGGGCACAGTCACTTGTTGTCTGCCAGCACAGAGTCTGTGAGTAATGGGTGTGACTAATGCTGCTTGGCAGCTTCCACTCTCGTCCCTCCCTGCCATCTGTCCCCTGCCACCCCTCTGGGTGCACTGGGGTGCTCTCAGCAGGTCTCAGTAATCATACACACACTCACTCTACACACACACGCACAAGCAAAGATTTCAGAAATTATGTTTTCCAAATCTCTGAGTTTCTCACACACTGTGCCTCTGTATCATATGAGACTAACAACTAATTATTTTCCTTGAAATGCAACCACTGGAACTCTGCAGTGAGCATGTGCATGTTTTAGGACTGTATCAGTTTCAAGTTCATGTACGGAGAACAGACCACTCACTCTCCTTTAGAATAACAGACAGAGTAACCCTAATGATCGAAGAATTCTACTTTCTGCCTTAAAGAATTCACATCCCCCTCGAATATTCGTCGGTATTCCTGCTTAACTGCTTTCCATTTGTGAAAAAGAAACACACCTTCCATGTGGCGATGCAATGGCAAATGAGATGTGTGAGTGAGTGTGGAGGATAAATGTATCCAGGATGTCAGTGCTGACTTAAGATAGGGAGAAGCAGAATCTCATTACAGGGGCCCCTGGACCTGCCCCTGCAGCCAAGTGAATCACTCTGAGTGACTTTAAATTGGTGTCCAATGAAGTAGGAATTGATCCTTGGCCCTGTTCTGGTTCTCTGAGGCGGTTTTGGACTGTAATCTTCGGAAGCTGCAGCTTTGATGGATTTGTGGCATCTGTTTAGTTTCCATACATCTGAGGTCAGTTTATAGTTGCAGAGGAACATATTTGCTCTAGAGGCGTTAACCTTGACGGATTATTCCTTGTGTGCTATTTGCTATTTTGAATGTTTATGTAGCAAATTACTGGACATACTCACATGATCAGCATATACAACAATATGAGTAGTAGGCCAGGGTCTTGGCACTGCACTCATAGCACTTAAGTAGAGCTATCACTGGGACTTCAGTTTGCGCTGCTGCTGGTAAGGTGGGAGTGTTTGTCACTGTCTGAATAGCCAGAGGCATAGTCACTCTCATTCTGCCTGCCAGTCATTAAATGAAAGGAGCTTTGGCTGGGAGACTGTCGCCCCCCAAAATTAAATTGCCCGTTATTAGCTTTCAGCTGTTCTATGCATGTTTTTAGATAGAATAGGCCGTCTTTATGCTCTCCAAGCCTACTAACATAAAAGACTGAATTAAATTTTAGGGCCACATCGTGCATTGAACCTGATTGTGGGTGCAGGTATTACAGTAATCTGTAAAATACTCGTAAATGTGCTGCAGTTGTAAGGATTTGGTTGCTGCTAATGTACATTATTTAGTGTTATTTTGCAGAGTGAAAAGTACTTAATTATTTAAGTACCAACCACCAGAATGGATAACAGCTGCTAAAGCCAGTCCGTTTAAAAGAACAAGGTCAACTCTATCAGGTTTCAATAGGGTATTGATATCGGGTAGAGACTTTGTTGAAATGTACTGAATGCAGTCACCAAACTGTGACATCCCATGATGCACTGCTGCCAGCCAGATGTAAAAACAGCACTTAAAATACAAAAGATAGGGAGGCAAATAGGGAATTATGTTCATTACTTGACATGATATTGAACCTGTACTCTTAAAAACATTCTCCTTCATTCTCATTGAACTTCTCACACGCTGATATACAGTCCATACACTGCGTTTTTGCTCCACCTTATGAGCAACACACAGACTCAGCCATGCATCAAGAAATGGATTTGCTATGGATATTTTCAGGGTCACTCTGTTGGTCCATAATCTCATTTGGAGTGAATGAAATAAACATATCCGTGGGAATTGGACACAGTTAATTCTGAAGGGTGCAAATTGATTTTCTGTAGAGCTGGGTATGGAAAGCAGTTGTGCAGCATGAAGACACTCCAGTGATGAATGCCTCTATCTGGGTTTTTTCTTTATCAGGCAGCTTACAGTAGAGAATGGTAGGAATTTTAGCTCTTGAAATGGATGGACAAATGCTCTCTTTCTGCATCATCACTGCGTCATCACAGAGACGCAGCATTTATTTTAATGCTGATCTTGGCTCCAGCCTTGCATTGATGCAATAAAAATGTCAGTAAAGAATATCCTGTTCTGTTTTTTCTGCAAAGGACATTTGTTTTTTTCATAGTTAAAAGAATATCCTGTAAATGTGCAGCAGCTGAAGGGGACAGATCAATGTGACCAAATCAAATGTTCTGTTCCTGAAAACGCTCCGCACTAATAAAAACATTGTGTGATTTGTGGCATTGAAATCTGCTTTGCGAGATGTTTTTAAAAGGGCCCTGCCATTGAATAATCCACCATGGCACAGAGCAGTGACCATTTGGTTAATTTCACTCGACAATATGAAGACGCATTCCCTCACCATCAGCACTGCATCCCAAACTTATGAGCAATTATTAAAATCACTGAACGGAGGCTGCTATGGCAACTAGTCCAGTGGAAATGCACTTCTCTCATCACAAGGGCAATGGCTTTCATGCTGCTCTAACTTCTGCATAACATCCCAATTCTGTATTAAGATGTAAATGTGTACAGCAAGATGTGAGGTACAGTTTGTTTGGTTTTTTTAATACAAGATTCAATGCAGTTCATTTCATGGTTACTAATCATATGGCTGATAGCATGAAAAGAATAGACTATGGTATATCTCTAGTCTATTAAACAGAGCTCTATTAACCTTCTCCCATTCATCTTTGTTTTGGCTCCACCACCTCTTCATAAAATCGCCTATGAATAGTTGTATGTCCACATTAAGCTTTCAAAGACAGCCGATTGTGAAGCTGAAAAAACCCAAACGATGAGTTTATGACTTTATAATCTCTCTGCGTACACAGTCCTGCAAAGAAGAGCTTAGACTGGTTCCTAAGTTGGTGGAATCAATAGTAATTCAGCAGAAGCCAGAGGGAAGAGAGTTAATTATCTCCAGGTTCTCAGGTATAATTGAACAGATGTGTTTTGAAATTGGTCATCTCACCATTGCAATGCCAGTGGTAATATCCTCCCACACCGGTATGGTCTGCAATGCAGAAACCAAGAGAGGAGAGACAGAAGTACTGTACAGTCTTCAGGAAATACAATTCAGTTGCGGCACACAACAGTCCACCCCAGAGACTGCTGGAAAGGCAATTAACCTTTGCCTCCTCTGAAACACTAGCCATACGCTGCCTTAGACCAGCTAGCTTAAAACTTTTAACCTTACAGGACCTTGATTTGCAGCAGTTTGAGCCTGCTTTGAATTGAGTTAAGCTCAGCCTCGTCATACATCATTCATACCCTGAGCGTGCTTTGGTGGATACCCTGTGGTCTCAGCACCACCACAGTTCTCATCTGTGTGGGGCCCTCCAGCCACAGGCTGCTGCTGGTGATAAGAAGATGGCAGGGCCAGCCCTGATGAGTGGCATCTTCCCTCCATCACTTCTCCCATTTCATTTCACTGCTTTAAAGAGGAGACATCAGGATGCACTGGCCTCAGGCTGCCACCTCCACTCTGCTTCCATGATTCTCTCTCTCTCTCTCTCTCTCTCTCTCTCTCTCTCTCTATTAGTCAACATTAAACATACTGCGTCTCTCCAACGCAGCCGATGACGGCTGCTCAGAAATCTCCAGGTTTATATGAACAAATAAAACCTGTTCCCCTGTCCACACTCAAATACTCACAACAACTATGAGTCATGGGCCACTAATGAAAACTCAATCAATAAGGCAGCCCACAGGTCACACAATACCAAGAGACAATCCGAGCACCATACCTAGCTATTCTCATTCTCAAATTGTTTGGGTTTGCTTTGGATTCTTCCACAGTGGAAATATTGACATATATTGTGCGGCATGCTGTATCTTAACTGCAGTACATAAAAGAAATTAAATTGTATAGAAAGAAAAATGAATATCATTGATGACAAATATTTACCAATGTGCTATTGTGTGTACTTTGAGGGCTTTTGTCATTTGAACGTGAAGCAGCTCCAGCATCTTCTCCATACTCTCATCTTCTATATCACATGTCTAAAGTGCACATTCCTTGTATGCCATCCAATCAAAGCTATTCTTGTAATTGTCTACTTTTGGAGCCTTTTCCCGCTTCGTTGTGAGCAAAGGATGATAGTGCTTTGAGTGCTACTTCTGAATGTTTGATTTCTCTTTTTTAGGTGCAGTCATTCCAGCATATGCAGCACAGTATTGAATTTCAGTTCAATTTTCAAACATGTGACATAATGCATGTGTATGTAGCCTACTGAGGAGTTTGTTTTGAACTTAGGTTTTCAAAGTGGGGGGCTTCAGTCCTCCTTCCTTTCAAAACCTCTTCACTGCTGCTACCTTCACCTTCCTCAGGATCAAGTGACACTGATAAAAGCTTGTAGAGAAGGGCTGGTGATGTGTGGTCTACAGATACAAATAAAAAGCATGAGTCAATGCGTGGCTAATATACATTCAGATGTTTGAATGCACAGTGGAGAACATTTGAAAGTCGGCCCTCGATGTCCTCATATCTTGATGGAATTTAAAAAAGGAAGAAAATGTGTGCTTTGAGATATGACGTCAATAAGAAAAATGTTCTATACAAACAGTTTTTGTGTTATGACTTGAGCCAAACTTGAAAACAAAAATGAGCCTGTTAATATTATTATTATTGTCTAAAGTGTGTTGTTGGGGAACGATCTACATCAGCGTCTTCTTTAGCTTTCATGAGCTGGTTTGCACCTTCAAACCCTGCTTTGCTTAGATCATCTTCGACCTCTGTACTCATTAGTAATTTGGCCCAATTAATTCCCAATAACCTCAACAACATGTGCATATGTTCATGTACGTGTGCAATATGTGTTTTTCATGTTTCAGCCACCAGGGACCTTTTAACAGCAGAGCTCTCTTCATTGATTGTTTTACTCTTTCTTCTTTTATCCGGTCCAATCTAACGCTATAGGGTAAGAAAGTCTGATCTGGAAACAAACATTAGCATCGTGTGGACATGTGTGACTGTATGTGTGAAGCCTGGTGTAATTATCAGAGGCTTCTCATGTATCAGTCGCTTCCCTCTGTTAATTGCTGATACACAAACAAAATCAAACAGAATCCACAAGATGCATTCAGGGTATCCTATATCCAGACAAAAAATACAACCACAAGTATAAAGAATAAAAAACTCTATTTTTTTCTTCCTCTGACTCTCCCGCTCGTGGTTCCTAATAAGGGTGATCAGAGCTGAATGGCCTAACAGCCTGACCCTCATTATAACCAAAAGTAATAAGGATAAGACACCAGTGAACCAGGCCTCATTAGGCCTATAGCTGGAATACTCGTCAGGGGTCATCACCCTGGACGTCTTGCACTGCTCTCGACTGTTTCGCTTTCACACTGTCTCACAGCTACCCAGAAACCTTTGTTCTCCAGCCAAGAGCATCAAAATTAAATGGAAGGACTAAGACCTCTGTGGTTTGTGTTATCCTCTGCTCTTCACAGCTATGAATATACTATTTTCCTTGTACCCTACCTGAGAATGTACGAATGTGCAAGCTGGACCGTTATAAAAATGTTTTGTCATGCATTGTTCACTGGAAAGGCCTGAAGCCATTGATTTGAACCATACTGTCCATGTGCAATGACAAGCAGACATGCCCGTCTGATAGACAGGTGATGGCTCTCTGCTTCATTGTAATACACTCAATAAGCCACACCATCTTCTGCCCTGTCCAATCACCTTCAATTCTGTGTATACTTCTACTGTCCTATTGCTCCCATTTGAATAAAGACTGAATGAACCTGAACCTTGTTTCTGTCTGGCAGGTCAGAGACAAGGAGAGCACTACTAGAAAAAAACTCTTTATTTACGCACCATCAGCAGGCAACAATTTCACAGCAATCAGCTGTAGAGCTGATGGAAGAAGTTTAGCTATTTTTTCATGATTTTCTAAAAACAATAATTTCTCTCAAGCACTCACTACTCAAGCAAATAGCCGCCATTCAGAGATTGCATTTTGCGACAAAAGCCAATTCATTTAATTAGTGTAACATACTTCTACAACAAACTGACCTTGAATATTGAACAAGCAAGAAAATCTCCTATGAATATAATTACAGGGCTGCCTGTAGACACATTTGTTTGACTGAGAGCAGAGAGGTTTTTTTAATAAACAAGCCCGTACAGGGTGTATAAGTCAGCATTGTCCTGAGAAGAGGAGCTCTTTACTTGAGTATAATGATGTTGAGTGTTACCACCAGACTCTATCCTTGAAATAATAACACAGTAGTGCGATCGCAGGTCAGAGATGATACAAGGGCCTGTAGTTTTAAACCCATTACACCACATTGTGTTGAGGATGAGCATCACTTCAGCACCTACAACGCCATCATACATCCCCATAGATCAATATGATTACATATAATGCAGGGCTGCAACTAACAATTATTTGCATTATCGATTCATCTGACAATCATTTTTTTTCAGTTAATCCATGAATCATTACGTCTTCAATATCAGAAACAAAATGTGTTCAATTGACTATAATGTAAGACAAGGAAAAGCAGCTAATGCTAATATTTGAGAAGCTGCCATTTCTGGTTGAAAATTGATTATCAAAACAGTTACAGATTATTTTCATCATTGCAATTCTAATATAATATGCATGTACCATTGCTAATACTAGCTTATATAAGCCAAAATGACCAATATCTTAACTGAGCAGGGAAAGTAAGAAAAAAACAAACTGAGGGGTCATGAACATAAAGGCCAGTCAATGTTTTATTTGTTTTACTTCCTTTGAATAATTTGTTTTAACAAGAATTCCAAACTTTTTTAATTCGTAACAAAAGCATTGAGCCTTTTGGGGCCTATCGACTTAAGATATTTAGATTTAAGAATGTGATCAGTCTACAGAAAGCTGAGTTTGAAGGATCTGTCCATGGTGCTGAAGTTGATGCAAGCTACAGCAGGCCGGTCAGCTTCATCCCAGTTACATGAGATGTCTGCTTATTACAAATCAAGTCAGGTTGTATAGTACTGAAGCTGTTGGCTGGCTGCCTGGGACTACAGCTTCATGGAGCTCCCTCATTAAACATCCCCATGTGAATTAATAAATTAATAAAAATTTGAAAGTGAAAGTGTAGCCTTCTCCTATTTTACCATATTCACCTAAAGGTCTGAGGACCAATGTCATTAATAAAGTGGGTACCAGTGATTGATAATGTACAGGACTCTGTCACTGTAACAAAGAGACCTACAGCCCATATAAATTCTGCTTGAATGCTCATGTTGGCAAGATGCGCGCTTCGCTGGGTAAAGCTAAATAATCGAACGAGTAGATCTCAACACACTCCCAGAGGACCAAAGCCAAGCCTGATGTGACAGAAGTCAATGCAGGTGCTCAGTGTTGACACGCACTGTCCAATCAACAGCATTCCAAGAGGCTATTTAAAGACACAAACACGCACACACAAACATGTCTCGCTAGGCTTGTGGGGACTCTATTGATTTCCTAGCCGCCTTACCATGCCTAACGTGCCTAACCTTAACGTTTATCCTACCCTTAAACCTGAACCAAGCATTAGCATCAAATTAAAGGTTAGGTTCACAAAGTCTGTCTTAAAACGACACTCACACACCCATATGTGTAATTAAACAGTTTTTGGTTGCTGTAATTGTTCCTCCTGTCCATACTTTCCAAGAAGAGATCCCTTCCTAATGCAATTCCAATGTAAGAACAGTCCGTTTGTGTTATTTTCCCACCGCAGCTCGCGGCATGCATTGCCATGATGGTCAGATAAGGAAATATGTTATGTATTATTATATTATGTTACTTGATAGAAGTGTGGAAGACATTAATATAAAATTGACTCTTGAGTAAGTCTTATAAGTAAGCCTATTTGAAAGCTATGTATCAGATGTCGGCGATACACTCTCCAAACAAGTGTCTTGGGTGCTTCTCCATTATATTTCATTCGGTTTGATTTGATTTATCTTATCTGTTATCTAAAATGGCATTAATGACCACATAATTAATTGAAAACCAGACAATCCTGACAAATAAATGATTAATGTAACTGAAAAAAGTAGAATCAAAAAGTTATCAGGTGCATATACATTTACAAAAGCAAAGCTTCCTTCCATAGTAAGTACACGTTATATAAGCAACTCTACCCTCCTTGTCTTGGCCTTTTTCCAGTAAATCTACAGTATTTTCAGGTTTTTATGCAATAATGTTACTTTTGTTTACTGAAGCAGAAAAAACTTCATACAATTTGTTCTCAATTCTATTTACTTCTCCTCCCCCCCATCTCAAAGAAGTTGAGATGCAATTTTTGCAAAAGACCAGACAACAGAGAATCATTGTGCTGTTTTTTGTGCATCTGTGATGTTTTAATTGATTTTGGAAAGGACACACGCAGATGTGATTGAAAACACCAGAAAGACAAGACGGCCTTTTTGTAAAGCAGCACAGATCTGGGGGGGGGGGGTTCTGTTTGAGCAGAGAATGTTCTTTAATGTTAGAGAAACTCTGAAATCCATGTCAGATCTTCTGTCAGCCATATGCATATAGCATCTAAGATATTATGTATCCAAAGTCACCTACCTCAAATCCACTACCACAAAATGCTCGCTTGGATATATATACATTTTGCATCTATGTACACTTGACAGATTTTATGTTAGCAGCATGGTCGCAGATGGCCCTCCTTTCCTTTAATACCTCCTCCCATCTGCAAAGCTGCTGTCCCACAAAATTACTCTTGTACCTGCCGTTGTTTTCTTGATTGCTTCCTGTACCTCTGAGTTTGGCCTTGAGGTTAACATCGATTAGGAAAAGACCACACTCAATCTATTATTATTCTGTGTTTTTTTTCCCTCAGCCATGCTCTGTTCAGAGAACTATTCCTGAACCACTGGAGCCAATTAATGTCCAAACAGATGTGCAACGCCGAGAGCTAAGCTTAGCCGCAGGGTCAAGCAGCCAGAATCTAATCTCCTCAACAGAATTACATTTCTGCCATCATGGCCCCATACCTGCTGCCCTGTTCTCAGGCCATGAGAGAGCTGACAGCTTTTGCGTAATCACATGTTGCCATTGCAGTAACTCTACATGACCGGAGAGGAGCACTGTGTGGGTTACTGGTCACATTGTCACTGTTGGACTGGTGGCTGTGCAGCCTGAGCTGCAAAAAAACTGGAAAGCCAGCAGCGTTTTAATGAGGAGAAGTGCCTCAGTTGCATTTGATTCTTAATGTATCATATGATCATGTCTTTGATGTGCTTTTCCACGTCTTTCCTCTCCTCATTTTATTCTGATTTGTGTTTGCGGAGAATGGAGAGGGAGATACAAACACAGAGAAATGAAATACCTGAGGCAAAAGTGGGACTTTACACTTGAAAGTGGAAAGCATTACTTATGCATTAGGTATGTCTTTGAAGAACCCAAAACATGCATATTTCCCTATTCCTTCCCCCCAAAATAATACAGATCAAATCAATTATTCATTTGTAAATGTTTATTTCACTTCAAAAACAAGTGTGACATGGGCCTTGATGTTGGAAAAACTGTTCCTGCGGTAACCCACACTCACAATGCCCTCATTGGAAGTTTGTACTTCTGTTTTGAAGTTATGCTGAACTGTCCTACAGCATGAATTAAATAAACAGTGATCACCAGCAAATACATACAGTCAGCGCATATTTTTATCAATGTTAATGTTATCAACCAACACTTTATTGTGGGCAAAATGACCCCTAAAAACAAGGGACGTCAGTTCTTTTTTAAAAGGAGCTCAAGAGTTCAAATGTAGGTAAGAACTTACAGTAGCAAACAAGATGGGAATGTTTTGTAACCATAGCTAAGCCACAATTATCATCTATGTGTTTTTCAGTTATCATTCTATGGATTATTATTAATATGAACACCTTACAGGCAAACTTATCCAAAGCACACTTTGTAAATTGCATGCATCACTGATGAAAATACAAACATACAGGACAAAGTGCTTAATTAAGGTAAGAGAATTACTGCGTTATTAAATACTTTGAACTAATTAAACTCAAAACCTTCTAATTTTAAAAAGCCAAACAAAATAATCATCAGGTGAACTTTCGAAATTAGCCGTGGAAGCATTGTGCTAATTTATTTAACAACACCATCATACAATACAAGCTCCTGATGAGGTCCTGATAATGGTCTGCACAGATAAATGAAAATATCTGGGGTTGAAAGCCCTGATGCTGTCTACAACTCCATTCTCATTACTTTGGATGCTCTTGGCACTGCACAGCTTCCTGATTAGTGAGTTTTAATTTCTAATTTTCAGTGCTAAGGGAGTGGAGGAGAGGGGAATTCTGCAGCTGAAGCTCATAATTAAGCTTGATCCCTACCGCCACCACACTGGATGTATCAGACACAGGCAGAAGATTAAGGTTAGCTTCTTATATAAAGAATAGGTTGAATACCCGCTATAGGAATATATGTCCAACATTTGGACTGATTTACCTTATCACAGTCTCTATAGGTTTGCTCGCTGCACTCTGCATTTAGTTGCTTAGCCAGTCAGGATGAGGCTAGCCTTCTCCACCTATACACAGGTGGAAAAGACACAACTCTATATACTACACTGTATATGGCCATCCAGACCCAATTCAGCATCACCAGTGGCAGTCCTGCAATAAGTACCCGTCGGCTGTGATCCCTGTCAGCACAAGGGGCTGTCAGCTGATCACCACTGATCCAACTCATTCACATGGTTGGAAACATGATCTCTGCAAACCTTGTCGCTTGTGAGGACTGTCCTCCCATGAAGAATGACAGCATAAGTCGTTTCAGCTCTGAAAATGACGTTCAAGTGACAAAGAAATTATAACAGAAGAAAAAGAGGAAGCCAGGTGACCAGATCATTAAGCAACAAAGTCTGCGTATAAGGACGAGGCCGGGGTGGATGTTTGGGTCGACATTGGCCTTCAACACAGGAGACAGCTGGTGTCCCATTCAAAACCATGAGCCATCGTCATTGTTTTTTGAAGCCTTATTATTGTAACCATGACAACGAAGGCCCCCAAACCTTAACTCAGTACTTATTTTAACCCAAACCATGATCCGTCCCTCAACCTAACCACATTGTTTTTGTACCTAAGCCGAGCCAAACCTTAACCAGTGTTGTCACATCACAAAACAGATTCACTGTTCAACAGGGATTTGGAGGCTAACCGTTTATGATGATGTCGTCCTGCTGAGAGGGGCACCAGAAAACGCTTTAGAGGGCATGGACAAACAACGGATTTTGTCGTTAAGTTTGGAGGGATTGTTGCCCCCTGAAATGGCAGCCCACTTATGCCCCATAACCCCAGCTCTATGAGCACAGAACCAGCCACGAAGGGCTGTTGGTTGACATATGACTTCAGCTCTCGTTGGGGATTCATTTTTTGTTGATTGACTAATCCTCATGTATGTAAACGGCAATGGGCAGAAATACCATTACGAATATCTTTCAGGTCAATTAAACACACTGGAACATTAGAATATGATACAGGCCCCACAAAGATAACATGTACTATTATTGTTATAATGGATTGCATTAGAAAATTCATAACTGGTAGCTCACTGTAGGGCTGTAGGGCTACATAGGAAAAATGTAGGCTCATCCTGATTGGTTGAGAAAAACCTAGACCTCAGAGGGCTCACCTGTGTTTATATAGGGATGTAGAACCAACTTCGATGTACAGATTTTTACTTCACTGATTATATGAATATGGTTACATACTGGCATCAGTATTAGGTAGTCTTGGTATTCCACACATCCAGCTCAGTTCTGTCAAAAGCAGCTGCCTTATCTCTTATTTATTATTATTTAAATCACAGGCAGGGTGGAACGGGGACGAGCACCTAAATACCAGTGATGGAAGTTAGCAGATAAAGTGACACAGTTGGCCATAACAAGGCTATTTCAGTCGGCAAGACAGTTCATTTTCTCCGTAAATGTTTCATTCCGCAATTCATCTCTGACACATAAATTGTATTTGAGCCGGATCTTCCAAAGGGCTAAAGTGAAGTCCCTCCTCTGCAATGTTAAATGACCTCTGGAACAATTTGATTATGATGTCTTGCTGACAGACAGATTTATCACAGGAGTGGAGCCATGAAATGGATATGAGCACAGCTCTGGTGACAGGAGAGAAGACGGCGGGAGCGAGGGATGAGGGATAGAGGAGCAGAAGCAGCAGAGAATGGACTATAAAGCCTGGCTAAGTAATCCATTTACATGTGTGTCATATGATAAATAAATGACAAATGACTCTTCTTTTCCGTGGCCCTAGTAAGCGTGAATTATGGCTTTAAAGTACCAGCGGCATGTTAACTTCACTCAGAGCAAATGGATCCTGGAGGAGCAGTTTTACCACAAAACTGTAAACACTGATTACATTTATGACCCCGTTTGGAGCCAGAGTGCTAGACATCAGTCCTGGCGAGTTGCTCACTGATATTACCAATTATATTCCAACTCGGCAGGTCTAATGTAGCCGGATGTGTTTTCTTTAGCTTCGGCCTGTAAGCTTGACACATGGTTAACAACGTTGACATCTCTGCAGACACAGCACAGGGGACTTAAAGGCTGGATGAGCCCCAATTCAACACTGCGGCGACAACAACAAAACAAGCATTTTCAAAATGTCACCACTGAGGCTTAACTCCTCTATATTCACCACGTCTTTCTGTCTTCACCGATTGTCTGTCAGCACTTGGCTGAACTCCACAGCGCCAGGCACAATGGAAATACAAGGACGAGTGACTCCTGTGACATTTGTTCGGAGACCTGTGTGATGTCTGAAGTCTTTCCGCGACGGATGGAGGACCTGTGTTAACTGTGCCACTGATGGAGACCTCTGCCAAGCAACAAGTGTTGACATCATTCTTCTGCCTACACTTTTCTATCAATCACGTTTCCTCGAGTGTCTCCGCAGAGACTGGGGAGGACAAAGGTGAGGGGGAGCGTGTAAGGACAGCTTATCTGTTAGAAAGTGCATCAGGACAGGAGAAATAATTTGACTGGCTGTGACAGACCTTTCACTTTGCCTTTCTCTGACATAGACTGCTGTCAAACTGACAGTGCAGCAGATTTGTTTCCTAGTGGCGGGCCAAGGGAAGTGTCAAACCACTGGCATACAAAGCGGAAATGGGAACTGATATCAGGGCAAAACTGCTGTGAGTGTAGTAATGAGTAGGTGAAAATCCTCTGATTCATTCATCTTATTATGTACAAAGAACAACATATTTATGATATTAAAAACACAGGAATGTTGTTTCCACTCCTATATATATATAGATAGATACACGTCAAACAACAGCTAAAAAGCATCATTGTTTATTCTGAGGTCCAGATGCCAGGGAAGTCTGTGCGTTTCATTTAGATGCAAATAAACCAAGGAAATAATCCAATCTACCTTAAGGCCACAAACAACAACAAAACCAAATGGCTCCCATGGCAAAATGCAAACATAGTATCACAGAAACCTGACAGGCATGAGCTGTGTATTTGAGACCTATCAGTAACTCTCACTGACCTCAACTGAAAAATACCACAGAGCAGCTTCATCAAGTTCTTCAGCCCAACAAGGAACCAGGTGAAAAGTCACTGACTGAGAGGGACGAGCTCATTTAAAGAGGCAACCGACATGTTAAACGCAGGTCACATGGGCTACACAGCGTCACTGTCAGCTCACAGTTAATTATTGAACAGTCTCAGCAGCCAGCTTTTTAGGGTTGACCTCTGTAACCGACTGTACGCTAACGTTAACGCACCTGCACAGCGCCAAGCAGGCAGACAACAACCGGTTGTAGCTAGTTAGCAGCGAGCAGGTGAACACAGTGGAATATTTTGGCACTAAAGGAGACTTACATTTTGCCAGGTGCTAATGTTGCTTCATGTCTGTTGGAGTAAACAGGCAGCTGTCAACACGTCAATCACATCAACGTTGTCCGCATTAAATAATATGTCGCTTTTGTGTTGACAGCTTGTCGCACTGCCCCCTAGTGGCTAAAAGTCCTTAATGCAGGTTTAAGTAAAAGCAACATGGGAGCAATTCACAGAAAGTGTTCACATTTTTGAGAGCTGATGGCAAGACCCCAAACACAACTAACTCCTGTGGTTACTAATTCACTAGTTTGAGTTTCCTTTTGCTACATTTAATTAGGATTAATAAGCAACAGAGAACAACACTTAAATGACCAAAGGTTTGATGGTGTATTTATTCATTTCCATGTTCATCTTAAAGCTCACACTGCAACTTGTGGTATGTATATATGATGAAAATGAGTCACAGCAACCTGTAATGTCCAGTCAATTAGTCATGAATACTCAGCTCTTTTCATGTGACCAGGCTCAAAACGAACAGGATCATCCGTCCCGATGGGTTTTGAAATTTAGTGAATGAATAAGTCAAAAATATAAAGTTGAAGTTTAAATGGACAGCATTTTTAGACTCCAGAATCAGTGTTATGTCATGTCTTTGATGGCATCAGTAATCAGCCACATATTCATGTGTTAATGCTTTCTATGAAGATGGAGTTTTAATCGCCCTCCTTTCCAAGGAACAGCCTCTAGTTTATGCATTTCATTTCATTACATTTTAATGTTAATGAAATATTAAATTCTACGTTGGAAATCTTCTTACATGGGTTTCTGTTGTTACCTTAATAAATCATCATCATTAATCTTCCATTGATGAAGCCTGCATTTGAGTTAACATCTCCAGAGATGATGGTAATGACTTTAACTGAGAAATATGTTGCTGTCATCAATACATGCACCCATGAGGAGTAAACACACACACACACACACACACACACACACACACACACACACACATTACTGGATTTTTTTCTTCAAACAACTTTCATATCGTCAGTCTTTTTATGTATATTGACCGTGTATTTTAGCAATTTATTCACTCCTTCAACCGCTGCCGCTGCTCCATCACTTGGACATAAAAACATCTTCTTATGAACACACGTCTCAGCAAAATTAATGACTGGTATGATGCAAGTGTTTTGCCTCTTTTGCACAGGATTCTCACACATTTCTTGCATTGGCAGTTTTGTGGGCTTTCGGATACATTTGATTAAATGACTTAACCGCTGACGTGAAACTTGCAGTTGATATACTGCAGTTAATAATTGCATGTTTGTTAAATGGCTTTGGTGGCATTTCAGCATGTCATAGTGTGTGCCATGACGTGAGTCATCAACTGCATCAATCCTCAGGAAACACATTATCAGAGACCACACACACCCACAGAATGCTGACCATTTTCTTTTAGAATCTACAATTACTTGATGAACACTGATCAGTAAATCACCTCGGAAACTAAATTAATGCACACTTTGAAGACTACAATCCAGTGATCAAAATCTGCACTTCAAATCACACAAGATAAGTTGAAACCATTTAAAATAAAAGTCCTCTTGATGTTTCTATTATTGTTTCTTAGTCGTGTTGCCTCAGTGTTTTTCCTTCAAAGAGCCAACAGAGAGACCGCTGACGAGGCAGCTGGCCCAGATTTGGCTCCCCATGCAGCAGTATGATCAATAGATTGCGATTCATGTGGACTAGGCAGCGGCACTGTGAAACTGCACCCTCTTCACCCCCCCACTCCCCAGGATTGCCCGTCGAGGGAAAATCCGTCAATTAAGTTCAAAAGAAAATGTACAAGAGATTGATTAAGCAGGCGGAAATGGGCCTTTCAGCACTATCGCAGGTCATAACACCATAGTCCAAACACATAGTGGGGGCCACAACACTCAATCTTCTCAGAGGTGGTGCATTCACAAAAGGCAGTTGAACTGCTGCTGAATAAAGAGCTTCAGCATGTGTTGACTGTAACTCAGGCAGGGGAGCTTTTTGGGATGTTGCCATACAGTTGTATGTACAGTTGTATGGCAACATACAAGTGTTTCCCTCATGAACCAAACAGAATAGAATAAGCGTGACTTTATTATAATGTTGACTTCAGGTTTGGGAATTTGCCTACATCAGGACTCTGCTCATCTGTCTATTGAATTGGTTACAGGTTATCACAAGGCTCACACACTAATACACTATCCCCTTCAGCCATACATGTCTTCACCCACAGTTGAGTTTAATAAACATAAACAGTGAGCTGGGGCAATTATTTATGGTTCTGGGGGCATCATACCACAATGTAGTGTATCATTAAAGTATGTGTAATGTGCTTCCGAAACACAATTTGTCTCCATCATCCGGAAACATAATCACAAACTCTTAACTAAAAATAGCCACAGTTTTACATGCAACCACTGCTCACTATTGCATTTTTATCCTTAACTATTGCACGACTGCCTCCGCAGTCAAAACAAATGCTGCATCTGAGGTGATGCAAAAACACGAAAAATTAGAATAAAGCTGGCGAGTGTCGTTTTGTTTGGCGTGGTGCGAGATGCTGCCATATCGTTGAGCAGAGGAAGATCCTGCAGACATGAGACATAACCTGCCCGGGCTCTGACTATGTCTTGTCCAACTTAGCTTTGGGTCTGCCTCCCAGAGAGTGTGCTTCATCCACTGCTCACGCAGGAGGCAAATCGGGAGTAGTGGCTTTATCCAATTAAGAGACTGTATCATTAACAGGCCGCCCCTTTGGCAGTAAATTCCTGATTTATGTGCCTGAGACGAACAGAGACTTAATGCGAGGATATCTGACAACAAAGCAGCTGCAGAGCAGGGTGATACAAGAATGACAACATGTTGTAAATAGGAACAGTTCATTGTATGTATGTTTTGCGTGCTGTTTTCAGCTACGCTAGCAGCACAGCTGGCAATGTTGGGATGGAAATGGTGGTCGGGCCGTCCACAAGTTTGTTTCAAAGATTAGATATGCTAGCAGTTATTTGATAGATTGCCATGACATTCATGGTCCCCAGAGGATGAATTCTAATGACGTTGGTGATCCCCTTGATTGCATTCACTAATTCACATTACAAAGTGACATGTCTAGCAGTGATATGTGACATTGCATTGTCACAAGTTGAGTCAGGTTCAGAGGTTAGGACGCTCACTCACCTATCACTGGCAAGGCAAAGAGGCAACCTATGTCAAAAATGTGAAGTTTAAATTGAAAAGCTTGCCTTTCCAACCTGCAAGAGCTCCAGGTTGCTCTGACAACCCCCAGATAGAAGGGCTGATGCAGGTAGCTCAGGGGGATTCACTCTCTTGCTGCAGGGTGGGTGATGCCTTTTGGGTTGTTTTGGTGGCATGCTGGGAGAATTCATCATTCACTACCTTCCGATATGATTTCAGTGTGTCATGTATTTCATTAAAACCATGATGTTAAATAACCCTAACCCTATACGTTGAATTTGAAAGCGTGGGTCCCCTTCTTCCTGCCTCAGAGACTTGTCCAAAGGGAGCTCGCTCAGGGAGTTATGGTGGAGAGCCTCTTGTGAGCCAAAGCTGGGTGGTTTGAGATGAAAGGTCAGCAGATTGCAGGAGGTTGCAGCATGAAAGGAAGAGCAGGCCCCTTTTAACACCCACAATAAACTTCTACCAGCAGCTCACTGGGACAGCCAATCTGGACACGCTATTTTTGTCAGTCAGTATGAGGCCGTCAGAAATCATCTTCAATCCACTTATTTTTAGCTGCAGTCAAGAATGACGTCTTCACTGTGTCACTCCTCAGGACCTGTTGTAATGGCCTCATGGCAGTAGGTCACACTGAATATTACACTGTCACATGTAACCAGGTAAGTATTCACAGATTCCGCGACATACTTGGCCATCATGAAAGTGATGTGACGTTAAACTGAGCCATACATATTCTCAAATCTCCTCAGTGTGTTGCATTTATCCAGATGTAATCTTTGCCTTCTTCCACCTAATCAATAGAAATAGAGAAGGTAAAACAATCCACTTTGCTGGGCAGATGTCTGCGGAGTGCAGCAGAACATGTATATGCAAAAACTTGATTTATAAATAAATCAACCAATAACTCATAACTAATGTACCGAAGCATTCATCAGTTGAAGATATTGGAATAATTGATAAATCACTGATCATTTTTTTAAAAAGTACATTATCAGTCATATTACATTTTTGAATACAGTGCTGAACAGAGAGTACATATTTCTGTTTGCTTCAGGAATATACTACTATGCAATACTATTAACTGACAAACAAAAGTGTTTTACCTACACTTTTAAAGCCTACAGTACAGGTGTTCACTTATTGCGCCTGATTAGGAAATGTTCAGAATTCCATCATTTAAATTGTTCCTGTTGTACTTTGGTGTTTTGATGTGGGTGTTTCTTATTCAATTTGTGGTGATGTCATTTTGGACTTCAGGATTTTATTGTTTAATTTTATGTCGTATTGTCTTGTGTGTTTTTACTTAGATGTGTTCATTTAAACTGGATTTTTATCACATTATTAATCATATGAAAGTAGACATATGCATTTGTAGAAACAAATCTGAACAAATACTCACTTTATCTCAAAACGTTTTGACCCTCGGGCATCCTACTCTCCTGGACACTGACGATGCTCTGGCCTGGTGTCGACTGCTGTGCTCTGCCTTCTGACTCGTCCTGTCTTTTCCTCTCTCCTGCTGAGACCACTGTGTGTGGTGTCCCCCACCTTCTACTCTGTTGCATTGTGCTGCAGCCCCTGATGAGGGACCAGTAAGTGCGTGGGACCATGTCTGTTTCTCTGGTGATCAGCCGGTTGAGCTATTACTTTAAAGAACAAGGGTTGCGATGTGTAACCTCGGTTTGTGTCCTCAAGAACACAATGTGCAGCTTTGAGTGTATCAGGCAGGGTGCTGGTTGCTTGTATATGTCTCCCTTTGTGATGTAAAGTTTTGACTGTGCAGAGAAGTGATACTACATAAAGGTCTGTGCCTTGAACATGTTCATTTGTTCACCTTATGTATTATTTGGGTTATCACAATGTCTTTTTGACTATAGAGGAAAGAAAACAGATTCCTATTAGTCAATATACATACAGCATATTCGCTGCCGTGTGTCTCCCTTCAGTGTGTCGGCTGTACGGCGAACCGCAGGCCCTCAGAGAGTTTAACTGCTTTCAATTCCTACAAAGCCTCCAGACAGGCTTTTGCTTTCCATTTTCCGTCTGTTCTTCCCTGCGCTCTGAGTTCACCCCGTCTTTCTGTGTGAGTAAATGAATTCCCCCCTGATAGTCGGGGATGTGATGTGAGAGCAGCGATCGGGGCACTTTAATCTCAGAGATCCATCCTGGAGGTTTGTGCCCCACCTCGTCACTCTCTGTTCAAACGCTGAACTTCCCCACCAAGACGACAAGGATTACAGCACAGCCATTCGCTCTCTCTCCTTCTCGTCGCACCCCATCTCCCACCCTTCAATGCTCCTGCTCTTTCCATCTCTCTCCATCTCCCTCATATTGCTACATTTTTAAAACACAGGCACACAAAAGCAGTAAACTTTATGTGAGTGTCTGCGACTCAGACACAAAGGCCCATAATATAACAAATCTTCACACAGCCTCGTTCCTGATCTGATGAAGAACAATGCAGCTCGCACACACACACACACACACACACATACACACACACATTCATCACATACAATCATGACGTGCACATTTCACTGAGCATATTAAACAATGCAAACAACTGGAGATCTGATTATTAGTACGGAGCACAAAGAGCTGTTTTGATGTCATTTTTGAAAAATGAAATCAGTGAGAACCATGACAAACGAGGTAACAGGAGTGCAGCACTCAAATAAAACCCCATGAGCTGTGAAATTACGTTTTCAGACATCTGCACCATCTAAATGAGACAGATAGAGAAACCTGTTTATGAATAAGTGGCTGCAATTCATGTGAAACTCCTGCATGGATTTGCGTGTCCATGCATCGGCGTATTGAACTTAAGGTATGTTAAGCGTGAATATGAATATTCACAGATGATTTGAGATGTGCACTCTGAGACATACAGATAAAGATTCGATGAAACCATGGATGAACATTGCATTAGCAAGCACTTTCTCATGAGTGTTGGTAAGCATGTGGCAGTCTGCTAGTTTTAGAAGTATGAGATTGCTCCTTTTCTCACCCAAACAAGCTCGGAGAGGAGGTGAAAATGTGCTGCAGAGCTCCATCTGTCTGAGAGGTGCGATGTAGGGTCAACCCAACTGCACTCACTTTACTCCTTCTAACATTTTAAGGCATTTTATGATAATGTCTAATGGGGTTTTTTTTAGAATCATTATCTGTAGGTTTTATCATATTTTAGGCCAGATATGAATTTAATATTTCTGTGCTACGATTTAATTCCTTACCTTCCCAAAAGGTTACGAGGGTAATGTTATTAGACAATCAGGTAGGAAAACATGCTGCTATGTTTACAGTGACTCACCTTTACTAAAAAGATAACAAAATATGTAAATTAAACATAAATAACATTTAATAGAAGTTGTTGCAGACCGTTGTTTGCCGCCCCCAACAGGGGTGAACGATGCTGAAGGTGAATACAGAAACATTAAGTTATATTTAAAACAACTCCTCAAGTGCTGAGGGTGCTGGGAGTGGGTGGATTCTGTGATTAATGCTGTGGCGAGAGGGGAGAGAAAGGGGAAGATTTCTATTTTCAAAACAAATTTAAATAACTCACTGACAAGCATTAAAACCAGTCATGAGTTGCTCATCCTTCGGCTCATGCAGTCCTCTCCTCATCCTCCTCGTAGCCGCACAGTGGCGTTTGCTGACTGTGGGACAGAATCACCTGATTAATGTGTGGCTGAAATTAACAGCTCCCTTAGTTAGAGAGCTAATAATAAAAATCCTCACACCTACATCTGAAGTTATTATATTTTTTTGCTTGGGGGCAAGTATGTTATTAACACAGAACCTATCAATAAACGGGATGTGTGTTTTTTGTTCTGCACGTTCTGTTTCTGAGCACATGTAATTGTTTTTGTTTCGTTTATCATTTTTTACTGCACAATGTATTTACATAATCCCCAAAATGTACATACAATTAGATAAATCTGCCATTATGAAGCCAAGTGAACAACATTTCATCACCTTTCAGGGGGAGAGAGAGCAGCATTAATTAAGACACACTTAATTATGTTGGGCATAGCCTCACTTTAACTGCTGCTATGAGTTATGCAGACTGATAATGAATAAACCGCTCGAAGCACTTTACCTCTCGGAGCGCCTGTTATCAGGGAACGAGGCCCAGATCGGTGTGCAGCAACCTGTTGACATGGTCTTGCTACAGCGGGAGATGGAGTCATTTGGTTTCACCCTGTATGCGCCATTAGAGGGTGAAACCTGTGTGAAATCACACTGTGTGAAATGGAAGAAATAGCAGGAGTCAGACCTCCTCCCCTTCAAAAGGCACAGAGTTAAACTGAACCGAGCAAACTTTGCTCAGGTGCCGGCGGTGCTGCAGCTGCCTCTGACAGACCTGAGGTGTGAGGGCAGCGTTGGGGAAAGATGTTAAAACATATGACTGGCTGAAGACAAATCTGCTGTTTAAAGATGATTTATTGTTGGGGGTCGTCTTTTGCCTCTGTCTGATAGTGACAGGTGAAGAGGCAGACAGGAAGGCATGAGGCAGTTAACTATTACACAGCGGAGATAGCTAACATCTTACAGCTTCTGAGAATACAAATCTGTTGTTCAGTTTAACAGTAATATATCAAATATTGCTGTGATGCTTTGTGTGTACTACAACTCACATTCAGTTAATGCTGCTTTAACCAGCTTCCAAAATATTATTTTTCAGTAGCTTTGAAACTGTTATTAAGCCAGCCTGTTGACCTATCCAGGATTTTACTGCATATATAAACACATTTACATAATATTAACAACAATAAATACATGATATAAACACCTTTGGCATTACAAAAATGTCACTATAACCCATTTTACAGCATTTCTGAATGAGCGACCATAAACATTAAAATAATGTTATAATAATACCTCGTTGTATTTCACACAAACTTTAGCAAACAGTTAATGTCATAGAGACACAGAGACAATGAATAAAAATACTGACAGTAAGGCCACCATTTTGCCTCATTGTTTACACAAGGGAGCTAGCAAGTTTCTAACCATCAACCAAATGTGATTTTCTACATCAAACATCAAAACAAAACCAGAAAGGCTTTAAAAGGCCTTGGAAATAAGTTGTGATGAGATAACACACTCTACTAACCTGTTTAATACAGGAATAGGAAGAGACAGGAGACGTGAGTCGCATTCAGCAGAAAAGGGACGACTGCTCTGGAATGAGAGGCTAACAACTGATTAGAGACATGAGCATGGTGGAGAATCAGCCTGGAGGACAGAGGAGACTGTCCAGAGGTTTGACAGAAGTTCTTCATCTCATCACCCGAGCAGAATATATCCCCAAGTTGTCCATCACATCCTGATTACTGAGAGAAAGTGGATGAGAAATAGAGAGAACGGGGCCCCCGATACAGAGCAAAATGGGCTCAGCCTGATTAAACTGAGCATATAGATGCAAATTTTCAGTGGAGATAAGGAGATAAGTGAAGCCTAAAGAGCCCCATTAGAGGGGAATCTCAGTGTGAAATACAGTGAAGTGTCTTATCCCAATATATATCAAGTATGGAACATCTTTATCATTTATGCGTTCATTCCAAGCATACAGTTCTGCAGTGATCACCACACTCCAAACTGAAATCCATACAATATTTTCGTGAAATAAAAACACAATGTTATGACAACTGCAACGTCGACCTTTGTTAGATGTTGGAGGAATTGTTATTTTTGGGAAACACACTTGTTTGCTTCCTTCAAGAGTTACCACTCTCATGTCTGTGCGCTAAACATAAGTCCACAGGCAGCAGACGGTTAGGTTAGCTTAGCATAAAGACTAGCTAGCTACCAGCTAGCCTGGCTCTGTCCAAAGGTAACAAAATACACCTACAAGTACCTACCATAATTCTCACATTATATCTCGTTTGTTTTCTATTTCTCGGTGGATAGGTAGATTTTGTTGCCTTTGGACAGAGCCAGGCTACTTGTTTCCCTCTGTTTCCAGTCTTTGTGCTAAGCCAAGCTAAGCTAACTGGCTTCTGGTTGTAGCTTCACATTTAACGTACGGATGCGAGAGTGGTGTCAATCTTTTCACCTAACTCTCAGTAAGAAAGTGAATGAGCACTTTTCCCCAAATGTCAATCTATTCCTTTAAGACTGGCACCTGGACTGTGGCTGAACTTGCTGTCTGTGCGCTGCTATTGAGTGTCATCACTCACTGTAGCAGCTCGCTATTTTCTGCCTGACAGTGCCCATGAAGTCTGTTCAAACCACAGCCATCACACAACAGGTCATGCATTTTCTTCATTTTTTTGTTACGCGAACTGCAGGTAGTGGATCAACTTTTTGCAAATGGCTGATTCAAATTCATGGCAGGCTATAAAACACTCATTTGCAAAAGACACACATGGAAACAACCAACACTAATCAACGATTAGTGATTCAGAGTACTAGCCAATAATAAAATCTGCTACATAACCTTTCTGAACACCTGTCTATGCCTTCCTCATATATAATCAGTGGTAGAAAGTTTGTACCTATTTTTTTCAAGTTTGTGAAATTGCATTGGTTTGTAATTTCTTTATTTGTTCGACAAAATGTGGTTTGTTTGTTGGTCGTTTGTTTTGTGATTGGGTGGTTTGTTTTGTAGTTTACATGTAATCACTTTAAAATGTTTATTCATTTTATGATTTTTGAAATTGACTTACTTTTTAAAATTTGTTTCACAAAATTGCCGTATTATTGTAGCGTCAACTTTTCTCCATAACCTGAGGCAGAAGAAATATTCTTTACAAGGCTCGCACCAATATGAGGCAGATGGGAAAAAAGGGGAATTTCTCTGTTTTTACAGAACATCTTTTCATCCTAACTCAATTCCTCCCAATAATGACCAAGTTCATACTATCATGACAGCAGTATCATATTCATCAAATGAGCATCACTCAGCCAGTTCATCGTCGCACTGAGTCAAACAGAGGAGGGGGAGAAAAACAATAATGTTTCTGAGCTCTAAATTGTGTTTGCTGATAGCGCTACTGCTTGGCTGGCTGTTGATGGATATTACTTTCTGTGCCGTTCCCCAGGCCGCTGTGTGAAGCAGTGCCTTTTGAAATGAGCGATTGTGTGATGCTCCTCTTAAACTAGTTCAGCATGGCATCATTCATCATCTGCGGCGCTGCCAGCGGGGAGCAGCAGCGTCCCCATGTCTGTCAGTCACAACGGGGTTACAGGGAGAATCGCAGTCTGCAACCCCTCAATGCTGCACTTTGTACTGGGCCGCTGAGAGAGCTACCACATTCACATACATCTGAAACAACTGAACCACAGTGGTATCTATTTTAGAAGCTATTTCAAAAAAGTCTGCCACCCTGCATCTACCCTAAGATTTGCCACAGAAATTTCTCCTGAGGGCGGAGAACAGAGCAACAGCAATGTATCATCCACGCAAAAACTGGTACTACAACATCTTTAACAACATCTTGCAGTTTTTCAATATACTTACTGTTATATGAATGTATATTGAATTATGTCCATGTCTATAAATCAAAATCAGGTTAGCAAATTGGCATGAGGAAGGATATTCCTCGTTAACACCTGCTGTTTACTGTTTCAGCCAGTTTGTTAGTGCTCCAGTTGCAGGCTGTGCTTACTTTGCAGCTCTCCTTTTCTGCAGCACATCTAAAATCCACATCTGTCAACTCTTCACTGTGTGTGTGTGTGTGTGTGTGTGTGTGTGTGTGTGTGTGTGTTGGAGAGAAAACTGTTTGCATAGGGAGCAAACATATTGTTAGCAGTTAATTTAAGGCTGACTTTGGATCTGCTGCTATTGGGAAGCACTACCCACAGCGTAAAGGGCAAAGCCAACCTCAGCGTTTCTCAGGCGCATCTGAATTCTGATTTAAAAAAAAACATTTTCAAGTGACTTTTCACCACATTATTGTCTCTGAATTTAATGGACTCAACTTGAAGTGTTTCCGTAGTGCAGCTGCTGCACCCGTCAGTTTTCTACCTGCTGTATACGTGGAGCTACAGCTTTGTGGGTAGATGGAGAGCTGTTGTTGGCCATGAGAGACGGGCGAAATCCTAAATAAAACAGGCTGCAGTTTGTCAGTAGTTCAAAAGGAACATCCACTGTATGTGTGTGTACTAGTAGCCTACAAAAGACTGAAGGCCTGGTCACACCGGTTCTCTCGTCTCAAAGTCAATGGGTTTTTGGTTAGATGCCTGAAATAAGGTATGTGGTTAATACAAGCTTAAGAGATTTTCATCTTTTGTTCTATGACATTTCACTCGTCTTAAAAAAGGCGGTGGCTAGCAAGTGGCTAAATGAGACTCTAAATGAGGCCACAGAGGTTGTCATTGTCGTTAACGACTTCATGCCGAACACGGAAAGTCATCTACTCACTAGTCCGCCTTTACAGCCTTGTTGTGTTTATACTCTATATCTATCTGTCTATATCGCTATATCTACCTATATTCCTGTTAAGTTAAGCTTAGTGGTGGTGACGTTGAGAAGCATTTTGCTGTACTAGTTTCTGGCCCTGGTTCTGTTTTTATACCCCAAATTATTAATTGTGTTGAGAAATTGGGTTCTGTACACACTTAAATTAATTTGCACATTGTCATTTAAATTGTATTATGTAAATGTTATTTTCAAGGGAGAGACACAACCCAGATGGAGGTAGTGTCCACTTCAGAATAACTGGTATTTCATTTTCATTTCATTTACTGGTATATTATGCATTTACAAATCACTGATGAATAAGCTTGTTTAAAATAAAGGAGAGATTACAGTTCAGTTCACCAGCATAATGCTTTTTTGTTTGTTGTAAAAAAGACAAGTTGCTGACACAGTCTTATCCTGGCTTGATTATGGGGCCTTCAGCTCAGTGTCTTCAGTCATTAGACACAGTTAATCATGATGCTTTAAGGTTTGTAAAATTGTAATTAATTTCTGACTCACCCTGTGCCTTGTGTGGGATGAACCTCAATCCACACGCTGACTGAGTCACTGGCTAAGACCATCTTCCATCATAATCTTTTCTCTTTTTTTATATGTGTATATCTACTCATGACTCAGATTTATGAAGCTCAGTGTAATCTGGGAGCCAAGACACTTGCTATTTTTCAAACTTCAAACTGAGTTAAGTAAAAGAAAAATGTACTTTGTTTTTTATTTTACTTGGAATTACTTGGAAAGTAGAACACTTAAAAGTTATGATACAGTGTTTGCTTGTTTTACCACATTTCATTTACACTTTTCAAACTATGCCATGGTTTTTCTGACACCATACATAATAACGTAAAATATAACAACTTTGACAAAATAAGCTAAACATGATGGGAAGGCAGTGGATTGCCTAAATATGTGAAAACAACCCTCTGCGAGTAGTTTTTCATGCTGTGCACATACTGTACCAAGGCGCAAAAACAGACTTTTAATTACATGTACAGTACATATTCAGGACCAGGTGTAAATCTGCTACACATTTAGCACACAGCTCTGCCACTGAATTTTGTTAGTAGGCACCTCTCTTATCCCTCAGTTGGCACTGGTGAGCAGGAGGCATTTGATCAGACAGCATAAGTAGGGTTCAGCATCTATTTCCATTAAACTCTACAAGATGTGCAGTAAAAACTATATATCTGAGATGAAAAAGCAGCCAGATGCCATCAGAACCTGCCTGTAAAAACAGTTTACAGCTTAGCCTAAATTTATATGGCCTTTCTAATTTCCAGAATGTGATGTTTACCACATCCCAAGTAAATATGCTGTGCATTTTTACCTGCTGCAGATGTGGTGTGAATTCAGACAAAGACATCCCATTGGGTGTTGATTCTTGTGGGCAGATACATTGTTATATAGCTCCAGGCCTCAAAGAGCTGTTCAGTATCATTTATTTATGTATGCTTACGCTATTTTGCGTAATTGAAATGAACGTTCTTCTCTGCTTTACTTGCGGGGGGGGGGGGCACACAAACACAAGTAATTAGGGGTTCTATGTTTTAACATTCAGCGTAATTGACAAACTATATTGCAGAGCCACAGATAAAACTTTTATAACACGTTTTCATTTAAAACTGTTTTATGTCATTATTGCATTTCACTGCCGCTTCATATTTGATTACATCAAGTCTGGAGTTCAATTACTTATAAGGGCCCCCATCTGACAGCTGTTCTGTAAAGGAAAAAAATATACACACTCTACATCCTTTCAAGTTACGCTGTGCCTCTAAAAAAAAAAAGCACAGATGTAAACAAAAACTGAGGAAAGACAGGTCTACTGATGGTGTGATCGTAGGAAAAAAAAGACTGGTGCCCCCAAAACTCATTACTTGAATCACTGTCAACACCTCTTTGCAACATCAGACACAAGTAAGTGATCAAAGATTATTTATGTAGCACCTGTCATGAGCAGATATCACAAAGTGCTTCCCGATTACAAGGTGTATAGTGCATACAAAGTAGTAAGAGAATGAGATTTACAAGCTGTAAACTTGAACAAAAGCCAGTCTACACAGGTGGATTGTGAGCTGTGTCTAGTCTACAGTCCAGTGGGAGTGAGATCCAAAGTCTGGGAGTTTCGACCTCAAAAGAGCGCTCGCCTTTGATCGTCTTAAAGTCTGAAGTGTGATACACAAAACAAGCCCTGATCAGATCTGACCTCAGTGATCTCCTGGCAAGGTACAGCGCTGGAGTAAATCAGAAATGTGAGAAGAGAGAGACAGACGATGTTTGAGAAGAGAGAGACAGACCATGGACAGATTCGAAAGCGACAACAAGGATTTTGAACTGTTCTAATGGGGAGCCGGCGAAAGAACAGCAAGACGTGGGATCACAAATGTGGCTGCAGTTCTCTGAGCGGCAGCCATTTGTGAAGCACGACGCCGCCACCATTTGCAATCTCCTCGCTTTGGTGAAACAAGCACCTGGGACTCATTCACCCATTCACTCACCAATGGCAACCGAGCTGCCATGCAAGGTGCTGGTCTGCATCGGGAGCAACTTAGGGTTTGGTGTCTTGCTCAAGGACACTTCGATGCCACCCAAAGAAACAGAAACATGAGCAGCAGTGATCACCTTGTTCTTGTTTGGATGAATAATAAGCTGAGTGGCGTTCCTCAGGTGGTCAAGACAGAAGCAAATGTCCTATAATTTTGCCCTGGTGCTGATAGTAAACCTGATGTTTCAGTATGGACAGGGAGTCAGTATGTGAGACGTGTGTTTGATATTAAGTAGAGCAGTGACAAAAGTATTCTGCTGGACTACAACAGAGAGAGACCTCTGGCTCTCAACTCTTTGTTTAATCACCTCTCCAAGGGATTCACAGCACCACTGAGCCAGGTTAGCTGCAGGCATGACATATTCACACACACACACACACACACACACACACACAGCTTCAGTCAGTGACAAAACCTTTGTGCCACTTATTTGCACACACCATGTGTACCTGTTTTAGGTGGTCTGCGTACACGTCTTTTTCTCTAATGTTGGAATAAACCACATATGAAGGCGGAAGTGTTTCACTGTCTCACAACATAAAATGAACCTAATATGCAATACTAACGAACAATGAATTCACGTGGTGCTCACATTTTCACTGGCTGGACACAAGGCAGTGCCATGTGAGAGCATCACAAAACATTTGGGTGTCAAGCTAATGTAATAACAGAAGATTTATTCATTGGATCTTTTGCCTCAGGGTATGGTTCTGCTTTACATGGAGCTTCTCTTGGATCTCTGTTCTTGGCCCCTCTTTCTGTCACGAAAATGAATCTGTCTATTTCAGGTGTGCCAGGCATCTGCTGAGGTTACATTACTTATGTCACCACTGGATGTTGATAGAAGTCATAAATGAAATGCCTGTGATGCACACAATACACTCCACTCTCACGTCTGATTTGACTCACAGAAGCTGATTGCTTGCCTAAGCACTAAAGATGTTGGATACAGTGCAAAGCCGTAGGGATGTGGTACATTAGTGGCTGATGATCCCAAATGTTCATTTGCTGTCACACTGTCGCGTTGACGGATTACAAAACATCTGAACCAAGCGACACTGCGGTCAACTTAAATGAAGCGAAGCCTGTGAGTCCACCGACACACTTGCGTCGGCAGGCTCTTTTAAACATTTATCCAACACTGCCTTTTTTATTATGCTCTACTCTTTGGCTGCCATGCCTGCTGCCACACTGCTCAGCTGACAGCTATGTTGTCATTTACTCCTATCACTGCTGCTGCTTCAAAAGCCCAACATCCACCTGTAGGCTCAGAGTCTACGTTATCATCATCACTCCCTGCTGTCATACTCATGTTTTTTGCCACTTGCCAAACAAGCTGTGAACACGCGTTAGCAAACAGTTGCTTAGTTACACATCCGAGCAGTTACCGAGCAACATTATCATTAATTTGGAGTCGTGTTTCTGGCCACCTGATGAATGTAAGTCCACTAGTCTCTTTTCACTCCGTTTTTGGTCTCCATCAACTCCTGAGGTAGATATCTGGCTCTTTAGCTGAGAAATGCTCCACTATGTTCACCAGTTAGTCTCTAGTCACACTGCTGCGACTGCAAACAGCGCTGAGCGGTGAGAGTGACTCACTATAAAGTTCCATAAAACCGAGGGGAGCTGCAGATACAGGTGATGATTCTCTGCAGGTTCATCACTACGAGCAACACCTTTCACTGTCACAGGTTTTCACATTGTCATTACTGGGAAGACACACAGTGTCTCAGCAGTCCTCTGATTGTCTGTAATTAAACTGGAGAAACGCACATGTAAGAACTACAAGCAGCCCAGTACTTGAATCCACTCCATATGTGAAAATTGTCAAATTAATCTGATCATCTGTGTGAAATCATAACAGATTAACACTTGGGATCGATACAGTATTTCACGGGATATCATGTTAATCCAACATCTAACTATGTTAGCTGTAAAATCCATATGCACTCCACACGCGTACGCCATCCTGTGACCTTCAAACTATGCATTTTTAAAGTTATGGGACTTTGGTATAAAGCAACACATTGTTTAGTAAGTTATTGGTGGTGTCAAAGGCGTCAAATCATGTTCCCACAAGAAATCAATAACCACTTATATTTCTTCATGTTTCCATATTTTGGTTTCATCTCTATAATTCTGAAAACAAAGCAGCGGTGGCCTTGATTCAGATGATGTTTAGTGCTCTTTTATGCAGCACAGCTAATCAGATAGCTGCAAAGAGAGCTTCAAAACAAACAGACAAAACCGAAACCAAGGTCCGCCTGTATTCCGTTAGTCACTTCTTTGTTGTTTCAAAGTGGAAAATGTTTTATCGCTTAATGACTTGCACCTGGTGAACAACTGGTACGCGTGCATTTTGAATTGCAATCATGTGGAGTATCACAAGAGCTATTATGTAAGAGGGATTTTCCGGTTACATTCAAGGTCTTTTTATTGTGCCAGCAGACACGTTCACACATTCAGTCTCTGATCCTCCCGCCGAACAAGACCTGGTTCTCATTCTAACTCTGACCTTCCCTGCCCGACTACATGTCTCCTGGAAGTGTTCAATTCAAGCCCTATTATGCAAAACGTGAAGTTCTGTCGCTTTCTCACATGTTTAAAAACACAAAGTCAGCATCCTCAGCCTAGATTACAACTTTCTTGTGTATATGTGTGCGTGTGTGTGTGTGTGTGTGTGTGTGTGCGCGCCCTGCTCTTGTTAGAGAGAGCGAGCGAGCTGGAGGATCTCTGCAGGTGGCGAAGCTGTTTGGGGACGATGAGCGATGGTGTGTCTCAGGCCCATCTTTAATTCAGATGTCTCATGGTTCTGTGGTGGAGAGAAAAACAAGAGACTTAAAGATACAAGATTGATGCTCAAGTAGGAGGCGTTGCACACCCCAGTATGAGTCCCACAGCTGAGGCATCATGCAACGAAACAAGCGGTGGATTTGCAGTTCATATGTCATGCCGTATCTATTGACTGGGCTGTCTGGATTGGTTGTTTTATTCATGCATCACGTCAGATGCTCTCTGTCTGTGTGTTTTGTTGCTATGAAATATGGCAGGAACATTAAGAGAAAATGCAGCTGAAATAAATATTTGAGAAGTTGCTTTGTGAAGGGTCACTCTCGATGTAGAATAAACATGGCTGGATGAGCCACACTAGAGGGCCAAATGAGCTGTGGGTCTCGGGCTGACCCCCTCCTCCTCTCACTCTCACTGTGCATTGTGTCACCATTAAGGTCCCGTTAAATAAACTACACTCAAACACATGGAAGCTTAATTTGGAGTCCCAGAAGCCAACCAGTACTGTGTCAGTTAGTTTGTGGTAATTGTGTTTGAGTGATTTTGTTATATGAGCCACATATTAAGCAAAACATAACAAAATGATAGTTTAAATGGCCCCTCTACAAAAAGCTCCACTATATGAAAGTGTTGGACAAAACGAACAATATACTGACAGTTACACAAAGCCCAGCTAGTGCCGTGGAGAGAAAAAAATAATTAATAAATTAGTCATTTGTGCTCTTGAATGACTAAATTCTTTCTTGTCAATCATAATTTTTTTTGCACAAGAATTACCAGAACATCACGTTGAACAAAAGTGTTGACATTTTAACATATGTTTAAGGGACGTCAAAGACAGCACAATAAGCAGTACACAGGGCTGGATCACATGTTGTGTGATTCTTTTTTTTGTACATTTCTCATGCCCAACGCAGCAACTCTGAAGCTTGCAGAGATTCGGTGTCGTGCTCAAGGACAGTGCGTGGACACTTACACCAATAATCCAATATAGTGTCTTGTATTCAGGTCTTCTGACTTGAAGTGTGGCCTTCATTCAGCAACCCCCCCAACTGTCAAAACAATGACATCTCTCAGAGGACGAAGGGAAGTGTAAGGAGTGGTATGAATGGAGAGAGACGACAGGTGCTTGAATTAATTGTGCTCACAGCTGTTCCCGTGCCCCCCCCTCGAGACAGCACAACTGAGATAATCAAAGGCAAAGGAAGCACGAACAGTAAGAAACACAAATCAGAACAAAAGGTTACGTGTTCTCATTTGCCTGTTTACCTGATTCCTGCCAGCGTCAGGTCTGGAATTCACATATATTCACATCTTGGCATGTAAATAATGATAATAACAAGGGATAGTGTACCTTTTTAATCTTCTCTAAAGGCTTCTGAAGACACCGTCAACTGGTGTTTTTGTCCTGATTTCTTTGCAGAGATTTCTGGTTAATCACAGTACCAACTACTGTGAGGTGCCTTGCCTTCATTTTAATACAGTTTAAAAATTCTCTTTCTCTGCTTTTTCCTTTGTTTCTTTGTTCAACTGTTGCTGTTGTTGCTCAGACAAAGATGAAAGCTCCCATAAAGTAGAATCACTGCTATGATATGTCGAGCTGTGATACATTTATAATATTAATTTATACACAAATATAATAGATTCAATAATGAACAATTATGAAAACATTATAATTGTACATATATGATTAACATATATGTGCATGGTAAAAATTAAAAACTAAATAGACTGATAACAGCCATAATTGTGATATACAGTTGACTATGAATGAGTGGATGAGTTTGTGGAATCATGTCATAAACTTTTCTATTTTTCTTCTCTTCATAATTAGATAAGTGTCACCTGTGACTGACACAATATACCATACAGGAAGCAATTCTATATATTAATTATACACAGCATGTTCCTACGTGATAACAGATACAAGGAATAAAGACCTGGAAACAACCTGCAAGTCATCTGTTGTTAAGAGTGAGATGGATGTGTTGTGTGCAGTATATACTGCAGTATATACTATACTGTAAAATGTGGAAATGTCAAGATGGTACCTAGGACAGTCATCTGTGTGTTGGTGTTTGTTTCTTTTTCTGCATGCCTGATAGTTAGGGTGTAGGAAATAGCCATAGTCAGTGGATTGTCTTCACAAGTAGAGTAATACCAGTCTGTTTGTGAGAGTGTGTGTGTGTGTGTGTGTGTGTGTGTGTGTGTGTGTGTGTGTGTGTGTGTGTGTGTGTCCACCTCTTTTGTTTAGTTAAACGGCTCAGTCCCCAGCACGCTGCCTTATCACGTTCCATATGTTAGGATCGGCTGTGACGGACAACAATTGTTGCCCCATATTTGGCTCTTGCCATCGCATTCCAACTTCCACTGCCAAACTAATTTACTCCCGCCGCCAGCACTCTTCATAGTTGCCTTGGAAACGAAACTTGTGGTAGCTTTTCTGTTTAGTGAAAGTGAAGTAATTGATGCATTATATGCTAATCAGAAATAACAGTGTGGGTAGGATGATGTGGATGTTCACCCAGTTGGCATACCAAGCAGATGCAGATGAGTGTGAAGCTGTCTGTTTCCTGGGCAGACCTTTGATGATGAATGCCAGGCGCAGCTCTGCTGATGGAAACGTCTGCTTCCTGCTCAGCAGACCAGCAAAGACACAGTCAATGGAATATTAAAATCATTATATCTGAGAATGGGAAAAAAAAAAAGATAGAGCGTTTGGAGGCGGGAAATGGCAGCGCGATAAACAGCAGCAATTGTTCAAAAGGAAACATTTCACCCGACTAGAATTTCACAGATGCTGCTGTGGTCATCACTGATGCTCTCACTGTCGGTAAAATGTCTCTATTTATGGTGGGATAGATGATGATAGATGATTACTTTAATTGGTTGAGAGACTCAATAAGGTCTTTACAGAGAAACATGTGAAAATACAGGAAAATCCATCAACAGGCCCAAAGGACTGCTCCGAATGAGAACTGCTTTATATGAAGAAGAAAAAAACACAGCAGTGCCTCATGATACAGTAGCAGTGATTTGGGCTCCTGACGGTTGACAGGGAGGGAAAAAAAAGATAAAAATGGAATAAAAGTGAAGTGCAGTATTGTGAATTATTTAGTGCAGGGGCCGTGGCAAAGATCTGAATACTTGCTCATTTAGGAAGATTAACAGATGTGGCAAATCACTCTGCTGTCAATCTTTTACAGTTCCCGAGCTGAAGAGCCACGAATAAATCGGGTTTCATATCTCCAATGGGAGCTATTCTTTATGAGGGTCCTCTTTTCCTCGTCTAAAAATAAAAAAATAAAGATGCATTTGTTATCCAACCCCACCGAGGGCCATTGTGTTGCATTTTTTTTCTCTCTGTGGCCTTATCTCACTCATTCAAATTCTGCCCCAACAGCAACTTCTGTATCAGTCTTACTTACAGGAGGAAACACATTTGTCCAAGTTCTATGTAGAGCTGCACATAATGAGAAAAATATGGCGCTGCTGGACAGGAGATAAGGGTGACCTGCATGACACTGAGAGAATACTGGCAACAGATTTTGCAGAGTAGACAAATGTCCTCATCTCACAATGATGTATCTCTGTAGACTCAGCGTCTATGTTGTTCTACGTTGCTGAGACTCTTGTGTGTCTTAACTTCCATGATAAGCTTTTGACTTCATCCCTCCTCACTTCTTACGTCTTCAGTCTTTACAACCTGTCCTCTAACAGAGGAGCACTCAGACCCAATGAAGACACTTTCACACAGACATTAATCTGCCACTGGCCACAGCCTTGCTTCATGGCCGCGGATATACTGTCCAAGGAGAATAGCAACTTCACTTCACCACCTCCTTGCCCCCCCCCCCCCCCCCCCCAATCTCTTGCTCCATCTCTGAGCCACTGTTCAGACAGGAAGCGATGTGCTCAGAGAAGCTGTTGTCTTGTTAAATGGCACAACCGAGGAGGAAATGGATAACAGCCAACCTTGATAATTTTACATCCTCTGCCTCAGACAACAGACTGAATCACTGGGAATCATTTGCCTGAAAGGCTGCTCTCCTTTTCGGCTGCTTTATTAGTTAGTATGGACTAAGAGTCCATAGCCCTGACTGTGTGAGGCCACTTACTTCTACTTACAGTGGTGCTTTGAGCTGAATGCTAACATCAGCATGCTCACACTGACAATGAGCAGGTATAATGTTTACCATGTTCACCATCTTAGTTTAGCCTGTTTGCACGCCAACATTTGCTAATTAGCACTAAACACAAAGTCCAGCTGAGGTTGACAGTGTCATTCATTTTGAAGGTATTAGGTCAAAAATATTTTGACCTGATGGTGGCGCTAGAGGAAAGGTTAAGGGATCACCAATGTTATTACATTTCATCCTGAGGGGACCTTGGATAATTTTTGGCAAATTTCACGATAATCCGTCCAATAGTTGTCAAGATATTTCACTCTCAATCTCAAATGTCAACCTCAGGGAGGCACTCGAAGAAGAGTCATGGATCACCATCAAGTCATCATCAAGTCAATGGGTTTTATCTTCTGGGGTCCGTGAATTTCTGTAAAAAAATAAAATAAAATTTTCAACTCCATCACAGTAAATCCAATGGTCGGTGGACCACCTGACCAACCAACACTGTCATCCCTAGAGCCATACTTGACAATATAATGTATTTGACAATAGGTTGGCAAATATACCTGTGAAAACACCTTGGCTTCTATTGCAGTAGGACATACATTCAGTGGGACATTTTTCACTAAAAGGAAACACGAGGGAATGTTTGACAGTGTCTTGTTTGACCAGTAAAAGTCAAACACTCAAAGCACAGTAATGTGGTTACTTGAAGGCTCAGGTCTACTAGCTCCAAGGTGACATGGACATTCAGAACAAACACAGAGAGTGGTATTATTCATTTTACTCGATTGCCAGTTTATGATTTCTGTTATCAAATTTTGAATTCCGTTGTTGCAGAGATGATGATTCAAACTATCTTTTAAGACTTTAATTTAAAGTGGCATTAATCAAGCAGGCTGATCTCTTTGACACAAAATGTCAAAGACACACAGTATGTCAAACGCAGTGTGATTGGAGAAGACAGCCACAGAGTAAAAACAGCCTTTTCACACTGCTCAACACAAGCAGCAAATTGGCTGGAAATTAGAACTAATGAGCAATTACCCCTCCAATGAACTTCTATTAATGTCTGTTTTCTCAATGCTCTCCAACTGAATCCTAATTTCTACTTATTTAATCAATCTGAATAAATAAGACACTTGTCTTTAGTTCCTTAATCTTTCATTGTGTTCACTGCGAGCCACAGAGAAATGCACCTCTGCATTCTGATGCACATCCAAGGAAATAACTCATAATCTCTGAGCTCCTCCTGAAAGACTGTGAATACAGTGTACACAGACAAACATATTTCTCCGTAATCAAAACATGGCAACCGCTCCTGGTTCAGTTTATTTGTACATCCATAAATACTTCATTTGCATGCAGCTTCTATCGTGCCCATATTTCTCCCATAATAAAGCTAGTTACCCTTTAGAAAGAGAAGAGTTGCACTCTGCTTGAACCAACGGCTCGTTTTTTTCCGATTTAATCTGGTGTCCCCTACCAACGCTGCTGTACATGAAAGACCCTTCAACACGGAACAGTAATGACTTAACAGGGTGCGTTCACAAAGAGAAATATCTAACAATATAATCAATTATTCAGTCACTCTCTCAGCCCTGAACAACTATGGTACAGCAGAGGACGTATGTGTGCATCACTTTGATGATGGAATTCAACACTGTTATCAATGAACAGTGAAGGAAATTGGAGGTTACTGTTGTTCCTTTTAATGAACTAAAGCATTGTTGAATTACACGTTTATAGATTTGCAGTCATTTTCTCTGCAATAGGGCCGAGCACAATGTTCAGTAAACCCAGCAGAGGTTACTGAGGAACCTGTGTGAGAATTCATCATGAAAAAAAAACAGCCCATAATACCAAAATGTCTGGACTTCCCATAGAACGGCACTTTCATAAATGTGAACGCATGTGAATATGAGCAAGTATGCTTGAGTGTGTGCATGGAAACTGGACTCATGGGCATTCAGAATATGGGTGTTTTAAAAAGATCATTACCACCACCTGCAGCTCACAGCCTGTAATAACACCGAGTATATGAACATGAGCTATAACGCTCATCCTCATAGGAAACTGCTAAATGGACTGCCACTCTCTGAGTCACACAAGAAGCTGGAAAAAAGTCCACAGTCATGCATGAGATGATACAACAGCAGAAAAATCCTCATGTGAAGGTCTTTGTGTCGGGGTAAAGCTACTCATTCTACATTTCCAATTCATTTTATGCTATCATTTGTCTGGGGGCAATCATGCAAATTAGACACCAGCTTTCATCACTCAAACTAGTAATCTTTATGCCACACAGAAATGCAGCTCATTGTTCAGACCTCTCCACTCTGCTGTTTCACAAATATCTTGTTGATAATGTTGGTAATGCTAGAAGCTGACACATGTCTATAACGCTTGACTGAGAAGCTTGTGCTCACTTATCATGAGCCTAAAACATATGTCATAGTTCATGCTGTCAGACGAAAACATATCCCTACTGTCATGCTTTAATTCCATGTACAGCGCTGATGGCACGCTGGAGTAGAGCTGTCTGTGTAAAGCTGTCAGTGTCTCCTGTGCTGTGAATGGTTCAACACACACAAACACACACAGAGAAGATGAGATTATAAACTGCGTTTACATGAGCGTCGTTCTTGAGGTTCCATTCAAAAATTAAACTTTTACACGCAAAGATGTCAGCAGACATGACTGGCTGTGTTGCAGACCTCACAGAAGTCGTCCTGACTTTTTATGTGGATCAATGCCACCCCCTAGTGTGAGAAATGAGAACAAGGGGAAATCAAATGCAAGTCACTGTTTCTTACCACTAGAGGCTCCTGTTAATAATGTAATGTGATGCAGAACTTGAGAGATCCTCAAATTGACCCTCCACAGGGAGGTCAGAGTCCAGGTCAGATACAGATTACTGAAATATTAACAAGAGGGGATCTTTTTTTTTAAATTGTAATTTTAAATGAATCCATCTTGGGGAGCTGGCGTTTTGTAATTCGCGTCAGCGTGTTTTCTCAGCGGTGTTCATCGGTGCAGATGTTTGCAATGCGTGAATATGGCTCCTCTGGTTAATGGACGGTCACTAAACCACAGGTTTTGCTCACAGTTGTTCAAGTACGGCATCAAATGTAGTAAATTGGTGGATTATTTAATTGCTACAATAAAACCCAGCAGGGTTGTTGTAATTGAGGTGAAGAATTTGAAAACAGCTGCTCTCAACACGATGTCATCCTGCTGAGTAAAAGTAGAAATACAAAGAAGTAAAGACAGGCTGAGGCTGCAAAGGAAGAAGATGCGACAAGCTGTTAAAATATGGGTTTCACAGATCAATCTGTGAACAACATATTCCTTTTTTTTTTTTTTGCACATCCTGTGTAGAATTAAACACTAAACTACCAGCTTTCAGAGATTTCAAGGGCCACCCACATGTAAACGGACTTTTTCTGTGTAAAATCGGTGGAGTGGCCCTTTAACTTACGCTTTTTATTAAACAAGCAAAACATGTTTTATTTTAAATATTAAAAAAGTGTGACTAAAGGTATATTTTCCTCTTCTCATGCTTCGTGTTAAAAATCTAATTTGAATAATAACAGTGTGTAAATTAACCACACATTTAAAAAGGCAATTAAACAGTCATTTGGAGTCGTCTTCCATTCTTTGTTGACACACTCATTCATCACAGGCGACGCGGTCTGGGAGTCAGTTTATACTGGATGCTGCCTTCAGACGTGTCTGTCTCCAGTTTTCCGCTGCACTAAGTGATGAGGATGGAAACGTTACCAAGGGAACCAGCCAGAGCGTACGTTCATATTAGAAGATACTGATAACTACTGACTGGAAATAAGTGAAGGTCGCAGGTGACAACACTGCAGAAAGTCTGATGCCTGAAATATCAATGCAGATCATCCCACCGTGTTGTATACACACTTCCTATAGATAGCTTTTATATAACATATGGAGTATCACATATTTTATCACGTATTACATTTTTCTTTGGCAGTAATATTGAATGTAGAAAAATACATTATAAACTGTAAGGATTTTTATGACATGCTACATTTTATCTGCAATTTGTTCCACCAAACAGAAAATCTGGTCTGTGGTGTGTTTCAAAAAAAGTCCTAAACAAAAGAAACTTAAACATAAATTAAAAGTTGAGAGAGTTACAATGACTTCCTCCTGGTGTGAAGATTGTTCTTGCAGAGAGCTGCTCCGCTGGGGGAGGCCGGTGCGGACGACGCGGTGCAGGAGCTGCACGAGGCCTGGTCCACCCTGTAGGAGATGGAGTTGTAAAAGACGGGGTTGCTGTGGCCGCCGGACTCGTCCCATTGAGGCGTGGAGGGGCTGTCGTGAGTGCCCGGGCCACAGCACATGCAGGAGAACAAGGCCCTGAGTCTGCTGGGTTCAGAGTGCTCAGATAAAACAAGTCTGCACTCCTCTACAGGAGAGGAGAGGAGATTGGTACAGCTGGTGCCCCCCTCCATGGGAAGGCTCAGGTTGCACAGGCTGCTGGGTCCGTCTTCGCTGACTCTATAGCCAACATCAGCAGTTTCTCCCTCAGCCTCCGACACCTCCCTATCCCCCTGCGTGTCCTTGGGCTGCGTCCCCTGCTCCCCTTCCCCTGCCTGAGGACTCACGTCAGACTCCTCAGTGCTCACAGTGAGAAACCTCAGGACCACCAGGTTAAGAAAAGCCCCAATGACTGTCAGCCCAACCAAAATGTACATGAAGCTAAAAACAACATAGGGGGGTCGCTTCTGGAGAGCATCCTTCTTCTGCAGGGCCACAAAATCCCCAAAACCAATGGTGGTGAGCGTGATGAAGCAATAGTAATAGGCATTGAAGAAGGTCCAGCCCTCAAAGTGGGAGAAGGCTGCAGCTCCGATACACAGAGTGCTCATGCACGACAGCAGGCCTACCAAGACCATGTTCCCCATGGACACCTCTGTCTCCCGTAAGCCCAGGCCCTGCTTGGCTCTGCGCAGGAGGTAGCGGACCAAAGTGTTGATCCTCTCACCCAGGCTCTGGAACATGACCAGGGTCAGAGGAATGCCCAAGACAGCGTAAAACATACAGAAGGTCTTGCCAGCGTCAGTGCGTGGAGCAGCATGGCCGTAACCTACAAAGTCACAGTATATTGTAGGTCACATAAAGTCAAGCACCACTGTTTAATGTCTGTAAAGATTCACAGTCATTAAGATTACTACTGCTTTACACACTGCAAGGCTAAAATGTTCCGGTCACCAACTGCAGAACCAAGTCGAGTCTCTTACATACTGCTAAAACCATAAAACAGTTTACACCCAGCTGGTTTAGTATATGTAGCTGTTTCTATGGTTAAACCTGCATGAATCACTTAATCACATGCCTCTGTTTGATGTGAGAGACTGGAAATCTTCTACATATACTACCTCACTATTACTTATTCTTAAATGACAGTGCAATACATACATATATATATAGACATACATATACATTGCTGTTGTATATATTTTCTACTTTCATTTTTCACTTAAATATTGTAAATGTGTATATTTTTATTTTCTATTTCTTATTTTTATATTTTGTACATACTTTTATTTTCTAAATTTATGCTGCTTTCTACTCTTGAATGGGAGCACCGGTACTGTACAATTTCCCCCCGGGGATCAATAAAGTATTTCTGATTCTGATTCTGAAACTGCTCATTGTGGCAAAATCATGAATGACTAAACTCTGCAGCTCTACAGAGCTTTTAAGCTCCTTTAGCTCATTGTTTGAGCCATCTCATGAACCCCCAGAAAGCAGACATTTCCAGAAAAGGCTCGGATAAAAACCACAGTACGCTACCCGGCCAAAGCTAGCACCGACAGTCTGCTTGTTTTGATATTTTTCTGCCCTCCTACTGGCTAACCATTGATTATCGCAACTTTAAAGGAAATGGTAAGGTGGGAAGATGGTTAACCTACAGACAGAGAGCAAACATGTCAATACAGTCTGTGTATTACACGACCCAGCTGTAAAGGAGCACAATGAAAGTCCAGCTTATTAGTGTTAAAAGCCCTGCAGACCCACACAGGTGCTTTTACTTATTCTGTTTAGTTAGACCTCCTTTGACCTCACTTTGTCGTGGTTCAATAAGTGGTCCTGTGGTCCTCATTCTGTCCTATTCTTCTGGCTCTCATGGAATAAGCTACCCATCTAAATACAACAAACAGTGATGGATGATTGGCAAACCTAATTTGCAAAAATGGACTGCACATTATTTGAAAAGTTTGACAAATTGATCCATGTTTCCATGTTATGTTTTGGTTCTGCAGCCTGTGCCAATTGAAATTGCTTCATTGGGCCAATTGAAGGCATATTTTTTCATAGCCTTGTTTTCGTCTGAAGCAGGCAGCTGTTCTCTGTGCAAAAGCTCTAAAAACACACTGCGCACTACCTGCTCAACACCAAACAACAGGCAGACACAGTGAGAGACTAGTTAGTGGCGCATTTAGCTGCTAAACTGCTGCATGTATAAATAAGCAACTGTTTGTTAACATGTTCGCCATATCAACTTAATTACATGTAGACGCATTACGCAAAACATAGATGGGAACATTTAAGGAGATACTCAATAGTAAATGAGTAACAAACAGGCACCACCAAGAGCTCAACGGTGGTAGTTTCATCCTCTATGGAGCACAGACGCTGTGCTCAGCTTGATTCTAATGGATTCTAACGGTGAACAGTTTTCACAGTAGAAAAAAGGTACTGACAATTCAACAGAAACACACCAACAGTATATTGTACTTCTCTGCTCTCCATCCACATGCTCACCGTGTTCCACTCACATTTCCATCAAAACACGGCTAAATAGGCCTCCATTAAAAAGGCCACCCTTCTCTATCCTAACTCAGGACCCTGACATGTTGACACTGCAAGGTTATATTGCTGCCACATGTCACATGCCTGCTCTCAAGTTTGAAAGTGTCCTGCATGAGTTTATAGACAGCGGCCTATTTTGCCATATTTTGAACAAACACCGTTTGTATGTGGAAATCAGAGAAGTGAATCATATTGCATGAGACGTTTTGAGAAATGTTCCGCAATGTTTTGATCATTTTTACCCAATGTGAAAAGTGGTCACTATGAGAATTCACTGGAACTGTGAAACGCTCCTTTTTATGCCCACCTGTAATGTTTCACTTTTTTTTTCTTTTCTTGGTGTGGGAAGTCGTTAAATGACAGTGGCAAACTTCAACATGCATATTCTCAGCCCCTCACACTGTAAAGGCTCCCCTGGTCCTCTCCACTTGGGCCCCTATGACCGGGTATGACACATGCACGCGTGCAGTAACGCAGAGACGCTGCTGTGGTTTTCAGGTAAGTAGCAGATGTGTACTTGCCAATTGTGGTGATAACAGTGATGGCAAAGTAAAAAGAGCCGGCGAACTTCCACTGCCTCCCGGCGCGGTGCGGCTCCGACTGGAGGACCACCCTCTCGATCTCCCTGTAGTCCTCCTCGGTGAAGCCGTACTTCTTCTTCAGCGCGTTCAGCTTCTGCTCCAGCGCCCTTTTCTTTGAACTCTCGCTGTCCGACTCCAGCGCGTCAAAGACGGCGGCTCCTATGAGCAGGTAGAAAACAATGGAGAGGATGAGGGAGAGGGTCCTGATGTTCTGCGTCTTCATCCTCAACGCCGGAGTGCGCGCGGCGCGGAGAGGAGGGAGGGAGGGAGGGTGCTGCCGGCTCGGGGGGACACGAGACACAGGAGCGTCCTCCGTGGACTCCTCTTCCATCTTCAGAGAGCTGAGGTGCTGAGGCCCTGGTGGCCTGCTAGGATTACAGTTATATATATATATATATATATAAATAGTGTCTGCACAAGTTACTGAGCTCAGCAGCTGGCAGCACTTTGACTTTCCACAGGATGTTAGTCTAACCTACTTACAGGTGCTCACGTGGCCTCATTTACTGTACCTTAAAGGTGTCTTTGAATGTTACAGGTGCACTCGCTCTGTCCGCACGTCAGTTCATTGAGGCCCCCCTCCATGTTAATGTGTTTCGCTTCAGTTGGACGTTTGACCTCCACTGTGCAGAATAGCGTGTGTTTCTCTGTCATCGCCTTAAATCTGAGTTTAAAACGTGCAGGAGCAGCATTTTGTGACATTGCATGTGGTCTAACATGCAACTTACACAAGTGTGATGTGGGATCCTGAAGCCTTCCAGTGCTCAGACACTGAGAATGGACAGCCAGTGGAGTAGGAGACATCCTGTGTTGCATGAATATAAATAACTACATAAATAAGTATAATGAACATTTCCTCCTCGCGCGATTCATGTATGTGCAGGCATGTATGCCTAAAAGGATCTGGGTATTCTTGATGTCATATTCTCGGTATTCTTAACATGAGAATTGTCAGTATTTTGGAGAGTTTTACAACAACAACCAAAAAAGGCAGAAAAATGTAAATGATGAATTTCAGTAAGCAAAAATAAATGAGTGCAGGCTGGACACAGCCACAGCAACATAAAACGTGTTAGTTCTCAGTCCCTTCCTGTCCCTCTTTTAAAAAAAAAAAAACATCTTGTGTATCTATGCTGTAAACTTTCATTCTCCTTGCTGTTAATCACTGATCCTGTGTTTGGAGAGGTTTTGGGGCAAGTGTGTGTGTGTGTGTGTGTGTGTGTGTGTGTGTGTGTTGTGTCTGTCACAGCAGAAACAGCTGGCCTTTCCAGACTCTACTCTCTTGATTATTTTGCCCCGCGAAGCGTTCATGTGCGGAGTATTCACAATATGCTCGGCTAAAGTATTACTCTGAGCGATGAAGCATTAGCTGGTGGCGGCGCTGACCTTTATCAAGCACACTTAGTCGCTGAGTGATCCAGCAAGCCTTCGTCATTAACCAAGTCCAACACGCAGACTGAGCGAGAGAGGGATGGTCTGTGTGTATGAATCAGTGCAGCCACACAGAGGCTCTGGTTCCCGGAGCCTCGCTGAGCTTTTCAGTGGCATCTGCTGGGTTTTTTTGCTCAGTGTCATGCTAATTGGGTTCACAGCATAGCGACCAGAAGATAGGCGGACTGCTGTAAGGTCCATGCTGCAAGTTATTCCAGTTTCACATCCTGCATGAAGTTCCCATCTATTTCAGGAGGGCATTCCAATTTGTGGGGCCTATTCATGCGGTAAACCAGGCCATAAAGAGCCCGAGATCTGTCATTAAACTCCACATTTACTGCCTCCCTTCCATATAGAACATATGGCTATCTCTGCACTGTGTTTTTATCTTCCAGAGACAGTACAGGCCCTTATCCCGCTTTGGTAAGCACAAATGAATCTATTGCAGAGCAGATGTTAACAATCTTGATTTTCTCCGCTGGCAGTGAGAGCAATTATCTCCTTTTGAAAGGAGTCCCTGAGAGATAATAGCCTCGCTGGAGTCCACTCAATGAGAGTATACAGTGCTTACATCAGTATATTCAACATCAGTTCCTAATGCAGATTTCACATCGTACGTAGAAAACAAAAGAACCCACAGAAGAAGTTTCTAAAGTCACAAATAGACACGTCAATTCGGCCGTATGGTCTGCAATCAAGGACAAGTGACTTTTTTAATAAGGATCATGTGGTTTAAACAACTCTCCAGCCATGAAGTAATAATGCTGTATAATCTGATGCTCTTGTCTCATATCTCTCTGCTCTATGGGACGGTTCATGCATCCATTTATCTTCCACAGGAAGACATTAAGAGCAGGATGTCCACTGACTCGAGTCAAGACACTCATCTGTCCAAGTGCCATCCCCGTAGAAAATGAGGAGGGGGAGATGTACTGCAAACACGATGCTATCTTTACACTGATAGCAGCGGGGGAGATAAAGATGATCATGTAGTGCAGAGACAGTGTGTTTCTGTCAGAAAAACAAAAGTGCAGCGTCTTTTTTTAAAAGCCTGTTTAATTAAAAGAAAATGCTTTATATGAACTTGCAGGCAAATGTCTCTTTGGTGACAAGTCATCAGTGTCACAGAGGGAAACAGGTTTGAACTTTGCAGCTAACATGAACAGTCCTTTGAGCCTTATTAGCCCAAAGGGCAGGGACGTGGTCTTTAGTTCCCCTACAGCGTTACCGTCAGGGAGAGGTGCCTCGTTCTGGTTGAGGCATCTGGTGTGAGGATGACTGTGACTGCAACTTTTTTTGTTTTTATCATGTGGATCACTGTTTTCTCAAATGACAGTAAATTGCAGCTGACAGCAGTCTTTGGGTTTTGAAATTATAGTCATTGTGTCATTTTCTCCACAAGATCGCTGTCTATTTTTTGGCACCAGGGTCATCTCTTCCTGTGAATGCGCCTCGGCTTTGTTGCCCACATTTTAGGATACATTTCATAGGCGTCGGACAGAAACAAAGCAAAGGAATGAATCAAAAAATAGTCCAGCTTTTTTCTTTCTTTAACAAAAAAATCTTGTTATGGTAAACAGATTTATTTTGATATTGTTGATCATCTTGAAATGATGATGATGGATGGATAGAACAGTTTCGCACATTTTAAACTTACTTATAAGACCCAAGGAGTAGGTACATGCTCACAGAAAGTCAATTAAAATAATACAAAGTCTATATTTGAAAAGGATTCAGAAGGCTCAATTGTGATTTCCCTGACAGTGGTTCGAATGCACTTGACACTGCTTTGCATATCTGAAACAACAGCAATTTACCCCCGAACACAACACCAAACATCTTAATTTAAATCAAGGAGCTTGGCATGGTAGCCAGAGATCCCGTCACGTATCTATCCATTTGAAAACGTGAAGAGGAAACCCCTTTATAAATGCCATTAATAAACAAATGAAGCAGAAGTGTTGCCTTCATTTGCACATTCATTTGAAATATTTGACAAATGACAGTGTTATTGTGATTGGGACTTTGGTCTGAAATACAGAATTCAGGTGTTTAATAGGAACTGATAGATTGTTGTAAAGTAAGGAGTTTTTAATGGGTTTTCTGGGGTAAAACTCCCTTTAATTGTACAAACTAACATTACAGTTGCATTACATTACCTGTAACCTTAGATTAACAATTGACCTAAATGTGTCAATGAAAATTCAGGGCTTCACCTCAGATTTGGGTTAATGCATGTATATATAAATAGACTGTAACACACGTCAGGTGTTTTTAGTGCATTCTCTGCACAATTTAAGGGTTTAAAACCCACCCCTGAAAATGAAGGTCCTTTTTAGGTTTAAATTAAGGGATGGCTTTTGGTCAAGCCCTTGAACTGTGCGCACTTCATTAAAATTCATTGCAATAAATATATAATAATATAATGCCCTTTAAAATGACACAAGTATCCACGTGTAAATTCATGAAATGCTCAGGCAGGTTTCACAAGGACAGCCCCCCCCCCCCCTCTTTTAGACTTGTGGGAAGTATTTGGACGTCTCGGTTGCATAACATAATGCATTGTTTTAACAGCACTGAATGTGGCCATGTAAATGCTGTTAAAACAAATGGAATATTATAACGATATTACCTCTTAACGTCTGTACCGTCACTTCTCAATCAAGTTCAGCCACTTTGACCTGAACATAATGAAATATATGAAACTTAACCCCTGATGGAGGCAACAAGGAGTACTTCTGTTAGTTTCGCTTTGTGCTCACTTCCACGGCACCATGAAGCTGACTGTAAGCGTTGTCGACAACTTCAGAGAAAGTGAAAGTGAAACAGAGGAACACTTCATGTATTAGAGGCCAGGCATTGACAGATGAGGGCCGTGTCCGCGCTGTGTCGTCTCGGCAGATACGTTGTGCTTCTGATGGCCTGGTTCAGCTCCAGCCGACTCTACCCTGTGTTTGAGTGGTTATGGCGCAAACTCGGTTCCCTGTGGCGCTGCATCGCGTCAGTCTTTCGCCCACTGGTCGGATACGTACGTTTGGCGATAGGCTGGCGACAGGATCACGGGGGCCGAGACGAGCCGCAGATAATCGGAGAGGAACCAGAGAGGAGTTCCCCTCAGGACCTCGTCTCTGTGGGTCCGCAAGAGGCCGCGGGTGCCAAGCGAGCGCTCCCCAACGAGGGGGCATCGAGTGAGGAGGAAGGAGACGAACATGATGACGATGATGAGTTTAACAGAGAGGAGTATCGAGTTGAGACCTCGGATGAGTTGTACTGTGGCTATGATTCCACCTGGGAGACCGAGGAGCACCAGGAGAGCGCGTTCAGGGGCGCCAGGAGACCAGCAGCGTCCAGACATGTGAGTACACCAGAGGCCTGCTGCGGGTACAGTCCGGGCCTACTGTGCGTCTGGTTTCACCACGGGCCTGCACTGGACTCATGCTCTGTCTTTAGACTGTAGGTGTGGCTTTTAGTGATCATTTCATATATAGAGAATATTATAATCTCCTGAACCTCATGTGGGGAAATACTTCACTGCATTTTTAGGACAGTTGTTACATTTCCAAATGTTCTGGCTTTATTTTTGGCCAGTGACTTGGCACATCACAGCAATGTGTGTTGTTAGGCCTAACTTACTCTCACCCCTACATGTCTTGAGTTTAACCTGACCTTCATTTCTTTTCTGTGTACCAGTACAAGTTCATCCGATTTGAAAGTGCAGCAAGAGATATGCAGAATTACAGGCATGACTACCCTGTAAGTTACACACACACACACACACACACACACACACACACACACACACACAAACAGTCGTGTTCCCATCACTTCAGAGGACATTACGTTGACTTACATTCATTTCTTTGCCTGAACCTTAAACCAAGACTTCACCCTAAAATGAATGAATGAATTACATTATAGACAAACAGATGTATGTTCCCACAACAAAAGTAATACACCCTCTCACACACACATACACATACACATACACATACACAGCGGCACACTGCAAATATGTACTGTCCCATGGTCAAGTGTACGCCATGCACACGTTGTTCTTTTATATCCCCCCCGCAGTCCCAGATGAGGCCACAACGCTGGAAAAAGCCAGTGTCTGTAAGTACTCACATGATGACGTATTGTATGACTTGGTTATTATTAATGCATGTAAGAATAATTGAATGTCTTAAGTGCGATTCTCTTCTGTTGAGCAGGTGGACATGCCTAATTTGAATTTCTACCTCGGATATACGTACTCTGTGCCTGACGGTAGGCCTGCACCTACAAGCACACTGTGTGAAGTCCATGGACAAAACTTTTAACAGGCTCCATATTGTGATTTCATTTCAAATCAGTGTGACTGCGTGTTTTTAAATCAATAATAAGGATTAATTCAGTGGTCCCCAACCTTTTTGGCCTGTGTCTCCTCAAAATAAAGTGATGTCTACACATCACCCCTCATTACAGGTTTGATGCCTGTATATAGAACTTTTAGAGACCTGACAGAGTAAAACAGTACAGCATTTCACTATAGAACAGCACTGATGATAGAAAAGTTAGAGAAATAAAGATCATTTTGTGTAGTGGAAAGATCTGGTCCAACCACGAGGCTGGGAACCACTGGATTCATCTTAATCGGTGCAAATATCTTAACATCTGTTTACAAATTGATTTACTCCTGGTGACTTGTATTTGTCATCAGGCGTCTACATACACGATTTCCACAGTAAATGGTTTGGAGACTATGAGGCACTGGAGTATGTGCACTCCTATATTCAATGGTAAGCTCTTCTATAATCACAGATGTAATTTATTTATTTATTTAATTTATTTACCATAAAACTATTCTCTCAAAGGTTGTTCCCGCTGCAAGAACCAGGAATGAACGATGAGGCCAGTCCATTGACCAAAGAAGAAATTAAGGTAAACTGCTAAACGCTACAAAGCTAACATTTCAAAAGAAAGTGCTTCACGTGTTCTGACAGAACTTCTGCCTTTGCTCCAGGGCTTTCTTGAGAACCGCACTGCACAGGAGAATCTGCTGAACTCCTACAAGCTCATGTTGGACTTCTATGGTATTGAGTTGTGTAACGAGGAAACGGGAGAAGTCAGGAGAGCGTCAAACTGGAGAGAGAGATTCCACAACCTTAACAGGTGATCTCTAAAATTTAATAAAACATATCGTTCACTAAAAGTAACAGAACCCTCTAAGTAACCTCTTTTTTTGCCTTTTTACTGTTTGTCATTGCCAGTCATACACACAACAACCTGCGCATCACCCGCATCCTGAAGTGCCAGGGAACCCTGGGGTACCCTCACTACCAAGCCCCCCTGGTCCGCTTCTTCCTGGAGGAGACTCTCGTCCACGGAGAGCTCCCAAATGTCAAGGACAGTGTCCTCAACTACTTTGTGTTTGCTGTCCTCGATAAGAGACAACGCAGGAGTCTCATCAAGTTTGCCTTTTTGAACTATGACCGTAAAGATGAGTTTGTATGGTGCCCAAAGAAAATTCAGACGATATGGTCGAGAGCTGTCAGTGTCCAAGCAGCAAAAGGGAATGATTGGAGTGTAGGACAATGAGGATGAAGCCAAAGACGAGGCAAATGAAGCTGACAAAGCAGAATCAGTCACGGTTCCCCAAATCCATACTACATACAAATTCTATACTACGTACTATACATCATAGAGTTCATACAGATCGCCACATTGACACTGACGTTGGTTGTCATCAAACTGCCAATTAAACTTCACTAATAGTCATCAATTTAAAAAAAATGTTTTTCTTAAAATGTTATACTTTTTTTGGAGCTTCTCACCACCACCCGCAATATAATTACATTTAGTGTGTATCAGCACATGTACTATATGTAACAGCACACTCGCACACAAAATCCATCGTATTTAGGATGCGTGCTGTCTGGAGTGAGTGTACTTTATTTTGTTAGTTTTCTGGTGTGAAAGCACTACACGCTAAACGCCCACTTACAATCAGTATGTAGTTTGTATTTATGACACACCGCGTGCCTTATATCTGCTAACAGTGTTACTCAGGGGATGTTAAATGATGATGTGTGATGACTGTTACCAGCGGTTGGTGGAGGAGGCGATCACTGTGTTGACAATAAAGAGCTCATGCAAGTCTAGTGATGCAGAGGATCACATGATCTTGACAGAGCGTCGGTGGCATTTCCTCAGTAGTTCATACAATGGTTTATTGTGCCTTACACACCAAATCAAATAGCATACTAATTTATGCAAATACTTTCACAGTTTGGACTTCTATTCTTATATTATTCTTGTTTTAACCAGAAAAGGTGCAATTGTAAATGAAGAATTTTAAGAATTGCTGTTGTGGTTAATAAAGCAACAATTGTTTCCAATTCTCATTGTCTAAAATCTTTATTCTATTTTCTTATTCGGTATGTTCACATCCTGTTTTACACCTAAATGCCTTACATGGTCATAGATTTTATTCATTTATTCCTATTACGTTAATTATGCATATTAATCTAATTAGATTCACATTTTTGTACAGATTACGGCCAAAAGAATGTCAAGTAGTGGTTCTGTACTGGTAGTGTTGATTTAAGGCTGATCATGACTGAAGGTAGACTCTACGATCAGTTCTGTGTTTGGGAGTTCTGCTTCTACAGTACAGCGATCTCATTTTTAAGGAGTAGGTAGATGTATTTTTTCATTTCAAGTTTTGAATGATCTATTAATCCAGTTGGTCATGCGCTACAAAAGGTTCTCTCAGACAGCACTTTAATCACGTTAGTATGGTTTCCGCATCTTTTGTATTATCAGCCAGATGTAAGGCTACATACATCTTCTGAGGTTACATTATAGACTCATGACATGACGTATGACGAGCCTTGTGCTAGCAGCTAGGTATTTTGGAGGTACTGCAACAGCCTAAGACGCTGGCTTTCATTGGCGTTGACCTAACGGACTGTCATGTGACTCCTTACCACCCAGAATCAGCCACCGCTGATTCTATTACTGAACTTGTAATGAGAAAGCCAAGCAACTTCACATTACTTTGGCACCAAGATTTGATTCATATTTTACACACCAACAGACAACAGAGACGAACACAGTTGTCATCAAACAGGTTTAATTAGTTGAGCTGAAACAAAATCAGGACATTTCATTAACAACCATTGATGGGGTGTATACTGTAGACAGTTGGAGCCTTTAACTTCAAAGCTGTGGGACAAATAAACACACAATTGTGTGTAAACAGTGTTGCCCTAACTTTCACATTATCCATCTCAGATATATGGCTTTAATTTTCTCTACTTAGAAAAGTAAAATTAAAAACATCGGTATATACACAAATACATTCATATTTACATATTGCAAATGGTGTGTTAATCAGTTACATCATCGCTTTCTTAAAAAAATGCTTTGACAGGAGGAAGGTACGTGTAATAGGACTCAGTAGCCTAAGTAATAGATCTTGTACACAAGCACATGGCCTTCAGTTTTTTGTTTTTCAAATGTAATAAAACAAACTTAGAAACCTTTAAGTGACAAAACGAATACAAACATTGTCAAACTTTTCTTCTAGTAAGAACACAACTGTGGAAATTTAACGAAATACTGCTTATCTACATTTACAGTGATGATTTCAACTGGTGAAAGACTGAAGTGTCTCTCAGAACCATAAGGTAGTGTCCATAAGACAGAGACTAGGACATGTTCTTGTCATTTTGTGCAGTTTTATCACTCTCCTTGGGTGTATCATGTTTACTGTCCTTTTTCTCCTCTCTCTTTTCTCTGCTTCTGCTCTTGTCCCTACGATCCCTGTCTTTGTCCCTGTCCCTGTCTCTCTCCCTGTCTCTGTCTCTCTCCCTGTCCCTGTCCCTGCCCCGGTCTTTCCCACGGTCTCTGTCCCTGTCACGTTCCCTGCTTCGAGATCTGTCCCGTCTCTTGTCTCGCTCTCGTTCACGGTCACGTTCGCGCTCTCTGTCGCGGTTTCTCCCTCTGTCTCGGTCGTGGTCCCTCCTGTCAGAATCCCTGGCTCTGTCTCTTTCCCTGTCTCTCTCCCGGTCTCTCCTCTTGTCTGTGTCTTGATCCCTATGTCGCTCTCCCTCCGTCTCCCTGTGCCTCTCGCCCTCCCTCCCTCTGCTGCGGTCTCTTTCTCGGCTACGCTCCCGATCGCGGTCCCTTTCTCTACCTCTATCCCACTCTCGCTCTCTGCTCCACCGCTTGCCCTGGCCCCTGTCCCATGACGGCCTGCCAGCGTGGGGGGCTTCCCGCTCTCTTTCTCTCCTGCGGTCCTCGGACAGCTCCTTCGGCCTCTCTTCAGAGGGTTGTGAGGGACCAGGGGCAGGTTCTCTGTGCCCTCCTTCAAAGCGACTGAAGCGATCTCCACTGCGGGGTTCTGAGTCCTCTCGGTTGGTGCTGCTCCTCCTCCTCAGTTCAGGAGAGTGGCGGCGCCAGTGCAGGTCTGGACTGTGGGCTGCCATGCGACTTGGAGGACCTATGGGAGCCTCTGGAGGAGTTGGCAGTAGTGGCCCGCTATGGCGAACAGGTCTACCCTCATCAGAGTGCCTATCAAAGCGGTACCGCTCTGATCCTCCAAAACGCTGGGAAGGATGGGGTCTATTCTCATGAGGGGGAGGACCTCTGGGCTCATCAAAAGATCCTCTATGTGGTGGTGAGGAGTGTGGTCTGGAGCTCCCATACTGGTTATGCGGATTGAAGTGCTGTCCGCTCATCTCGCCACTGGAAGGAGGGCCTCTTCTGTCCTCATACTGGTTAGGTGGAGGTCCCCGATATACTGGACCTGGTGGCGGACCCTGATTGTCTTTAAAAACATGGAGAGGATTTGGATTCTGGTCCACATTTAGCTTGAAAGAGTTAGAATTGTCTTTGTTATACTGTTCTGCCGGGCCCCGAGGTTGGTCTACCATTGGGGGTTGAGCCCCATGGTCACCATACTGAGATGGTGGGGGACCCCTGGGCCCTGGGAAGTGGGACGGAGGAGGAAGTCTGTTATCAAAGTGACCGGGAGGTGGCCCTGTGAAAGGTAGAGGAGGGCCTCTGTTTGTAGGGAAATTAAATGGCGGTGGAGGACCAGTGAATCTTGGTGGAGGTAAACTGTTCTGTCCATCAAAAGCAGGAGGTGGGGGAAGGCCCGGGGGGAGGCCTTGCTGTCCAATGTGCTGTGGGGGAATGGAGGGATCAAACATTTGAGGAGCAGGGCCTCTCTGGGCCACTGGAGGGAATGGCGGTGGTGGTCCTCTGGGTGGCATGATATTCTGAGGAAGTGGTCCAGGTGGAGGCTGCTGCTGCGGTGGCTGGGTGCCTTGCCACTGGTTCTGATAAGGAGGGTATGCAGTCGGAGGTGGACCATACTGCTGGCTGCTGTCACCCTGCATGGGGGGAGGACCACGTACAGGGGGAGGAACATGGATGGGTGGAGGGAGTCCCTGCATAGGAGGGGGGCCTGACATTGGAGGAAGACCCTGCATGGGTGGTGGCATAGACATCGGAGGAGGCCTCAATATCAGGTTTTGTCCCTGTATTGAATGGGGCGGGGGGAAGTTGGATGGTGGGGGAATGTCCGCTGGAGGTCTGTATTCGCTGTCGAAGCCTGATGCTGACATGTGATGTGGCATGTGATGGGATTGAGTGTCAACCATTGGTGTGCTCTGGGTGAGTACTGGGATTGTTGAAGTTATTGCAGAGGTGTTTGCAGGCTCATTATAATAACTTGTGGTTGGTGTGTCTTGGCTATTCTCCTCATACTCAGAGTCCTCACCAGCTTTTAAAATACTGGCAGCATTTGGCCAAATACTGTACTTGTCCATCTCTGTTTCCACCTTGATTGGCTCAGCCTCCTCAGTTTTCACCTCTTTCTCATCCATGTAGTTGACCTCCATATCAGGTTCCACCTCCTCTCCTAATAATGGAATTGACACCTCCGCAGTGTCAGACTCCATGAAGGGTAGCATCTCGCTTTTCACCTCCTCTTGAGGCAGTGATGTCTCTGGGCCTTGCGAGGAGTCTGGGAGTTCAGCTACATTAGACAGCTGAGGCTCTTGAACCACAGGTGGTGAGAAAGGAGTAGAATCCACCAACAGAGCAGATGTCTCCTCTTTCTCCTCAGGCTCATCGCTCGGTTTCTTGCCAGCTGCAGCCTGGCGTGGATCCCTGCTCTGTCTGGGATCTCTCCTCTGGTTGATCAAGGGAGCAGCCGATGAAGACTTCACTAGTTCCTCAACCTTTTTGCCAAGCTGCAGTAGCTGAGTATTGGCCAAAAGAGATTTTGTAGGTTCAGTTATGAGTGTGTCTGGGAGCGCCATTGAGGCACCAGGTGTCCTTGTGGATGACATTTGGGGTTCTCCCTGTTTCTGGAAAGTCTGATCCCCAATCTGTTTAAGGCTCTCCAAGATCTTTTGTGGATTCGTTACAGATTCAGTTGCAGTCTTAGCTTGACCTGGTACTAAAGTTTTCACATTGTCAAAAATGGAGTCATCCTCTGGGTCATACGCCACATCATCACCTTCATTTGTAACCACCTCAGGCTGCTTAGAGATTTCAGGTTTGCATACTACCTCAACAGGCTTCTTAGGCACATTGTAGCCCCTACTGGGGTCATACTCTTCTTCTGGATCATATGGTCGGTCATCTTCGTCCTCCTCAACCTGTCTCTCTTTAGAAATCTGTGCAAACTGCTGCACAATGGGGTCTAGCATTGTAGCAGGTGGGATGACGAGTTCTCCACCCTGATCAGATGGAGAGTTGGAAGCTTCTGAGTCGTGCTTTTTCTTCCCAAAAAGAGTGTTGAGGATGGTCTGGAGAGGAGTGGCAGCTGCTGCAGAGGAAGCGACGGAGCTGGAGGAAGATGGGGAGTCCTTGCCAGTGGTAGTGGATGTGGCTGGAGCTTTGACAGAGGACAAGAAGGAAAGGACTGAGGAGGTGGTCACAGTGCTGCTTGAGGTCTCAGTGGAGCTGGGTGGAGGTGACCCTGGAGGAGTTGTGCTGAAGGGGATTTCAAGACTCTGTCGTGAGCTTCTTTCTGCTCTGACTGAAGGAGTTGGCTTTGAAAGGCCAATGTCATCGGCATCTTTGGTTTGAGTCTTAAACCGTTTTTCCTCAGTTTCCAACGGAGCACCAGCTCGTTTTCTGTCCTTCTGGCAGATCAGGAGACCCAAGAGTAGGTTGGGACGAGCTGGTTCAAGCCCTGCAAGATGGAGAAAACAAGAATCTTAGAAAACATTTGCATGTGAACTAACAGATACAATTTCACAAAATACACTGTAAAACTGCTAAAACAAAAGGTGTGATTGAGCATTTCTAACATATGCAATGGACACAAAAAAACAGGTGAAATGAGAGCCTCTAATAATGTTCCACGATACATACAGAAAAAAGTAAGAGCACAAAAGGCTTTATCAGATATAAAGCCAAAGTTCTCTCAACTCCGAAGTGTATCCTTTTATGCGGCAAGTTTCCTTGTCTTCAGTATAGCAATAAGTCAGTAGTCGTTAAACTTGTTGGTGAATCTAAATAGAAAAGTTTAAAAAAAACATGCTGACATTAGTAAATGAGTGCCAGCTGCAGAGAAACTTTTAGTTTGTTATCAGTAGGTTTGCGATGGTGATTGAAGGGACCTGTAGATGTACTGCCAGATATAACCAAGAGGCGAACTGAATCAAGTAAAAACCCTCTAAATCATTCACTGACATCACTAGACTGCACATGTAAATTGCCAAAACACGACTGATGGTAAACCATATTATATTGGTTAATCCACAGACGAGTGAGTTAAGTGCGAGTGGTAAGTGAGTTACGATTGAAATTTGATTTGGGATCATCATCAGCCTTGTCACAAAATCAAGATGTGTGCTTTTATTTTTCTACTCAATTAATAAAGGAAAAACCTCATGCGTCTAACATTCTCTTTCTGAGGTACAATGTGCAGGAGCGGATCTACTGATATTTGAGACCCTCCAAGATGGACAACTTTATTTACTTACCACAGCAGCAATAGCCATGTGGACTGTTAAGAGTGTTGTAGTTTAGATCAAGTTGTGATTCTTCATTTAGGAGGTCATGTTAAGAACATCTTTGGTTTATTCCAGCGGTGCAGCATGTTATCATATGAACACCGGCGTGTTACAAAAAGAGTGACAAATTACCTCACAGCAATTTATTGATTACACAGTTGTTTTGGACGAGCCAAGTCTTAAGAAACAACAGGCTGAGACTGGACTCAAATGGCACCAACCTGCGATGCAAACTTCCTTTATTAGAAATGTGTGTTACAAAGTCAGATACACAGCAGAGAACACAGCAGCTGTTATATGCACAGAGGTGTTTTCCAGGGGAGACTCAACAAGGAGTGTGAGTGCCCCCTACAGTACAAACCCATGAATCAAACAAGCTCTCATTTCAACCCGAGTCCAAAAGCAAAGGCAACACTAAATATACTCACCACATGTACGAAGACAACACAATTCTAAAGCAAAAACATTGAAATAAATGCAATTATGTTCATGACACCACAAAGGTATATTTGAGTATCCCTTGTAAATGCTTACCTGGCCCATCAAACGGTAAGAGTTTGGAGGGTAATGGGTCCTTTGAGCCCAGTGGGATGAGATAGAGGTCTTTGATGCGCCGGTTGTTGTTGGCCACCACACCAAATCGTTTCCTGCTGCTAAAGTAAGAGAAGAGAGAGACATATGCCACCTCCTCTTCCTCTGTGGCTGGGTGGAAACGGATCAGACACAGTTCCTGCCAACACAGAGAGAGCAAAAAACAGTATGTAAGTGACGCAAGGCCTTCAAATAAAGATGTTTTTTTACACAAATACATTTTTCTCCAAACAAACCTTAGAGAGCGAGGTTTTCAGTTTCCCGACATAGTCCCACACTGTGCTTGGAGATATCCGTCCTCCAACGTGAATAGTGTCTGGCAAATCCTGCACAACATTGACAAAACTAAGTACAATGCTTTTGCTTTGTATGCCCAAAGGTGTTACATCCAATAATGATTACATTTGAAATCAAGTATGCACTTGATGACCAGGAAAAATTGTTAACCTCCTTCAGATGTTCAAAGGATCCTGACACCAGATAAGCCTTGGTCACGAACTTAGCCACCGCCTGCATGTTGATGAATCCTTTCCAAATCTTCTCTTGACCATGGAGGAAGATTGCTGTCTCCCCCTCAGGAGGAGGCTCAGATGTACTGTAAAACCAAAAACATCTTCCTTTTAGAGATAAGCGAAAACCGCACAGTAGGACAATGATGCTGCCCCATAATACTCTGTAGCACCACCAATCCTGTTCAAAAACAGAATTTTACATTTATGTTCTCATGCAATTTTAGCACACAATATACAAAAGATATTGCTAACAAATATTAGCACACTACAAAAAACAGCAATTCTGGGAAAGGCTAATCTATAAAACCATGATGAGACTGAGCACCTTGTTTTCACTGTTTTGGACACAGCTACTGATGGTGGAGGAGCTGGGGGCATCGGCAGTGGTGCCTTGGGTATAGCCTCTACTGGAGCACTAACAGGCGCTGGGAGTGGTTCTGCTGAGTTGTTGACGGGCTTTTCTGGAGCAGTGTAGGTGACAGTCACACTGGAGCTGTGCCTGGCCATGCGCGGGTCTCTACGGGTGATGCTGACAGAGGACACGGTTGGGGTGACGGGTGCGGGGGCTGGAGGTGGCTCCTGATAAAGCTGCGGCTGGGATTCCGGAACAACTGGCTCCATGTTAGACTGGTAGGATTGAGGGGTCGGGTGTTGGTAGGCTGAGGGGTCTTGGTGCTGGTAAAGTGTGGAGACCTGTGGGTGGCCAACAGGAGAGACATCCCCCGACCTGGACGAATGTGGCTTATGTTCAGGCTTCTTGATCAGTTTGGCTTTCTTAGCTGCCGGCTCATCTTCTGCCTTCTGACCTGGAGGGCAGGATTAAAAACACTGATGAAGTTATCTGTTGTGTAACAAATCACGTTCAATTCACCGGAGGAATATTACCGTGACACTTCATGCCAGCCTCTCGTTTACCTGTGCATATTTTACAGTTGAGGTCAAACAGATGAGTCCTGTGTTCAGAAGTGGTGTCTTTGAGCATGGTACTGAAAATGTCTGGCATGCTGCCGCCACTGTTCCCCTCCACAGCAGAGGGCTGAGCCAAAGCTGAAGGAGTGGAGCTAGACTCATCTTGGTCCTGTGGACACGGAAAAAGAGGATCTCCATCAAAATCTTTGGGGAACTGCCACAGATGATAATTGTTCACATAACAACCACAATTCTGGATTATTATGATGTACAACACTGTGTTTTGTTCGAGGTAGATGCAAGTAGGTTTAATGCCTAACAATGCCTGGGACAGATGAAGTTTCAGAAAGAAAGAAATAGCATTGAAGAACAGGACAGTTTGCAAGATAACTGACTTTGCTACTGTCTTTCCTTTGCCAGATTTGTGTAACAGTTTGTGTACTAAGGACCCCATGCAAAGGTGAAAGGAAAAGTGTGAAAGCAAGAGAAAGACAGCATGCCGCTACTTACTGCAGCAGAAGCCATGCGAGCAGATGAAGTGGTGGCAGAGATACATACATCCGCATCAGATGTTGGTGGAGCATCCTCCATGTCCATGCTATGCGAGTCATGCCTGTTGCCCAGTTTGGACTGCCCCGAATGGACCCTTGCACTGGAAGACAGGGCCTGCAGGAGACAACCATATATGCTGTAGCAATTGTATGCATCCTGTAGAACAGCTAGTTTAATGAAAACTCTGGTGTTTAGTTAAAGGGAAGTAACATTTACCTCAAGAGCATCAGGCTTCCTCCACTCAGATATCTCTCTGGAAAGCAACTCTTCAGCACTGAGTCTCACCAATCTGAAGGGATTAACCTCACCGCCCACCACCCTGTAGAACAAGCCCTGAAACAGACATACCACACAGTATTTTAACACCTCAACAGCAGGGACATCAAGTCAACTCAGAAAACCAAAGCTCTTCAAGCTGTTGGCATTGCCTTTACATAGACAGCTCTGTAAACACAAGATGTGTACTTGACTGAGAATATAAGTGCATGCCTGTTGACGTTGACTCACTTTGTTTTTAGGATCTTTCAGGTTGAACATGAGGGACCTGTATTTGTTCTTGTACTTGCTGTCTGTGCTAAGGCAGAGGTTGAACATTTCTTTTTCAATGGCGACTGCCAGCCTTCCCACCTCACTCTCAGTCATTTTCAGATCATCACTGTCGCTCACCCTGGTGGTAAGGAACACAGGAAGCACAAAATATTGGTGTTGTTTAAAAGAGTTACTGTAAGTTTTATAGAAACAGAAAGTATTCTGAACTAGGTTTTGTGGGACTCTTACCTCTTATAGAGGATATCTGTCAGCGAGCGGCGGATGTTCTGTCTCATCTGGTTGTTGGGCGGCGGCGGCATGGGGGACACAGGGGGCGCTGATGCAGCTGGATGTGGATTTCTGGACGATGAGGAGTGGCTGGAGGGAGCTGAAGAGACTGTAGATGATGGGGCTCTGGAGGAGGAGGACTGACCATGGGATGGAGCATCCCTTTTTTGTGGCTGCTTCTTAGGAATGGTAAAGTTGGACTTGGTGACCCGCAGTGCTCCTGTGACGTGGATCGGACCTGGAGGAAAGGGAGACGGGCTGTGGACGGACGATGGACCTGGTTTCTTGGCCTTAGCAGCGGTTCTACTTGGGGGTGTCGCAGGTTTCTTGGACGCCTTTGAGCTGAGAGTCTGAGGGGAAGGCTTCTTGCCCTTTGGGGAAACCTTGGCTGCTTTAGTGGTCGGGGACTTCTTGTTTCCTTTGAGTGGTGCTGTGGACGCTGGAGATGGTTTCTCTGGAGCCGGGGGTGGCTCTTTCTCTTTCTGTTCCTTCTCACTCTGCTTCTCATCTTTGGGGGGGGCTGGAAACAAAGAACGAGATCAAACATTTTAAAATTTGCATTTACAGCATCAGCAGATGCTACATGTACTGTGACATTATTTACACTGCAGACAATCACAATTCTGGTCTATAATTCAGAGATTACAAAGCTATGACAGAAAAAGCTCCATATTGTTTTCAGATGACAATTATCAATTTCCCAGCTGAAAAAGTAGTAAAGCTTACAATGACGCCATCCCTCAATTGATCCAAAAATAAGTGTAACTCACATAATTATGTGTGTGCACATATTGAAGACATTGCAATAAACATTCTGAAATAAACACAAAGTTGACAACTGGGCAGTAAAAAAAAAAAAGCCCCTCTTTATTTGTAGCAGTGGATGGCAGATACATTGTGCTGTTCATGCGAGTCCATTTGAGAACTTTGGTCCCAAACATCATTTGGTGGCAATGATCTTCAAGAGTATACGAGTATCTCCTCATAAGACAACTTCATTCTCAGTACCCACAGATCCGTACAGGAGAGCAGGAGCTGATGCACAACGCTTGTGCAAACTCTGCCTGCAAACTTACTATCAGCAGAAAAGGACTACAACTACCAGGTTCTCTCACTTGAATGTGAGAGACAAGCGTCAACCACTTATTCACTGGCATAAATGCTCCATTACACTGCATGCATGGAATACGTGGATCAGGAAAAGGGAATGATTGACGATGATCAAGTTCATAACTTGCTCACTGTGGAAATGTAAACATCCATTCATATCATGAGCTCAGCTACTAACCACTAACACTATCGGCAGCTGATGAGGCGATGAGCTCTGACCTCAAAAGTAACTAGACCCAAGTCTCAGTGATCATTTCAATACATTATGCAGGTACACTTAAATAATGCATTCCTTAAAACTATTTAACTAACTTAAAAATATAAGTATCATATCAACCACTCTGCACCAAGAATTATCTACCAATACACACAAATCTCTCTTCAAACTGTCATCTGCAGTCACCTATTATGTCCAAGTCGCATGTTAAAGCTGCATTAATAAAAGCATAAACCCCACTTGAACACACCAACCTCAACCACTGAAATGTATAAACCACAATAATATTGCAGAGCACCAGTATTGAGACACAAAGGCAACAATCTTCTGAAGATAATAGGTTGTCAGACCAATCAAAATATGGACTATGAAAAACACAAATCAATTAGCCATAATTTCCTCCTGTTCAACAATCAGTCGCTACACTGATCTCCTGCCCTCAGACGATGCACTTACTGAAGATTAACACTTTCTATCTTATCAATTAAGATCCTTCTAATGCCTTCAATGACCTCTTATAAAAGGAGAGGTGAAAGAAACTGAAATATCCACACTTCATAGCAACACACATTCCCCTCAATATATATCAGATCTCATCAGGTGCAAAATGTGTGTGAAAAACTTCAGCTTCTATCTTCTGCTGTGGCTGCTCTGGACTTCACTGCAGTATCTCCAAGCGGTCTGGTCTCTGGCAGAGGTTGTCTTTTCCAGCTGTTCACCATCTGGGGTCTCTTGAGCGCCGCCTCTCCGCAGTGTGTGTAGATTTAACAGTTGTATATTTTTGTTTGAGCTGAACTGGTTAGGATATCCTACAGGAAGCCAACACTGCTCACATAATCAATTGAGGCATCCTAAAATCTGTTATATCACCTTTTATTTTAAAGCCAGTTTCCCACGAGTAGTAATGCATCATATTCAATATGAATCAAAAACTTTGAAGTCAACCTGTAACTCACAAAATTAATGCTAGAAAAAAAACACATGGTTGCACTTGCAACAGCTGATGATCAGCTCAATATGAGCTACGTTAGCTTCATCGGCTGACAGGGGAATTCTGAGACACCTACCTGCTGGAGAAAAGGAGGGGAGGACCTTTTTTTATGGGTCCAACAGCTGAGGTGATGAACCCAGGAAGTGGAGAGACTCGTGCAGGTAATTTGAAATCACACACAGGCGCACACACAGCAGTCCATTTATCACATCCATACGTCTCATGGTAAAGCATAATCTGCTGAGAGCTGAGTTTGAGATTATTGCTCTCCGTTTATCTCTTCCACGTTCCTTTATAGGTTTTCATCTACAGCCCTGCATTTGAACTATGAGGTATTCAAAAGGGATACTCCAGCCATTTAATATTGCACTTCCAAAAAGTTGAGGGACTGAAGGCAGTCGTATTAAAAATAGTAATGAGCAAAACTGATGCAGCAGAGGTATCCGGACTTTTAGGTCCCTAGGTCATGATCCAAAAAGAAAACCTCAGGATCCTACATTTCCCATAATACATCAGCATCATTTGTTAGACCCTCCCTGCCTTCAGTTTGTTACGCTGGTTTTCTGTTAAGAGCTGAGATACCCCTGGTGACATTAGGATGAGTGCAAATTGTGGAGTGCCCCTTTCAAAAGAAATATGTTCTGGATTATTGAATACTTACCCAAAGCCACAAATAACACTTACCTTTTCCACAGCTGCCAACATTTCATTGAGTAACAAAACCTTTAAGTCACAACACTTTGCAAATCATTTTAAAGTCTAGCATACAGCCGAGTTCATCTCCAGAGCACTCGTGTTCTTCCCCAAACGTACGGATCATTTCAAAATTATGTTAGCATGACAGGAACCACATTTATAATGGAAAATCAACAATGTGGTTTCAACAACAGCCCAAGACCTTCAAAGAGATACATACACTTTTTGTTTAACACTGTTGGTGATATGGGTGTAGTCTTTTCTGGTGTTACTGCAATGTAATTATGGTCGCTGGACCAGGATGCAGTGGCCGGCGGGGGCGGGTGTTCCTCGGCATGCTCATCTTCGTCGTCCTCATCCGAATCAGGACTGTCATCTTCCTCGCTGTCTGACTCCTCCCGGGTCTTCCTCTGCGTCTTCTTTCCACCAGCGCCGCTCCTCTGAGTGGACGGGAAGAAGCACACATTCAGGCTTTTAGTAACAGCACTCAGCGAGCATCGTTTGATTACAGAATAAATACAGAAATGTTTAATTTGCTTTTAAATACAGATTGCCTCTATTAAGTACTGCCAAATGCCACGAACGTCTGCCATTGGTTAACAAAATTAGTAACTTACAGTCTGCCCAATCTGTCTGTTCTCCATTTTTGTCCTCTGTAACCACTGTACACATAGCATGCATAGTTCAACTCAAACTAAATTAATAGCATTTCTGCACACACCAGGCTCTTTTACATTGCTCTGCGTGTAGCATCTAAGCTTGCGTACACATGGACATATTTCTATGAAAAATGTACACTGCACTAAATTATTCTTGGCAGGTACATTTTACTGATCTAGGCTAGTGAGTAAGTTTTTCACAAGAGGGCCCTGTATTACAAAGCAAGTTCAACATTGTCAGGCTTTCTTCAAGTAGTGGTTCTTCAAGTTCAAACCTTATGAAGATTGTTTCTCTGAACGCACACATCACTTGAAATTGAAAGAGAGATCACAATGTGTACATCCTTGTTTACCCCCCCCAGCCCTTGAAGGTTCAATCTAACAAAAGTACATTTGAGTTTTGAAATTAATGGAGACCAAAGGATTTTTAAATCCAGCTATGAATGCACATGAAATTGGCTATTTGTTACAAAGCCCATCTATCACTTCCAACAGCAACATAGGAGAAGTGGAGTCTTTAACACAAGTTGGGACTGCTGACTCCTGTGGGGAATTTCCATGGTTGCAGAGGCAAAATACATTAGGCTAATAAAAGACACAAAACGTGAGCACAAAATGAATCTATACAAAACAGTACTAACAGTAAAAGCAACAATACTGTCCAGTTATCATAAACGTACTATTACATACTGTTGATATTTTCAAGCCTATAGTTAAGAGTTGTTCCTCTCTGTACTGTCACTAATAACTACAAGATAAATACAAATGATAACGGAAAATAAAAATGCAGACAATGTGACTGCATGAAAAAGTTTGAAATGCATAATGGCAGTCTGTAAACAAAATGTTAGATTAAGTATTAGGAGCCATATTCATTTAGATATTCCTTTGTGAAAAAAAACAGGCTTATCACCTGCCATCGTGAAGGTGCACTGGGGAAATGATTCACTTAAACAACCCATGGCACTGCATCTAGAAAACTATTTTCACTTCATGAAGTCATCACATATTCTCTTGGGCCTCTATTGGCCTACAACTATTTCGTCACTGATTATATTTCGTGACTAAATTAGCTTGTAAAGCAAAGTCATTCTGAGTGTCTGAACACATTGTGTGACGCTTTAAAACACTTGTCACTTTGATCGGCAAGCAGTGCTTTTGTCCATTTAATGATCCAGTGGGAATGAGGACTCCATTGTTCTCATGAGCTGACTGTTCAGTAGACAGGCCACTCGCTCCTTTTGATCTGATCCACTGATCACTTTACCAGCTCCCATGCGGGTTACCAATACAGGTTAGCATCATGATCCGACCCGGTTAAATGAGAGTCCGTTTTGCATTACGAAACAGCCTGTGTTCAGACCAAATTTAGCCTGCTAACCAAATAAATCTGCTTCTTGAGACAGGCACTTATACATCAAGACGTCATCGAGTCAGAAGCTAGCAGCTGCCAGTTACCATTTGTTAAGTGATTCCACTTCCAAGTAGTTCTTTAGAGCAACAGCAAAGCTCTCTGAACCATTTTAATCAGGCCAGGATTTGACTTCCTTGTGATATCATTAAAATGCAGAGGGTGCAGCCACAGCAAGGAAACTTGAGACTACCAAGGCCAATCTCAAAATATATATTATTCTTTTTTTATATTCCCAAATATGACTGTAACACTTGGGTAGATATTGGATATTAGGTAATGATTGTTCCATAGACATGAATGTGGGTTTTCTGTAATGCTAATCAACAGTGAAACAACATTTTCATCCAAGTCACACCACCGCAGCTATTTATGCATGTTTATATAAAAGCATGTAAATTATGTTATAATTAAAGCCATTCAGAGACAAGATAGAAAACTACTTCAATAGTTGCAGATGACCCAAGAATTCTATGCCAGCAATACTAACAATAAACCTAACAAACATTTAACAAACACCACTCATTTTAAGAAATAATTTCTCAAATGTGATAAAGACATGAGATCAAAGGTCTAATATCTACATTACTACGTCACAGATTGTTTGGCAGTCATACACTAATTCTAATTCAGTGCTTTCCACTGGTATTACTGATATTATAACTTACAAGAATATTATGTCCACTATCCTGCACAGCTTTCCTAAACAGTTTAAAGGCATGAACATTTTTAAGGACAGACAAAAGGCATCATTTCGAGTGGTCCGAGTTACCTTTGGTGTAGACTTGGTTTTCTGAGTCTTGGCCTTGTCCTTCTGCTTGGGCTCTTTGACATCCGTGATGGACTTCATGGCCGCAGCAGCATGTCTCAGGATACAGTCGTTACCACAGTACACAGAGTCTGGCTGGGCGTTATTCTCACAGCCTGGCCCGATACATTTGGGAAGTGAAGACTCCTCCGCCTTCTGCCCGGCTTTCTCCTCTGGCACCTCCGCTGTTGGTGTTGTTTTCACCTCCACGTTTGACGCCACTTTCTGCTCCGTGTCTGGTTGTGCTTTCTGCTCTGCTGTGGGTGCAGCCTTCTTTTCTCTGGTTGGTGTCGATTTTTGGTCTGCTTTTGGTGTGGCTGGCTGCTGTACAGCCTGCTCCAAGTCAGCACACAATAGAATTAACAGCTGATGACAAGCAATGCCATTTTGCATAGTGTTTTCACAATACCAGCTTTCTGAATTTACTTCTCATTTTATTCATTTTCAGTTTAAATCTGTTTGCAGAACAGCTTTCAGTTTCAAGTTGTAGTAGGCAATATGATGCTATTGCCATGACTTTAACCATTTGTTTGTGTGTTACGTCCACATAGAGACTTAAAATCTGGAGCCACTGGCTTCTACTTTTTGGTTTCTAATCTGCATTCTCTAAAACCAGGAACAACACCCATGCAGACTCAAAACACAGTTAACAGTTGAAGGGCACTGTACTCTAATCACTGATTGGGAGATTAATAATTACAATTTACATTTCACCAACACATTTAAGCCCTTTGACTGACATGAAATGGAATTCCATTTGATTCAAGTATGAACAGTTCATAGCATTAAATAGCTTACCATGGCATCATAGTAAATATATATCCTATAGAAATTAGCATTATTGGAACAACACTTGACATGACCTATGAGGTATTGGAAGACAGACCAATGGGCAACAACTCAGACAATGATTTAATACCTGGACTCATAAAAACACAGTAATTCAAAGACGAGTTGAGATCAGTTACAACCTACCGGCTGAAAGATCTTTATCTTCTTTTTCCCAGTTGGATTGGTAGCTTTCTCTATCCTGCCTTTGATGCCCAGGTCCTCTGCTCCCTTCTCTTCAGTTCCAGCAGATGTGGAGGACAGCGGTGCCACAACAGCCGGAACAGCTGACAGACTGCCGTCTACTCCACAGGTGTTCGTTTTCTCTGCAGTTGCAGAAGAGGCCATGGCAGAATGAGCCAGAGCTGAAGTCAGAAGAGCACCGTCAGCTTTGGGCTTCCCGATCTCTGTACACGTAGAGAGGATAGATGTGGCAGGTCTGACCACCTGGTTTTTCTTAGCTGTGCAATTGGGGCAGATGTAGTCTTCCCCATTTCTCTCCATCAGGCGCCCTCGGGCCTCAGTGATGCCCACACAGTCGCCATGGAACCATTCCTCACAGCGGTCACAGCAGATCATGAACCTAGTAAGCACAGAACATTTATAGTGCCACATTTCTTTAAAGTAATGCTCGACAAAAACTCTGTCTTGCTTTCCTCATATTTTCGAATATAGTATGAATACAACATGACAATGTGGAATCAGACAGTGTAGCTACTAGCCTGGCAACAAGGAAGGGAACATAAAATGCAAGAAGTGCAATAAAGAGCAAATGATAATAAATTCATTAAAATGTACTTCATTATAAACACTTTAAGTAGACACTGCAATCACAGATAAAATAGATAAATAATAGATTAAAAAATACCTCTTGTTGTGTTTCTGGCGACAGATGCAGTAAAGTGCATTGGGGTCATAACCGCCATCGTCAGAGTCAATGGATGATGAAGACGAAGATGTTGAAGACTCATTCTCATCATCATTCTCATCGTCATTGTCCTCTTGTGTCTGGGGCTTGCGTGTCTTTCCAGGAGCTTGGGTGGCTTTAGGCTTGATCTCCCTCTTGACGGGAGTGGTGCTCTTGTTGGCAGGAGCAGGAGCTTTAACAGGGGTAGTGTTCTTATTGGCTGCCTTCTTTTTATTGATGTAAGTTCTTATTGGTCCACGTTTTACCAACATTGCTGCAGACGTGTCTGCACTGTCCTCGTCAGTATCTTTATCACTCTCCTTCTCGGTTTCCACATTGTCATTTTTATCTCCATGTTCATTCTTCTCCTCAACAACCTCTTTCTTCTCAGAGTCCTGCTCTGGCTGAGGCTGTACTGTATTAGTGCTTCCTACATCTTCATGACCAGGATAACTCTTTTCATCTTTTTTCTCCTCATCTTCATCCGGTAACTGGTCCTTCTTGGCAGCATCTCTGCTGTCCTCCTCATTCTCAGAGCTTCCCTCATCTTTGACTGTCACTCCATCTCTTCCCCGGGTCTGTCTGCCACCTCGAGTTTTCCTCTGGGTCTGCTTCCTTGAGCCACTTCTCGTCCTCCTCTCTGGGGACTCTACCTTGTCCTCTACAGCCTTGGTGTCAGCGTTACCATCAAAGCTGGCCTCGGACGCAGTCTCTGCATCAGTTGGGGTTTGGGATGGAGGATCTCCACTTTCCAGACTGGGGGGGGCGCTCTTTCTTGACCCTCTTTTGGCAGTCAAGAGGAATTCCTCCAGTTTGTCAGTACGCTTAGACTGCCTGCCACTGCGACGCACAGCACAGCGGTTTTCAGGGCTCTCGGTTGCTGCCTCCACTGGCATCTCTCTCTTTGCAACAGTGGACCGTCTGAAACCCCAAGTCTTCTTTACTCCACTGTTGGCCTTGGAATATTTATCTGGCTCCTCTAGTGTCTCTTTGGCCACATTCTCGCTTTCGGTTTGAAACTGTTCCTTCTGCTCGCTATTCTCTTCTCCAAAACCTGAGAACAGACAATCAAAGAAGGCTGTGGGCAAAAAATTATGGCATGCAATCACCAGATGCAACACAACAACATAGCTAAAAAAAACTACAGATTGTTTTTTGATCAAGCATACATATGAATCAAAACAAATTTGAAAATGATTGCTTACCCTACATCTTCCCCAAAATTTAAAATCATTCAAAGATCATAGAACCTGACACCACAATTGCTCCTAGTATTACTACAACGTCCCCACCCCTTTATTAACAGGGAAAAGGTGAAAAGGCTCATCCAAGGTACCTTGAGAGCAGCTATCCATACAGTCCTGGCTCTGTTCTGGCTCAGGAGCTAGAGAGAGCTCAGGGCTCGCATTCTCCTCCATAGATGATGGAGTCAATCACTACTTTCAAACTGAATGTCTACAGAAGAGCACAAGAGACCAGCTATGAGTCACTCTTTTCAGTTCATAATATGACAAATACTGAGGGCTGCCAGGTTTTTTTCATTAGGCAGTGGTGGGATTTAAAATATACCTGTTCCCATTACATTCTTGTTCCAAAATAATGTTACAGATATAACACTGAAGTTTATTTGCACCATCCAGTACTAATTCAACATATGTTTTCTTAATGGAAGCTCTACTGAGGGTATGCAATGATGTAACCTTTTTGCATGATACCACTACCATCTCTGAGTAGCTAAACAACCTCATTATGGCTGCTATGAATGGGCAGAGATGAAATACTGAGAGGAACACAAATAAATATCTTGAAACTGCAACTGTAATCAATATGAACACTGATGCTTACGATGCCCTCATCAGTCAGTGCTAAAACCGGCCCGACTGATATATCGGCCAATATTAGCCAATTGCAGATATCGTATCAGTATATGTGTTGGCCAATAAGTAGCAAGAAATTGCAGTGCAGAAATGCCAAACTATGGTTGAGTTCATTTAGAAACTGTGTCTCCATTACATAGCTTGTCCACCAGAGAATATTGACAAGTTGATATTTTAACTGTAAAATGTCAGTTTAGTATGTATTCTATTAAAAAACAAATCTAAGGGGTCCGTATTATGATTGTTGTTTATATAATAATAATAAATATTATTGCCATTATATCATTGTATGACTTTTTAAACCTCAAAAATCCAGTATTGAGTATCTGTGCATTAGATTGCAAAACAGCTTTTTATTTTTACAGTATTTTTCATGTGAATGCATAATGACAGATGCTGAGTGTTGCATGTTTGCTACTTAGGGGGACAGACTGTGGCAACTTCTGTGTGTCGTCACATCACATGCATACCCTTTATAGTCTGATGCTGCAAGTTAAAGGTTGTATAATACTGAAAAAAAACCTACTATTTAAATGTTATATTTTTAACTTAAATTACAGATCTTAATGTTTGCTGAAAATTGGGATAAGAACCAGAAAACCATATCTAATAGTCAGGGAAATTCAGGCATTCACAAGTCTAAAACCAAGTTTATCCAACATAATTCAGAAATTATTAATGTTGACCGTGAAGTATTACTGCAAATGAGAATTAAGGAAACTGTACTTCACTTAATATTCTCCAGGGCCAAACTTTTAAGAGCATATAACAATAATAGCCAACAACTGTACCTGCAGTGATGAGTAACAAGGTGCTCCTTCACACAAAACAAAGGCTTCGCAGCAGTAATCATCTGTCTTGCTACAAGGTTAGAGGATCTGCCAGAAAGAGGAAGACACAAGTTAGAGTCAAAGGCCGCCACGCTTCACAGAAAGGCTAAGATGTAACAACAGCGGGGACTTATTTAGATGATAAAAATAACAACATATGATGTACATTTTCCGGAAATTTAAAATGATTACTAACTGCGATATTTATCACTTCGCCAACTGCTCATATGAAGTTTGAACTTTACATGATCAACAAATACACCAAACAAGGTGTATAAAAGATGGGATAAAATAATTTAATATGAGCAACTGCTTGCTGTACAACACACAGGAGGGAACTGTTTGCAATCCGTTGACATTTCACGGTAAGAAACCTTAGTGAATAATTTAAAAGTTGAATGCATTTGTATACAATTGTGTCCTAAATGATCTGTAATAATTAGATCTACTTTTAAATTGAGGCATCGATGAGTCTTGCACATTGCACCGTCAACACTAGAAAAAAACAAAAACACCAAAGTGGTTAAATAGGATTGGTGTGCCAGTGGTCACGACACAGTGCCACGTGAATCGGTGGAAAACTGTTGCCATGAAAGGTGGGAGGGGCCCGGGGCGAAGATCAAATTTAACACTAGCATGTAACGTTAATTACACATTCAGACAAAGCGACGAGATCAACTTTCTGACATGTACAAATTCTGCGGTACAACATGTTAACAGTGATGCTGGAACAGACGTCCAATACTTGCTGACACGAAAGAGGGAAGCTACACAAGGCCTTAGTACGCATAATATAGTAACTCTTAAATACCAATGTCAACTATGCATCGTTATCACATGCATATTGTAAAAAGTGACCTGTAAATAGGTTTGAAACAACCAGAAAACAAACTACGACAACAGACTATACCTCCTGCCCACCCGACACAGCCAACGATGGCCGCAAAGCCAACATTCTGCCAAACCACTGGCGTTAACCAAGTATCTAACGTTGCCGTTAGCTACCGTACAGCATTACCACAGTGGCACAAATTGCGTTCAATTATTGGGCGGGGCACATTTGGCAACTCCTTATATAATGCCAAATACACCTTTGCATGTTTCAGCTCTCGTGGTTTATCGTTTCGTCGATGAACTATGCCTTGCAAAACGAGCACTTGTGGCTAGCAAGCCTGGCTAACGCTATTAGCCACCACGAGCACGGGCAAGCTAACGACAGACTCAACATGTAGCCAGTCTAGCTATGAGGAATTGAAGTAACCCTCAAATGTAATACACATAACTACCAAAATCCAAACCACGAAAGACTTTCATTCTGTATCAGGAGCTATATCTAACTAACCGATGTGAATGACCAGAGCGTAACGTTAACGTTAGTTTGGCTGTAACGTTACACAAGTTAACGTTAAGCTAACGTCAAGCGCATTACATTCAACATTGCCTCGAATACCTTGAACAGGGCAATCCTTGCATGAGGACAACAACTGACACACGGGCGTATCCCACAAATATTCAACACTACGCTAACGTTACTATAATATTAAATTGTTGCATTCCACCCACCTACACGCTAGGAAAACCGATGATATGCCCTCGCTTTTCGGTCAGTCCTCCATTTTCCATTCCCGCTGGAGCTAACTGACTGCGGCAGATGGCTGACGGTTTACAGAACACGCTCAATGTTCCTACAGCGCCCCCACTGGCCAGGAGGAAAACGCACAGGCAACAATGTTGGGTTTGTTTGGCTTGTAGGCCTAAGCGTATAAGGAAAACGTTTTTAAATACACAGCCTTCTAGTTTTTCTAGTTTAACCTCAAGCTATGTGGACACTTTAAATACCCTAAAATGGCAAATACAAATTGAATAGTTTGTGATGTTTTATTTTATTGGAAACAACCTTGAGCTAAATGGGAATTTACTTGAATTCTGATTGATTAAATAATTACCTTTAACAGACAACATGCTGAATATTTGTTAAAAATAAACTTCTACTTCAGGACTTATGACATACAGAGTCCTGAAATATTCAAATGTGCCACAGCTGTTAGAATTAAAAAATAAAGTCAATGTAGAGCTGACAACATGTGTCTAAAAGATGTACATATACCAAAACCAATCCAACACATGAACAAGCTTCTCTGAGAAAATATAAAATTTAAGATGCGCTGTTTGTGACCAAACATCTTTCAAGATTGTATTATAGTACAATTTCCCCCCGGGGATCAATAAAGTATTTCTGATTCTGATTCTGATCTGAACTTGAGTTTCAAAAATTGTTTAAAACGTATTTACCAACTACTGATTGCAGACTGCTTCATAACTACTTAGACCACAGTGTAACCATTGAAACAGCTTGTTTAAAACGTTTGTATTTGTTGTTTTCTTTGCAGTATACAGCAGGCAACATTAGAATAACAAATAAATTAACATAGAATACAAAATAAGTAATTTACAGACATTTCTGTCAACAGTCCTATAATCTAAAGCTGGGGTGGTCCAATAACATGGGTTATATTTTTGCAGTCTTAAACTGTTAAACTGTTGTCTTTTACACTATGTGTATGTTTTGTGACACTAAGGCATGCTCTTAAGATCTTTATACTGACAGCTCTCTATAGACTGCAAAGGAGTGCATGAATATGCAGTATACACTTTTTTAAACTGCCCCCTCTAGTGGTCACTAACTATGTGCTGTCAGTCTTGTTTCCACATTTAAAATGTTTCAAAGACCACTGTGCACCGGGGGGCAGTATGTGAGCCCTGAACGGCAAACAAAAATATATAAATAAAAATAATTTAGATTGCTCCCTTAACAGCTGCTTGAACAGTACAATTTACATAGACATATTCTTGTAGTGAAAAAAAAAACAATCTATACATTTACATTTTCAAGTATGGCAAACTTGGTTAGGACAAAGTGACAGCAACGTTGTCAGTGCTCTTCTCCACGTCACAGTCTTTGTCTGATGGTGCAGAGACCGGCGTGTCTCTGAGAGAGTTTGGGCCGCTGCTAGTCTGCCCTAAACCTTTGTTTGGGAGGTCCGCTGTCGACTCAGCCTCAGGCTCTTGCTGTGGGGCTGTGGCTACAAATAGAACAAAAGTGAAGAAAATACATCTATGAAAATGTCAGTAGTAATGTGGCTGGTGATAATGCAGGCAGGCAAAGATCTGGAGACTTCCAGACAAGGGTATGGTTAAAAAAAACATGTTATGTGTGAATGTCATCAGCAGCATGCAGGCACGTGCTGTTACCTGACTGAGTGCAGGACTTCATGTGTTCGGGCCAGTGGGCTTGCTGACAGGGGTAATCACAGTAGCTGGTGTTCCAGCAGCAGTAGAAGATGGCCTCTTTTCTGCAGTTAGCACACCACTGTTTCTTCTTTGTCTCATCCACGGCTTGCTGCTTCTCCAGCTCCATCTGTTTCTTCACCTCAGTCACCAGCCTCTCTCTCTCCTGTTCCAGGCTCTGCCTCATCTCTGCCATCGTCAGCTCTACAGTGAAGTACGCAAACATGATCAAACACAAGCAAAGCTCATTATACAGTTTTGGGAAAAGAAGACTGTGTGCATAGTATTTTTCTCACATAAGTTCTCACCAAGATTGTGCTTCATTTCTGACAACTCTTGTTGATGCAGCCACTGTAATTTTTCAATTTCGATTCTCAGTCGTCTTATCTGAATTAAAAACCCATGGTCACGTTAGGGTAAGTAAAGGATCACATGCAAAGCCACTGTTATGATCTGAATAGCATTCAGTCACTAAAGGGCAGAGAGCAAACCTACCTCTGCTATTGTATTCCCTGAAGTACTCTTAGATAGGTCATTGTAGATTTCAGTCATTGTACCTTTGATTGCATCCATTATCTGAAAAAGAGTGGACCATAATATTGTGACATCTCAGTCAAGAAAAAAAATGTTTTATGGATGGATCAGATTGACATATGATCCACCAACACCAATTTGGTTCTTTTTCTTGTCATCTTTCTGTCCCATGTTATGTACAAATTTCTCTCAGGGCTTGTTTTCATCTCGGTTATTTAGCCAGAGAATGATCCATTGGATTTGGCACCTTACAAAGCAAATGTAAACAAAACATTATACTAACTTTATTTGTGTACTTGGCAATGTCTGCAGCCACATCTGCTGAGGCAGTGGGAATATACAGGTCTGTTGCCACTGGTGAAGATGTAGCAGCTGTGCCTAAACTTGATGCTGCCATCATGGCAACAGAAGCTGGACTACTGGATACCAGGGTGACAGCTGACGTGGATGTGCTGAGTGGAGTGTCTTTTTGTTGAACAGCTAGAATTAAAAAACACTATTATTAAACTATTCAGCAAGCACATTTGTTGCTGTAGAGGGTAAAATGTAATATTCCAACCGATTATTTCTTAAACATATAGATACCATGGATATCAAACATTTGTATACAAAGTTTTCTAATCACTATTACATGAAGGAATTGTGATATATACTGGCCCACACACTGTGAACTTGAATATGAATACTGTGATGTTATCTACCTTTAACAGCCTGTCTGGTCTGATAGCGTGTGCTTTGTGAAGACTGCTGTGCTGAAGATGAGGATACCACTGTCGAGCCATTCCCAGTGGCCTGTGTCTGGGTCAGCCCTTGAGCCTGGCCTTGCCTGGGCGACGCCTGCGTGGTCGCCACAGGTTGCTGGTTCTGCTGCTGACGCTGCACCTTCTGCATGTGCCACTTCTGTGAAGAGGTCTGAAACTTGGCAGTGGGATTCCACACCACGGCTCTCTGCACCACTGGCACTGTCTCTCTGGGCAGCAGAGGGCGCTGTTTCTTCAAAGCTGGTGTGGAAGAGGCTGAGGATGAGGAGGAGGAGGAGGAAGAGGGGGGGGTTGCGGTGGTACTGGGCACGGTTGTAAGGCTTATGGTTGCAGGAGAGGGAGTAGTGAAGGAGACCATGGTGACAGGAATGGCCATAGGGGACTGCGTGGAAACACTGGAGGGTGTGGAAGGAGCTGTACTGTTTTGAGATGGGAGTGTCGACGGGGTCAGGGCTTTACCTACAAGGGAAAGCACCTACATTATTTACCAGTTCCGCCTGTACAAAATTGCTGATGTTTCCACATGTTACAAATACTACAAATGGACATTACATTCAGTGTGTGCTTGATTATTTCTTGTGGGATCAACAGAGAAAAGTACAACTCTCACCTTCAGGTTTACCAGCAGATGAATCTTTAACAGTGGTGTTGTCTTTCCTGCTCCTCTTCCTGTCCTTGCCTCCCTGTTCCTCTCCGAGGTCAATGACCAGCTCTCTCTCTGAGTCAGAGTCCTCCACGGGCTGCTTTGCCTCTTCTTTCACCTGAGCCTTCTCTCTGGAAACAGGTGATGCTGGAGGTGCTTTGGTCTTCTCTGGGCTCTCTTTTTCTGAATCTTTGCTTATTTTCTCTTTAGTTGGAGCATCTGATGCTGTTACAGTGGTGTCACCTGCTGCAGACTCGGATGCTGCGAGCGTATCAGCTTTACCCTCCTTATCTTGGCTTGGGGAAGGTTGGTCTTTGACCTTGCTTTTGGTAGGCTCCTTCTGGGCTTCATCATTGGGTGCTGCATCCTGACCATCCTTGGTCTTTTGCTCCTCATCACTGGCATACTCGCTGTCACTGGAGTCAGATTTATCAGAGTCTTCTGAGTCACTGTGTTCCACACCTTTATACACATCAACAGAGATCTCATCTATACCTGCAAAACAAAGGGATAGGAGGAATATCACACTGCCATTCAATATCTTATAGGGTTATTAAATACAGCTACAGAGGAGCAAACACAGGTAAACAAGTAGCCGGATCAAAATGATTCAATACCCCACCACAATACCACATCATATTCAAAGTCACACCCCCTTTTCCATTAGTGCAATGATTCTTTCAGCAATCAACAACAGAAATACTTCAGAAATTGCTATTTTTTCCATGTGAACTCTACTGACCCAGCTGTGCCTTGCAACTCTCAATGGTTTTGTCCAAATTCAGCTGGAAACGACTCTTGATCTGTCTTTTTGGAGAGGTGAGGACTGGTGTGGCTCCTTGTTTCTGCTGAACCGTTTCACTCAGCTCCTTTAGGTCCATTTCTGCTTTACTCCGATCTGGAAGGATACAGCGTAAAATAATATTGAAACAGCAATATCAGCACGAGAGAAATACTTTATTTCTAGCAGAATCATGTCCAATAGTGATTTGTATTTGCTCACAGAGAATGGACAATATTAAACAACTTGGTGTTAAAGGATCACCTAGATTGAGGTTCAGAATGCTTCCCGTTGCTGGTGTCTTTTCCTGCTTGGGCATGCCAGGAGCTTGAGAGTGGAATGGTTTAGGGCTGTCCAAGGAACTGCCTGCAGGACCGGGTCGAGGATGGGCAGGTGATGCTGTTCAGAGATATTTACTGTTAAATTATGTCTCCTCCCAGTAGACACAACATACTTGTTGCTACACTAAAATGCACCTGGTGGAATACCTGTACAGTCCATGGACTCTTCTCCTGTACTGTACTGGCTGTTTGGAGCTTTTGTCTGGGACTTGTCCGCCGTCTCCTGTTCCCCATCCGAACCAGTATGAGCAGAGGAGTTGGTGCTCATGGGAGAGCGAGGCATGTCACTGAGAGGGAGCCGCCGGCCTGCTGTGCTCCCTCCCACCCCAGCCCCAGACAGCATGGTCCTGGCCAAAGGGATCTTGGGTGATGCCGTCATATCAAAGCTCAGCTTGATTTTCTCCTGTTTCTCAGGTTTGACAGGGGTGGATGAGGGATTGGAAGGATCCAGCAGCATCTGGAAGTTGTTCTCAGGAGTGTAGGGTGTCCTGAAGGGGGCATAGTTAAAGACTCCAAACTTCTTCCTCATGTTCTCCACATAGACCTCCATCTCTTGCATGGCACTGTTGAAGATGCTTTTGGTCTTCTTCACAGAGAATGGAATCTCTTTGGACATGAGGTAGCAATTGTTTAAAGGAACCCAGGCCCTGAAGAATAAAGATTCACATCATAAACAAAGCTTGAAATGTGCCAAATTGCCCAAGCAAGTAAAGCACAAAGGGCTGATACCTGTCATGCTGACCAAAAAAGCGAGCATCCACCTGTCCATCTTTGTCCCGCAGAGCTTTAGCAGGCCAGAATGGAAATCCTTTCAGTTTGGCCCACACTAGAGGGTGCGGGTTACTCTGCAGACATACAGTAAAACACTGGAACTAAGTGGTTGTATTCCAGTGATCTCTGTTTGAATGGGTAAACAATCTGGTGGAATCATCAACAGAAACTTCAAGTTACTCAACTAGCTTACACAAGGCTCACAGAACCAGTTGTCTCTCTTTTGGCAAGCAGACAGATAACATTCAGGACAAACTTCAATCTCGTTCATCTGCAATTAAAGAATCAAAGGACATGAAATGAAACTTCAGCTGTCACACCTAGTGTTTTAGATCAACCAACAAATCAAAATCCAGGTCGACTATAAAAATCTTTTGTAACCCAAACCACATACCCACCTCATGTTCACAGATTTTTACTATCACTTTAGCAGTAGCCGTGAGTTTGTGATTGCCTGAAACGAGGACATACGTTTATGTTAAACAATTTAAATACAGTATAGTAGACATGCTGATGATTCAATATTATTGTTAATTGTTGTTCAGTGGCATTGTATTGTAATCATGACAGCATGTTAATTTATTTTTTTTTGTCAAATATTGTCATATTTTGTTTTACAAAATAAGTGATTGACATCTGACAATTAACAGTGGAACAGAGTGGATTTCATTGAATGTCAATTAGACTATTTCACGACATTACATGAAAATGGTATATTACCGAATTATTCTTAAACGTGGTTTAACACAACAAAACATACCTCCATTGTATATAATACAGTTGTGCAAAATCCATTTTGCATCTGCCAAGAAGGCCTCTGTGCAGCCATACATTTTCTTTTTAATATTCTGCAGTGCACAAAGAAAAGATAATGCCCGACTGACAAACTTATTTCTACATTTATATTATCAAAGAAGAATATGTGACAGTTTGTGGTTTACCTTCTCAAGTGTACAAAGATCCATAGGGTGAAAAATGTACTCCGCATAATCTGGGTGCTGTTCCAGAGAGACAGGTTTCTGGAAGGGTTCAGTCTATAAAATTGACAGAAAAGAAAGTGAAGGTAGACAAACTCTCAGGCCAAACTTACTGCACAACCTTCCCCTCTACCGCACATGAACATGCTACCACCATGCTACTACTACAAACTCTAAAAGAAGCCGCTTCAAACAAAAGGAGGAAAACCAGTGGAGGAAGAAATCATGACGGGGTCTTGTTAGTGGTGTAATTGATTACCCAATTAAAAGTCTTTCTCTGCGTGGAAGCTGCATGGGGGGAGCGAGATGACAAGCGGGGATGATCCTGAAAGAGAGTGAGAGGGGCAGCTGTATCCTCACCACCAGCTAGCAGGTTTACCTTCATGGTTTCCAGCCATGACAGGCCCATTATAGTACAATGACTATGATTGTTAGTTCTGTTATTAGAAATAATTTGCACATGCGAATCAATAATATATCATGCTGGACTAAGATGTGGACAGGTAGTACTTCAGGGTGCAGATCTTAACATCTGGCACAACTGATGGGAATACGATGACCAGAAACAAAAGTGTCTTTTTGTTGCATAAGTAATCTAAAAATTAAGACTGGCAAGAAAAGAACACATGCCAATATCCAAGTGAAATCAAAATGAGAGCAAACAGAGTACCCCGTATGTAATGTCTGAGAGTGTCTGCCTCAACACAATATCAGTAATGGTAGCATGAATTCCCTAGAAAGACAGAGGGACCAGAATACTTACACCTGGCTGTTTCATCTTCTGAAGGGCAAACTTTAGTAGGTAAGACAGCTGGTCTATAGTTAGCATCATCATGGCTTTGCTCTGAGTCTCTATACACTCAGCAACTGTTATTTTCTGGAAGACATCAAGAGGGAAATGGTTGAAAACTTTGTTCTTATCCCATTGTGGCACAGAATTAATGCAGGCTCAACATGTTTTTATCACTTACGTCCAAACTTACTGAGAGGTCCTGGATAATTAAACAAATATTACAACAGGTTTTGACTACAGGCTTTGAAATACGGTAAGCAACACCCATACACTATACGCATTCCTGGGTGAGTACCTCACACTCCGGACAGAACCAGTCGCCCTCGGGCTCTGCTGGTAGTTTGAGGCACTTGGCATGGTACACCCTGGGGCAGAGCTCACAGCAGAGCACCTGGCCCTCGCGGTGGCACAGCCAGCAGTAGAAGTCATTCCTGCCGTCCTGTGGTACAACATCAACAGGGTCTGTGGTGAGTGCTGGCTGCTTCACATAGTAAAAGGGACCATGTCTTAGTTCTGACTGGAATGCAGGCAAAAGAAACACAAAGTTGGGAAAGGTCAAAATCAGGCCAGAGATTAGAGAAGCCAAGCAGACATGCACAACATCAACAAAAGTCCAAAACACATGTGTTACACTGCTGGTTGATGTTTTCATTGTGATGGAAATGACCTCTAAAGACAACAGGTCTGGACATTTGGTCACGTGACTTGCTGAGTTCTTTGGTTTGACTCTGTGTTATAGAACAGAACCATCACTTATGTGCACAAGGGTAAACAGTGTGGACAGCCTTGATTAAACCGGCGAAAGCTCAGATAGTTACCGTGGCTACTAATCATTTACAAAGGTCAGCAAGTGTGAGATACTAGCAATCATTTACCTACTGTGCATTTGTGAAGTGCTTTCAGCACAAAGGCAGCAAAGCATGCACATAAAAAACAGAAGCTAAATGATGAGCCACATATAATCATATGATTTTCTCAGATTACAGAGAATTTTACTAAAATAGTGGCAACTAAAAAGCATTTGTTAAAAGTAGGTGCACAGAGAACATTTTATCACAAGTATAAAGCAATAGAAGGACCAAGGCAGACCAGAACATTTATCAGATTGCTAAACGTGTATAACCACAAGCTTAATTCATACAGCACACACTACTAAACATAACACTGTAAAATACAGTGACATAACATGCTAATAAGCAATAGTGCATACATACTGTTCCTGAAATACTCAAATAATTCGATAGAACAAACTAGAGGTGGAAATCACAACCAAACTTATAACAGATGGATACAAAGAGTTTCATGAAAATAAGTGCCATTATTCAAATGTCAAACAGCCAAAATCTTGCAGACATGTGAACCAAAGAATAGAACAGTTCAGAGCTTAAATGCAACAAGGAAAGAAATACCTCTGCCTCACTAGCAATGAGCAGCAGATTATGAACTAATGTCTTTTATAATACGTAAATAAAAAGTTAAACTACAGAGCTGCAAATGTTTTCTTGAGATTTTCACACAGATATTTGTGTTATTGATGTTTACTCAGACTTCCACAAATTTTGAATCTTAAAAATTAACCTCACAACAAAAATAGACAGGAAGACTGAAAAAATATTTATAAAATGTGAAACATAATGTCCATTTGGTGCAATTCATCTGGGGTTAAAATACTCCAAGAACAGCAAATAATCGTTGACTATTTCATAGTAATTTATATGAATTCAGTTATAATCACTGAAAATAACATTGAAGTCTTCACCAAAGTTTGAACAATCAACATGAATATCTAATTTGAATTTTATCTTTTTGGATGCATTGAGCAAAGTTCCATGTTTGAGGGTGGCAGCAGAAGTCTCAGTTGCAAACATCTCAGACCTAAAACTATCCAAATAGCTAGATACCACAAAGAGGAAAAATATATTTTAGTGATTTGGGTGAACTGGACAAGGCAATTGTATAAACAGCATAAATTTCAGGTTTACTCAAATCTTTCACTAAGGAGCTTGATGATTAAAACATTCTTGTTGTTATCTTGTGTAAGTCTGAATATCAAAACACAATCAATCCATCAGTTTGGGAGTGATAGCAGGTTGAAATCCTGTTTTTTTGTGATTGTTACCTGGTCTTTGCTGCCACTAACAGCACCTGGTTTCTTCTTCTTTTTCATTGGGCAGGGGGAGGTTTCAGCAGAGGAGTGACCATTGGATGACTGAGAGGGACTCGGCATCTTTCGTTTTTGGGTCATCCGCTCTGTTGACCCCGTGTCTGAAACTGCAGACAAAGGTCAAAGATTACACAAACCAGGAAGGGCTCACTGATGGCCTCCTTAAAGCAGACACACACCACAGTTTTCCTGCACTCACACAGGGTGAACAACAAACAACTTTACACATCACTGCAGACATTCATAAGTGCAGAAATTGAGCTCTGCAAATCTATCTGAAAACAAACTTGTAGGATGTTCTTACCTTTGGACCGTGTTGAGATCTCCATTGCTTCTGTTGTAATCTCAGTTTTTCCCTCGTCCTCTGTCACACTGATGTAGAAAAGAGCATTGTCAAGGCTGAACTGAACCGCTGAAACAGCTGAAGATGTCTCATATCTATTATTTGTGCTATTATCATCAAATTAAACTTTTTTTTTGAAATTGTTCCTTTGAACAACACGTTCTTTAGAGGTACACTCTAGTTGGGGCATCCCGGTGGCCAAGGGGTTTAAGATGTTGACCCCTCATTTCCGTTCAGCCCTCCACAGCACTCTTTCTTACAAAAACAGAAAATAGCCTACCGAAAAAAGACGTACGCTATGGCATCCACAGTGTATGCAACATCATCATTGCTCCAGTTTGTTAGCCTAGAAAACTAAACTGCCCTTGAAGGCCAACTGAAAGATGCGATCAATATCTTTACCCAGTGTAAAAGCCACAAATAGTGCCAAGTTTCCTAATTGGTTCAGAAGCAAAGTGTCAACAAAATCCGAACAATCTTGACTATTTGTGACTTCCAGTTGTATGCTACATTACTGGAAATGTAAATGGTCAAATGTTCAGTGTTAAGACTAATACATTCCTGCAGAAGTTTGTTATTGAATGCCAGTCTCACCTATCTCTTAATACATTCCCCTCATCTTACTACAATGGAGTTATTCTAGACAAGAAAGGTCAATTTTGCCAACAAGCTCTCACTTGACATTAATATAATTCTAGTTAGATTTGGGGTGCTCAGTTGGGAACAAAAGCATCGTAAATCTCTAAAATGTAATATTAAAAACCATCTTCAAACCGCTACTCCTAGTGCTATGAACTGCTAAAAACAGTTTCAAAGGCTTAGACTGATGTGAATGACTAAGTCATTAAATGGAGTTATCACCAGTGACAGGTTGCTAAATTGTGTCTGGGATGGGATGAAATACTTAAGAATGATTTGTAAATTCTGATTACTCCAGCACTGTGTGCAGTTGACAAAAACATCTGTTTTGTAGTCTGCTAAAGGTTACATGATTTCAATAAACACATCAAAACACTTATTACAAAAGGACTACACTGCAAGAAAACAAACAGGCCACAGGAAACAACTGGTCTACAAAATGACCTAATGCCAGACATATGATACAGGTACTGAATAGACTTCTAAACAAAAATTGACTGCTACTCCCATCATGACAGAAAATATCCAAGCAATTATATCACTCAAATCATACATCAACAGCTTAAAGACACAAACAATGCAAAGCTCTAAAGTAGAAGTAGACTACAACTTGGTGACTCAGTCAGACATCTTCTAAATGTTAAAAATATCTCAAACTCAATTAAAGCAAAAGTTAACCAATACTGGAGCAAAGGCAGCTCAATGTGTAGGGCCACTTTCCAATTATAAATAACAGGCACCTGACCACAGGTCTATAAATAGTAAATATGAAAACACAGAAGAAACACAGTAGACTCTGCAGTCGTCTGAACCTTCTGGCATCCAACAAGTGAAAACCATGTAAATAGACTTCCATGCTGCTTTAAAACAACCACGTAATATTCATTGATCAAGTACCCTAATAACAGACAGCATATCATCACGGATTGCATAATTACAGCCCCAGATCTGTTGAGAAACATTTCCTTCAAATGCAAGCCACAATTTGCTGTGAACCACCTTCTATTCAAAATCTTCCCAACAGGTTTTTTTCAGTATCAGTTCACCTTGGTTTGCAGGCGCCCTGTTGTCGATCCTATTATTGTTGCCATTTTATCTGACGCCACAGCAGATGCACCGGCCTCACTGTTCAGATGGCTTCAATTTTTCCTATTTTCATTTCCCTCTATCCTGAGGAAAGCACCATTTGAATGTTTTGTGTGAAAAATAGACGTGAATTCACTAACAACAAAATGACTGCCTCCATTTCAATAATCTTGTTAACCACCCCACCCCTCCTCCTCCATCACTACAGAAGGATGAAATGACAGACAGGAGCACAGCACATCAGCAGAGACAGACAGGGGTGCAGTGAAATGGCTTTACTGGCCTCCTCATCTAACCTGTCTGGACAGCCTCAGACAATCTACCCCAGCAACATCATGTCCTGTCCAGGGCAGGAAATACAGCAACAAGAGACAAAGAGAAAGACAGGGACAGGCACAGGGAAGAAAATCAATGCTGCCCATCCTGACAAAAACATCTTTTAAATCACAGACCACAGAGCACACAATACAGCCTATAGTAACCTACTGGTACAACCCTTTCCACACCCACCATTGCCATAACATCCATGCTTCAATGTAGGAAATCAACAGCATACCTTTCTCCTTTCTCATATACAGATTCTTCAGCCTATTCTTTTATCTTTTTCAATTATTGAGGGCGTTGGGGATGAGGGAAAAGATGGGTCCAGGTTTCCCAGAAGGCCTTCTCTCCCTGCTGCTCTCTCCTGCAATTGTCAATCTTTAACCTCGGCTGCAGGCTGCCGATTGGCTTGAGCACCACACGGAGGTGCCTGATTGGATGCTCAGCTCGGTGTGCCACACAGGCTCCTTCTCCCCGCTCTCCTCAGCCACAGTGCTGCAATGCAGAGAGGACTGCTCCTCACTGTTGCTAAAAACCTCCTGAAAATCAAGTCCCTCGCTCCCTTTAAACCCAACACAGACATATACTGGCCGTGTGCCTTTTATCAGACATAGAGGATGCAGCTCTACAGGCTTGACAGGAATAGGATCAGATTCCCTCCCTCGCTGTGTTCTCAGCCAGTGTATGTGTATGGCATCCATTTTGAACACACTCACTCACTCTCTCTCTCTCTCTCTCTCTCTCTCTCTCTCTCCCTCCCTGACCACTGTGCGCACCGCACACACAGCACGTATACACGGCACCAGTCAAATCTGCTGTAAAGGACCACATGCAGCTTATTATGTGCCCCAGCATGTTGATATGCAGCATGGGCCCTAATACTGGACACAAAGAGCGGACTGAAAATGTCACAGGCCTCCCAGAAAGCACAGAAGGCATAACCCACTCCCTCCCTCTCTCTCTCTCTCCCTCCAATGCTTCTTCTTCAGCATATACTGTCTCATAATCAATATCTGCCTGGAGATTTGAGTGTGAGCAGCAGTAAGCTGAAAATAAAAAAAACAGAAAAACAGCTGTGCATGTTCCCATCTTTCTGTGGAAGTCATCTTTAAATATATGCATTTCATTTGATCAACTATAGAACTTCAAACCATGTATACAAACAATGCACACAATTAAAATGCATTGGTACATGTACAGCGCAACACAACTGTAAACCATCCTTCTAAACGGAAACACAAGCCAGGGCAAAATGTCAAGGCCAACTACATCATCTAGACAGGTCTGAGAAGGTCAACAATTTCAAAGACACACACCAAACTAAATAGGCTGTGTGGGTCGATGTAATGCAGATTTAAGTGTGCCCACACCAATCCTCACACCATAGTGGAATGAAGGGATTAGACGAATTACCAAGCACCATTCATAAAACACTGGGGGGGGGTTGCTGTTTCAGTCAATGCAGACTGCTCCTGAACCCTGGTCAAGCAACATTATGTGCGCCATTATATCCAGGCCATAGTTCCCTTGGTTATATTTAAAACAGAGCCTTTGTCAGACATCATCCACTAATAATGACAAACCACATATCACATATTCCACCTGGAATATGTCAAAGAATAAAATAACAATATTAACAAACTGGCAGACACAGATACAATCATTACCTAAATTTAATCATTTTTATCTGATTCATGCATCTAGAAAACCAACATTAGATATAAACAGAATTCAATCTAACCTGGTCGACTTCAAACAGGTTTTCAAGCCTCTCTGGATGAGATGAGGTTTCTATGCAGAGCCCTTTCAGAGGAAGTCCTTCCCTTCTTCTTTCCTTCTCTCTTACATACAAATACTCAGTGTGCTTGGAGCAGAGGGACAGAAAGGGGAAGCTCTCTAAAATGGCTGACACTCGGCAGCAGAGAACAACACTGGGAGGCAGTGCACACCATTAGGCTCAGGCAATTCCTCCAACCCTGTGATAAATAAGATTCTACGGCATATTTAGTCCGTAGATAATTGGTGTTCCACAAAACCGGTGAGCAGCTTACAGGATTAGGCCTGTTAAAAGCATGGCTTTTTTAATTCACCAAGTAAAAAAGGGTATTATGGTGAGGTGAACTGCGTTTTGGGAGAAGTGTAGAAAAATTAGGCAGCTAGACAATTTACAGAGTGTTCTTCATTGCCATGTTGGTCTGGCAAACAATTAACAACAGTGCCCTCCTGCCTTGCTCTCATGACAGTTTGAGGCCTAAATTAAACTTGCTGTGCTGTCAGTTTACCATCTGTTAATTCCTCTGGGGACTCCTCTCTGCACTGCTCCCTGCCTCTCCCATCCTGCTTGGATCCCTCACCAGGCCTGCCAACTTGACAGCAAAGGCCAGGGGCAGCCACACAAACTCAGTCCTCTTTTGATCTTGACAAAAGAAAGCAGGTTTTCTCAGACAGTATACTATGAATATACAATGACCTTAAACTTGACCTGTGGTCCTCTTCTGTATGTGTCCACCCAGCTAGCTGAGGCAGTCTGTTGTACTTTACCATGCTATGCTCTCCTTCCAAGCTCCAATCCTATGCTGTGGGGTGACAAATACTCTTCCCCCTCCCCCAGTCTGTCAGATAAACCTGTATTATTACTCAGGCACGGATCACACACAGTGGCTGGTGCCTTATCAACAGAGTAGTATATGTGAAAGAATGAAAATTAGGCTTACCTCTGTGGATGCATGGCTAAAAACTCTGTGTGATATGTCAATGCTTATTAAAACATGGAGGACAGCCCTGTCAGCCCTCACCCTGCTCAGAGCACAGCCACGGCTCTCTAAGCAGTCCAACTCACTGCTCTGATACAAGGCTCACTGAGACTGGCCATGCACGCTGACAAAATGTAAGGCAGCTGCTGATTGGCTGGTGCATTTCCTGGCTGCTTGTCTTTTGTTTAGCACAGGCAAGCTGAAACGCAGTACTCAGAGCAAGAGGCGCTAGGCCCAGATCAAAATAATCAGCTACTGCATACCTAGTTGTGCCAGCTACCAACAAGACTGCATACAGCTGTTGGTGTTTCATAGAATTGCTATAAAGAAGGCCTTTGGTGTAGCTGTGAAGGATAGTCAGCAGTTGGGAGCATAAAGAACAGGCCTGTGGCTGTATTCTTAAGGAGGAACTTGTCTCACTAGTTCCCACCCTCAAGTTAAACCAACCATCATGGGGAAAGATAAAAACAGCTATATAAATAAAAGCAATGAGTAAACAGGCACTAAATGAAATGTATTCTCTTCCTTTGGCCTATAAACGTTTAATGACAATGCTAAAAATGCAAACCAAATTACACCGATGTGTGATTAGCCTGATACTGGTCTTCGAACTGGTGTGATCACACATTAATAACACATTGTAAGCACAGTTCTCCCGCATTTATTTGCCATTTTAGGAGCTTCTTGTTTTCTTTATTTTGCCTAATGTATATCCTAAGAGACACAGGAGCTTATGTTAACATTGTTAAAAATATGTTAGGACAGCTTAGAACTTTGCTTTTGAAAATGTATTTCTCATAAATTGAGGAGGAAGTTGTAGCAATAGCAACACTATGCAAGTGCTTATCAAAGACATTTGGATGACGCTACCTGTAAGCAAATTAGCCACTGATCTGTTTCACATTTCTTAACATCTATAGAATTAACATCTATTGATAACTACTTGTCTCCAGAAGATTGTTCCCCATGAACCATTCTGTTGGTAATTCATGTTATGCATCATAGCAGGAAGTATTAAGCTAACTGTATAAGATTTGGCTGGTAAGGCAACCTGCCTGCACAGTTCAGTTTACTGTGGCCTCTCCTTCTACATGAAGAAAGACAGCAGTGACCTCTTGTGGGAAAACTGTATAACAGCACAGCGCACACTAGCCCAGAGATTCTCAAACATCAAGTAAATAAAAAATAAATATGAAGTTAACAAGGAGCTCATTTGACAACCTTTGTTCAAAGAGGTCAACAGTGCTGTTGCCATGATAAAGCAGGGAATGCATAGGAGCATAATCAATGTATCAATGTAGTCATCACGTATTCACTCACCGGGATAACAGTTTGAGCTACCTGTTAAGTATGAAATACTATAACAAACAAATCCTCATTTAGCTATGAAGCACAGTGCCCACAGCAGACTACGAAGTACACCTTAATCTGATGCTAGAATCCCACCTGCCTTCAGATTTACTGTGTCAATTTGTGTACGTTAAACTGATCAAATACAAACTTATTTAGAAATCTGCCCTATGTCAGCACAATGTCAACAAGACATGATAAATGTGTTAAAATTGACTTTGTAACAGGATCCCTCTACCGCAGGGCCCTAATATTAGACAAACCAATGCACACACTGTGAACCTGAAGGTCTTCAGGAATAGTTTCTGTCTTTGGTTATCCAGCCTTACTTTTGGACATCATTGCCAGGGTTTACCAACAGTAAGTTCTTTATAGTTACAGTGCAGGCCAGGAAGAGATGCTTATGTTTACACATTGACACGTCAGCTCACTACAGATGGTGCATGGACGTTAAGGCATATAAAGTTAATCTTTTTGGCAGAAACTAAAAATTCCAAACTTTGAATTGGTGGGGGAATAGCCTTGGAAAGCCAAATACCAAATTAGTTTAGCCCACTTGACATTATTTAAAAGATAAAAAGTTAAGCTCACTTGGTTTAGCTAGTCTCTCTATGCTGATAAATGACTTAACTAAATTGCAAAGTCAAGTCAATTAAAAATGTGTACTTGAGACAAAGTAAACTGGGAATTATTTCTACTTTCAACTAAGGTTATTTTATGGGAGCTTTTCACAGGAGTCAATTTTCACATCTCTCACCACTTAACGCTAACATTTGCATAATTTACTTGTAACTATAGTTACTTAGCTAGCCAGTTAGCTTAAGTTAAAGTTAATTTATTAGCCATGAGCTTCTGCCCAAGACACAAGAACGTTAAAGAGGGTTGACTCGGCTAACGACTCCGTGATTTTGTTTAACGATAAAACATTATTACTGGTGACATCCCACATAAAACCTTAGCTATACGTTACATATATTCGGTCACCTTTGTCAGCCTGGACGATGACCTGAGCTTTACAAGTGGCCGACTGGTAACAAGCCCTGCGGTCCCCAAGATGGCGCCCGAGTTAGACTTTCACTGCTCAGGCCAGTCCTTGAATAGCCTTCAAGTCTTGCTTGGATTCAAGGCCTTCAATATAATATTTGGTCAACTGTGATGTGTTCTGATTGGCCAGTATCATTATTTATTCATTTTTCACCAAATCCTTGACATTTATCTGAACTGCCATTGAAAACGGATTCAAGTTACCCTGCAAAACGTTATGTATGTATTTATCCACTGCTTGAGACAATCACAAGGGACGACTGAGACTTTCTGAGGCATACATACATACTGACTTGTCGTTTCTGAGATAATAATCTCAAAATGTTTTGAACAGACAATCTTCATGTTTCCATTTCCCACAATAAATCAAACTATAGATTATATGCCCCAAAAAATGTTGTTGACTTGTGACTTGTTTTGATTATCTTATAGTTGAGTAGACAACACAACAGAGAGGCCAGAGGAATTATATAAATAATTTTCCTATTAATTGTACTACTTAGAAATTACACAAGTAATTGATAAAACAATCTAAATGTTTAAACTTGTAAACGTTTTTAAGCACACACTATCATGGAATGTATTTTTTTTTTTTATTATTAAATCTACTGGATCTTATAAGCAGCTTGGAAATTAAATCTCAAAAATGTGTCCTCTCCATCTCTTTATCGTCATCTTGTTCAGTTATAACTTGTGTTATTGCTTGTAGTGGATATGCGATGTGTTTTATGTGCTTTATTGCATTTGCATAGTGTTGAGAAGTTGGGGGATGGGAATGGGTTTGGGGCAAAGAAAGGCATGCTGTTAGCTGTTTGCAGGTAAACCAATCTGAATACATTAATGATTATGGGGCTATCTCCTGTCCTTTCAAACTGTTATCTCCTGTCCTTTCAAAGTAGAGAGGCCGAGTGGGGAGGGGGGATGGGATAAAGTGTCTCACACTCACAGAGGGGGGAGGTCAGTTTGCCATGTTTTGTGGGGGAAGGGGCACAAACAGAGGGCCACTAGGCCCCTCTTTGGGTCTCCATGGAATGTAATTGTGGCTCTCTCACTTAGGCAGACATACAAACAGACCAAAAACACACACAACAAAAATGCAAAAGGCTTTTTACTTTTGGTGATTTCATCATGTCATTAAAAATCCTCTAACATTAGCAGACAATCTGCAGATCTGCATTGATCTACGTGTAATTATGTTTTGCATCAATATTGTGAATAATTGTATGAATGACGTATTATCCATATTTGTGTAACACTTCAGGGAGTACTCTATGTCTTGCCAACAATAGCTAAATCTGAGTAAATTTTGTGATTTGGTGGCATAAGATGAAATTGTGTTGACAGTGGTAATGGACTTCACTGCCTTCCAAACAGCTATGCTTTAACCATATAAACTGTATATATTTCCATCCTGCATAAACACCCTTTAATTTTGTCTACCTCAAAGTTTTGATGCTGATTTCAGGGGTAATTGTGCTCAGACAGGAAAGAGCAAGTAAGGAGCTAATTACCTCGATTTTAGGTAACACTGCCTCTTGTCTCGACTCCCTTCACCCCCTATCCTGCTGCACTCCCTCCTCAGTAGTAAAAATTAAAAACTAGTGTGCCCGAGAGATCACCATGGAGACAGTTCCATCCTCTGTGGCCACACAGGAGCCATGGTGGCTCACTCCAATTGATAAAACTGATCCTGGACCCTGAATCTGTGAGGTATCAGGCTGCACATGTTGGCATGTATGTGAGTGGCAGTCACTTCATAACTGATATAAGTGCAAGGTACTAACAGGTCAAATGTGATGCAGTGGATGGAGTGTTCTGTTTAACAATATAGACCTTAAATCATGTTTGCAATTATATTTAGTCCTGCTTTATTCAGGCCACATAACATGTCATACTCAGTCCCGTCAAATTGCCTTTGTAAAGTCCCAGAGAAACAATATTGGAAAAATGTCCAGCTTTTTACACTGTGCTTCATTAGAAGTCAGCCCTCATACAATGATTCCCTTAAATAAATTCCAAAATCCCACGTGTTCTGCTGAATATTTAAAAACACAAATCTTCAATTCTTTACATATTGTAAAAAATATTTTTGTAATTGTATGCACAGTGAATATCATGATAATGTAATACTCTATGGGCATGATAAGTAATTTGCATAAAGCTGCTTTCCTGCCAGCCTATAAATACATTTTTAAATCTCTCCCCTAATAATATCAGTGACTGCTGCTCATATCACCTATGGGTATTGGTGTACGTGTAGTTCATTTGTAGGACGTGTCAAACTGTTTGATGCAGCTTGAGAAGGAAAGCAACTACATTACCCAGAAGTCTAGTCGCCCTGCTACAAGCTGGCTCCCTCCGCTCTGGGAGTGTTTCGCATTTAAACAAACACGGTCCTGCCGAAGATGGCGGAGAGTTTGTAGAGGCGTAAAAGAAACTGCTCTACTCAATGAAAGCGTCGAAGCCGGTGAGTTTTCTGCAATTGCTTCATGATTCGGTTATACCCAAGTTTTGAACTAATGCTAGTGTGTGTTTGAACGCGCAAATTTGTCACAGAAGCAGTTGGTGTCGCTCCGCTTCCGCGCAGGCTGTGGTTTTTAAGCTACCGTGATACAATGAGCCACCTTACCACTGTCTATTTGTTATGGAATGTTTGTTGTGATATTATTGGCTCCGAAACTATAAATAAGATAATAATTGAAGTAAAGTCTGGCTTGATAATGTGCCATTCTTATCGGGTACGGTGTTTGTTGGTCTTTCCATTATCCGCTAGCTACAAAGTTTACGAGATACAGGCTCTCTGATTCGCTGGGGTGCTATAGCCTAGCTGTTAATACTCAACACTGCTTGTGAGTGTACTCGTTTGGCTTTCAAAACGTTAATGTTAACTTTGTAGCGCCACTGGACCGTGTTCATTGTGCACAACACAGCTGAATAGCTTTTGGCACTATATTTCTTTTTACCAGACGGTCTGACTTGCTTTACAGTTTCGGTACAAATGGGGCTGCAGGATCACAGCGTTCACAGCTAACGTTACCGTAGTAGTTGTCTTGGGTGACAAAATGAAAATAAAATTGTCCATTGCTTATTTGTTCCGGTTGTCTCGCCCCCACAATATATGTAGTGGAGGGTAAATACACTTAAACACGGTGTAGTGTACCTACATTTTGTTTGTGGGATAGTTTTCTTGCCTTTTGATTTGTCACATAAATGCAACACCGTTTAACAAATAACAGCAAGCCAATGTAGCTGAAGTTCAGTCATGTGTAATTAGAAAAACACAAATTTCCTCTTTTCAGAAAGTAAGTTTTATTTTCTTGGTGGTTGTCAAATGTATGATGTTAACCAGCTGCAGGTCAGGATTAACCACCTTGTGTTTACCAGCACATCACTGTCCCCCACTGCTCACAACCAAACTTGAACTGACCAGCTAAGCGTGGCTGCTCTGGAGGATCCACAGCATCTGTTATTTATTTGCATGGTTGTAGTGAGATTACGTATCCGTGATTGTAATGGCTGGTATAATGGCCCATCACACCATGATAAATGTTTTTCACCGCTGATAAATCATATTTAGGTGCATATATGTGTGTGTGAGAGAGAGACAGACAAACAGGCAGAGGGAGATGAATGTGTTTCGGTGCAGGGGAGGATGAACACTTCCAGGGTTCAGGTAGAGTCCAGTTGTGCTTTCTCTGTGCTTGACAAGGTGTATGCTGAGCACTCACTTTTTGAGGTGGTAAGATGACATTCTTGGGGAGCGTGCTCATGTGTAGGCAAACAATGAGGAGGTAAGTTAGTCATTCCACTTAAACAGTTGAGGTCTAGGTGTGCTGTAGCTCTCTTAGCCTCAGGGCATCCCTGCCAATACTTGCAGGTATTTACAGCTCAATGCTTATTTCCATGTGAGAGTTTCTGAAATCATCTAGATGTTATTGTCATATTTCTACATGGGTTAGTTGTCGCAGGAATTTTCCTGCTTATATCATTTCACACGGGCCACTCATTAAATAGGCTGCGTTATCTCAATAATGTGGACATTTAGATGGCGTGTAGCCGGGGCTTAACAAGTGAGAATGGTGCTGCAGCCGTCGGATGAGCTAACTTCTCTTTATTTTGAGTCTGATGGAATGCCATTACTCAAACTCACGTATGTGTTATTTTTGTAAGTGGTAGAATGACCACTGTGGGAACCTGTCCAATGAACTGCTTCTGCTCATATTCTTGGCGAAAGGAGCCCCCTGTCCCCCAGCCTCTGTCCCTTTATCTACCACTTTCTTTCTCCCTCACACACAGGGTGTCAGGCTGCGTTAACAATGAATCAATCTTTGGGGGGATTCTTTGACTGCAGATGGGGTGAAGAAGTGACTGGGATGCATGGCTTTCGCTCTTTGTCTGCTGGCCCCTGTGCTCTCAATAATTCATTAACTTATCACTTTTTCTCATGGGACTGGGAGAAGTCTCTCTGTGGTGGCAGATTCTGTGGTTACATCAGATCGCCTGATTGATAATCGAATAATCATCCATTTACTAGCATTGCTGATTTTTAGTTAATACTCACAGAGGTTACTTTTGGAGTTGAATATTTTGGCATCCTGTCGACAATACAATGAAAATGTAAAATATATTTTCTGTGAGAAAAACAGACTTGGTAAACTAATACATCTTGGGAGCAGACATGGCAGATAATACACTAAATTTAGCTTTTTGAATGTATTTAGTGACATCTGTAGCTACTCAGTAGGGTTGGGAAGTGTTTGGATTTTGTCAATTTTGATACATCTGTGTATTGATTCTGGTATCCGAGAAGGGGAGGAAAAACAAGTGGAGAGCTTGCCACTTCTGTGTGGCAGAGCCACTTTTTGTTAACTGTCTCTAATCTGTCTTTGTCGAGCTGCATTTTTCGTCACTGATGTCTGAATAGATGGCATTCTTCTAGTGTTTCGTAAGTCTGTGTGCCTTAACAGAGACGGAGACATTGATAATAAGTTTCGTTTAGAGTAACTGCCAATCGGTCATGTGGCATGTGTTCAATTTAAGATTAATAGCTGTGTGGGTGAGCAGCGGCTCTGAGAGGACTCTTGATGACACGCAGAGCTGAAAGGAAAGCCTAATTGTTTTCCCTAATTGAAATATGACTCCTTGGTCTTAGTATCTTTTTGTTAGGCAGCAGCACAGGTAGTGTAGGGTTAGTGAAGGAAAACACCAGAGTTGCTGTCTCTGACTGATGACTTGCAACAAGTACTTGCCATTCAGGAAAAGAGGATTTACCTTGTCCTGTTTCCAAGTCAAGTTGGAGTATTCAACAGTTACTCTGTGCCATTTAGACTTGACTCTGACTTTTCGTTGGTGTTTTACAACCAAGTTTTAAGAATACAAACGTTTCCTGTGGTCGGCTCATGCTGTGTAAAACATCCTATTTAGTCCCCTCATCTCAAGGTCACTCATGCAGGGACAGTGATCTGTATTTGTGTTTGTTGAAGTGCACATACCACTCTCTGGTGTGGTAGTACTCAACAGGTAGGTTTGCTTTTTCCGCCTACCTCTGGAAAGCTAAATATAGAAAACTCTGCTTAACAAGACAGTCGTGTTTCCAATACTAAAATATTTACAACTACTTCGCCCAAACAAGTGAGAGTGAGAATATGAGATGAGAGCTGCTGAAACCAGATTTTTATTCACTATTCAGAGGAAGCCAGACAGCCAGTCCGCTGAGTCCCAAGTCAAGCGGTGCAGTTTGCACTCTGACTCTGTTTGAAGTCACGTCTCATTCATCCCTTCGGTCCCCTCTTCGTCAACTCTGAGGTAATGCGCAAGTGTTGGGCTAGCTGAGCCATATGTGAGCCATGCACACTTCTACAAGCCAAACGGGCAGCCTGAAGCAATCATTGCACCCAATTCCAGTTTATAACCAGCAAGGATTTGGAACAGTTGACTCTCTGTAGTCCTCGTTGATTGGACGAAGGCAAGAGTTTATTAGGGAAGGGGGTGCCAAGAGCTTTGTCCCCCCCCTCCCCTCCTTGCCCTTCCTCTTTAACTTCAACTCCCCCTTTAACTTTCGCTCCCCCAGCTGAAGAATGCTCGTAAAACGGGTTCACCTGAACAAGCCAGTGGGAGGGTAGCTCCCTGGCCTAGTTTTGTTACCATTGTAAAATGTTAGCAAGACCTTGTTTGTGTTTTGTTTAAGGCCCCCTTTTATAAAAAAAAAATGCTTTGGGGGAGAGACAGCAAGGGTGAAAAAAAAAAAGCAGCTTGGTTTGTGAGATAACTACTACCAGATGCTCTCTCTGTCTGTTATTCAGCGTAAGGAGAAGGAGAAAGAGAGGCTGGTAAAGATGGGAAGAGAAAAGACACACTGTCATGTCTGGATGAACTTCTCAACTGCTACATGGACACTCCATCTTCTCCCTGTCTCCAATTGTCTTGTCCCGTGTATTCTCTGCCACCATCAAATACACAAGAATTTAAAAAGGTGTGTTTGCACAGGCCAAATAGTTAGTTTGCAAACAAAACAACTAGGGGCTTTGGCCTCAACCACTGCAAAGTGTGCATGTTCTCTGTCCCAAATTTTCACAAAGCTCACTCTTACTGCCCTCAGTACTCCCTCCCCTGTAATTCAACTGTATCAAATGGTTGGTTGCATCTATTCCCTTTTGTTTGCATTGTGTTCCTCTTTCTTTCTCTCCGCACATCTCCAAGATGAAACAGTTTAATGTTGGACTTATGTGGCAGTGGGGTGGGGTTTCTGGGTCTGTCTGGATTGAGAGGCAGCTGTGGCTGGCATGGCGCTGCAGTTGCAAGTTGTAAGAGGATATGTGCGCGTATGTGACCATGGAAGCAGGGACTGTAAGAGCACAGAGCGTCTCCTATCTTGCAGTTCACCTGCAATTTAAAAGCTCCTTTAATTAAAATAAATTACCACAAGTTGCAGTGAGTGTGCAGACATTTGCTCACAGCACAGTGCTAGACAGTATTTAGATTTTCCACTAGTGTGATTTCTACTTTATTGCAGCCTTGAGTTCAAAGAAAAGTCAAGTTGTGAATGACAGACTTCCACGCCATCGTTAAAGGCTCCAGACTTACTACAGCATGTCAACACTGGCAAGGCTTGTGTCAGATAATTTATTATCATCCCTTTTTTTACAACAACACTCATTTATTAATTGGACTGATTTTTTTTCCCCCCTCCTTTTTGGATAAAGTGGAAAATGTTCCTTTTACCATTACTGCGCTCTGCGACTGGTGACGTCACCCTTGTGTATGTGGCTTGTCGTTAAGGCAACACTCCAATCAAAAGGTTGCTGCTCTGGAGCTTACCGTTGTCCCCAGAATAGCTGAGCCAACACTTGCCTCCTGACATTGCCACATCACACGAAGCTTTTCTCCAATACAGTAGTTTTTATATACCAAAAAGTCACAAAAGTCAGCCATTAGTCCCGTCCAGTATTTTATATGGAGGTGACTCTACTTTTGGCAAGTGACCGCCATGTTTCCATTCGGCTTGTTTCTTGTGGTTCGCATATATGCTCATCTGATTGCAATGGCCATACTGGACAAAGTGAATCTATATGACCGCGGTGTGACTAAAATAGGAAAACTAGAGGTCCCTGTTCAGTTAGCATCTCTGTAACAGTCTATACTACCCTGTGACTACCCTGTTCCATGTTGGACGTAAGCTAAACATTATTTATGAGTTTGGTTTTAAGTGGAGATGGCAGAATTTGACAGTTGCCCAAAAACACAGTCAGTGGGGCAGATCAGAATAAGTGTGTATTGGCGCATTGTGGATGAAGTCAACCCACATGGTTTTGTAAGTTTCAATACATTTCCTTTGACAGACAAGCAAATATAGTAACCACAAGCAGTGTAACAAGACAGTCACTACAGGATACAGGGTTCACAGTTCAATACTTACTATTTTAAACATTTCTTAAATATAACCAGACAGACTACAAGATTCCTTACTCGTTCTTCAGGAGGCACAAAATGTGCAAAACAGTTTAGCCATCTCTTAGTTTTTTAAATGTAAAATTCACTGAAAAAAAATCTAATAATTCAACATTTTTCTTTTGCTGTGAAATCCTACATAAAACTTAACTGAAGAAAAAATGGTTTGAGTGCCTGTCAAAATGCATGTTTAATATTGCAAGTAGATTTACGGTGTTGTGTTTGGATGTCCTGCAGATGTGATTGTGTAAATATTTTGATCTAATATATTCAGTTTAATGAAATTATGTGGTGTCATTATACTACAGATACTCTAGGGAAAATGTGTTCCACATAGTTCCACAGCAATGCTACAAACAACATGTGCTAACATGTTACTGTTAAGCTTATACACTTGCCATTGGATGTGTCTGAGTTCTGAGTCCTTCTGATTTAGAAATAAGTAGGCTGCAGACAACATTTTATGAAGGCTGCATAATTATTTGTGTTATAATTGTCATCAAGATTTTGGCCTCCACAATTAAACTTGACCGGTACAGTATTGATGCTTTGTGGTTAGTTCAATTTAACTTGTTTTTTCGCGTGTCAGCTTGATCAGCGTGTGTTGTCCTTTGCCCGCTCTCTTACAGTGTGAGGGGACTTGATTAGCAGTGCAGGCTTAATCACTCAGCAGATGGGAACAGAGTGCAGTGTCACCAAGACAAAAACAAACCCACAGTTGGATTATGGCTCAGCACGTGTGTGTGTGTGTGTGTACGTGTGTACGTGTGTGTACATGTGTGTCTGTGTCCAGTCAGACTGAGCAATTCTGATTTGATTCCTAAACAGATTCCTGAGTGTTGTGATACCAGCCCAGCATAGCTCTTCATTTCTTTTTACACCATTTGTCTTTCAACACTTGGTCCTTGTGACCCCTGTATCCCGCTTGTCCTCATAAGTCATTTAAACACACTTTTAATAGTGTTAACCTGCAACTGAGGGACATGTGGTGGGCAGAATGTGTGGCAGATGAAGGAAAATGAAAAAGGAAAACCAAAGAGTAGAGTAGTAGACCTTATCAAGTGCACAAGAATTAGGTTTATGTTCTGTCTTTTTATATTCCATAATGCTGTGGGTTTTATTGCACTGGGATTGAAACAAAGCAAACTTAAATGGTCTCTACTTATGTGTCAGACTGTAAAATGATCCTCTTGAGTTCTTTTGGTAGTTTTATTTAGGTTTTGTGTCATTTTGTTTTTTATTTAGCCATGGTTAGCTGTTTGTTGCCCTGGGAGATAAAAGAAAGCAGGCATTGATAGTTTTCTAATGAAGTACGACTGTGAGGATTAAAAACCCCAGTTATGCTTGTGCTCTCCTTTACCCCGCGTACCTCATTTCTGGAATCTTTTTCACCTAGGCTCTGTCAACACGCGAAGCTGGCCAGTTGAAAGAAAGGAAAAGAAGTAGTAAGGGGAAAAATCGGAGATGGGGGGGGGTGCAGTTGTGAAACTGGCGTCGGACCATCTTTTGAGTGGAATTCTTTGCAGGGGTCAGAGTTCAGGCGCTGCAGTGTGGTGCTGTGATTGGCTGAGGAAAGGTGAAATGAAAACCACAGTAAACTTTTGACCCCGGCGCAGGAGCTCTAAAGGAACGCCCAGCTCTGGCGTGGTGGAACAGAGCCCGCTCTCTTCCTGTGTTTACTCCACCAATCCAACAGGGACGGTGGGGAGAGGAGGAGGAGGGGGAGTAGGGGGGAGGGAGCACAGAGAGGGAGGAGAGAAAGACACAAGCGCAGGAGGGAGGGAGGAACGGCAGAGAGAAAATCGTCAGAGCTGTGCTGCGGTCTGAAAATGAATATCTGCTTTTTCACTGAGTTGCACAGTTGAAATGTGTACACACACACGCACGCACACACACAAAGTTAAAACCAAGCAGTCTTTTTTGTATATGTCAATTTAAAAAACGTTGCCAAAAGTAATTACAATGGTTGACACATGTTCACATTGAATTATCTGAGGCTACATGAGATTTCTCCTCATTACATCTGCGTCAGTTGCTGGTGAAGATGTGTGTGTTATCAGACTGGGCAGCATGGAGGCTGATCAGGCCCCAGCGCTCTGGCTCTCCAGATAAAAGGGTGTTTAGCCATTGATTAATGAACTCATTTCCATAATATTAGCCTTGTGTGATCACAACTGCCTGCATTTTGTTTGGTCTCCTCTGGACGATGCCGTGTCCTCTTTCTTATCACCTCGCCATGAACACCAACACGTCAGGCTTCGAGAAAATGAAGGGGTTGTTAGAGATGCAGCGTAACAGTTGTGCTATGCCATGAGTTAGCTGGTTGAATCTGTGACCGCGTGGGTCCTTTCCTGTTTCTTTCTGTTCTTTGTCTGTATTAATGATGGATAGTTATTGGAGATGCATGTGTGACACACACACACACACACACACACACACACACACACACACACAGTGTAATCTGCCATCTCTTTGTTTCCACCTTCATTTATTTTCCCTGGTTTTTCTACACGTTGCCGTTTGTGTGAGAGAAATGGGGAGATGCACACACAGTCTGTCTGAGCTGTGTGTGTTATGTGTGCAGGGCACGGGTGGGGGATGTTTTTTCTAGGAGAAAAAGCAATCCTATGAAGGCAGTTTCTCTGCTTTGAACTACCTTTTCTCTCTGCCACATTCATCTATGGGCATCATGTACACTACAAGTGTGAGGGGGAAAAAACACTAGGACACATAGCTGTTTTGTGTTTTTATACATCTACTGTTTTTATGTGCCCTTGCAAATTTGTTTTATGAGAAAATTCACGTCAACAGTATGTTGTTTTGCAGTGTAAATGAATCACAGATGGGCTAAACAGTGTTTTAATTTATTGATAATTCATCCCACATTTAGTTTTCATCTGCAAAGTTTGCATCAATTATTAGATTTGTAAACGTGTAAAATGTAAAGAACATAGCTGACCTTTTGCACTTATGTTTTTCACGTATTTTAGGTCAAAATGAAAAGTTGGACACTTTTTTTTTTTTTTTTAATTGAGGTTTCTTACTGATGCCTCTCTGAAATGCTTCACAAACTCCAAGAAGCATCTGAGAGGGTGGGCTGCATTCCCATTTCCACTTCCTTGTCCTCTCTCATATTTGTGTCACTGCCGTGGTTTTGAAAGTTGTGCTTTATTCCACTGTGAACTGCTCCTTGTGTGACTTTAATGTTAACTCTAAATCAGTCACACTTGTTGAGGCTTTTCATTTGGAAGACTTATCCAAGTGAATTCATTTGGTACAATAGAAATGAAACAAAATTGGCTTTGTGTTTGTTTTATTTTTGGCAGTGTCAATTCACAACTCGGACACGGTTTGGATGGACCTTCATATTAAAAGTACGCAGAGGAATCAAGAGACAGAAACATCTTGCTCGACCACCAGACACCCCACATAAAACGAAGGGATATAGCCTATGGTTTCAGTCTGGTTTTTAAGCCTTGCTGGAATTTCACAAATACGTCAGCATCTAAATGGAGGCTTTCTCTGAACAATTTACAGCTTCACTTTTTCAGAATCCACAACTTGTACACACATGCTTGACATATGTCCTCCTCATCCCCATCCCTAAATCTCATTGTGTGGCGGCACTCTCCATCTTGCCATCAAACCCTCTGGCTCCAGTTTTGTCCCACTTGCCCATGTTTCATTGCAATCATGTGTAATGTTGGCAGGGAAACAGCTAATAAGCAATATTCTCCAACAACAAGGGTCCATTCAACTCTATGAAAAGTGTTTGCTTCTGGTTATCGTCCCTCAAAATTAAGGGGGAATCCCCAAAATGTCAAGATGACAGATGGCTGCTAAACTAAGTGAAATTTGGTTCTAAATTATGTGACACAAAAGCAGTAATGTCGTCTATCGTCCTTGTTTTTCCTGCCATCTAGCAACAGTAACAAAGTTATTGGTTCCAGCATGGAGTTCACAGCATTGAAAGTTCAGACGTGTCAGACACTTTGTGTGCTATGGCATGGATCCTTTCCTAAGTTAACTCTTGATTCAAAATGTAAAGCTGGTTTTTAAATCTGATTGCGTTGTCTGTTCATCTAGAGTGCAGCATTAATTAACTATCTTAAAAGAACTTTCCAATTTTACTGACATTACTGTCTCAGCAGTTTTTTAAGCATCTTGTTTGTGTGATTTTTTTATTCACAAGTTTGTTCAGGCAACACCTCTTTATTGATTGTAATGGCCATTCGATTTCAACTGAAGTTAATTCCTTGTTCTTTTTGCCTTGCTGAGGTCCAGAAGGATACAGTACTTTTGGATACATGCATATCTGCCACATATCTCACCATTACCATAACAGCTAGAATGCGTAGCTAACTAGCTTGTGATTTTCTGATTTCTCCGTACAACAGTGTTCTCGCTTTGCCGTGGCCTGGCTCGTGACAGTACTAACCTACTTCCGAGACCAAACGGGAGCACAACATTACAGTGTTTCCCTCACACATTACGCAGTATGTCGAAGACTCATAAATACATTGTGAAAAGGTTGTGATTTATTTAGATAGGTTTAGTTGCACCAGATTAATTTGGTCGTGTCAATAACTAGTTCCAGAAGGTGTTCCTCGTTAAGTATTTGTTGTTGAGGCAGCATTTTAATTAGAGCAGAATTACAACAGGTGGGTTGTATTAGACAACACATTCGTCAGCCTGTTATACTTCAAATCAGTCATCCTATAGCGTGGACAGCTAATTCTCTAGCTGTCGCTCACATTACAACAGTCTGTTTAGCTCGCTTGTTCAAATCAGGACTGTGTGTCGGTGTAAAAGGGTTCCTATCTTTAAAGTTAGCCAAAAACCTTTTTTTGCAATCACACACCACAGAAAGTGTGCAGAGCTGATAAAATTCAATAACATCAATTCGTAAATCTTTTTCATTCACCTCAAAAAAATCAAGGTGTTTTTTGGAAGGGAGGGAAAATCCAAATATGCATTTATTGATTATTTACTTTTATTCATGATTAATGTCCAAAAGGGCCCAATTCATAAGAGTTGACATTCGGATTCTGCACAACATGGCTTCAGATTTCCCTAGGATTTGTTCTTGAACAAAGACATTGAGGCCACGTTTGGTGTGAGCTCCAATTGCACTTAACCTAGTGTATAGCTGGTTGTATGCTCAGCAGGAGGTGGAGAAGTTCTTTGAAGAAAAACAGGAAGTCATTCTGTCCTTTTGTTTTGCTCTTGATGTCCCAAACTCAAGTGGACACCTTTTGTTGCTTTATTACGTGTGTGTGTGTGTGTGTGTGTGTGTGTGTGTGTGTGTGTGTGTGTGTGTAGTGAAGCAATGATGCTAAATGCTTCTAGTAGCTCTCATGCCTACCATGACTTTGAAAGAAAGAAAGAAACATATTTTTTCAGTATTTTACTGTGTTTCCACACCCTCAAACCCTGAGCTGTTTAACCCCTTTCTCTCTCACAGTTATAATAAAGACAGTTTGGGCTCATGTGCTTTGGCTGTGTTTTGGGGGATCTATAATTGTGTGTATGTGTGCCTCACTTTGTCTGATCTTTGTTTTGGGTGGGCCAGTGTTTATTGTGGGGCCTGCCACTCATTGTCTCAGGGATCTCAGATTGCAGGCTTTATTTCAGGCGGAGCAGGAATGTCCTCCTCACTATTCTGGTCCTGACTGACTGACTCACACTGCTGCAGTTCTGGCCTGAAGCCAAATGCCTGTGTATTGAAATAGTGTTTTTTTTAATAATACTAACTGAAATAATTTGATACTGCAGTGTGTCATTCAGTACCAGGTTTACCTGGTAATCTCATCACCATCATATCTGTAAGAGAATAGGCATTTTTTGGTTGTTGTTGTTTAGAGATCCACAAGGGTGATTGGCTGTCTTGCTCATATAGTCTCTTCAAACACAGTAAATTCAGTGAGGAATGTTCTGGTTGCAAACAGACCTCAGAGTGGCTATGGCTATGATGGCTATGATGCCATCCACTCAGCATAACAGTCTTCAAAATGTTTTTATCTCCCCAACTCACCAATCACTTACTGAGGCTGCAGAATTGCTGAAGTGATTCAAATGAGACCTGTGTGAAAAATCGCTCTCTGAGAGAACACAAGAATCAGGGGACAGATAGCCTATGTCTTTGGACATGCTTTTTTTACTCCGCATTAGTGAAGTCATGCTCGATACGAGCTTTGAGGCATCCAGCGCTTGTATCCTTGTAAGATAATCATGTCTGTGATGACGTTTAAGTACTTGTTTTCTAACGCAAGATTAGTACACGAGTGGTTGCAATGTTGGCGGGTTGTTTTGATGAAGGACGCAAAACCCCTCACAGTCAATGGGGTTTGAAGTATGAGAGCTTGAGTCTGTCACTTCTCTGCCCACTGTCACTTCTGACCAGATGAACAAGCACATTCACTGTCAAAGCTCAGTCAGTGCACAACTGTAATTTTATAAGTCAGTATTCAAACCCAATGGAAGACAGTAAATGTAGAGCTCTATATAGTGAATCAGGAGTGATTTTAGACACAGCCTGCAGGTAAAACTACGGGTGCTCTTTCAAAACTGACCTGACTGCAACTTCAGTTCTTACCCCAATAATTCAACAGCAGTCAGCATTAGACACAACTTTTTGTTTCGCACTTAACTATTTGCACCATTTCACTGAAGCTTATATTTCGTTCCTTTGCAGTCTGACTTTTTTCGGGGGTTTTTGGTATTGCATTGAAATAGAGAACTTTTAAATTTTGGTTTTAAAAGAGTATTCAGATTCAGTATGCAGATGTTTTTATTTTAAAACAAAACAAGTAGCAAACCAGTTTTGTTTAGGAACAGTTTCAAAGTCAAACACCCAGTATTGCTACCAGAATCTAAATGTTTTTAAGTGATACCCAGCACTATTTTTCTCAGTGCACTCTTCAATGCCTCCTCTCTTCTCCCCTCCCCCTCCCTGCCCCCCCCCTCCTCCTCCCCCTCTGTATTCTTCTCAATCTGTCTTGACTCCTCCTCCTCCTCCTGCAGTCCATATTCATACGAGTGCTTATATCTCCTGATTTGAATTACATTTCACTTCCAGAAGTTACTCATGTGTGTGTTTGTACCGGTGTCAGTAAACAATGACAGGAAACGCATGGATTTGCAAGGTTTAACAATAATGATCATGAATGAGAGTTGAGGATATGACATGACTAAAAGATAAGAAAAATATGCTCAAAAATGTTGCTTTCTCACTCTAGTTTCTGTGAATTGTTGATCTGGTGTTTTGGTGTTTGAAAGAGTCGACTTGGAATTATTAAACCATGTTTGGACAGTTGACAGGGAGGTAACGCTTTTCTCTCTTTCTCTGTGTTAAATTATTCAGCTGCAGCATTAGCTCAGTAGCAGCCCTGCATTTAGGACTGATGTGATCAGTGGTCTGTGGTGGAGGATCACTCACACACTCACACACTCTGCATATGTGTGGTCAGTGATGATTGTGAGTTAGACCTATGACTAATAAGACTAAACCTTTTTCTTCTCAGGAGTTGAAACATTTATCAAATCCAAGTCTTATAGTTTATTTCTTTTGATATGTATTTTTAATTAGCTTGTCCTTTAGAACACCAGTTGTTCAAGACTTATTTTTTTTGATGAATCTTAAAGTCACGCATTATTGTAGCTGTATTATGAAGAATTTGTTTTTAGGGCAGCGTGATTATTATTAGCTTTCATGGGGGAAAGAACATCTGACAGGCTTATCTACGGCAGTAGGATGATGGTGCTAAAGGTCAGTGGTTTTGGGAGCAGTTTGTACCAAAACACTGAAGACCAGGCCCTCCCAGTTTTTGTGTTAGGACCCTATGACGGGTCCTTCAGTATGAAAATGTGGCTAGAAAAATCCTAAGCACACAGCTAAAGTTATTATATCTGAGTGTAATATTGTAACTGCTATTTTGAAATGGAAAAACTGTACACACAGATGTTGGTGACCATCTCAAGAGAGAATCTTTTCTGTTGCTTTGATGAAAGCTTATCCAATTGCTCTGATGAGAAAATGCAAAACCCTAGAGAGCCTTCTTTATTGTGATTATGAATAGGATTGCAAAGTACTGAAAGTTATGAAAGCATTGACCAAATGGCTACTAGCACATGTATAGTGTCTGCCAAATGTTTCTTAAAGAATTATAAGCATTGATTATTTAAAAAATGGTAGTAAAGAAAGGTGTTGGTTACTATAAAGTATAGTAAATAATGACTAATAAATAATGATTGCTTTTTTCAGTTCTGAGTTTTCTGACTATTTGTGAGAAGGGAGCCATTTGCACACTGCCTTGTTGTCTTAATGCTGAGTTAGCAAAGCTTTGGAAAGCCTCTGATGCCCCAGCAGCAATCATACAAGGTGTGCGTAGGAACCAGGACGACAGGGAACCAGCCTGATAAACAGAATATGTAAATAGGGTGGATGAGTTGCCACATTTCCAGGAAAGGGAAGTGATGACGCAGTGGAACGGGCTGAGGGGAGGACGCAAACAGGATGCTATCTGCTGTGGCTTCCTGTGCAATTTTAGAAATCAGTTTTTCCCATGAATTTCTGTGAAAGCAAAACATATTAAGAGCTTGTGCTATTTTCATCGGGCGCTGAAGCAGGAGCCATCCAGACATTCAGAGAGCACCACAGTCCATGACCTTTTTTGTTTTCTCTTTCTGTTTCCAGGAGATGTTGAGACATTGAAGCGACACTTGACCCTGAATGGAGCTTGACTGGGGCTTGTACTGGTCAAGGTGAGCATGTGGTATATGCAGAGAAACACACACACACACACGACCCAGGTGGACAATCCATTAAAGATTCAGACCATTTTATTTTTAACCATGAGATGTTGTATTTCTCACATTGGCAGCTGCTGTTTGTGCAACAATTCTCATCTTGTCCCAGAGCAAGTTTCACATTGTCAAATGAAGCTCTGATTCAGGTCAGTGGCATACTGCCAGGCCTGTTGAGACAACTCATCTGTGGTTTTGGTGGGCTGCTACTCACAATCTCTCACTCTGCTCGTGAGGTGTAGTCTTCTTGTTTTCAGATTTCAGTCAAACTTTTAGTGCAATATGTTAATGTGAGTGAACCAATGAAAAGCACAGTAAGTTGTGATGTGCAGTTGTCTAAATGCCACGAGAACAGAGTTGTTTTGGTGCAGTTTTATGTAACAAAGAGACTTTTGAAGAAAATTGCATTTCCGTTCACTCAGGTTTTCAGTATTACTTCCCCACAACCAGAGTAGAAGCTGTACCACTCTGCTGTACATCCTCTGCTTTCAGAAAGACCCCAAGCAGCCTTCAGCTCTGCTGTTTGTCCGTCTCAGGATGTGAGGCTGACTGAGGGCTGATGTCATCTCTCTCCACTGCTGCAGAGGTGAGCCTTAGGACAGAAACCAGGAAGGAAGGAAGGAAGAAAGAGAGAAGGGAGGGCAGTGAGAGTCGCAGCTGGAGCAGGACAGGCAGATTTAGAGAGGGGTGGTGAAAGGTAGACAGACAAGAAGCATGCGACGCAGATTTATGGTGGAGAGTGCGTGTCTGAGACTTGGTGCTCTTCTTGAAGTAGTAGTGCTGGTGGTGGGTGACTGGGCTGCATGTCCTAGCCTGCAGTTGCGGAGCAGGAGTTGCATAATGGCTCCCATCCGTTCTACACTTTTCCACTCTGGAATGAGCTCACTCTGGGTTTTAAGAGCGCTTGTGAGTGCACATACACACTCATGCAGACACAAAGTCCAGGATAGCGTTGTAGTAGTCCAATCTGGTTGTACAGCCGTGTGCTACAGCTTTGTGTGTATATCTCTGGGTGGGAATAGGAAAGAGCAATGACCTTAGAGGCTGGCTAAAGAGGTTTCCTCTAACGTGAACTCTGAGGGGGTCAGACTCAGGGCAATGCCAGAGCAAGAAAACAAGGGCAGGGTCCCCAGCCCAGCGCTGCTACACCCAGGGAGGGAGGGAGGGAGAGAAGGGAGGAGTTGTCTTAGGATGGTATGGGGGGAAACCGCAGTTAAAACCTATTGGAAGAAAGAACGGATGTAGCCTAGTATGGAGAATGCAGAGTAAAGAGAATGCGGAAGAGGGATAATTCTCACTAGTCCCTGAAATACATTGTGGAGCCTCGCCTGGACTGTTTCTGACTCCACAAGCCTGAGAAGTGTGTACTTTTTGCTTGTGCAGTCCCAGGCAGTTAGACAAAGAGGCGGGCTGGTGAATATGTGCCTTGCTGGGACAGTAGCTACTAGCACTCCTCTCGCTTACAGATGTGCTGATACATGCCTGAACATGTAAGTGTACTGGAAACGGTTTGTATATGCGGTGTTGCCGCTGCTAGCAGAGTGGTGTCATTCTAGAGGGCAGGCTGGCTGAACGCAGGATGACCCATCTCCCCTGAGGCTCCATATCACTACATCATCATCAGTCGCTCCTCGCAGTGGAACAGATGAGATTTCACTCCCATCAAGTACTAAGCAGGAACCAAGGCTGCTTTACTAACTCCCTCATAAATCTGTAGGAATCTACAATCTACTCTTCCCTTGGAAGTCACTTCATTTATAACCTCAACGGCTTGGGGATTTTGTAGATTTTTTTTTCCATAACGTGACACTAATCTTTCAAGGTTTGCCTGAATTTGGCGTAATTTCTGAATGGACTTGGCAAAGAAATGACAGCTGAGGGCACTTTCCAATCCATACTTATCCATTAATTAGATTGTACCACACATATATGAGTGTGTAAAGCTCTCTGTTCATTCCCTCTGATCATGTTGCGCGGCCTGTATCTGTGTGTATACATGTATATATGATGTGTGCGCTTTCAGGTGCTGATGTGCGCTGAAGATGAGTGGCGTAGGAGACAACTCGTTGGAGCCGCTGTGCTCCGACCGCAAACGTAAACTGTCCACCTGTGACACACCGGGCTTAGGGTGAGTGCTGTAACTTCTATTAAGTATCGATCACATACCAATCCACTTTGTCGGCTGCTGTTTTTGGTGTGAATGTCAGCTAGCATCTGAGCCGCGGCCGTATGGCTTGCATATGGACAGGGCATGGGGAAGTGAGGTTGTCATGGCAACATGTCTAATCCCCTTGACGCCCCGGCAGGTGTGACAAGCGTCGGAGGGAACAGGAGAGCAAGTACATCGAGGAGCTGGCTGAGCTCATTTCGGCCAACCTCTCCAACATTGACAGCTTCAACGTCAAGCCTGACAAATGTGCCATCCTCAAGGAGACCGTGAGACAGATCAGACAAATCAAAGAGCAAGGTACTACCACTGAGCATATTACACCCATACACTCCTGGTCAGAAAAAAAGCCACATACAAACATATAATGTATTTTTTCTGTATTGTTTTTGGAGAGTGAACAGTGAATTAAGTTAGGCAGGATCTTGTCAAGTACCCTGCTGCAGGACAGATGATGCCAGTGATGAAGTGGTGTATTCATGGACAGGCTGCTTCAGACTGACAGCCAGTTTGGCTGTTAGTATTGCTGGGGGTAAATGAACACCAGTAATTGAGACCAATCCTTGGTGGACATGGCTCAAGGCTGTCAGTAACAGTGTGTATCTGTTAGTGCCAAACCCTGCTTCTCTCTGGGAGACTGGTGGGAGACACTGGTGACTCAGAAATCAGACCTTTTTATATCCCTAGGCCATTTTCCAATCATTTCGCAGATTTTACATGATTGGATACACGAAGGAGGATATTTTCTTCCACCTGTTTTAGCTCGGTGGAGATTAGATCTGTGAGGTTAAGTGGGTAAGGAAGAGAGAGCGCAATCACATTGGAATCTACCCAGAGGGTCACAGCTGGCTACTGCTGGTCTGGGTGTAATGCAGCCAGGTTACCATAGTTACAGGATGGGAATGATGGAGGGCCTCTCTTTTTTTTTTCTTCTCTTTTCTGTCTGTTGTCCATTTAACACACCTTTTCCCTCCCCTTGTTCACACATCTTTGGTCTGCAATCAGTTTCTCTTCAGTTTTTTATGTCAGTCACTGCTTTCTCAGCTCTGTTTGCTTGTACAGCTAGTTTGGTTAGAAATGGAATTAAATCCAGTGTCATATTATTTGTCATCTTGCTTAGTGCCACAGATGACCCTGCTATATAGAGTGGTATCTAACAAAGCCTCAGACACATGCTGACTTTATAAATAGAATGGCATGCTAACCATTCATCCATGACTCATGCTGCCACCTGCTGGCCAGAAAAGGTATTATATTTCATTGTGATAGGGAAGCAACCCTCACTGGAAATCATAGAATAGTTTCCATGTAAGCACGACAAACAGTTTAATCAAGGAAAGTACTATAAAATAACATCTATTATACTGTGGCCGAAAACATGTAGGTTTTCTGAAGAACTAGCTATTCTTGTTGAGTAACACCATGGAAATGATTTGTAATTTGTAGTACCAGATAAAAGATCCAAAGGCATAGATAGCTGTTGTAAAATGACAATTCTCTCCATCAGTAGTGTGATGTGCTTCATCTGTCCTCAGGAAAGAGCTCTTGCAGTGATGACGATGTCCAGAAGGCGGATGTGTCCTCCACTGGTCAAGGGGTCATTGACAAGGACCATCTGGGGCCGCTGCTCCTACAGGTCAGCTTGGGGACAATCACTTGGGGGCAAAAAACCCAACACCAATTAGCTGCTCTTCCATATGCTAGACCAGTGCTTTGTTGTCATTGCTCATTTGAAGTTAATGAAATGTCTCAGCTGGTTTCTAGAGGGGCAAAATAGTAACCAAATTAGGTATATATATATAATGTTATTTGCATTGATAAGTCTTCCTTCATTCGCCTCCTTTTTGTGGCTGTTCTCAGGCATTGGATGGCTTTCTGTTTGTGGTTAACCGAGAGGGCAGCATTGTATTTGTGTCAGACAACGTGACGCAGTACCTGCAGTACAAGCAGGAGGAGCTGATCAACACCAGTGTGTACAACATCATCCATGAGGAGGACAGGGAGGAGTTTCACAAGAATCTGCCCAAGTCCAATGGTGAGACATGGGGTTTGTGTGTGTGCAAACACATTCAAGATCATGCATAAGTGTATGCTCAAGTGTGATCACGTCCTCACACGCATCTGTATAAATTATTAAACATCTGAATGTGCTTACACAAATGCACAGAGTCATGGTCATCTGTTTAGCTGTTGCCTATTTCTCTTCATAGCGCCGAATGGGGCATCATGGGGTGGAGAAGCACCCCGGCAGAAGAGCCACACCTTCAACTGTCGTATGCTGGTGAACTTTGTTCATGGTCAGAGTCATGGGTTGTCAGAAGAGAGGCCCGGGGGGCAACGCTATGAGACCATGCAGTGTTTTGCCCTCACTCAGCCCCGGGCTATGATGGAGGAGGGAGAAGGTAAAAGTTGTTGTTGTAATTTTTTTGTAATTAATTAATTAATTATTTCAGATTAAAAAATGGGAAAATACCACAATTAAACACATGACAACAGTTAAAATGTCCATTTATTCATGCAGAGGATGTGTTTTAACCAGCATTATTACATTACCCAATGGTTTCCTGTAGTGTGTAGCTTTGCCTTGTATTTGCATTTGCATTTGTTGGTCAATTTGTATTGAACTGTTGCGAATAATACTATACTCAAGTAAGATTTTGAATGTCCAGCTTCTCCTCCAATGTCATCAAATGAGGACTTAACATTGTGTTGTCTCTTTACTCAGATTTGCAGTCATGTATGATCTGTGTGGCACGACGCATCATTGCGGTAGAGAGGACAGAGAGATTTAGCACTCGCCATGAACTGTCAGGTAAGTTTCCAAGTGTATTCATTTTGGTTGATGCTGCGTACTTGTCCCCTTTTTTTTTTTTTTAAATAAACCCCCATTATTTGTACTGTACACTGAACTTTCCAGCCATGTCGTTGTAGATATTTAGAGACACCATAGATTCTTAATACACTCTATTAGGAGTATATACTTCATCTATAGTTATTGCTTTTTTCCCTTTACCACCACTACCCATTATCCTTTGTGTGATCCCTTTGGTGCATCTTCTATTGCAGGTAAACTGATTGAAATTGAACAGCAGAGCTCTCTTAACACCACGATGCGTCCAGGCTGGGAGGACCTGGTGAGGCGCTGCATGCAGATGTTCCTCAATCGCAGTGAGGGACAACCGTGGTCCTACAAACGCCACTATCAAGATGGTATATACTTCTGCGCCTCCCTACCATCTAACCTCCCATGTCACCATCACTCACTCACTACTAAAAACAAGTTGAATGACAGTAACATTACAAACTACATTAGCAGGTCTACGCAATAGCAAAATGTCCACACTTGGTTTGCATGGGAATAGATTACCTGCAATTAGAGCATGGACAGACGCAATGGCATGATCAATTATTATGGGTGTCAGGAGTACAGGTTTGAGCATTGTTAAGAAAGTATTCAAGGAATGTACCAGAACACAAGTCACTGCATTAAAATGTTTGGTATGTGGGACACGGCCCTTGCTAGATGAATAAGAGGCTCAAACCATTAATGAGTAATCTCTAGTACAACGGGAGACATGACTGATTTGAAAGACACAATGAATAACTCTCTTGACTTTATGGGATGTAACAGAAGACGATCACGCAGGGTACCTGTGTTGACCTATATTTTTGATGGTCCTGCTTGGGAGCAAACCAAAGCAGTTTGTGCCCTAAATTAAGCTGTGTCGTTGCACAGTTACGTGGCATTTTTTTTGCTACCAGTGTTAGCAACTGACGGTGAACTCTTCATTGTGCGGATTTTTAATCCACACATTTATGTCAGTGGATCAGTTTTCAAAAAGGGGGAATTATAAAAGAAAAAATTGAAACCAGTAGACAAGAGGTGCCTGTGACACGTTTGTTGCAGTTATAACTTTTAACATGTCATCAAGTTGAGCAACACCTCTAACCTTGTGTTGTGTTGTGTTGAAAAAAACATCTGTATTGTGACCACTTCATAGGCTCTGCGTTCTGACCATTCACAGTACAACATGGCATTCATGTATCAATATGGAAATAAATTCAGCATTATTAGAGTTTTCTTTCTATGTTGTTGGTATGTGCATGTTTTCTCCTGTTGTCAGACATTTTTGGGAGGGGGTTTAATGCCCAATTTTTCTGCTCCAGCTTTCCATAATGGCCATGCGGAGACCCCACTCTACCGCTTCTCGCTCTCTGATGGCACCCCAGTCACGGCCCAGACCAGGAGTGAACTCTGCAGGAATCCCAACACCAATGAACCGCACTCTTTCCTCTCCACACACTTGCTACAAAGGTGCAAATGCTCTAACAATTACAACTAGCAAGAATTAAATCTACTTAACTGGATGATTGTCTTACTGTGCTGTATGTGCGAAAACTTTGTTCAGTTTTAAATGTTTGTTACTTACTGTGTTCCCCTGTAGGGAGCAGAATGGTTATCGTGGAAACCAGGGTGGAGGCATGAGGCCTCAAAACATGGGTGTTAACAATCCCAACCAACAGATGAGCATGGGCCCTGGAGGGGCCATGGGCATGAACAGGGGCTACGGCATGGCTGAACAGGGCAACATGTCACAAAGAGGAGTGCCTCCATACACTGGGGGTAACCGCATGAATCAAATGAATCCCATGAACCAGATGAATCAAATGAATCCCATGAATCAGATGAATCCCATGCATCAGATGAATCAAATGAATTCCATGCATCAGATGAACAACATGGGTCAAATGAATTCCATGCATCCAATGAACTCTCCCATGAACGCGATGAACCAAATGGGGCCCATGAATCAAATGGGCCACCATGGCATGCATCAGCAGCAGCACCAACATCAGCAGATGGGTCAGTTCCATGGAGGTGGAGGTGGACCTGGAGGTGGAGGTTACGGGATGGGAATGACCAGTCCCCCCCAGGCCAGTCCGGGGATTAACGGACCCCCACACAACGTCATGGGTTCACCCAGGGTCCGAGGAAGTCCCAAGATGGGTGCCAGCCCCTTCTCTCCCGGAGGTATGAACCAAAATTTTCTCTCAACTCTCAAGAACTATCAGCAACTTGATACATTAATTAACTAGAGGTAGAAAATTACAACTTCTTAAATCACACATTTTCTGACGTGTGTTATTAACCTCATGGATTGATGACCTTTGTGTCACCTGGTTGTGTCATTTGTAGGTATGAACTCTCCCATGAGCTCCAGTCACCCTGGAGGTGGAGGAGGCACCACCTTCTCCAGCAGCTCCTTGAATGCCCTCCAAGCCATTAGCGAGGGAGTGGGCAATCCGATGCCCTCCCCCCTCTCCTCTCCTCCCCCTCATAAGCCTGACAGCTCCCTGAGCATCAACTCCACCAACCAGGCAGCAGGAGGACCCTGTAAACCAGGACTTCCAGCCTACTCCGACTCCAAGAGCCCAGGCAGCTCACTCGGGGCTGGAGGAGAACAGCAGTCTCAGCAGCACCCACACACCCCCACCAGCGAGGGCCCTCCTGACAAGCCAGACAGCCAGGCCGGGGGGGAATCCAACCGACGGGTCCCTGACAACAAGTGCCACAAGAAGCTTCTGCAGCTCCTCACCTCCCCTACAGATGAGCTGGTGCCACCTAATCACACGCCAAGCTCCGGACCCAGCTCCACGCCTGAGGCTAAAGACGGAACAGCCGGCGTCACCAGCCCCTCGTCCTCAACAGGAGTGTCCTCTTCTACGGGTGGGAATCACGGCGCTGTGTCCTCCTCTGGCGCCACGGGACATTTAACAAGTCAGTCACTGCAGGAGAAGCACAAGATCCTCCACAAGCTCCTGCAGAATGGGAACACTCCCGACGAGGTGGCCCGCATCACAGCCGAGGCTACTGGGAAGAGCAGTCTGGATTCAGGGGCACCAGAGCCTGGGACTGCAGCCACTGGTGGGGTTAGGGGATCAGAATCAAAGCAGGAGCAGCACAGCCCTAAGAAGGAGAAGCCCCATGCCCTCCTTCACTACCTCCTCAATAAGGATGACTCCAAAGAAGGTGGCGATATCAAGCCAAAGCTGGAGGAGTTGGAGGGAAGAGGAGCTCAGGGTGCAGGGGTCACCAGCTCTGACCCCCAATGCATGGATGGGAAGGTCAAATTGGAGCCATCTGATGAGGTAAGACTTTTTCCCAAAATAACAATTTGTTAGATGTAGTTTTAAATACCCAGTAGAACATTGTTTTGTAATCATTCTTGTCTCTCAATGGTTCAGGCGGAGACCCTGGAGACCATTCTTGGTGTCCCAAGGAACAACTCTGGCTTCTACCCTGAACCAGACTCTAGAGCAGGGAAGGAAGTGGGAAACAAACAGGGAAATATGCCTGACAGTTTACATGGTAAGTCAGTCTACTTGGCAAGTTTCAAGTGATCAAATCTAACACTGGACAGCAAAAAGGTTCTTACTTAATGTGGAAAAACACAGTAGAGTATGCATGACCAAGATACTGGCATACCTTGGCATATGGCATGTCAGGCCACATGTGTGAAGGCATATAATCTAACTTTGGTGTTGTGTGTGTTTCAGATGCAGAGAGAGGTCCCATGCCTCCAGCTCAGCGTGGTGCCTATCAAAGAGCCTTGTCCATGGACGCCAAGCACATGGGTGGAGAGGGAGCTGTAGGAGGTGGGCTGACTGGGAGAAGGAATGTCCCCTGTCCCACGTTGGTCAAACAGGAGAACATAGATGCTCCGATCCGACCCGGGGGCGTTCCCAATGGCTTTCCAGGAGGCATGGGTGTGTGTCCACCACGGGGCAATCCAACAAGTAACTTAAACATTTCTTGGCATACCCATGACAGCTTGGCTTCTTATGAGGACCTGGGTCTTACAGAGTAGATAGCATGGGGATATCTTTTCTCAATACTCCTTTCTTTTAATTGTCTAGTTAAACCCACTATCTTTGAAAGTATATAAGCTCAGGGTCCAGTATTCACTGTGATACTAAGCGTATTGATGAAACACTCAATGTTTATGGTCTTTGTGTTGTTCAGGAGGTATGGGCAGAGGAATGGGAATGCCCCAGCGCCCTCCCATTTCAGGGCCAGGGGACTGGGGGATGCCAAGGTCCAGTGGCAGCCCTGTGGCTGGACCAGGACACCCTGGCATGGCTCGCTCTGGTCCAATGGGAGGACCCATGATCAACCGCTCCAACAGTGTACCTGGACACACCAGGTCTATGCTGCAGCAGCAACTCATGGATATGGGTATGTCACACGTCTCTGTTGTAGTGTGTGAATCTGTAACCAGTGAATGTTTGGTTCTAGCACTTAATTGGTGGGTAATATGATAAAGTAAAGCAAATATCTGAATTAGAATCGATTTCCGCGAATTGACTGGTGGGTCATTTGACTAATTGTTTCCGCTACTCTATAGTGATCATACACTATCCATTATCACCTCTGCAGGTACCAATGAAGCCAATATGGGTATGAGCCGGTTTAGTGGACATGGGCCCCCACCTCAGTCCCCCTCCTGGACAGACTCTGCCATGGGAATGGACAGACCACAGAGTAACACAAAGAGGTAAACCTTGTGCACTGGTCCCAGCCCTATCCCTCTGACTTTAGTAGACCTCAAGCTGAATTTAGAAGCCGACATTAATGGTATCTGTGATTGCAGTCTCCTTTTCTTGAAATTACTTAACATCTCCTGTGTCATTTGTTGTGTTAGGGACCAGTTTGGGCACCCCCTGGATGAGCTGCTGGGGCCCCTGGCCAACAGCGAGGGCCCAAGTGATGAACGGGCACTTCTTGACCAGCTGGACTCCTTGCTCAATACGACTGATGTCATTGCTCTGCAGGAGATAGACCGAGCCCTAGGAATCCCTGAAATTGTAGGCCAGGTACAGTACACATGTACTGCATACACACATTGCCAGTTACCATAAAGTGAACAGCATGTTCCTCCCTCGAATTTAAGTGAATATTGAGTCCAAGAGCTTTAGGAAAGGCAAAACATGTTCAGAGGCTCACAGAGTGGTCCAAAAGCACTGTATGCTGTGCTAGTCTAAGTAGACAATTGCATTTGATGTGATTTCAATGTGTGTTCTCAATCCTCAACTTGAATGTTAGTCTGCAGTAAATGTTATTAAGGTCCAAATGTTTTGTAGCTTCTTGTTATGCGGGCGATCTGTAGGCCTGATGTGATACTTCTCATGCAGTTTTTTTATGTGTTTTTTGTCTGTGCTCTGGCAGTAGTTTAATTACGTAAAAAGCTTTGAGTTGATATTGTAGTAATGTTTACTTTGTCCAAACTAGTATGACATGCAACTTCTCTTCATCCCAGACCAAGGGACCTGAAGGCCACCCTCGGGGCCAGGATCAAGGCCAGGGTCAGCGCCCGCCATCAGAGCCTTTCTCAGCTCCAGACTCCATAGACCAAAAACCCATGTATAACCAAGGCTACCCTGGCCCCCCTGGGCCCCCTGGGCCCCCTGGGCCCCCCTCCATGGGCATGCAGCCCGGTTATGGTGGCAACACAATACAAGGCCAGTCTCCTGGAGGCTTCAACCCCGTGATGAATCAAATGGGCCAGACAGGAGGCTTCCCTGGCATGGCAGGCATGGGCAACCCCCGAGCAAACATGATGCGACCTCGCATGATGACTGCTACCAAGCCTCTCCGACTGCAGCTGCAGCAGAGACTGCAAGGACAGCAGGTGATCACATAGACACACACACATAACATTCAACCTAAAGGTGACCGTTCATATTGTTGTATTAACAATATAGCAGATCAACTTGTGCCTTAGGAGATGTTGGTGGCTTCTTGGATAGTGAACAAAACTGACATATTGAACTGTCTTAATCTTGTCTCATCTGGCAGTTTATGAACCAGACCCGGCAAGGCATGAAGATGGAACATGCCCCCGGAGGAAACCCTGCCATGCATCCAGGCATGCAGCCTGGCATGCAGCCTGGCATGCAGCCTGGCATGCAGCCTGGCATGCAGCCTGGCATGCAACCTGGCATGCAACCTGGCATGCAGCCTGGCATGCAGCCTGGTATGCAGCCTGCAGGCATGGCTGGTCAGGTATGTAGTCGGCATTTCCTCACACCAAATGTAGTGTGCATTCACAAGCCACTTTTTAATAACGTCAGTCAAGTCACCATTTGTAGAATTAAGACCAAAGTATTGATGTTTGTCTGCAGCCTGGTTTCCTGAACGCCCAGATGATGGCTCAGCGCAGCAGGGAGATGATGACCATGCAAATGAGGAGGCAGCGGATGATGATGCTGATGCAACAGCAGCAGGGGCAGGGGGCAGCGAGAGGCTTCAGCCCTCCTCCAAATGTTACCGCACCAGGAGGCATGGACAGCCCCATGGGAGCCCCCCCCATGAACCAGCCTGGACAGCAGGGCTTCAACTATGGAGGTAACTATGGTGAGTGGAATGAGACAGAGCTCTGTATCATCCTCCTGATTCTCCTGGATTTTCAACTTCATCTTCATCTCATGATTGTTCACTTGTTGTTGTACTTGCAGGGATGAACCAACAGGGGGACTCATCATTCATTCCTCCAGGTAGCAGCCCACCAGGAAACATGATGCAGGGACGCATGGGAGGTCCTCCTCAGAGCACCATGATGCCAGGGCTGCAGGGCAATCCGCAGGGAGGGCCCATGTACTCGTCTGGAGACATGAAAGGCTGGCCACAGGGCGGCATGCCACGCAACAAGTATGTAGCGTCAGGCTTCCTTGAGAAACTTATTTAGAATCATCAATTATTCAAGTGTAGGTTTGTAGTTTATCACCATTTTAGCACCACACTCAAAGAGGGTTATACTTGTGTGATTTTTCTAAAAGTTACAGGGGTAAATAACTATTTCATTTTTCCGGTTTTCCAGCTCATACCCCCAGCAACCGTTCCCCCAGCAGGGCAACCAGGGCCAGTTTGGACCCATGATGATGAACTCCTTGGGTGGACCCGGGCCAGTCAGCGGGGCTGGTGCGGGACAGATGGGCCAAATGCCGGGACAGAGGCAGGGCCAGATGCAGGGCCAGATGCAGGGCCAGATGCAGGGCCAGATGCAGGGCCAGATGCAGGGCCAGATGGGCATGAAACCCATGGGAATGGGCAGAATGCCAATGGGGCCTGATCAGGTAGGTAACACTTTGACACACAGGAGTTAAGTGGCCTTACATGAGGCTCAGCTGAGATTTGAAAACACAGTTGAAAGAGATCATAGACATGTAAAGACACAGTTTTTCTGTCTCTGCAGAAGTATTGCTGAACACCTGTGACTGATAGCAGAATCTGGAGCCTTTCAGCTGTGGCAGAGTGCTCTGAGCCCCGAAAAGAGCTGGACCAGCACACACACACACACACACATACAGACAAACAAACACACACATAGTAGGAGTTCTCCAGCTTAAAACGTGACGCAGGAGACTCAGCACAACACACTGCTCATCCTGGAGGAAGTGGGCTACAAGGACAAATTTGTGCCGGGCTTCATCCCCAACTGAAGCCTCACATACTGTAACCCTGTTAAGGTGATGCACAAACACACATTGTCAGCGTGTTTGTGTGTGCGCATGTGTTGTGTGTGTGTTCATGTGAATGACCTGGAGCTGTCGGACAGTATTCAGTGTCACGGCCAGGCTGCAGAACGGGACTACGGTACAACTGGCTGTGGCTGCACTTTACCTGGAGGCTTCTGTGTGGAATAAAGATTGATGCAATATTTCCTCATCATTACAGCCTTACTAGAGATTCAATGCCTTCACAACAATGGGTTTCTTTTTTTCTTTCTTATCCTTTGGATGCGCCTCATTCTTGAAGTCATTGAAAGCTATAAGCACACAGTTTACTATGTTATGCAGATTGGAGCAATAACTCTTGCCTCTATGCTTTAGACTGTAACTGAGCATCATAACCCCTGTTATAAGCAAACAAATGGTACTGCAGTATTAGATGTCTCAAATGTCCTCTGTGAATATGAATTGTAAATATTCTACAAAATATATCAAACATGCTTTTTAAAGGCCCATTATTGCACAATGTATGAGACCTGGTTGTATTTTGTGTTCCATAGGTCAATGCTGATTTGGTTGATTTGCTTTTTTTTTTCACGTATTTGCAAATATTGCAGGCGTGTTTGGGTTTTCCTTCCCATCTTGTTTGTCATTTTCTGAATGCTGTATTTTTTTTGTTTCTCCCCCAAAAAGTCATGTATTTCATGTTTTAGCAAGGCACTTTTAGTATCTGATAAGTTGAAGGTGCAAGCTTTCACACTGTCAGAAGGTTTTATTGGAAAGTGGGATTCTGTCAGGACAGTTGATTACATAAAATAATTTTGTTGGACTCTGTGTGAGGTGATCTGTATTGTTTTGTCTGCAATACAGTGAAGACGAGAACACACGCTCCTCAGTTTACCAACAAGCCCGCTCCCTGCAGTGTTCTTCCCCTCCCACCAGCTGTCTGTCGAGTGTATTTTTCTTCACACTGTCTTCTTTTGACTGTTATTCTCAACTTGCTGAATCTACCTTTTCAACATGCGCAATCCAAAGATATTTTTCCACATCTCTGTATAGTTTCTGAGGTTTCTGGTGTACATTTTTTTAATGGTATGTGTTATATTAGTCTGATGGTAAATGGGTACATATCATGGATCTGTAAAAGCATATGATGGTTATGTACTGTAAGCATAAAGGGCATGGGGCTAAGTTCTACGGTGGGAAGCTATCGGTGCAGCGTGAAGAGGACTGGAAACTCTCAACCCCCCCCCACAGCAGAAAGTTTTCACATTCAGAAAAAAAAAACATGTTGCTCTGAAGCATGTTTTGCTGTGAAAGAGAAATACCAATGGAATGAAATCCACTCTAAGACATATCAATATCTCTTCTATTTTTCAGGAAACAGCTTCATTTTATGAGAGTAGAGTTTGAATGAAGTGCAAAAAGAGGCAGGAGCTCATTGGGTTTGTTTTTGGTTTCTTTGTTTGGAGGTAAGATAAGCTGTCATTTTACAGGATGTATATTACAGATTTTTTCTGTTGATGTTGATATTGATGTAAATACAAATTTCTATTTAAACACTCTTGACTCTGGTTCTCTGACTTATCTTCTGACTGATTATAAACAGTGACACCGTTCTGCCTCTCACTTCCCGCCTCATTCTGAATTTCGAGCCTCATCTAAATCACATGATTACAAACAACATATTGGAGCGCGGCGAGCTAATGGTGATCCTGTGAGTGACTTTCACCTACAGCTCATAGAGAGGCTTCACATCTAAAAATGCCAGCAGAAAACAAAAGCACCACATTTTGTGTCGCTGTACTGACTGTGTGTAACTCCATGTGTAACTGTTTAGCCAATACATCTATAACAATCCTACATTAATCAGTTCAACAATGTATATTCACTGGAATCATACATATCTATCATCAATATGGTGATAAAGAAATGCACTTTATGCCTTTTGTTCAATTCCTTCCAAGTATTCACTACTTATATTATAAGAGTCTGGACAGACATGGATGTAGACTGCAACTTGGCTGGTTGGCGGAGGCACACAACCACAGGGCGTTAATTCTACTTAGATCTAATATCCTGCTGTTGTAATGTAGAAAACATAACTCATAACATACACAACAGAAGCATTTAGATCATTTACTTAAGGAAAATAAAGTAAAAGTAGTTATATAACAGTATATAAATACACAGTGGTGTATTGGGATCTTTTACTTAAGTAAAAATAGCAATACCACATTGTAAACATTCTCCATTGCAAGTAAAAATCCTGTATTCAAAATTCTATGTAAGTAAAAGTACGAAAGTATTATTAGCAAATATACTAAAAAAAAAACTTATGATGATGATTAGTAGTAACAATCTAAGTATTTTACTGTTGTTGCTGGTTGAGGAGGAGCCAGTTTGAACTACAGGTTTAATCTTAAATTCATTGTATGTTAAAAGCTTAACATACAGTATGTTTTTATGTAAAACCCGAATCTGAAAAGTAACAATTGTGATTGTGGCTGTCGGATAAATGTAGTGGAGTAAAAAGTACAATATCTCTATCTGAAATGTATAAATATCGTGCAGTAGAAAGTAGCATAACAGAAATACTAAAGTAAAGTACAAGTACCTCAAAATTGTAGGCAGCAGGCCTCACACCACATTAACAGACTTTTCTCATGTCGCTGTGTCCCGAAGGGGGCGCTGTTGTCTACTAATGTCTTCTGCAGCGTATCAAGTCCCTCACACAGCTGCTCGGATACAGGCTTCACACCCTGCAAAAGACTGCGATTCAGCTCATGCTCGCCAGAGGGCGCTAACTACCATAGAGCTGAGGGACGGGACATGAGTTGTGATTCACGTTTATGGACTGAGGGATTCAAATAACAATAATAATCAAGAATGAAGTAAATACAAAGAAATCTCAAGACACAGGCCTAATTGGATTTAATTGTGATAAAACATCGGGAACAGACTTATTATGGAGACCACAACAGCCCGGTCTTCATCTTCTCCACAGCTCAACCAGATTACATAAGAGGGATTTGGATCTGCCATATAGATAATTATAAATGATTAGAAACTCACATGATTTCTCAGTATAAAGGAAAACATTAAAGAGTTGTAGATGTTAAACATTTCTGCTCTGCTTCTTATGGACACTTCTCTAACGGCTCAGGCAGTGTAGGTTTCTGGAAGAAAAAAAAGAGAGAGAGAAAGAAAAAAAGAAGTTTATATATTAATAGCAAACTTAAAACATACGTCTGTACTGTGGGAATCTCTACCCGAGAGCAGCTCTCTCTCTCTCTCTCTCTCTCTCTCTCTCTCTCTCTGAGTGTTGGCGTGGTTCCCGGCCCATCTGCGGCCTGGCCCGCGGATTACTGTTTGTTAATGTTTCAATCAGCTGTGTGTTGAGGAATGTGGAGCTATTTAACCTGAACTTCCCCAGGTGTGCCGAGGCGCCGCTCAGTCTGGGCCCCGCCGCCCTCCCCTGCCCTTGGCACAAAGCTATCACACAAACACAATCACACACTGGCCACGCCGGGGCTGCAGCTGTGCGCATCGCACCGCAGGGAAATGGGAAAAACATTGCACCAGGGAGACAGAATAAATCTTATAACGAATCGCCTCGCCAAAGCCAGTTTAACCCCTGCGGCGCCGCGAGAGACGCAGAACTGCTGATTTACACGATAACATATTGGAACCTCACATTTAAATGGGTGTTTTATGGAGTGAAACAAACTTTTTTTTATTTATTTATTTCATTTTAATCTCCTAATAACCCATCTCACATCACTTTATACGTGTCAGTCATTTGTTAGATAGGCGTAGAATCTTTAATCCTCTTTAAAATAGGATTCGTCATGATTGCTGCGATTTTATTTAATTTGAAACTTTATTCATAACTCTGCCTCCGTTTGTCAAGATCTTTAGAACTTGGCGATTTAAAGCGAGGCTTCCTCTTGTAATGTGATACGGTAATGACCCATAGAGAGGCAAATTACCAATTTAACTGGCTACGAGCCATTATGTTGACCACCAGCTTTGGTTTTATGTTACCTCAATGACTTAACAGCTTCTTCTAGGTGCAGCACTTTTTTTTTTTTTACACCCCCTCCAGTCTTGAAGTCAGCAACACGATGAGCTACTCAGATGAATCACAAAGATAACAAGGCCATAACAGCCCATAATAACCACCCAGGTGTCACGTTTCACATACATGGTTCTAGTTTTTGTGATGAAATCAACAGTGAAACTCCTCACGTATATGATGTGATTTAGTACCTTATGTTATTCTCTCTCTCTCTCTCACACACACACACACACACACACCACGACACAGAAGAGTTCTTGTTCAAAAATAATTGTCTTGTTTTAATAAAAACACCAATAAGGTACATTGTAAGAAAACAATATCTTCACATAATGTGGCATTGTAATATACAATACAGTTTGTCGCTCAGGAATCTGAGAAATGTAATTTTTTTTCTTTTACAAAATGTTGGGTTCTCTATATGGTTTTACACAAGATACGAAGAGCGTTAACAGAAACATTAGCTTTCTTTAGAAACTCTACAAGCAACCGGCGAGGCCAGTTGCACTGAACTTGTCTTGGTCCCCCGGCTAACCCAGTCTACATCTGGACACCGCCGGCCTTCTTCTTCTCCTCTCGGGGCCCTCTGATGAATCGAGAGCCGAGAGTGACGGAGATCCTCGCCGCCGGAGGATGTCCACACAACGTTTTATTTTTCTAGCATTGGGAGTTTGAAACGTCCCTACACAGTTCAAGGTTTTTTTGTTTATCGATGTGCTCGAGAAGTCACATCAGGTAGCCTTGTTCGTTCTTCGCGGTGCTCGCTGTGGGGTGATGGTGCAGATGCTCCACGAGCTCTTAGCGGCACATAATCCTGTCATCCGAGCATCCATTCTGCGGGGAACGAAAAGAAGAAGGGTGATTAGTACATCTGCGTTACATGCGTGTAAAGCAGCCACAAGCAAACCGCTGCGCAAAAGTTACTTTTACGCGCAGAGTTGGTAACAGTAGGCACAAGTACTGACGGTCAAAAGCGTCTGTCACAGAGTTGCACTCGTCTGTAAAGGACACGGAGCTGTTCTCGGATGTGTTCGGCACTACATGTGAAAAGATATTTACCTCCACTGCGATGCTTGCGAGCTCTGCGTTCAGGGTGGTCAGCGGTGTGCGGGGGACGCTGCCGGCGGAGAGCTGGCGGCTCTTCTCCGGCTCGTCCAGCTCGACCTGTAGGTCCCAGATGTAGTCGATGACGTGCTGCAGGATTTCCACTTTGCTGGCCTTCTTGTTGGTGGGCAGGGTGGGCACGAGCTCCTTCAGCTTGCTGTAGCAGCTGTTCATGTCATGCAGAAAGGCTGTCATCTGCTCGTCCAGCAGCGGGATCTTGCACTTGGAGATAGTCAGGCTCTGGTCGGACAGGCAGCGCACCATGTCCTCGCCGCCGACCTTGCTCTTCAGGGCGCAGGTAGATCCGACAACCTTCATCTTGATTAGTTTAGGAGGTGTAGTGTCCAAAGATGACGAGCGAAAAAAAAAGATTAGTTCGGCAATGAGGCTTCTCCTCCTCTTGGGGATGTCGGCAAGGTAATGTTGACAGTTTGCAACATCCACATGGGCTAACCTCCTCGGCTTTATAGCGGAGCGGGAGCCGGGGGGCGTGACAGAGTGGCCCTGTTTGAAGACAGTAAGCCAATGAGACGGCCACGTTTGTATTGATGGGTCGGTCCACAACAGCGCTCGCAGCCAATGACTGCGCTCGCCTGGTTATCGGGATTTACAATCTGTTTGAGGGATGGCGTTACAAATGGAAACAAATGTGTGTCTTTTATGGGTAATATGTGGGAATCCAGCTGTCCATGGCTTGGGGACTCTGCAGGTGTGGATTGCCTGGGGACAGTCAAGGGGTGGTGAATGCCTGGGTATGTACTGTGAGAATGTGTGTGTGGGATGGGGCAGGATGAATAGGATGAATGGCTAATGATAATTAGGCTACCACCGTGCCCTAGATTGGCCTCTCACTGCAGATGTGGATGACAATAGTACAGTAAAGAAAGACAATTGAGGACACAGAGTGGCCAAACAATCCTGGGAAAAGATTCACTTTTTGTGAACTTTAATTAGTTCAGGATGATGAGGTTTGTTTTTTGTAAACTGTGTGGAATGCAGTCACTAAAGAGATTAGCGGTTTAATCATTAGTTTAATAACATCACCATTTTAGGGCAGATTTGTTCGACTTTTAGAAAATGAGCTGCGCAGTCATTCCCACACCACCTCTCCCCGGACAAACCTCTCTCTCTTTTTAAATCTCAAAGCTTTCTTTATGCTCTCAAACGGCGCTTTCCTCTCCAGCCCCTGCTGCTCTGAGCTGAGCAGCAGCAGCTTCACGGATTCCTTCACATGTTTCTGCAGTGTGTGCTCAGCCTTGTGTGCACACTCAGATCGCATCGCTCTGTTCTGAATCTTCCCCCCAGATTGTCCAAACAAGCCCGAGCAGACTGGCAGGCGCCAGCGCGGTGACGTCACCCATTCATCCGAGCCTTGACGCCTGTCAGCCTGGCGCCGCTCGGGCGGTCTCCATGGAGACGTCAAACAAGAGAGCTCGCACTCGGCACTCCTCCATTCACCTGCGTGGCGCGCGGAACCCTGAGAACAAACCGGCTCCGGAGCTTTGTCGTTCATTTATCACCTTAAAGCAGCGGGGTGAGATTACCGCCCAGCGCACCTGCAGAGCCGCCTCTGTCAGAGGAGGAGGAGGCGGAGGAGGAGGAGGAGGAGGAGGAGGGCTCGGCGTGATGTTGTTACCGCATTTTAACACGAGATAACTGCTGCATTCCTCCACACAGCCCACTTTGACTACCGTGTGTCCCTGTGGTTGTTTTTTATTTTATTTTCAGTTTACCCTCTGGTCAGTGGTGACAGTTTATTATGCCAAACAGTGCAGACTCCAACCTGCATGAGACTAATGTAGGTTATATAAAGATGCATGTTTTTCTTTTTGACTGTCCACTGTTTTATTGCAGCAACTACTATAGTAACACAATACCAATAGTGGAAGAAGTATTTAGATGCCATACCTAAGTAAAAGTAACAACGCTGATTAAAAAAATACTCCATTACAAGTAGCACTCAAGTGTTTACTTAAGTAAAACTACTTAAGTATTTTCAGCAAAGTGTAATTATAATATCAAAAGTTAAAGTACTCATTAAGTAAGATAATGGCCCCTCATGTCATATTTTTGGGTTATCATTACTGGTCTATTAACTTGTACAATGTATTTTAATATTGTAGCTAGTCAATGTGAATCTATTTTTCCTATCTTGTGTACTGATGAGTAGTTAATCTGCAACAATGCATCACATTTTACAAGCAGATCATACATTTTATATGGAAAATCAGAACATGTAAGGTAACTATAGTGGAGTAGAGAAGTAGAAGAATAAAGCAGCATAAAATAATCAAGTAATGTTCAAGTACCTCAAAAGTTTACTTAAGTGCATGACTTGAGTTGTTGTTGCATTCCACCACTGTATAATTCCACATGTCATGTTTATGAATTAAGCTCTTTTATTTGACCTGGTTTTTGCAAATTCAAGATTTGGTAATTGCACAGACTGACGCCATGCACAGTTTTCCATCAAGTTTTAAATCAGTTTGCACAGCCTTGAAGGAATTAAAAACAGCTTGCTCTCTTCAGATTTTAATATAAATGCTATTTAAAGAGCCACTGCTTATATCTGCACAGATGTTAAACCAGACCAAAGATAACGTCAGTATTGCTGTGCTGTCTTGTAACAAAGTTAACTACCAGCGGGGCTGTTTCTTCTAGCTGTTGCAGTAGCCTGTAAAAACTTTTTCAAAAACTTTCTTTTTTTCCCCTTTTCTTTTTTTGCCCTCTGTCCTAGGTCGCAGCTGACAGGGCGGAGGGAGGGCCGGGTGGGCAGAACAATGGGAGTGCGGTGCAGGGATTGTGGGAGAGAATCTAGGCTGGAGCCACAGTGTCTGGAGCGCCCCTCCACTCCCCTCATCCAGCTTTTGTTCAGCTGCAAAAGCTATCAGCACTTCCTACTGACACCAACAATAACTCCACACAGCTGGGCCCTTTTTAGCCTGTTTACAGCACATCAAGGCGAAGGGGAGAGAGGAGACAGAGAGAAGAGGGAGAGGGAAAGAAAAGTGAAACATATTAGCTCCTGATTTTAACTGACAGAATGGCAGTGCCCTCTCCCAGCTCCCCTTCCCTCCTCCTCCACTGACACACAATTCATTTCCCAGTGGACTCTTTACATGTGAGCCAATTATCACTTGGTATTTTATTTCTACGACAGGCTACTGTTTGTGTCAGTGCTGTTGCAACATCCTGCATCCATCAAACAGCAGAAAGGCAACAGGACACTGAGTATCTTGGCTATATTTGTGCAGGCACACAAACCGTTTCCCAGTAGCGTTTTTCAGGATAAATTGTTCCATTTGGTGGACGGGAAACATATTAGCTAATACGCCCTCTCTATCACAACAGCAAATACATCTACAAAAGCACACTACAGGAAGCCACAAGGGGAAAAGCTGGCAGGAATTCATTCAGAGGAAATGGGACATTCCAGCAATGCTTTCGCACTTTTGCTGCTGTTATTATTGCTGCGGGGACAATAAGTAGTGCCTGTACTACTTCCTGGAACATGAAAGTGACCAAATGGCAGACGAGAATAAATGGTTTCTTAGACAGAGGATTTCACTTCTGTATGATTATTGAGATACTCTGTTGAAAAGAAATGTGCAGGAATTTGATTATGAAAGGAGAGCACCACATGCAAGTTTTCAACATTTATTACTCACACACTCACACACACACACACACACACTCACACACACACACAGGCCATCTCCTCGCAGCTGTGGGATTAGTTTCCAGTTCCCAGTCTCGCTCTTCCTGTTTGCTTGATAATGATCACACCTGTGTGCAGGTGTGTGGAGAGGCTCATATGGGACTGGGAGGGGTGAGTGTGGTGTCAAGATACAAAAACTTTTACCACACCACGTCACATCTTTTCCCAGCTGAGTGATGATTGACTGGTGGTACTCAGGACTCATCAATCACAGGTACAAGTGGAGGAAGTTTGTGCTGAATGTGAGTTTGTAGCACTGTGTGTGTCACAGCTTCTGTGGGTGTGTGTTGTGTATGTTTCCGCCTGGATTCCTGGTGTGTCCCGGCGTGGCCTGGCACCTCCCTGGGCAGCCCAGCCTCTGTAATGACTGAGGACCCGTGGTTGGGAGTCACTTCCTGTGGGAGTCCTGGTTCAGAGATGTGTCATCAGCAGTGCAGACCGACTGGAGCCTCTCCGCCTGTTGGGTGTTTTTCCTGTGTTCAGGCAGCAGACTGGGTGGGTGGATGGATGCCCTTCCCTGAGAGCCAGGGGCAGGTTACAGGAACACTATCTCCATCTGATAGTTGGTGTGCGGTAAAAGCCTCACAGAGATCCTTGAAGCACCACAGGTGTCCTCTGCTTTGCGTCCTTGGCCCGAGAGGACTCGCAGGGACAGCTTGGGCTCTCTCTATCTCTTTCTCTCTCTTGTGTACATGTGTGTGTGTGCATTCACCGGACTCAAAGCTCCCCTCCTTTACACCCCTGTGGCCATCTCCCTCCGCCTGGTTCCCACACACACTATCAAAGCCCTTTAATGGCTTCTAATTAGCTCCCCATCTGCTGGTGACAGCGCACTGGTGGCATGCTAAAGCACCCATTGAGAGCATAGGCATTGTGCTCTGGAATACTTTCCACTCCAGTGGCAATTGCCTGGAGAGAGAGCTTTAGTTAGGGGTGTGGGGGTGCTGGGGTGGGGCTGGGTGAGGAGGGGGTGAGAAGGAGGAGGTGGTGGTGGGGGGGGGGTTCTGGGTAGTATTCTCTACAGTCAGGGGCTTGGGGGAGGGCAGGGGTGGAGGGATACACAATGGGAGACAGTGTTACGGCTTGTTGCAAATCTAATAACGCCAGAGTCCCTTTTCCGTCCACTGGTCATCACCCCCCGCCACCACCAGCAACTATTTCACAATCCCACCTCGCCCCTCCCTCTACTTCTTTCACTTTAGCAACAGTTTGCCGCTGACATCTCTCGGGACAGTCGGGTGAGTTAAATCTGACTTTGTGCTGAGGCCACAGTGAAACTGGCAACACAACCTGATGAGGTGCTCCATTGTCCTGAGGAGCCCCATGGCTATTGCTCCCCTCTTGGACCGAACAATAGATGCACCTCTATAGAAACTGTAAATGTAGCCTAATGAGGCCTCTTCATTAGCAGAACCTGTCTATGTGTGAATGCGGCCTGTTTGTCAGATCCTATGAGGCCTTCTCCTTTCCAGGGCTTCCAGCAGGGCCCAGGTCCACTGGTAGCAGAAGGGGGGACCAGCTGTTCCCAGCTGGTAGCCAGAAGATGCCTATGGGGGACAGGCCTGATTGCTGCTGGCCAGCTGCCCCCTGCTGTGGGAGGGAGATGGAGAACAAACAAATAACTGCCTCTGGGAAACCATCAGATCACTTCCAGTATTGTCTTGGCTCTATGTCCACCTTCACCGGGAAATTATGGATATATATACTGTATGTACATATATATATATATATATATATACACTGCACATATACTTTAATTAAGATGTCTAGCTGACTGATCTAGAATGGGAAATCAAATCCTGGGTCATCATCGACCCAACAGAAAAAAGGTGAAACGTCACCAACAACAGAGTATTCCTGTGATTATTTATTGTATACTTCTAAATACATATTTTTACCATACAAGAATATATTCCCCTAATGACGTTGTAATATGAAACTGAACTCATTCTGATGTTTTTAAGAGATTTAATGTCAACTGAATGCACCACTTTGAAATGACAAGCAAGACCCTATGTAAAGCCACGTATTTGTGTGTGTGTGTGTGTGTGTGTGTGTGTATGAGACGAATGGTCTGTCACCTAACCTCTCTCTCCATCCCACACACACACACGCACACACACAAACCCGCACATCCCCACAGCTGCACAGAGGCGTCCAGTCAGCACGGCCAGGGGACATGGGAGCCAAAGCCCAAAGATGGAGCATGGACAGTGGCAGCTGGGGAGCTGACAAAGCCCCATTCAGAGGGCCCAGGCCTGGGGACAATGGCTGGGCCAGGCTGAGCCCTCTCCTCCACTCTTCCACCCAAAGATTAATACTTCAGATGGGCTTCCCGGTGGCAGGCAGGGCTAAAAGGAGAGCCCTCCTGTTTGTCACTGGGCATTGTGCGAGTCGCCTGAGAACCAACCTCTTGGATGAGCTTGACAAATGAGAGCCGCCATTGACAGTGAACAGATTGGGCCTGCCACTTTTGTTTTGATTGTGGAGCGGGTATAATCAAGTTATTTGGGCCTCGGGGAGTTTTTGTTTCTCTCTCCTGATGCTCTTGACACTAAAGTCCTACCTTAACAGTCTCTGCTGGCTCAGCTGTGATCTGAGTCTGCTCAAGTTTCCCCTCCTGTTTGTTGTTTCTATTTATCAAGGCGGTATAAAGGGCACAACAGCAAGAGGAAGTTAATTTACTTGGGTGTGGGAATCTGGCTGTCTATTCATGTGCCCTACAGAAGGCAGTGCAGGTGCAACAGGTGTAGGTGTTTGTCTTCTTTTCACAGTCAATAGGGCTACAGTAGAGTTATTGTCATGTTTTCTATGCAGATGTCCCCTGTACACCTGACCTGAGTAATGTTAAAAGAACAGCTCAGCCAGGGAACTACAGTAACCAGAGACCCTGTTAGGTAAGGGTTGGGGGTAAACACGAGCAGCTCGGGTGTACCCACCCCAACCTTTTCTCTGTAACTCTGTGAGTGCAGCAGTGCAGGTGTTTAGCCCCCAGCAAAGCAGCATTTCAGGTTAAACTGTAGGAACGCTGCCCCGCCTTTACACCGGGAACTAGAGTACACACAGCGTCACACCTGCACACCTGTGCACCCAGTGTGTGTTTTGCTACTGTGATCACATCACATGATTTCACAACAGGAAATATTTTACCACAGAATCTTGTCAGAGAAGAGAGCACTCATTTAGTCAGAATTTCATTTGCAAATAAGCCCCATAGCTACATTGAGCTGATGCTGAAGTGGCTTTCCCTCACCACTCAGACAGTTTGATAAAGCAACAACATTTGAACATTTGTTTTCATGTGCTGTGGCTACAGTCAGGGAGGCCTGGGGCCATCTGCCCTGTCTGTCCCGGTGTTATTGCTATGCATCTACCAGCCATTCTCACGATAAAGGAATGTGCCCTTCTTGTAAACATACATCGACCCCCTTGAAGTGCCACAAACGCCATTCCCTTTCCCTGTTCCCTCCCATCCCTCCCTTCACACCCCTCATGTCCCCTCATCCACCCCAGTCTCCGTCACCCTCACATGCAGCCCCCCAGGTCCATCTACTGCCAATGTTCCAGTCCCCTTAGTTGCCCAGGGAAGATCCTCCCCTGGTTCCCACGTAGAATTTAGAGACACACAGTTAAGACAAGCGCCCTGCTTTTTACCCAGGGCCCACTTCCAGGAATCTGCTTGTGTGAAACTTCGATGCAGCAGAAGGTGCCCTACTTTTAAACTTCATTCTTCTCCCTGGGATTGTTTCAGGGGGTTTAACAAAAGGGGAAAGAGCCTGTGTGCGGGTCAGCAGGGGTGTGTGCGTATGTGCATCTAGGTTACACTCGGGTGCATGTGTTCGCGTGCACGTCTGTGTTCATGCAACAGTGTGTATGTGTGTGTGCACGTGAGGGGAGGGCTGGAGGATTATAAAGAGGAAGTGAATGGGAAGTACACACTCAGTGACAAAATAAGAGGGAGACATTCCTTTGCTGCCCCTCCCCTCCTCCTCCCTGCTCCCTCTTTCTCTCCTCTCCCTCCGCTGTGGCAGGGCCCTGGGAAAATCAAACAGGTGGTTTGGGCCTGGCAGGAAAGCTGGCTGGGCCCAGGGTGGGCAGGCCTACAGGCTGCTGGGGGCTATCAAAAGCTCTTAGGCCCAGCTTTAGGCCAGCACTCTGAATGGCCCCGGGCTTCATTATCATGTGAATTCTGGGAACTGCCCCGGGCCCCCAGTAACACCAGCGAGCTGCCCATATGGCGTTCGCTTGGCAACTAGGGACACCCAGCGCCCCCCCTCCCCTTTTCAGTGCTACTCCTCCATTCCAGCACTCCTGATATCAAAGGAGGACAAGGAGGAGAGGGAGGCAGAGGCCCAGAGCCCCCCCAGCCCTCTCTTGGGGGGGCTGGACCACACAGAGCCGCACTGGACAGTCCTTAGGGACCCTGGATAACACCACTGCCCTACAGGGCACTACAGCTAGCCCGGCTCTGGGTGGATTTAGCCATCGAATTAGCATTAAAGACGCATTCTAAAGCTGTCAATTTAGCATCAGAGCCAAAGCTTTGACAGATAAAGATGTCGGCAGCCTCTCCACTTCATGAGGGGGCTCCTAATCAGCTGCCCTGCTTCCATCATACCGTTTCTCACTGAGGATTTTAGAGGGTAAATTCTTTCTGACCAATCACTATTAAAAGGCCCAGTCACACTAGAAAGGGGCACCGCAAAATTCCTCCACACATCTTTGTCAAATATGTGCAGTTTGGTGACGTAATGACTTCTCGCAGGGATAGCTGGTGAACTGTCGTAGGTGGTAAGCTGACTGCTCAGCTAGTCAGCTGGTAACATGCTACCACAAGTCTGTTACAATACTCTTCTATCTTTCTAACCATTTTGTTATGTACTGTGCCATTTACCCACCCCTGCCATTTTGTTCTCAGGATTGTAAATGAATTTATTATGCTTGTTAGCTTGGTTGCTAATGGGACAATAAATTGACAGAAAGGTTATTCAAAAGATGTATCTGTACCATTGACTCTTGTCTCATAACTGTTTGCAAACCATTCCTTTTTTGAGGAGCAGTTCATACTCCGACAGAGGAGGGCTAAGCTAAAGTTGATTCCCTCAGAGGTCAGCACTGTCAAGACAGCTTTACTTCGCCTCCGCAAGCAAATCCACAAATGGAATGAATAGATGTCTCTTTTGCCATTTTAAATGCCAGTGTGACCATGCCTTTTGTGAGCTGTAGCAACCAAAATGTTCACAATACAATTTCCTTTCATTACTATCTGTGATACATCTGCAGCAATATGCTGTAGGTGCACTGGCCCCAAGCGGCCCCCCAAAAGCATTCCAGACACATTCGCAGTGACATAAAAACTCCCAATGAGATCCATCTGAGGTAAATAACCTTATGAGTCATCTGATTTTCCTGGATGAGGATGAGGACACTTCTACAGAGGAGATGTCACTTAACAACAGAGCAGGAACGCTGCTCCGGCTGCTGCAGCCAGCCACCTGTGTTATAGTGCAGCGGGGGTAGCAGGAGGAGGAGGAAGTGTGTGAGCGATGCGTGTTATATGTGCCACATGATCTCATGCTGATGAAGAGATTTTGGATGGCTCCGACATTGTTCATTGTGATTACTGGGGTATGTGTATTTTTGTGTATATGTCTGTGTGTGTGTGTGTGTGTGTGTGTGTGTGTGTGTGTGTGTGCACGTGTGTGAGATTGGGGTGTGATCATATATAGCATATGTGGATAATCTAGTCAATTTACTTCACTGCTTGCACCTGTGATAAAGAAGGCGAGGTATGGAAAACAGAACAAGAGCAAAACAGGGAGTGTGTGTGTGTGTGTGTGTGTGTGGGGGGGGGGGGGGGGGTGAGGGAGAGAGAGGTAGAGAAAGAGAGAGAGAGAGAGAGAGAGAGAGCTGAAAGTGTGATCTGACTTCTGAGGAACTCTACTGGTGATTCATGCTGTTACACATGGAGCGATTCACTCCCTCTGCAGCTGTGCGGGCCACATGCACAATATGATTTCACAACATCTTCCCTGTCCTTGGAAATTCCTTTTTTTCATGCAGCCCTCTCACCCCCTTCCCTCCTGTCAGTGTGCTGGCGGTGTTACCCTGACAGAGAGGCAGGTGCACGACTTAGTCATTCCTCTCTTCCCCGAAAGGCTCTGTGCTTCACCGAGGCTTTAGTTAGCTACAAGAGCTTGACCAGAAAGCCCTGTCAGAGTCATGTGTTTATCAGACAGTAGGCCTCACGGTGCTGCTGGTGATGGTGTCAGTGTTATCACTCCGCTAATCACTTCTCCCTTCAATGTCAACAGCCAGCTGGGAGCATAGTCCGCCGAACCCGAGTGACTCAGCATTTCTGTGTTTTGGATCCTGCTACTTGCCCTACAGTGTCTGTTTGCTTATCTTAACAGTATCACTCTCCCTCTCTTTCTAGGATTGATCCACTCCGTGTCCAGTTGTGACCCAGGGGTGGGATCACACCCAGGATGACGTGTGTGTGTGTGTGTGTGTGTGTGTGTGTGTGTGTGTGTATTGGGGCTGTGATTCATCCCACAGCTGCCCTCTGACCGGCTCCAGCTCTGCAGGAGCAACGCAGCCAACGTTCAAGCTGCTCTGCTTAAAAACAAACCCGAGCTCATAGCAGTGAGGACAACGAAAGCCGCTTTCACACTTGGAGGCCACAATGATGCCATGTTCAATTATCCAGGTAACATGATTGTTCCGGATGGATTAGGCTGGGCTCACGTGAGACTTGGCATCTGTGAGGCTTGATTTTGTCAAAGCTTTGTTGTCACTGGTGATTCACTTCAGTGCAGAAACTAAATATAGCATAGATTGGACAAGCAACTCTCCTTTTCTCAGCTAAACTAGAAACTAGATCAAGAGGCTACTAAATTATAATTATTTCCCCATGACATCCTTTTTTGCGTAAATACTGTGAATGCAGTAGAGATGCACCAGATTGGTATCAGCCGCAACAACCAACCTTATTAAACTGATCGACTATGACATGACCGTTTCAAATTGAATACAATTTCTTTGTCAATGTCATTATAGAATTCTGTGTTCCTGCTATCAGTTATGTTTATTCATTCACAGTCTGTGTCCAAGTTTTCTGTGCCATAGCAATCACTGGACTCATGTTACCTTATATGTTCCAGTGAGTTCCTTGCAGTGAGGTACACAGAAAAAGAGAGCATAAGGTAATGGATCAGTACTCTGTGTTGGCAGATACTTTGAGTTGAGACATCAGAATCAGTATCAGAAGAGAAAAAGTGTGACCTGTGCATCCCTGGCTGACTCACAAGTCTGCTTCCCACCAACAAGCTTTTGAGTTTCCTCTGAATGTGTCCCTCATAAAAAAAAAAACAGTGCTTTAAAGAAGAACATTGCTGCTTTTGGTTTGAGACATCGTTTGACACAAACACTGAAAACTGCCTTAAGTAAGTTTAAGTTGTATATGTGGGAACATGGCTTAAACTTTACAACGTTCACTTGTCAAACAGTTGAATGCCACTGACCTCTAACTGGGTTACAGATCACATTTATTTCCACATTTTAAAAAAACAAAATAAAAGACATATAGTGGAGCCTATGATATGATTGTTAACCTTACCTTGTTATCCTTATACATTCTCTGTAACCAGTCTGAGTGAATGACAAATAATAGAAAAGACAACAAATGACAAAAACCCCCATTGATTCACAGTAAAGATAGTCAAATGTTCACCAATGTTGCAGTTCATGTAATAATATAACAAGTATTTTAACAAATACTCATTGCTCTCAGTGAGTAACATAAAGTCATGATGAGACTTGGGTATTGAACCACAACATGAATGCGTCTTTGAGTATCAAAATTTGGCATCAAATGTCTGTAGCAACATGTTTGTATTCCTTAAAGTAAGGTATCGGTATAGTGTTAGTGTCTGTATCAAAACCCAGGTAACATATTGATACCAGTATTGAAAAATTTAAATAATGCCCAGCCCTAGTCATGACATTATGCTTGAGATGATTATGTAAAATGTGATTACTTGCTGTAAAATCGTCAGGTAAGTTCACATCCTCCTGGTATCAGTTCGGTGGGTGCTGTCTTTAATAATAAATACTGGCCTGTTTGTTATAGATACACAGTATCAGTAGTATTTATTGGTTCATGAAGCATTTCAATTCCTAATCCCCCTCTCCACCCACCCACACACATATACACCTCTTATCCCTCTTTGCGCCAAAAGAGCCTGCAGGAGAAACTGAAAGAAAAGAGAATGGGCCTTCGAATGGCGAGGAATCAGAGTTGAGTTGAGGAACAAGTGAGTGAGTTAGAGAATGAGAAAATGAGAGGGAGAGACAGCATGGATTCCTTTCTTTGGGGCCTTAAAGACATGTTTCCCTCAGATGTTGGCTCTTCTTCAGATGCTAATGGTTCACTCTTATTCCCAAGCTGGGCCTTAGCATAACAATGCAGTGGAAGTGAAAGAGCTAAACCTCTGCTTTCTTTAAGAAGCCAAAGCTGGGCTTTTCTTGTGGACTAATGCCCCTCTCTCTCTTTGTGCTCCCAGTGAAAGGCCTGTGGAACGCAAAGGCAAGGTGATCACAGAGTTTACTGAAAATGAGACTGAAACAACACACGGGCCCGGGCTGAAATTGCATTGGTGAAGTCATTGTAAGCCAGGAGAATGACCAAATATAGAGCAGTGAGTTGGCTGGCCCGGAGCCAGAGTGCTCACTCTCTCGAGTATGATGACAGCAGTCATTTTGAATATTATCAGCTTTTGCTTTTAAAGCTGTGCTGAATTATGTCTGTTGGAAGACTCCAATCCAAATGTTATGACTGTATGTCCCGTGCTGACTCCAAGACGCCAGAGTCCCATCTGACAAGCAGTTGCGAGCCTGAAGGGTTTTTGGATGAACTGCGGTCTGACCTTGATGGGGCCCTAGTAGATACAGTGGTGAGGCCCTGATAGCCTCTGATAGCAAAAGGAGACACATATGGTCTTCTGCTTTATCATTCATCAAGGAAGAATGAACAAGATGGGAGATAAAGGACATGCAGGAGGACACAAAGAGACTGTACAGGTCACACTGGCTGCGTCGAGACATGATGACTTCAACTTAACCGTGTTTGTGCAAAGTCAAACTGTTCCTTCTTATTACAGTCACTCAATTTTCTGCCTTTCTGTGAAAGTGGATTTGGAGAGATCTCATAGGGCGCATTTTGAGATGTGGTTTCAAGGCTGGCTGGCATTTTACGACTGCGTGTTTATGACATAGACATAAAAATATTGTATGCTGAAAATACATGTACATGGTATCCAGAGGGAATTCACGCTTTTAAAGGAGCAGTCAGCAGTTTATGAAACAAAGAAATGTCCAGAGGACACTAACTGATATTAGATGAAATGCATCACCGCTTAAAGTGACGTGTGAACTCTAAGAAATCCAAATGAGGCTTCATCTGTTGTCCCTCAGGCCTCATGATGACAATAGTCGACTAAGTACCCCCCAATTACCAGGTTTTAACCCATTAACACCTCTGATGTTCTCCCTCTTTCTCTCTCTGTCCTTGCAGCTCTCCTTCACCCCCCCCTCCTCTCTTTATGCAGATGAGCAGTCAGCCCAGGTGCAACACAGAGGAAGTTAGCACCTCCTCAGCACAGCGACACACTCTATTTACATGCAAAATGCTGGGCTTAGTCAGAAAATGTGTGAACACAGGTGTTTGTGAGTGGGACGTGGTGGGGATGTTGTCACCGGAGCCACTAATCTGTTTGTCCTGACGCACTCTGCGTTTGCTCTGATACTGTTGAATCGCAGTATTGTGTAATTAGATGCTTTATGGAAACGCATTTCAGTTTTCTATTGTAGGAGATTGCAGAAGAAGGATGGAAGATAAATATGCCTCTCACAAAAACAAGCCTGCATTTACTTGTGCTGAATTGAGCTTTTTGTGCTCTTTCATTTGTGTGCGTATATATATGTGTGTGTGTGTAGGTTGAAAGGAAGTCGGTGGTGGCACCCAATGTCATTTGAAGCGGAGCGCCTGGCGCCACAGCATCAGGAACATCACTCCCTGGTGCCAGGCTCATTTTTATAAGCACTCACTAAATGACACACAGCTGGCGGCATGGAGACAGCTGTCACTGCCGTCACTACGCCCTAATCTGTCTCTCCCTCTCTCTGTGTCTTTCCCTCTCTTTTCCTCCTCTCTCACACTCTGGTGTTCAGCTGGGCTGCCTCCCTTCCTCCTCTCCCCCTCCCTCCCTTCAGGGTCCAGACTTCGTGGAGCCGAAGCTGCAAAAACTCACTTCCTGGAGCTGGTGCTCACTTCCTTTTCTTTTTGTGGGACTTCCTGTGCTGCCTCTGTGATCAGGCCGGTCAGAGCTGACTCTCTGGGAGAGACTTCCTGATGCACAGACAGCTGGGGAGATAATCCTCTCTTTCTGCTTTCGTCAGGATTTTTTTCTGTCTCTCTCTCTCTCTGTCTCCAGAGGTCTTCTTTCCCCTCAGTACTGTTTTTCCATTTACTCTGCTAAGCTGCAGGTTTATTTTGATACGAAGCAAAGCGAATGTGATCCCCCAGAGATGGATCATCTTCTGAAAAGGCAGACCTATGAAGGACAGCATCACAGGAAAATGAGCCTAACAGATATCATACAGCCTAATGATATCGGACGGAGGCACAAGGCGCAGTTTATACCTGCTGATCTGGAGAAAATATACTGAAATATCGCGCCAGGCTGTCCCATCCATTAGGACTGATGTTCACCTCCAGCACCTCGCCCTCCCCTCTGGCTGCGAGTGAAGGAATGTAGTGGGTGTGTGGGCCCTGGTAGCGAGCAGAGACTGGCTCTAGTCGGTACGCCAACCCTGAGAACTGTGATGGTTCAGGCAGGACAGAGCAAGGAGGAGGCCTCAGTGGGTGAACAAGCACAGACCTACAGAGAGAAAGAGGGATCCATGGAGAGGAAAGAAGCTGAAGGAGTGTGTAGGAGGTGTGAGAGAGAATACAGTTTGATTTTAGACACCTTTCTGTCTAAGCTCTTGGTGTATCCCATCCTGCAACACATCATACATAAATGTTATTTTATCTCTGCAACATGTGTTGTGTGTTGCCAAAATAGGAACAAATGAACTTCCTGGCAAAAAGCAGCCACCTCTTTTCCAGCAGCATATGTTCACCTTATGCTGCGTCCTCTCTGTATGTCCATTTGGCCACCTGGGCTGCTGGTGACAGCAGGGTGGCAGGTCCAGGGTCAGGCCAGAGGAGAGAGGGCAGCAGGGAGCAGCGCTAGCCTGGGGATAGAGGGTAAGATCCTGGAGTGCCGGCCAACGTAAGCTGAAGAGGGCCGCTGTATGCCACCTAACCCCCCCCCCGCACAGAGAACTAACTGTGTGAGCCTCCTTTGCGGGATGTGGCTAACACATGGGCTCCTCACAGACAGAACACGTTGTGTGTCAGCAGGCTCTATGCTTTGTGCGACGGACAAATGGGTTTAGTGTGTTGCTCCTCTGTTTGCACGACTGCTCTCATGTGTTTGAGGTTCTCTGAGGGGAACGACCTGGCGGGGGCAATGAATAGTTGGACTGGATAACTAGTGTTGTTTCACCTGAACACTCAATTTGTAGTCAAACAAGCCCATGGGATAGCTATTGAAATGTGCGGCTGCTTAAGGTTTTATATGGCCTCAATTAACATCCACACAGATAGTATCAAGGTGTCTAGAATCTGAACTCTGCAAACAGAGCTAAAAACAGACAAGTGAAGGTGCCTTGGAGAGATAGCAGTGTTCTGTAGCAACCTCTGGCAGTTTCACTTTCCTCACACAACAAAAATAACAGCAGCTGTGATACAATCTCATTGTCAATCCATCATAATTAAGGTGATGTAGTTTTGGGGGCTCATCCTCAGGGATGGATATTTTGGAGGGAGGGAGATCTGAGGCCTGTGCTCTGGGCATGTTCCGACGGGATCCCCCAGCTCTGCCGTGCTCTGGCCCCGGTCTGCCTGGCTCGGCCCGACTGGCTGTTCCCTGGGGTGCTGAGTGACAGGAGAACACAGCAGCCTCTCCACACGTCCTCCACTTCCTGAGCTGCTGCTGGGCTCTGCAGCCCTCGGAAGCTGCACATGGCTACAGGCTAAGTACACACACAGGAAGAGGTGACATCTGAAACAGCAAATGCTGCAACAGTTTGTTTGTCATCGCTTTAAACTGGTGAAAGTTTTGAGTGTGTGCATTGTATCCCGGGGCCATCTCATCACACTAGAGCATCTGCCAAATAGCAACATCCAACATTCGAATTCAAAATGGATTAAACATTTGATTTCATGAAAGTGAATTGTTCATTTGTTCAGAATTTCTTTGCTATGCAAGAGAAAATATTTTGCTGTCTATGACAAATATGGCATTTTTTTTGACAGAATATAAAGTATTACCAGCTGTCCTAATTATCTAAAAAACAAAAGAATCTGACATATAAGTCACATTTTGAACAAATGTGTCAACATATGTGCTAATACTGCGGTACATTTGTCACAACAAAAGAACTACAAGTTGATTATCTACTATGCAAGACTGTTATTTTTTGCTTAAAAACTTGCTTGATAATTCCATGAAAAATGTAATAAAGAATTCAAACATTTCCAGGGTATTAACCAGCTTAGCCCAGAATGTTTTTTTCATATAAAAGGAGATGCTTTAGGAGAGCTCAGGGATGAATGTGTAATGAGCTCGAAATAACCTAAAGCCCTTTTTTCTCTCTTTTTCTCTTCTCTGAGTCCTCCCTCCCTCCCCCCTCCCCTCCCTGTCTTTTTTTCTCCTCTTTTGGGAAACATGCCTTTCCCAGCTGCACAGCCCCCACAGCGCGAGGCCAGGCCAGGAGCACAGCTGGCCAGACTTGGTGGAGCCAGTCGACAGGCGCATGGAGCGCAGCCCGCCCAGGGCCCGCTTCCTCCGCAAACATGCCCAGGTGTGGGGCCTCTGAGCTGGGCTTCTGATCTCTACCAAACAGCACTGTGTGTGTGTGTGTGTGTGTGTGTGTGTGTGTGTGTGTAGGGAGGGACGGTGGGATGAGGGATCAAGAAGGCAAAAGGGGGGAAGAGGAGGAGGGGGAGGAGCAGGAGGAGGGGGGTGTCATGGTGTAAAGGGGGGTGTCCCTGCTGAAGCTGTGTCAACATTGTGTGTTAATGTGTGTGAGTATGTGCATCTGTATCTGCATGTGTTTGTGTTTCGGGAAGTGAGGGGTCACCCCTGGGGGAGACAGTGGGCAACAACAATTACTGCAGCATTGTAGCTAAATTGTGTCTGAATTGTTCGTCCCTGCCCACAGCCAGCCGCTGCCAGGAGAGAAAAGCTGAGAGTGGGTACATAATTACTGTGCAGTGGCTCATTTGAAAGATGCAACACTGCTTATTAGCATATAATGGAAAATAAATGATCACCTGCAGGATGAGTACACACTCATGCAAAGCTCAGAGGGCTGTTTGAAGAATGTAATTCTGTACAGATTACTGATTACCTTCCACATATAACAATAACTGACTTCTTTCTGTTAACTCTAGGTTTCTGTTGTACTGGTGGAGCTGCGGTTTTAACACGCTTAAACAAAAACACACTCCTGAACGTAACCAGCTCAGGCCACAGAGCACGCCTGAGTAACTTTCCCATAAATCACTTCATAAATCACTGCACAAATGTATGCTTAAATGATTTCAGATTGCTTCGTAACAGTAACATTACCTGTGGCTGATTTGATATGCACCCCCCTCCCCTCCTTTTTTCACTGTGTTACAGCTGATGGTGACCTCACACTGGCCTGGTTGACATCCAATCCGAGCATTTAACAGTATAACCAGATTCCAACACACACGGGCCTTCAAATGCACGCACGCACACACAGGAACCAATTCCACACTCTGCACCAGATGAAACACAGCGTAACAGGAGGCGTATGAGCTGGGGTCAGATCAGATAAGGCGAGGCCAGACGGCCTCAGATAAGCTCTTTGAACGGCTCTATCTGCAGCGTCACAGAGACGTTCTCCCCTCCAGCCGTTTCACATGATGACTGCTGGCCAGGCGGCTGCTGCTGGCCTGTTTGTGGCCTAGCCCTGCTACTAATTAACTGGGAGAGCCCAGGGCCCTCTGACTGGCTGCCTTGTCTCCTGCAATCCCCCCCACTCAGGATTGCTCATGCATGCATGCTAACAGACACTCACGCGAATACACACATAGACACACAAACTCCTATCTGTTGGGACCCCAGGAGGATCTTGGATGGTATAGGTGGCCCTCTTGTGGTACAAAATGGAGGGTGTTGAGGATGGTAACATGAGTCTCATGTAATCTCCTCAGTTGCTGGGTCTTTCTGTCTCTCTCCAAAATGTTCCCAGAACCTAAAAAGTAAATAAAAACAAACAAAACAAACATTTAGGCTCAATTATGGGTAGTGCTACATGCTAAACCGCTATCAACTAACGATTGCTTTCATTATCGATTAATATTCAGGATGAGCAATTACTTGGTTAGTCCAGTGGTAACTGTACCCCAGGGGTTACTTCTGCAGTTGCCAGGATGAAAGAATTTGGAGTATAGGTCAACTAATTAACGTTGACTGTAAATCTCACAGCACTCATATTGTTGAGTGTTGTACACTTCATTGTCTAATGTAAGCTTCTGATGACAGTCCAGTCAGAGGTCTGTGCTGTGTTTTAGCAGCGCCCCCCTCCCACGGTGCAGAGGTTAAAGCCCATTTAACCTCATATGTCCAGGAGCATTCCAGAGGCTGTCAGCTGTTTTTTCCTGCAGTGTCCCATGCAGGGTCTGATCCTTGATGCTGGGACACCTCCCTCTGAATCCCTACAACAAGGAATAACACGATCAGGGTGTTTGAACAACCACAAAGTGCACACACACACACACACACACACACACACACACACACTTAGATATGTGTGGGTGCTGCTGCTGGAATCTCACCATGAGCAGTCATAGGTATGCTTAGGCTGGGATTTGTGTGTGTGTGAGTGTGTGAATAGGTGTATTTGTGTGTTTCAGTTGCTGTGTTTGTGTCTCCTGGTTGGACTAAAAATGGTGGATTGCTCACCTGTTCACACACAATGGACAGAAGGGGAAGTAGCCTCTTTTCACAGGGCCACAGTCACGGCTGAGTGTGCACACACACACACACACACACACACACACACACACACACTGACCTCCACATTTCTTTCCCTGCACTCACCTGTTTGTTCAGAGTATGTCTGCAGGCTGATCAACTTTAACACAGCTCCAATGTTTCCACGCTACCTGTTTGAACAGCTGAGTGAAGCGTTGACTTTAGCACTTTGCACAATAGCACGGGATTGGTTTGGAAATACACACAGGCCTCCTCCTCCCGTGCTCCCTCTGCTCGCGTGGACTTGGATGTGTTAAACGCTGCCCGGTGACCAACTGAAAGACTTTCTCTCCCCCCTTTGAAATAGCTCACTCTCGTCTGATGGAGTACAATAAGAAATCTGGTTTTAAGTGCATGTTTGTGGTCTGCATTGCTTACTATATTTGGGCCGGGCCTCCCAGTCCAACATCTAATTATGTGTTTAGCGCTGATGGGAAAGGATTACACACACACTCACATCCAGCAGGAATCTGTAATTGTGTGAATGTACTCTGTGGATGTTGGAGTGGATGTGAAGTATGGGAAGCAGTGTGCTATTGAAGGAATGCCCTGGTGCCAGTGAGACTAGTGAGCAGAGCAGCAGACGAGCTGTGGTGGAGCTAAATGAAGAGAGACGGCAGCGTTTATGACACCAAGCTGCATTCCTCTCTGTTCTATAGGCAGCTGTACCCTGATGGGCATCATCTGTATTTAGAGGAACACCTACACATGCATGCAAACACAACCTTAAAAAAAACAAGAGGCAAAAAAAAGGTGTACATGGAAAAGGGTGGTAACTCTTAAAACCTGGAGCCCATTCTATCTCATATAAGCAGTGAGGGGGACTATTACAGCCTTAACACAGCACAGTGGGCTCATCGGCGTCCGTCTGTCGCTGGCCGGCCCGTTTTGGGGGTCCGGGCGGAGGGGTTTTGTGGCTGCGGTGCTGCCTGAGGCCTGGCTGGACTGATTTACAGGCGGCGTGGGGACATGTGCCGGGGATACTCCCAGAGCAGCCTGGTGGGGGCCAAAACAGCCACACTGCTGCTGCCTGCACATCTGGAGTCTAGACTGAGTGGCTCTGCCGAGCGCCTCACTCCCTCCCTTCTTCCCTCTCCACATCCACATCCATCCATCCATCCATCCCTCTGTCTCAGCTGCTGTGTCTTCCCCCTCCCACCTCCATCCACTATTTGTGTAGCTGCTGGGGCTCAATTGAAATTTAAGCTCAGCTCTCACTTTTTCCTTTCTCCCACTCACTTTCCTCCACCCTTGTCTCTTTCTTTCTCTTCGCTCTCCTTCTTGCCCAACATCCAACACATCTGATGAAGGACAAAATAGTCATAAAACAAATGCGTACGCGTCATGGAGCGCATGTGGAAGACATCATAGAGGGGATTGTTATTCCTCTCCCTCTGAAAGCTGGAGCGTTGTGTTCACAGGGGGACCCTCCAGTGATTTTTCAAGGAATTGAGGATCAGGCCCCTGAGCCAAAGAGCGGTCATATAAACATATTGGCTCTGACATACATAATAAACAGCAGTGCAACAAACATGATACCTCACATACTCACTCTCTCACACAAAGCCTTGTTTAAATGGTGGCTCCTATTAGTTGCTGTCAGGACAAATGTTCCTTTTTCTGCTGAAGACCTCGTAAAGATGAAGATTTCTGTCCGATCTGACATTCCTGCTCTTTATCATCCCTTCCATTACCTCCTAACACATTCACACATCTCTTACCGTTCATTTTTACCATTATCTCTCCTCTCTCTATCTCTCTCACACACACACACACACACACACACACACACACACACACACACACACAGATAAAGCTTCTAATGCTGATGTTGTTGTTTTCTTAGCTTTCTCACCAATACATCACATAAAGGAGCACTCATTAGCTTTGTATGGGAGCCGATAATGTGTAAAGACATATGTGTTATCTTTCATTGCGCTGACATGATGGATGAAGCACTCAGCTTCATAAGATAAATATGTTTTGGTGGGTCGGGTGGTCCTGGGAGGCAGTTAGGAACTTCTACTTTCCAGCTGAGACATGAATTGTTATGCAAATTATCTATTGTGCCTGCCAGTGGCTGTTTTAAATTTTATAACTGCTCCTCCAGTAAACTGTATGCATCAGGGTTTCCCCGTGGCATATGAGCACAATCACAAGTGTTTCCCTTTAAAAGTCTGTGGATCCAGTGAGGCAGGCGTCAGTGTAATTTACTGCAGACAAACCAGGACCTCTCTTTCTTTCCATGTTGCCTGATTTCCTCTCGCAGAAATGAACACGAGCTTTTCTTTACTGCCGTGTTCACCATATCGCATTCGCACTGTGTCACACACCGCTGGATAAATGGCTGTGTTCGACTCTCTGGTGTTAAACAGGTCATAAAAAGCAGCTACATGATACTCTTCCAACAAGGCCTGAACCTGTGAGGCTGCTCGCCTGACTGTCGCCTGCCTGCCTCCCCCTCCCCTCAAATGGAACAAATTATCCAGCTACTTGAGTAAAACAAGGTAATATTCATTTCAGAAAGAAGTCGAGAAATAAAGAAAACATCTGGATGGTAGTGGTTGCTGTTTGCCTTCTCTGGAAGCAATTAGAACAAACAGTGTTCCTGTTGTATCTGAATGATCTTCTCTCACTCTCGCGTTTCTCTCTGGTTGAACCTCGAACATCCTCTCACCACCCGTATCAGCTCTGGTTCCCACCAGACACCAGATACAACAGCGGGAGGGAGTTTTACTGTCAAAGAGGACAAGTACTCCCAAGTGATCTCAACTCTTCAGATTACAGGTGCAAACTGTCGGCACGGCTCTCACCTGCGCTGAGTATTACACATAAGTTGGCCAATAGGGCATGACAAAAATGGGATAAAACATGAAATGCTGATGAATACAAAACATTTAGTGTAACAAATCATGATAAACTGAGAAGTAACTGCAGATATGAGGTGTGTTAGTGAGTGACATCAGTAGTGTTCATGTGGATGTGTGTGAATAATGTTGGATGGGCTGTTGTGGAGTAAAAATACAGTAAGACAAAGCAAAGCTAAAGGGTGCAGGCTCAGGAAATCGAGCCACGCTGAAAGCTGGGACTTTTATATCCTGTCGAGCATCTGGCACCTCAAAAGACAACAGACACAGTAACTGACGTACACAAGCAGACTAAGCAGGACATGACAAAGGTCAAAGCGACAGGTTTTCCCCACTGTGCTGCTCTGTGAGAGCCACACAGCTCAAAAGTTCTCCTCAAGCGCCATGCTGACCCTGGCTGACGTGAGAACAAAAGGTGCTCTCCACTGACGAAAGCTAAAACACTCATAGAGAGAGAATCATAAAGGAAAAAAATGTACCTTTCCAAACAATATATTAATTGTCAAAACGCTGCTGACGTACATATTTTTTCCCCATTGACAGCCACAAACAGACCTTAATGCCAAGCGATTTACTGTAAACCATACTGAGAGGCAGCTGAATGGACTTTGTTATTTTAAGACTAAGTGCTGAATCATATTGTCCTAGTGAGACCCGTATATTGCACAATAAATGTGTGTGCGTCCAAGAGAGAGAGCGTTTTCTACTCATGAGTCTGCAGAGCTAAAGATTGATTTTGGTGTTGCACAATAAGCCACCGGCTGGCTGGCTAGGCGTGTGCACCGTTGGTGTGTGTTGAGACCCGCAGATTGGCACAACATTGCGAGTGAATCATCTGGCTTACTTGGGCAACACCACTGTCAACACAGGCCTGCTCAACGCCCCACTGGGAGAGGCTCAACAGCAGTGGTGGTGCACCCGGACTGGTATTGTGTTTATGCGCAGAGAGTTGGGCAAACACAGGCTTAACGTGTTATCCAGAGGCTTAGAATAAATTGTGCTTGGTGATGAAGTCAGGTATGAAGAAAAGCAATCAGACTGCTGCAGTAGGTAAGAAGTGTATATGATCTGACTGCTGATAAAGTGGTGATAAAAAGTGAGGTGTGAGGAAAAGCAATTACACATCCATAGTGGGTGATAATTGCTGTGTATCATCTGTCTGGTTTCATAAAATCAACAAATACTGATTAATCCTAATGTATCCATCATTACCCTGAGACCTCCCCTTAAAGAGAGTAACTTTCAAAAATGATGAAATGCAAAGTTAAATTCACAAGCAATTAAGCGCTCATTTCACTACACTCATGGATTTTGCTGCTACAGCCTCACTTGACCAGCAGCTCATGGTGGCTAATGTTAGATAATATTAAAAAACCTTACATACATATTGCGGGGTAACTGACATGACTGAGCTCACTCACTCACTTTATGACTTATCTCTTACACTAAATTTGATCACATCACAGATAAACATTTAAATTGTTTTATCACAAAATCTAAACAAGATTGGAACACTCCATAAGCCACCATGTCGTTTCAGTGGATGCATTGAGAGAACTGGATGCTAGACTCAAAGATGGCATCAAATAATTCCAATCAAAGTTGCTCACGCCGCACATACAGTACGTCAAAACAGTTTACTCTTTGCGGCTTGCCTCCACATTATTCGGCCCACTGCATATGCACATTCATTTCTTTTAATTTGTCACCTTCATAAAAATAGCTGTTCTTGACTCCAGTGTGCTGTATTCCCCATCCCTTCCCCATTCTCGTTAGCCGGTCGCACATTATATTTATACAATTATATTATATTTGACTTTTTCATCTTTTTCAACCAAAGACAACAAACACACTTCATCTTCTTCTTCATTTTTATGGTGCCTGGCAAACAACATTATGCTGCATTACCGCTACACACTGGAAAGGAGTGTGGAACGGGAAATGCACATGCGTGGAACGCCAGACCGACGCGGACCCTCAATTGTAGTATGAATAGATACGGATAGGCATACGGAAGGCAGAAAGTTTGTTAGAGGCTTTAGTCTTTTTTATGATGGTGGACCACAGGGAAAACACTTGTGGGCTGCAGTACCATAAGTGGCCACTTCACTGAAGCTATATCACACTTTGCTGACTGAAAACTAAAAAACTCATTTCCCAGTTACAGAATTTTTATGACCACTGTCTTACATCCAATGGAAAAGTGGGAAATTTTAAATTCAGTGAATTTGGACTGAACGTTACACAATTACAGATGAATCTATCAAAAGGTCTCCATCTGTGGGCTTAAAAAGAATTACTGAATACCATTTATCAAAGGCCATGAATGTGGGAGTTGAAAATTAAAGAGTAGAGTCAGCAGTCATGCCCTGTCAGGTAGAACCAGACCAGAACAGTCTCAATGACAGCAGGTGACAGAGGACATGTTATTATAGCACTCGCTCAACTGTATCATATCACAATAAAGGTCATTGTTCTAAAATCTGTGTGAGTCCCTGTGCATGTGTGTAAGTATGTGTGTGCGTGTGTGGTGGTATCTGCCAAAGCAGTCAGTCACAGTGACTGTGTGAAGTGCTTTACTGTGCATCAGCTCCAGTTGTAAACTGCTCCAGTGTGTTAACCTGGTTTGTAACAAACTGCCTTAAGAGGGTTTTTTACAGCTGTGTTATGACGTCCTGGACGGTCCGCTGTCTGCAGGTGGCACTTAACCTTTCACTCAACTTTCTCTCTCTACGATTGTATCTCTCTCTTTCTCTTTCACTCATGGCTCGTCTCTTCTTTTAGTTCCCTCAGTTCAACAGGTGAAGCGAAATGATGGATCTATCCATCTCTGTACCATCTGTCATCCAGCTATTGTTGCCATCAGAGATCTCACCTTGTCTGTGACAGTGAACCAAACCACTGCCAGGCGCTCACGGTAATGCCTGTAATAACAGCTCTACTGGTAATCACAACAGCAATTCTCAGAGACATATTTAAACAGATTATGGGCTCCTCTCTCTGGGTGTAGGCTGTTGTTTCATCTGCAAAGGCTCTACCATCACCTCGAGAGAACATGCAAACACAAAGAGTGAAGCCGTCATTTGGTCTTCATGGTTACAGTAGTTTTCAAGACTAAAAATAGGACTGTTAAGGTGGAGCTTGTAGTTTGGATGAGATGCTGTTCATGTGTATGAGGCCTCTCTTCCAGGAGCTCAGTGCCTTTGGGAAATAATGAAAAATAAACACAGAGCCTTGATGTTGACTCAGAGAGAAGTGATCCACAGGTTATTACGGCACTCCTCTCTCCCCTGCTCTCCCATAGCTCTTGGATGAGTTTATGTAATCTAAGGTGATTGTCCCCCCCAACCCCTTCCACACACACACACACACACACACACACACACACACACACCCTCGGGCCTCCAGGGCAATGGATGTCAGATGCTGCTGTCATGTCTCATTTACACCTATCGCAGCTGTAATGGTGAGATGGAGGGTGTTTATGATACTAATCTTCTTGAGCTGAGATTTCTCCTCCAAGGTTAGGGTCAATTCAGTTATATCTGGGAAGAAAGTCAACCTCCTGATGGTTTGAACTGAAAGAGAGCTGAAGGATTTTCGTGAGTGTTGTAGTTCTTTGTTTGGGTTACTTGTAAAGATAGTGTGCACCTGTAGATGGACAAGACTCTCTTAAAGTTATAAGGCAAGTCTGGACACCAAAACCCTAATGTTGTCTTCATCTTCTCAGTTTGTTCTTATAATTTAGGCATTTAACTACTTAAGTATATTGCATAACTCTCTCTCTCTACCTACATACATTTGTAATTGGGCTTACAGAGGACGCAGAGAGAGTAGGATGACAGGGAAAGTCAGTAAAAGAAGAATTCTTGGTTGATAGTCCTGACACCTGAAACTAAATAACAGTCTGTCTGTTTGGACTTTGCACTACTGAAAATAACAGAAAGCTGGTGGCGCCCTCTTGCGTGTCAAATGGGTAAGTAACAATAATAGAAAGAATGGCAGGGCTATATTTAAGATTTCCACCAGATAGCCTATCTTACAACAAATATGGACTGCGAACACTTTAGGCTTCTTCAGGCAACTTAATAGACACATTTGAGTATGTAAGAGCGTTTTGTAACGTGTGTTTTAAAGGAAGTGGAATGGCTTTGCAAATGTGACAGAATCCTCTGAGCATTTTCAAACTTTTCAATATATATTTTTAAATGGTCATCCATCAAATCAACAATATAAACGGTTTTTTTCTCATACCGCTCCTGTTTAAATAAGGTCGCCCTATTAATTGTATGTAGGACTACAATTGTATTAATGGTTCTGTTATTCCACCAGGTGGAGCCATGCGCTGTGAAATATGGAAATATGTTTAAGTTATACAATAGTTTATCAACATTTGACAACTCAATAGGCAGTTTAGAAAAGTCAAGGTCACATCTCAACAGAAATACCAACCCTCCAACTTTCTCGAGGAAACATTTTAATATATGATACCACGTGGAACCGGGGTATGTTTGAAAAAAGTCGTCACTTCTTGCGCGACGACTCAATGCAATGTTGACCAATCAGCGGACTGCAGCGAGCTACCTCCACCTTTAACTTCCGGGTCAGTGTGCTAGTACTACAACAGAGAGGTAAAGACAAACGCTGGATGGCGTGGAGTGGTCCATTAATGGAAAATAGAAAAATAACCTTTCTTGTGCGTAACGAACTGAACTAATCATGCAGTCTGCTGACTCCTCCGAAACTGAGGAGGACCCACACACTCCTGAAGACATCGGGTTCCCGCCGGTGTCCAGTTCATCCATTGAGTCTCCATCCGGTGACTCCGCTGGGAGTGGGGAAGACACCTTGTCCTGCTGATCAGGATTGGAAATCAAAGACTGGGGAAACTGTCTGGTCTCCCACTCACGATGAGGCGCTGCGCTACATTCCAGCCGCCGGCGTGGTCCCGGGACCCACGCGACACGCACTATTAAGTCCTGCTTCGATCTCTTCATGACGGAACAGACCATCCAGCTTATGACAAACCTGCGGGGGAAACGCTCCGCCAAAGAATGGAAAGACATTGATGGTACGGACATACACTGGCGGAGGAGCTCCTGAGCAGGAAGATGGACCTGGTTGGTACAATTCGGAGGAACAAACCAGAGCTTCCCCGACGACTGCTGCAGACGAAGGATAGAGCGCCCCCCCGATCCTCCGTCTTTGCCTTCACCAAGACGCACACAGCGGTGTCCGATAAGTCCTGATCACTGCAAAGGAGGTGTCGACAACCTGGATAAGGTATGTGCCATTACGCGTCAATTACGCACTTGTATGTATGTGCTTGTCTGAGATCTATTAAGTGCTGCCAGTATTCAGTATCATTTATAGAAAGAATGAATGCTATGTTTGTGTATGACGAGGAAGAATATTTTTCTTTTGCAGCTGGTTGGCACCTACACCTGTAGGAGACGGGCCTGTAGGTGGCCGCTGGTTCTCTTCTACAACATGCTGGACGTCTCTGCCTACAACACATTTGTGCTGTGGACAGCCGTGGAGCCGTCCTGGACCAGGCCAACACCTACAAACGGAGGCTGTTCTTGGAAGAGCTGGGGAAAATGCTGGTGTCCCCGCAAATGCTGCGGACACAGCGCATCTCCCGCACACCAGCCCCCGCCATGGTGACGACTCCTCAGCAACCTGCAGACATCCCAGCAGAAAGCAGGGAACTAGACAGCACCAACAAAAGGAGGAGGCTGTGCAAAAAGAGGGGAAAATGCCCCTCTGCAAAGACCACACTACCTCATACTGCAGGTCCTGCCGCAGATAAACTGAACTGTCTCTCACACACACACACACACACACACACTCTCTCAAATCCAAATAAGCTGTATTGGCATGACAGATCAGAAACCTATGTTGCCAAAGCAGTATCAAATTCAACAGAAAAGTTGTCCATAATGTATGGAAGGACTGAGTCCAGTAGATAGAATAACATGGGCAGCTGTAATACTTTTACAGAGGTAATCACCCAGAAACATAAACCACAGAGCGTGTTTCTCTTTGTGGATGACAACAGTCAGCATATTGTGCTGCTAATACTGCACACTGACTTTTCTTTCCACAGAGACAGGGCAGCTTCTAAGGGTAAACTTGGGTTACAGAATATTTATTTATTTATTTATTTTTTAAAGAAAACCTCTCTCAGATCCTTATGTTTCTCACGGTATAGCAAGAAGTGAGATTCTGTCTCAACCTCTCTTTTATGACAAAGTGAACACAGCCTGGCCTCCCTGAGCAGCCTGTTCTGCCTGTGATGGCCAGGTCTGCAGATAATTACTAGAGGGTATTGGCCAAGTTCTGCCTGAATGCATTATTGCCTGTGTGTCTGTCAACTGTAAGTATGTTTTTGCACAGATCTTGGCTGGTTAGTGGACCTCACACTTCACTACCATCTAATAGTATTGGCTCTATCACTGTATTTATAATTTTGAGCCAAGTCCTGATTCGAATGTCAATCTGGATTTTTCTTCTGATGGGGTAAAGAGCCTGTCTCACCTTCTACAGCTCATTCACTCTCTCACTCACACTCACACATAGCCCTACTAGTATTTCAGTTCTGAATGTTCTTGAATTTTGAAAAATAAATCTTGTTCTTGTGGTCTTGTATTTTTGCTTTATTTCTAGAGCAAAATCAATGTTGTTACCATATTTTTTCCACATTTGACATTTGACCACAAGAGCCAATGAGAGAGACCAGTCCAGACAAGTCACGGAGCAGCTGGCGGTGTCGCCAAGCAATGGGATATATTCTAGCCCTTGAGGCTAACGTTATCTAGCACGCTACTGTTGAGAGATGTTAAAACTGAAACGTGAGGTTACGTGAGGTGGTGCATTGCTCCCTCTGGCACGATAATCTTAATAGTATCCTGGAGTCTGCAATTTCTACTATACAATTAGAACAATACTAATACTGCAGAAAATGGAAGTTCCATAGTATTGATAAAGAGAGGTAACCTAAAAAATTAGAATATACAATGTAAAGCACAAAAAATAAAGTTACTACATGCACCATACACACAGCAACTACAAATATGTGGTTAGGGATACATCAAAAGAGAGTTGGGATGAAGACTAAAAATTCTGGAACAAATGTCTAGAGGACAGTATCTGATATGAGATAAAATGCATCACTGCTTAGTACCCCCCAATTACCAGTTTTTAACCCATTAACACCTCTGATGTTCTCCCTCTTTCTCTCTCTGTCCTTGCAGCTCTCCTTCACCCCCCCTCCTCTCTTTATGCAGATGAGCAGTCGATACTCTCTATATATACATGCAAAACGCTGGGCTGAGTCAGAAAATGTGTGAACACAGGTGTTTGTGAGTAGAACGTGGTGGGGATGTCGTCACCGGAGCCACTAATCTGTTTGTCCGGACGCACTCACTTCGAGGATAGAAGACAAATATGGCCCTATTTACATCTGGCATTAACATGCGTCTTGGGTGATCCGATCATGATGAAAAGTAAAGAATCCGACATATATATATATATACATATATTTTCTCCCTTTTCTCTTCTCTATGATAGGAATTATCAGTTAAAGGTGTGACAAATGTATTGCCAGACGCAAGGTGTTTTGAATTAAAAACATTCAATGTTCTATAAATACTGTGTCGAATTAGAAAGAAGTGACCATGGCTGTTCTTGCGTTATTGGAAGACATTGAAAGCCGTGATCTTAGAAGGGAGAGAGTTTTCAGAGACTGGAATGACTTTTTTCCATCCATGGCTGATACGTCGCTATCGTCTCCCAAGAAATGTTCTGTTAGATTTGTGCTCAGATTTAGCCCCTCATCTGGTCACCCCTGGGGGAGACAGTGGGCAACAACAATTACTGCAGCATTGTAGCTAAATTGTGTCTGAATTGTTCGTCCCTGCCCACAGCCAGCCGCTGCCAGGAAAGAAAAGCTTAGAGTGGGTACATAATTACTGTGCAGTGGCTCATTTGAAAGATGCAACACTGCTTATTAGCATATAATGGAAAATAAATGATCACCTGCAGGATGAGTACACACTCATGCAAAGCTCAGAGGGCTGTTTGAAGAATGTAATTCTGTACAGATTACTGATTACAACCCGCCAACCCCCCTTTCTTTTTTCACTGTGTTACAGCTGATGGTGACCTCACACTGGCCTGGTTGACATCCAATCCAAGCATTTAACAGTATAACCAGATTCCAACACACACAGGCCTTCAAATGCATGCAGCAACCAATTCCACACTCTGGCCAGGCAGCTTCTGCTTGCCTGTTTGTGGCCTAGCCCTGCTCCTTATTAACTGGGAGAGCCCAGGGCCCTCTGCCTGGCTGCAACCCCCCCCCCCACCCCCACACAGTCAGGATTGCTTATGCATGAATGTTCGATTAACAGCCCAAAACTCAAAGATATTCAGTTTAATGTTAAATAAACAGGGAAAAGCAGCATTCGAGAAGCTGCAATCGTTTGACATTTTTTCTTGATAAATTACTTTCTTGTCAATTAATCAACTAATGACTTCTACTTATTCATAAACATCCCCACTTTTAATCTCTGCGTCTGTTTGACCCTGTCAAGACATACTGTACAGGAGGACGCAGGAGGAGGCTGTGTGAGTGCTGCTGCAGCTGGAATCTCACATGAGCAGTCGTAGGTATGCTTAGGAGGATCAGCTGGAATTTGTGTATGTGTTGTGAGTGTGTGAATAGGTGTATTTGTGTTTTTTCAGTTGCTGTGTTTGTGTCTCCTGGTTGGACTAAAAATGGTGGCTTGCTCAACTGTTCACATACAATGGACAGAAGGGGAAGTGGCCTCTTTTCACAGGGCCACAGTCACGGCTGAGTGTACACACACACACTGACCTTAAATTTTATAACTGCTCCTCCAGTAAACTGTATGCATCAGGGTTTCCCCGTGGCATATGAGCACAATCACAAGTGTTTCCCTTTTAAAGTCTGTGGATCCAGTGAGGCAGGCGTCAGTGTAATTTACTGCAGACAAACCAGAACCTCTCTTTCTTTCCATGTTGCCTGATTTCCTCTCGCAGAAATGAACACGAGCTTTTCTTTACTGCCGTGTTCACCATATCGCATTCGCACTGTGTCACACACCGCTGGATAAATGGCTGTGTTCGACTCTCTGGTGTTAAACAGGTCATAAAAAGCAGCTACATGATACTCTTCCAACAAGGCCTGAACCTGTGAGGCTGCTCGCCTGACTGTCGCCTGCCTGCCTCCCCCTCCCCTCAAATGGAACAAATTATCCAGCTACTAAAACAAGGCAATATTCATTTTAGAAAGAAGTCAAGAAAGAAAGAAGTGGAAGCACTTAGAAGCAATATGGACGTCAACAATATCTTCCTGTTCTATCTGAATGATCTTCTCTCACCGTCTGTCACAGATATAGAGGGTGAGAGAAGGGAGAAGGACACCAGATACAACAGCGGGAGGGAGTTTTACTGTCAAAGAGAACAAGTACTCCCAAGTGATCTCAACTCTTCAGATTACATGTGCAAACTGTCGGCACGGCTCTCACCTGCGCTGAGGCCGCAGGGCTCGAGTATCACACATGACAGAGGTCAAAGCGACAGGTTTTCCCCACTGTGCTGCTCTGCTCTGAGTAACTGCAGATATGAGGTGTGTTAGTGAGTGACATCAGTAATGTTCATGTGGATGTGTGTGAATAATGTTGGATGAGCTGTTGTGGAGTAAAAATACAGTAAGACAAAGCAAAGCTAAAGGGTGCAGGCGCAGGAAATCGAGCCACGCTGAAAGCTGGGACTTTTATATCCTGTCGAGCATCTGGCACCTCAAAAGACAACAGACACAGTAACTGACGTACACAAGCAGACTAAGCAGGACATGACAAAGGTCAAAGCGACAGGTTTTCCTCACTGTGCTGCTCTGCGAGAGCCACACAGCTCAAAAGTTCTCCTCAAGCGCCATGCTGACCCTGAGAACAAAAGGTGCTCTTCACTGACGTCTTAAAATACCTTCTGTTGGTCATTGACGAAAGCTAAAACACTTTATTCAGAGGAGAATCGAACCCGCTGCTGACGTACATATTTTTTCCCCACTGACAGCCACAAATAGACATCTTCTACTCATGAGTCTGCAGAGCTAAAAATTGATTTTAGTGACTATGACTTATCTCTGACGCAAAAGTTTTATCACAACACAGATAAGCATTTAAATAGTTTCATCACAAAATCTAAACAAGATTGGAACACTCCATATCCCACCAGGAGACATGTCGTTTCAATGGATGCATTGAGAGAACTGGATACTAGACTCAAAGATGGCATCAAACAATTCCAATCAAAGTTGCTCACATACAGTATGTCAAAACAGTTAACTCTCTTTGTGGTTTGCCTCTGCATTATTTGGCCCACTGAGCCCATCTGATAGACGTTACACTGATGTGATGTCACATAAAAATAGCTCTTGACTTTAATGGCCTCATTTTTGATAATACAAAGAGTAAGAATTGGCTTCATTTGCAGTTTGAATTGTATTGTCAACTGTTTTACAGTCTTTTTTATGATGGTGGACTACAGGGACCAGAACAGTCTCAATGACAGCAGGTGACAGAGGACATGTTATTATAGCACTCGCTCAACTGTATCATATCACAATAAAGGCCATTGTTCCAAAATCTGTGTGAGTCTCTGTGCATGTGTGTAAGTATGTGTGTGCGCGTGTGGTGGTATCTGCCAAAGCAGTCAGTCACAGTGACTGTGTGAAGTGCTTTACTGTGCATCAGCTCCAGTTGTAAACTGCTCCAGTGTGTTAACCTGGTTTGTAACAAACTGCCTTAAGAGGGTTTTTTACAGCTGTGTTATGACGTCCTGGACGGTCCGCTGTCTGCAGGTGGCACTTAACCTTTCACTCAACTTTCTCTCTCTACGACTGTATCTCTCTCTTTCTCTTTCACTCATGGCTCGTCTCTTCTTTTAGTTCCCTCAGTTCAACAGGTGAAGCGAAATGATGGATCTATCTATCTCTGTACCATCTGTCATCCAGCTATTGTTGCCATCAGAGATCTCACCTTGTCTGTGAATTGCCAGGCAAGACTTCAAGACTAAAAATAGGACTGTTAAGGTGGAGCTTGTAGTTTGGATGAGATGCTGTTCATGCGTATGAGGCCTCTCTTCCAGGAGCTCAGTGCCTTTGGGAAATAATGAAAAATAAACACAGAGCCTTGATGCTGACTCAGAGAGAAGTGATCCACAGGTTATGACTGCACTCCTCTCTCCCCTGCTCTCCCATAGCTCTTGGATGAGTTCATGTATAACCACAATGACTGGATGATGCATCATTGTCTGACTGAAGATTTTGCCCTTGCGTTGAAAAGTGCAGTAATAGCTTTACTATCTGTAATGTTCCCATATTTTATTTGGACCACTGGCTCCAAATTATGTTATCAGCTAACGCTACGCCAGATCCATGCCGTGTAGCTAAGTTACAACTAGCTGGCTAACCTTACCAAAGCTTAAGTTAGCTCGTTGGCCGTCCCTGCCTTGCATCGCCCTTGGCTAGTAGAAAGAACACCTCTGCACCGTTACATCATTTATTGTTGGCTGTTGTCATGGATCACTTAAGCTGGTGAAGTAATTTGGCTAGCTAACCAACCAACAGATCCACTTAATAGTATTTTGTTAGCGAACAAGCAAGCTATGTGGACTTTGTGTTGGACTGGGTGGGTGCCGGTCGTTTGTTGACTCCATTTCTATGCTAACCCGAGTCCACGGGTTGTTATAGGCAACCGAGAAAAGATAACGCTTCATTTTACAGGTCAGCAAATTTCATGGTAAGTAGGTGGCAATTAGCAAGTAACATGTTTGAAATTTCTTAGGAATTACACCCAAATTACCCCAATATTTTATTATGAAATACAGCCCTATTTAGTTTTTATATTTCGTTACAGTTTACAAGTTTCAGAACTCGAGAATTGTTCTTGGCTATGTGACAGGGAGAGAGACTGACATATGAATATAAAATAGACAGACAGAAATTCTGTTTAACAATAATCTATGTATGTATGTGTTCTGACCATTACCATTTGTTTACTAAGCAAACTGTGCACACAGGGTCACGGATCTATCTCTAAGAAATGGAGTATTATCCAGTAGTATCTTCCTCCTTCGTTCTGTACCTGTTGTAGTCACTTGCTGTGATGACAGCACGTCCTGCCCACAAGGTTATCTTATTGGTTGAAACGCGCAGATTTACGAATAAAGATCCACTTAAAATGGATATTTCAAAGGGCACAAGTGGAACTGCAGGTCACGAGTTGAATTTTATATGAAATAAAGAATTAATCTGGCAAATCTTTTTTTCACTTTCTCTGGGAGGACAGTCTGAATTTTCACCATAACAGTATGTTAAGCCTTTGAAGACATTATGAATGTGTTATAATATAATTTGAGGTGACTTTCCCTTTAATTAAAATAAATAAATAAATAAAAAAACAGTGCAGTAAACTTGTATGATTATTTTATTTCATATATGATGTGTAATATAGTGTTTGTACTTGGTATGGTTACCAGTGGCGTGGCGTGACTTTTCCACTAGGTGGGGCTACTAAATCTTGGCACGCTATCCGCCATACTGTCACGTAAGAAAAACTATGCTGAGAGTCTCTACCGCGTTTTGGTGTCATTTACGGGCGTGCTGCTTCTGTCCTCTGTTGTCTGTGTCGACCATGAAAAGCAAGCAGGCTGACTAAAGCTTTCTTTATGCTGGCGCGAGCAGGCCGCTGTAGAGAAACCAAACTACGTGACAGTCTCCTCCGCTCCGTTTCAGTATTTCTTCTAGCTACTTGGGCAGTGTTGCCAGGTGGGTTAAAAAACGTAATTATTAGCCAGAAAATAATATCATTATTGAAAAAAATAAGAAAAACATCTGTTTTGTCACCCCACCCAAGCTAATTTTTACCGACATGAAACCATCCCACAGCCACCTAAATGGGCGGAAAATCGCCCAATTTGGCAACATTTCTTGGGCGGACAATGATCTGCCCCAGATCCATTTATTTTCTGGTGCCGTGTCAACCAATCGGGCCACCAGGGAAAGCCGAACATATTACACACATACTGCCGTCGGGCGGAGATAAGTGCGCCCTTCGGCACACAGACAAAGACTGTAGGCAGCGCTTTTTTATTAGTCATCGCACGTTTCTGTTATAATGTATGATCTATATGAGAGTAACAACTTAAATGTACGCACACAGACAACACAACAATAACATTAATGATTTTTCATTAAAATATGTATATCACAATTGGAATTGCACCCTTAATGGACCACACGCCACTGATGGTTACTGAAATGCGAATCTTTTGTCCTTTTTGATCGCTTCAAGTGCCTGTACCGTAATAGCACTAATAGATGTGCATCAACATCCAAGCGGAGGTTGCCTTAACCGCCTTCACTCAACGATGGCTCACTTGACCGAAATCCCATCAGCAATGTGCCTGGCTTGAAAGAATAACGTTACAGTAAGTATGTTTCTTGAACGTCACGTTTGAGAAGTTTTGAATAACGCTTTTTTGAAACGTTGCCAATATCATTGTAACGGGTGTGTGGATAGGGCATTAAGGAGGACAACTCAATGGACTATTCTCCAGCATTTATTTGCTCCTGCAGAAGAGATTAAAACACATTAATCGCCTTCTGGTCCTTTTTCCTTCTGCACTTCTGCTGCCTCAGCAATGCAAAACAGCACCGTCTGATTTCATTTTCTTTTCTCAAAATACATATACGTTAATTTCACATTACAATATGTATTTAACTCATTTTACAAATTACTAATCAAGAGCTATTCATTTTTCACTGGAAAACATTTTACATAATCAACTTTAACAACAAATTTCCTCAAAACAATAACGAAAACCATATACAAGAGGAAAAACAATGCCACCTGGTGGCCACAGTAACAGTGTGCGGGGTGGAGTGACTAAAAGGAAACAAAATGTATAACTTTAAATAAAACACATACCTGCAGAAGAGATTAAAACACATTAATCGCCTTCTGGTCCTTTTTCCTTCTGCACTTCTGCTCGTAAACATGCAAACACGCACAGTGCTTACACTAGGAATTACAAGCTGCGCTGCATAAGTTACTTGACACAGGGCAGATTGCTAGCCAAATCGCGCCAAAAAAAGTGAAACTAAAAACGTCTATAAAACTTATATTAACGGTCAAAACAAAACAAAACACCTTGTGAACATAATAATATGCAACAGTTAATGATATGCACCAGAGATTTCAACATAAATGGCTCAATTTCCAAAGAAAACAACACGATATCACAGCAGCATTTTCTCACACAACTTAGCCTCAGCAATGCAAAACGGCACTGTGAGGGGTATAAGGGAGGAGCTACGGAAGCCCAGGAGGTACGGAAAAGGCAGAGTGCAGAAAGGTCATTTCCACAGGAAAAATGAATAAAATATCAGTAAATAAAAATAGCTCACAGAGTCAAAATTGGAAATAATAATTAATAAAGTGCATTTTTAACTCCGTTTCATCATGGCATGTGCTAAAAAAATCTAAATTAATTAAAGTTATGCTAGTTTTAGCATGTAACTTAACAGGCATTACCTAGCTAACTTAAAGCTCTTCTTCTAAGTTTAGCCCAATCCCAGTTATAACTGGTGTTAATTGTTTAAAATATTGGCAATTGCATTGTAGCAAAGTGTTATGACAATGTAGGGATATTTCATGGTGTGTTGGCAGAAACAGTGAGTAACGCAGATACTAGTAACGTGGTTACTTGGTAAAGCTAACGTTAGCTAACCTAGCATTTTGACACTCTTAACATCGTTCCATACTCTACGCCGGCCATGCACACAACAACGCAAAGGGTAAGGGTAGCATTGTTTCTCGCTTGTAACTCGACTGGCGTTAGCTTAATGTATGCGTGCCTTGCGTGAACTATGTAGAAAGTGCAATTCTTCTAGTGCAAATCGTGTCAGTTGACCCACTGGCCAGTGTTTCTTTTGTGAAATCTGATTCCATGGATAACTGATTTGACACTGCTTTTAATATTGTGATATTTTTCATGTGCAGCAGTTTGTCAAGATAAATGTAGTAATGTTAATTTAAAATTCAAACAACAAGCAAGCTTATGAAGTAAAAAGTGTGAGGCACATGGTTGGGCAATATAAGGAGTTTTTTAGCAATACATTTCTTATTACAAACAGAAGCTAATGTGCTATTTGTTTGTGTGAAAAAGTTCTGTATCATCATATATGGGACTGACTAAGTATGTGTTTTTTTCTCCCCACTTACAAGTGCAATGATTCGCACCATGCTGCATAAGGCAGAACGAGGTGGTACGCCTTTGGTAAGATGGCTCCAAAGGCACGGACTGTTGACAAAGAAGATGCTGTGCTTGCGATGTAAAAAAAAAAGAAGTTTACAGAAGCAAAGGACACAAGAGATGGACACAGATGGTGAGTTTGTTGTACGCATCCATGTCAAATAGCCTAAAGCCTTTGTAACTTCAAAACCACCCTTTAAATGGATTTCCTGGAGGTAACATTCAGAACTGTTTTTGAATAACAGAAAAGTTCACTATTAAACAGGGCACCGACCCAGAAAAACTGGTGCTTTTTTTCAGTCATGGTTTTCTCAATGGATCCTACACACTTTAAAAGTGATGTTGGAGCTCCTGAGATGTTGTAACCAAAGGTTGTCTGTAAAACATCTGACATAGGCACTCTGCTCCTGTGTAGAAGGCACCACTCTGCTTGTGCATGTGTGGCAGTTTGTTTATGCATCAATATATTGCCACATATTTGTTTTTCTCTATCGTATGAAGATCCCATTAAGAAATCTGACTGAAAAAATTCAGTTTTCTGGGTTTTGGTCTTGTCTGTTTGCACCTACATCACAATATGGCTGTGACAATTGTCCACATTAATGTGTATATGTTAGGAGATGTCGAAGATGCAGAAACTCCCGATCCATCAGAAGGGGATCCATCTTCGCGATATCACACATCTCCTTGAGTGAATGGATGAAAGTCATGCATAAGTATATAGTATGTAGTTTTCTATGCCATGGCAATTTTTCTGTTATTATTTTGGTTAGAATGCATTTTCTTTTACCATATTTTGTTGCCTGCCCTGTATTCACAGTTTTTTCCCCCACATCTTTGGTATGAGCCATGTCTATAAACCAAAAGTCAGACTAATAATCAGGTAGCATTCTCTGCCAGATGATATAGTCTCAAATGACCGTGTAGACTGGTGGTCTGCAAAGCCTTAGTCTGACTCAACGGATGTAGGCTGTTGGGATAAGTCTGCCATTTGCCAACTATTTCAGTTTGCATTCTCCTCCCTTTACGCTACCTACATGTTACTGTTTTGCAAGGGCACCGTTGCTGCATCAAGACAATTGTGATTGGTTTAAAGAAATACAAACAAGCCAGAGCATTTTTTCCCATATACCAGAATGATAATGGTTGAGCCAGACCTTTCTGAAGTGTGAAGATAGGTCTGGCTATGCGAGACTAGCAAAGCCATAACCCAAATCATCTTGTTTACAGAGAAGACGTATCAGCTGGTTAACATCTTTTGGTTCACCCTTCTCATTTAGTTTGAAGCCAAAAAAATCTGAAAGTTGCAGTTGTCTTATTTACCAAGGCAATGGGCAATTAGTAACTAGATTCGTAATTAGGATGTTGTATTTGTCGGTAATTAGCAATTTATAGTTGACATTTAGGAAATTTGTTACAAAGTTGGACTGAAGTTAGACAGAAACTAGTTGGAAGTTAAACTGCAAAATCTCACCTCAATTTAGTGGCCTGCTCAGCAGAAGTTAGACAGAAACTAGTTGGAAGTTTAGCAGTAACAATTCAGTTACATGCCTGCTGCAGAAGTTACATATAAGGTAAGTGGTGACAATTCATCGCCTGCTTCCCTGACGTAATGGTATCACTTAATCATTTTTAAATTACTGATCTGATTTTTGGAAAATATATGGAGATCAGTCTGAGTAAAGGGACTAAAACTTGGATAGAAAATATAAACAGAAAGGTACTTGGCAAGTTATTTCTAGGGGATCATGCATGTAAATGGGTGATGGGTCGACTATGTAAGACTGAACCCTCAGCAACTGAAGTAAAACACCAAGGCTAGACCTTCAACTATTCCAACAAGGAGAGTTGTTAACCCCCAGATTCTGTTTTGCCATGGGCCTACACTCAGTGCCTATCACAAGCAGGTATGGACAGCTTAGAGCATGGCTCTCAGTGAATATCAAAACTGGCCTCTACGTTAAAATGTCCATGTAAAAGAATGTAGGCCTAATTCCTATCAATTAACTCAGTAGGACTATGTAAAATAAATTACCAGCTAATTATCAATTGGGAAACAATACAATTATACAATTATTTGGTTGTAACTTACAAGAAATTTCAAAGGAGTTACTTAATAGCCACAAACTGCGGCTATCAGTTAAGTTCGTATTACTTTACTGGAAATGTATTAAAGAAATTACCAACTATTTATTGCCTGCTTATTGGGAAATACAATATATAGACTATATAATTAATAAATAATGTTGGGGTAATTTTCGATAAATTATGGGGTAAATAATGGGGTAATTTGGGTGTAATTCCTAAGAAATTTCAAACATGGTACTTGCTAATTACCACCTACTTACCATGAAATTTGCGGACCTGTAAAATGAAGCGTTACCGCTAATTTTGTACAGGAATGGCATTACGGTAAGAACGTGGAAGAACTGATTTGAAAATAAAAGTAAGGCCCCTGTGAATGTGATCAGCAATTACACATTCATTCAATAAGTCAGTAAATCAGTCTGTCAATAAATAAATGAAACAAATCAAAATTAGTCAAACTTAATAATAAAGAATACATTCCCAGAGACCAACAGTACACCACCTCAGAAACTTCCTCTTTTCCACAGACCAATTTCACTTAAAAAAACCCCCAGACAATATCAGGACATTCTGGTGTGGCATTGCAAAATTAAAGCCCTCTAAAATGTCATATATAAGCTGTGTTCTGTTTCCACAGAACAATTTCACTTTAAAATGATAGCAAACCACCTCAGAGTGTAACTCAGACAGTATCAGGACATTCTGTGGAGTGGATGATGTGGAATTTCAAACTGATGATTCAGATTGATATCAAAAGGAAACGTACAGTTTGCACAGACCAATTTCAGTTCATAATGATAGAGAGGCTGAGCACCTGGTAGTCTGGTGCAGTCACAACAATTTGGAGCAGAACACCTTCAAGATAGTGGAGATGACAGTGGGCTTCAGGAGGAACTGCCCAGCACTGCGTTGGCTGTGGAGTCCTTCAGGTTCCTGGGATGTACTATCTCTCATGACCTGAAGTGCGAGACTTGCATCCACTCCGTTGAGAAGAAGGCCCAGAGACTGTTGTTCCTATGCCCCTAGCCCTTATGTCCTACTCTACATGTAGATTTGGGGGACACATCTGTCTGATTTGTGATGGACAGTCTATTCTTAAATGTCTTAGTTGGGCAGTATAAATGTAAGTACCTCAGATATGCAATACTTCTTCTATACTTCTGTATCACTGATCACAAAAAAAGTGTACATTCAACCTTTCAAGTATGTTACACTGATATGCAATAACTTCCACAATCAACATGTCAAACTGTACATTAAATGCAAAACTTCCATATAAGTGAAATGATTGGTTTTGGAAGTTAGCACAGTAGACTGGGAATGTAACTTCCACATTCATAATGCAAACTTCCTGAATTAATATGTGAACTTAAAAAACCTATAAGGTTTATACTGCCACTTATGCACTAAGAGGTTTCCTTTCAAGTATGTTACACTGATAAGCAATAACATCCATGATCAATATGTCAAGAAGCACAATTCAATTTTCAATTCAATTTCATTTATTCAGCACCAAATCAAATCAAGTCATCTCATATAGAGCAGGTCCAGACCATACTCTAGAATATTACTACAGAGACCCAACAGTTCCCACCATGAGCAAGCACTATGGCGACAGCGGCAAGGAAAAACTGCCTTTTAACAGGCAGAAACCTTGAACAGAACCGGACTCTAGGTGGGCGGTCATCTGCTTTGACCGGTTGGGTTGGAAAGAGAGACATAGAGAGAAAGAGACAGAGAGAGAGACACACCCAGACAGACAGACAGACAGACAGAAAGACAGAGATGCATAGCAACAACAGTGATAGCAAAAACTAATAATAATAGAAATATGACTAATAATGGAAATTGCAGCGGTGAGAGTCAAGGAGGCCCAGGGCAAAAGCAGCCAGGCATACCAGGACAACGATCCACAGTAACCTGCGAGACGAGAAAGCACAAGAACGCTCTGGGGCAGATACAAAGTTAGTAACATACATTGATGGGACATGAGGGTGTAAAAATGGAGAAGGACAAGAGGAAAGAAGAGCTCAGTGCATCATGGGAAGTCCCCCAGTAGTCCAGTAGTCAAGGCCTATAACAGCACAACTGGAAGCTGGTCCAAGAAATTCTTCGTGGTGAAAGTCAGCATTCGAAACTGGGAATGTCATGCCCACATTCATGATTCAAATTTCCTAACAACATCCATACAGCAATATATTGCGCTAATATGCAATAACTTCCACAATCAATATGTCAAGCAGGACAATGACTGCAAAACTTGAAACTGATATGCAATAACAACCACCATCAATATGTCAAGCATCAAAATGCTGCAAAACTTCACAACTGCTTTTCGAAGTGAAGCTCTTCGTTTTGAAAGTCAGCATTTGAGACTGGGAATGTGACGCCCACATTCATGATTCAAATTTCCTAATTTAGCATGCGAACCTCCAAAACGCCACCCATACAACAATATGTTGCACTAATATGCAGTAACTTCCACAATCAACATGTCAAGCAGGACAATGAATGCAAAACTTCAGCTGATATGCAGTAACTTTCACAATCAACATGTCAAGCAGCACAATGAATGCAAAACTTCAGCTGATATGCAATAACTTCCACAATAAATATGTCAAACAGCAAAATGCAGCAAAACTTCACAACTGCTTTTCGAAGTGAAGCTCTCCGTTTTGAAAGTCGGCATTTGAGATTGGGAATGTGACGCCCACATTCATTATTCAAATTTCCTAATTTAGCATGCGAACCTCCAAAACGCCACCCATACAACAATATGTTGCACTACTGTACAATAACTTCCACAATCAATATGTCAAGCAGGACAATGACTGCAAAACTTCAACTGATATGCAATAACTTCCACAATCAACATGTCAAACAGGACAATGAATGCAAAACTTCAGCTGATATGCAATAACTTCCACAATCAATATGTCAAGCAGAAAAATGACTGCAAAACTTCAACTGATATGCAATAACTTCCACAATCAATATGTCAAACAGGACAATGAATGCAAAACTTCAGCTGATATGCAATAACTTCCACAATCAATATGTCAAGCAGAAAAATGACTGCAAAACTTCAACTGATATGCAATAACTTCCACAATCAATATGTCAAGCAGGACAATGAATGCAAAACTTCAGCTGATATGCAATAACTTCCACAATCAATATGTCAAGCAGCACAATGAATGCAAAACTTCAGCTGATATGCAATAACTTCCACAATCAATATGTCAAGCAGGACAATGACTGCAAAACTTTCAACTGATATGCAATAACTTCCACAATAAATATGTCAAACAGCAAAATGCTGCAAAACTTCACAACTGCTTTTCGAAGTGAAGCTCTCCGTTTTGAAAGTCAGCATTTGAGATTGGGAATGTGACGCCCACATTCATGATTCAAATTTCCTAATTTAGCATGCGAACCTCCAAAACGCCACCCATACAACAATATGTTGCACTACTATACAATAACTTCCACAATCAATATGTCAAGTAGAACAATGACTGCAAAACTTCAACTGATATGCAATAACTTCCACAATCAATATGTTAAGCAGCAAAATGCTGCAAAACTTCACAACTGCTTTTCGAAGTGAAGCTCTCCGTTTTGAAAGTCAGCATTTGAGATTGGGAATGTGACGCCCACATTCATAATTAAAATTTCCTAATTTAGCATGCGAACCTCCAAAACGCCACCCATACAACAATATGTTGCAATACTATACAATAACTTCCACAATCAATATGTCAAGCAGGACAATGAATGCAAAACTTCAGCTGATATGCAATAACTTCCACAATCAACATGTCAAGGAGCACAATGAATGCAAAACTTCAGCTGATATGCAATAACTTCCACAATCAATATGTCAAGTAGGACAATGACTGCAAAACTTCAACTGATATACAATAACTTCCACAATCAATATGTGAAGCAGGACAATGACTGCAAAACTACAACTGATATGCAATAACTTCCACAATAAATATGTCAAGCAGCAAAATGCTGCAAAACTTCACAACTGCTTTTCGAAGTGAAGCTCTCCGTTTTGAAAGTCAGCATTTGAGATTGGGAATGTGACGCCCACATTCATAATTAAAATGTCCTAATTTAGCATGCGAACCTCCAAAACGCCACCCATTCAACAATATGTTGCACTAATATGCAGTAACTTCCACAATCAATATGTCAAGCAGCACAATGAATGCAAAACTTCAGCTGATATGCAATAACTTCCACAATCAACATGTCAAGCAGCACAATGAATTCCAAAACTTCAGCTGATATGCATTAACTTCCACAATCAATATGTGAAGCAGGACAATGACTGCAAAACTTCAACTGATATGCAATAACTTCCACAATCAATAGATCAAGCAGCAAAATGCTGCAAAACTTCACAACTGCTTTTCGAAGTGAAGCTCTCCGTTTTGAAAGTCAGCATTTGAGATTGGGAATGTGACGCCCACATTCATAATTAAAATTTCCTAATTTAGCATGCTAACCTCCAAAACGCCACCCATAACACAATATGTTGCAATACTATACAATAACTTCCACAATCAATATGTCAAGCAGGACAATGAATGCAAAACTTCAGCTGATATGCAATAACTTCCACAATCAACATGTCAAGCAGCACAATGAATGCAAAACTTCAGCTGATATGCAATAACTTCCACAATCAATATGTCAAGTAGGACAATGACTGCAAAACTTCAACTGATATACAATAACTTCCACAATCAATATGTGAAGCAGGACAATGACTGCAAAACTACAACTGATATGCAATAACTTCCACAATAAATATGTCAAGCAGCAAAATGCTGCAAAACTTCACAACTGCTTTTCGAAGTGAAGCTCTCCGTTTTGAAAGTCAGCATTTGAGATTGGGAATGTGACGCCCACATTCATGATTCAAATTTCCTAATTTAGCATGCGAACCTCCAAAACGCCACCCATACAACAATATGTTGCACTAATATGCAGTAACTTCCACAATCAATATGTCAAGCAGCACAATGAATGCAAAACTTCAGCTGATATGCAATAACTTCCACAATCAATATGTCAAGCAGGACAATGACTGCAAAACTTTCAACTGATATGCAATAACTTCCACAACAAATATGTCAAACAGCAAAATGCTGCAAAACTTCACAACTGCTTTTCGAAGTGAAGCTCTCCGTTTTGAAAGTCAGCATTTGAGATTGGGAATGTGACGCCCACATTCATGATTCAAATTTCCTAATTTAGCATGCGAACCTCCAAAACGCCACCCATACAACAATATGTTGCAATACTATACAATAACTTCCACAATCAATATGTCAAGCAGGACAATGAATGCAAAACTTCAGCTGATATGCAATAACTTCCACAATCAACATGTCAAGCAGCACAATGAATGCAAAACTTCAGCTGATATGCAATAACTTCCACAATCAATATGTCAAGTAGAACAATGACTGCAAAACTTCAGCTGATATGCAATAACTTCCACAATCAATATGTCAAGCAGGACAATGACTGCAAAACTTCAACTGATATGCAATAACTTCCACAATCAATGCATCAAGCAGCAAAATGCTGCAAAACTTCACAACTGCTTTTCGAAGTGAAGATTTCCTAATTTAGCATGCGAACCTCCAAAACGCCACCCATACAACAATATGTTGCACTAATATGCAGTAACTTCCACAATCAATATGTCAAGCAGCACAATGACTGCAAAACTTCAACTTCAACTGATATGCAATAACTTCCACAATCAATATGTCAAGCAGCAAAATGCTGCAAAACTTCACAGCTGCTTTTCGAAGTGAAGCTCTCCGTTTTGAAAGTCAGCATTTGAGATTGGGAATGTGACGCCCACATTCATGATTCAAATTTCCTAATTTAGCATGCGAACCTCCAAAACGCCACCCATACAACAATATGTTGCACTACAATACAATAACATCCACAATCAATATGTCAAGCATGACAATGACTGCAAAACTTCAATTGATATGCAATAACTTCCACAATCAATATGTCAAGCAGGACAATGACTGCAAAACTTCAACTTCAACTGATATGCAATAACTTCCACAATCAATATGTCAAGCAGCAAAATGCTGCAAAACTTCACAACTGCTTTTCGAAGTGAAGCTCTCCGTTTTGAAAGTCAGCATTTGAGATTGGGAATGTGACGCCCACATTCATAATTCAAATTTCCTAATTTAGCATGCGAACCTCCAAAACGCCACCCATACAACAATATGTTGCACTACTATACAATAACTTCCACAATCAATATGTCAAGCAGGACAATGAATGCAAAACTTCAGCTGATATGCAATAACTTCCACAATCAACATGTAAAGCAGCACAATGAATGCAAAACTTCAGCTGATATACAATAACTTCCACAATCAATATGTCAAGTAGGACAATGACTGCAAAATTTCAACTGATATACAATAACTTCCACAATCAATATGTGAAGCAGGACAATGACTGCAAAACTTCAACTGATATGCAATAACTTCCACAATCAATAGATCAAGCAGCAAAATGCTTCAAAACTTCACAACTGCTTTTCGAAGTGAAGCTCTTCGTTTTGAAAGTCAGCATTTGAGACTGGGAATGTGACGCCCACATTCATGATTCAAATTTCCTAATTTAGCATGCGAACCTCCAAAACGCCACCCATACAACAATATGTTGCACCAATATGCAGTAACTTCCACAATAAATATGTCAAGCAGCACAATGAATGCAAAACTTCAGCTGATATGCAATAACTTCCACAATCAATATGTCAAGCAGGACAATGACTGCAAAACTTCAACTGATGTGCAATATTTCCACAATCAATATGTCAAGCAGCAAAATGCTGCAAAACTTCACAACTGCTTTTCGAAGTGAAACTCTCCGTTTTGAAAGTCAGCATTTGAGATTGGGAATGTGACGCCCACATTCATGATTCAAATTCACTAATTTAGCATGCGAACCTCCAAAACGCCACCCATACAACAATATGTAGCACTACTATACAATAACTTCCACAATCAATATGTCAAGCAGAAAAATGACTGCAAAACTTCAACTGATATGCAATAACTTCCACAATCAATATGTCAAGCAGGACAATGACTGCAAAACTTCAACTGATATGCAATAACTTCCACAATCAATATGTCAAGCAGCACAATGAATGCAAAACTTCAGCTGATATGCAAGAACTTCCACAATCAATATGTCAAGCAGGACAATGACTGCAAAACTTCAACTGATATGCAATAACTTCCACAATCAATATGTCAAGCAGAAAAATGACTGCAAAACTTCAACTGATATGCAATAACTTCCACAATCAATATGTCAAGCAGGACAATGACTGCAAAACTTCAACTGATATGCAATAACTTCCACAATCAATAGATCAAGCAGCAAAATGCTGCAAAACTTCACAACTGCTTTTCGAAGTGAAGCTCTCCGTTTTGAAAGTCAGCATTTGAGATTGGGAATGTGACGCCCACATTCATGATTCAAATTTCCTAATTTTGCATGCGAACCTCCAAAACGCCACCCATACAACAATATGTTGCACTAATATGCAGTAACTTCCACAATCAATATGTCAAGCAGCACAATGAATGCAAAACTTCAACTGATATGCAATAACTTCCACAATCAATATGTCAAGCAGCACAATGAATGCAAAACTTCAGCTGATATGCAATAACTTCCACAATCAATATGTCAAGCAGGACAATGACTGCAAAACTTTCAACTGATATGCAATAACTTCCACAATAAATATGTCAAACAGCAAAATGCTGCAAAACTTCACAACTGCTTTTCGAAGTGAAGCTCTCCGTTTTGAAAGTCAGCATTTGAGATTGGGAATGTGACGCCCACATTCATGATTCAAATTTCCTAATTTAGCATGCGAACCTCCAAAACGCCACCCATACAACAATATGTTGCACTAATATGCAGTAACTTCCACAATCAATATGTCAAGCAGCACAATGAATGCAAAACTTCAGCTGATATGCAATAACTTCCACAATCAATATGTCAAGCAGGACAATGACTGCAAAACTTCAACTGATATGCAATAACTTCCACAATCAATATGTCAAGCAGGACAATGACTGCAAAACTTTCAACTGATATGCAATAACTTCCAAAATAAATATGTCAAACAGCAAAATGCTGCAAAACTTCACAACTGCTTTTCGAAGTGAAGCTCTCCGTTTTGAAAGTCAGCATTTGAGATTGGGAATGTGACGCCCACATTCATGATTCAAATTTCCTAATTTAGCATGCGAACCTCCAAAACGCCACCCATACAACGATATGTTGCACTAATATGCAGTAACTTACACAATCAATATGTCAAGCAGGACAATGACTGGAAAACTTCAACTGATATGCAATAACTTCCACAATCAATATGTTAAGCAGCAAAATGCAGCAAAACTTCACAACTGCTTTTCGAAGTGAAGCTCTCCGTTTTGAAAGCCAGCATTTGAGATTGGGAATGTGACGCCCACATTCATGATTCAAATTTCCTAATTTAGCATGCGAACCTCCAAAACGCCACCCATACAACGATATGTTGCACTAATATGCAGTAACTTCCACAATCAATATGTCAAGCAGGACAATGACTGGAAAACTTCAACTGATATGCAATAACTTCCACAATCAATATGTTAAGCAGCAAAAATGCAGCAAAACTTCACAACTGCTTTTCGAAGTGAAGCTCTCCGTTTTGAAAGTCAGCATTTGAGATTGGGAATGTGACGCCCACATTCTTAATTAAAATTTCCTAATTTAGCATGCGAACCTCCAAAACGCCACCCATACAACAATATGTTGCACTACTATACAATAACTTCCACAATCAATATGTCAAGCAGGACAATGAATGCAAAACGTCAGCTGATATGCAATAACTTCCACAATCAATATGTCAAGCAGAAAAATGACTGCAAAACTTCAGCTGATATGCAATAACTTCCACAATCAATATGTCAAGCAGGACAATGACTGGAAAACTTCAACTGATATGCAATAACTTCCACAATCAAGATGTTAAGCAGCAAAATGCAGCAAAACTTCACAACTGCTTTTCGAAGTGAAGCTCTCCGTTTTGAAAGTCAGCATTTGAGATTGGGAATGTGACGCCCACATTCATGATTCAAATTTCCGAATTTTGCATGCGAACCTCCAAAACGCCACCCATACAACAATATGTTGCACTAATATGCAGTAACTTCCACAATCAATATGTCAAGCAGGACAATGACTGGAAAACTTCAACTGATATGCAATAACTTCCACAATCAATATGTTAAGCAGGAAAATGCTGCAAAACTTCACAACTGCTTTTCGAAGTGAAGCTCTCCGTTTTGAAAGTCAGCATTTGAGATTGGGAATGTGACGCCCACATTCATAATTCAAATTTCCTAATTTAGCATGCGAACCTCCAAAACGCCACCCATACAACAATATGTTGCACGACTATACAATAACTTCCACAATCAATATGTCAAGCAGGACAATGAATGCAAAACTTCAGCTGATATGCAATAACTTCCACAATCAATATGTCAAGCAGAAAAATGACTGCAAAACTTCAACTGATATGCAATAACTTCCACAATCAATATGTCAAGCAGGACAATGACTGCAAAACTTCAACTGATATGCAATAACTTCCACAATCAATATGTCAAGCAGGACAATGAATGCAAAACTTCAGCTGATATGCAATAACTTCCACAATCAATATGTCAAGCAGAAAAATGACTGCAAAACTTCAACTGATATGCAATAACTTCCACAATCAATATGTCAAGCAGGACAATGACTGCAAAACTTCAACTGATATGCAATAACTTCCACAATCAATATGTCAAGCAGCACAATGAATGCAAAACTTCAGCTGATATGCAATAACTTCCACAATCAATATGTCAAGCAGGACAATGACTGCAAAACTTTCAACTGATATGCAATAATTTCCACAATAAATATGTCAAACAGCAAAATGCTGCAAAACTTCACAACTGCTTTTCGAAGTGAAGCTCTCCGTTTTGAAAGTCAGCATTTGAGATTGGGAATGTGACACCCACATTCATGATTCAAATTTCCTAATTTTGCATGCGAACCTCCAAAACGCCACCCATACAACAATATGTTGCACTAATATGCAGTAACTTCCACAATCAATATGTCAAGCAGGACAATGACTGGAAAACTTCAACTGATATGTAATAACTTCCACAATCAATATGTCAAGCAGCACAATGAATGCAAAACTTCAGCTGATATGCAATAACTTCCACAATCAATATGTCAAGCAGGACAATGACTGCAAAACTTCAACTGATATGCAATAACTTCCACAATCAATATGTCAAGCAGCACAATGAATGCAAAACTTCAGCTGATATGCAATAACTTCCACAATCAATATGTCAAGCAGGACAATGACTGCAAAACTTTCAACTGATATGCAATAATTTCCACAATAAATATGTCAAACAGCAAAATGCTGCAAAACTTCACAACTGCTTTTCGAAGTGAAGCTCTCCGTTTTGAAAGTCAGCATTTGAGATTGGGAATGTGACACCCACATTCATGATTCAAATTTCCTACTTTTGCATGCGAACCTCCAAAACGCCACCCATACAACAATATGTTGCACTAATATGCAGTAACTTCCACAATCAATATGTCAAGCAGGACAATGACTGGAAAACTTCAACTGATATGCAATAACTTCCACAATCAATATGTCAAGCAGCACAATGAATGCAAAACTTCAGCTGATATGCAATAACTTCCACAATCAATATGTCAAGTAGGACAATGACTGCAAAACTTTCAACTGATATGCAATAACTTCCACAATAAATATGTCAAACAGCAAAATGCTGCAAAACTTCACAACTGCTTTTCGAAGTGAAGCTCTCCGTTTTGAAAATCAGCATTTGAGATTGGGAATGTGACGCCCACATTCATGATTCAAATTTCCTAATTTAGCATGCGAACCTCCAAAACGCCACCCATACAACGATATGTTGCACTAATATGCAGTAACTTCCACAATCAATATGTCAAGCAGGACAATGACTGGAAAACTTCAACTGATATGCAATAACTTCCACAATCAATATGTTAAGCAGCAAAATGCAGCAAAACTTCACAACTGCTTTTCGAAGTGAAGCTCTCCGTTTTGAAAGTCAGCATTTGAGATTGGGAATGTGACGCCCACATTCATGATTCAAATTTCCTAATTTAGCATGCGAACCTCCAAAACGCCACCCATACAACGATATGTTGCACTAATATGCAGTAACTTCCACAATCAATATGTCAAGCAGGATAATGAATGCAAAACTTCAGCTGATATGCAATAACTTCCACAATCAATATTTCAAGCAGAAAAATGACTGCAAAACTTCAACTGATATGCAATAACTTCCACAATCAATATGTCAAGCAGGACAATGAATGCAAAACTTCAGCTGATATGCAGTAACTTCCACAATCAATATGTCAAGCAGAAAAATTACTGCAAAACTTCAACTGATATACAATAACTTCCACAATCAATATGTCAAGCAGGACAATGACTGCAAAACTTCAACTGATATGCAATAACTTCCACAATCAATATGTCAAGCAGGACAATGAATGCAAAACTTCAACTGATATGCAATAACTTCCACAATCAATATGTCAAGCAGCACAATGAATGCAAAACTTCAGCTGATATGCAATAACTTCCACAATCAATATGTCAAGCAGGACAATGACTGCAAAACTTCAACTGATATGCAATAACTTCCACAATCAATATGTCAAGCAGGACAATGACTGGAAAACTTCAACTGATATGCAATAACTTCCACAATCAATATGTCAAGCAGGACAATGACTGCAAAACTTTCAACTGATATGCAATAACTTCCACAATAAATATGTCAAACAGCAAAATGCTGCAAAACTTCACAACTGCTTTTCGAAGTGAAGCTCTCCGTTTTGAAAGTCAGCATTTGAGATTGGGAATGTGACGCCCACATTCATGATTCAAATTTCCTAATTTAGCATGCGAACCTCCAAAACGCCACCCATACAACAATATGTTGCATTAATATGCAGTAACTTCCACAATCAATATGTCAAGCAGGACAATGACTGAAAAACTTTCAACTGATATGCAATAACTTCCACAATAAATATGTCAAACAGCAAAATGCTGCAAAACTTCACAACTGCTTTTCGAAGTGAAGCTCTCCGTTTTGAAAGTCAGCATTTGAGATTGGGAATGTGAGGCCCACATTCATAATTCAAATTTCCTAATTTAGCATGCGAACCTCCAAAACGCCACCCATACAACAATATGTTGCACTACTATACAATAAATTCCACAATCAATATGTCAAGTAGGACAATGAATGCAAAACTTCAACTGATATGCAGTAACTTTCACAATTAACATGTCAAGCAGCACAATGAATGCAAAACTTCAGCTGATATGCAATAACTTCCACAATCAATATGTCAAGCAGGACAATGACTGCAAAACTTCAACTGATATGCAATAACTTCCACAATCAATATGTTAAGCAGCAAAATGCAGCAAAACTTCACAACTGCTTTTCGAAGTGAAGCTCTCCGTTTTGAAAGTCAGCATTTGAGATTGGGAATGTGAGGCCCACATTCATAATTCAAATTTCCTAATTTAGCATGCGAACCTCCAAAACGCCACCCATACAACAATATGTTGCACTCCTATACAATAACTTCCACAATCAATATGTCAAGCAGGACAATGAATGCAAAACTTCAGCTGATATGCAATAACTTCCACAATCAATATGTCAAGCAGAAAAATGACTGCAAAACTTCAACTGATATGCAATAACTTCCACAATCAATATGTCAAGCAGGACAATGACTGCAAAACTTCAACTGATATGCAATAACTTCCACAATCAATATGTCAAGCAGCACAATGAATGCAAAACTTCAGCTGATATGCAATAACTTCCACAATCAATATGTCAAGCAGGACAATGACTGCAAAACTTTCAACTGATATGCAATAACTTCCACAATAAATATGTCAAACAGCAAAATGCTGCAAAACTTCACAACTGCTTTTCGAAGTGAAGCTCTCCGTTTTGAAAGTCAGCATTTGAGATTGGGAATGTGACGCCCACATTCATGATTCAAATTTCCGAATTTTGCATGCGAACCTCCAAAACGCCACCCATACAACAATATGTTGCACTAATATGCAGTAACTTCCACAATCAATATGTCAAGCAGGACAATGACTGGAAAACTTCAACTGATATGCAATAACTTCCACAATCAATATGTTAAGCAGGAAAATGCTGCAAAACTTCACAACTGCTTTTCGAAGTGAAGCTCTCCGTTTTGAAAGTCAGCATTTGAGATTGGGAATGTGACGCCCACATTCATAATTCAAATTTCCTAATTTAGCATGCGAACCTCCAAAACGCCACCCATACAACAATATGTTGCACGACTATACAATAACTTCCACAATCAATATGTCAAGCAGGACAATGAATGCAAAACTTCAGCTGATATGCAATAACTTCCACAATCAATATGTCAAGCAGAAAAATGACTGCAAAACTTCAACTGATATGCAATAACTTCCACAATCAATATGTCAAGCAGGACAATGACTGCAAAACTTCAACTGATATGCAATAACTTCCACAATCAATATGTCAAGCAGGACAATGAATGCAAAACTTCAGCTGATATGCAATAACTTCCACAATCAATATGTCAAGCAGAAAAATGACTGCAAAACTTCAACTGATATGCAATAACTTCCACAATCAATATGTCAAGCAGGACAATGACTGCAAAACTTCAACTGATATGCAATAACTTCCACAATCAATATGTCAAGCAGCACAATGAATGCAAAACTTCAGCTGATATGCAATAACTTCCACAATCAATATGTCAAGCAGGACAATGACTGCAAAACTTTCAACTGATATGCAATAATTTCCACAATAAATATGTCAAACAGCAAAATGCTGCAAAACTTCACAATTGCTTTTCGAAGTGAAGCTCTCCGTTTTGAAAGTCAGCATTTGAGATTGGGAATGTGACACCCACATTCATGATTCAAATTTCCTAATTTTGCATGCGAACCTCCAAAACGCCACCCATACAACAATATGTTGCACTAATATGCAGTAACTTCCACAATCAATATGTCAAGCAGGACAATGACTGGAAAACTTCAACTGATATGCAATAACTTCCACAATCAATATGTCAAGCAACACAATGAATGCAAAACTTCAGCTGATATGCAATAACTTCCACAATCAATATGTCAAGCAGGACAATGACTGCAAAACTTCAACTGATATGCAATAACTTCCTCAATCAATATGTCAAGCAGCACAATGAATGCAAAACTTCAGCTGATATGCAATAACTTCCACAATCAATATGTCAAGCAGGACAATGACTGCAAAACTTTCAACTGATATGCAATAATTTCCACAATAAATATGTCAAACAGCAAAATGCTGCAAAACTTCACAACTGCTTTTCGAAGTGAAGCTCTCCGTTTTGAAAGTCAGCATTTGAGATTGGGAATGTGACACCCACATTCATGATTCAAATTTCCTAATTTTGCATGCGAACCTCCAAAACGCCACCCATACAACAATATGTTGCACTAATATGCAGTAACTTCCACAATCAATATGTCAAGCAGGACAATGACTGGAAAACTTCAACTGATATGCAATAACTTCCACAATCAATATGTCAAGCAGCACAATGAATGCAAAACTTCAGCTGATATGCAATAACTTCCACAATCAATATGTCAAGCAGGACAATGACTGGAAAACTTCAACTGATATGCAATAACTTCCACAATCAATATGTTAAGCAGCAAAATGCAGCAAAACTTCACAACTGCTTTTCGAAGTGAAGCTCTCCGTTTTGAAAGTCAGCATTTGAGATTGGGAATGTGACGCCCACATTCATAATTCAAATTTCCTAATTTAGCATGCGAACCTCCAAAACGCCACCCATACAACAATATGTTGCACTACTATACAATAACTTCCACAATCAATATGTCAAGCAGGACAATGAATGCAAAACTTCAGCTGATATGCAATAACTTCCACAATCAATATGTCAAGCAGAAAAATCACTGCAAAACTTCAACTGATATGCAATAACTTCCACAATCAATATGTCAAGCAGGACAATGACTGCAAAACTTCAACTGATATGCAATATCTTCCACAATCAATATGTCAAGCAGCACAATGAATGCAAAACTTCAGCTGATATGCAATAACTTCCACAATCAATATGTCAAGCAGGACAATGACTGCAAAACTTTCAACTGATATGCAATAACTTCCACAATAAATATGTCAAACAGCAAAATGCTGCAAAACTTCACAACTGTTTTTCGAAGTGAAGCTCTCCGTTTTGAAAGTCAGCATTTGAGATTGGGAATGTGACGCCCACATTCATGATTCAAATTCACTAATTTAGCATGCGAACCTCCAAAACGCCACCCATACAACAATATGTTGCACCACTATACAATAACTTCCACAATCAATATGTCAAGCAGGACAATGACTGCAAAACTTTCAACTGATATGCAATAACTTCCACCATAAATATGTCAAACAGCAAAATGATGCAAAACTTCACAACTGCTTTTCGAAGTGAAGCTCTCCGTTTTGAAAGTCAGCATTTGAGATTGGGAATGTGACGCCCTCATTCATAATTCAAATTTCCTAATTTAGCATGCGAACCTCCAAAACGCCACCCATACAACAATATGTTGCACGACTATACAATAACTTCCACAATCAATATGTCAAGCAGGACAATGAATGCAAAACTTCAGCTGATATGCAATAACTTCCACAATCAATATGTCAAGCAGGACAATGACTGCAAAACTTCAACTGATATGCAATAACTTCCACAATCAATATGTCAAGCAGGACAATGAATGCAAAACTTCAACTGATATGCAATAACTTCCACAATCAATATGTCAAGCAGGACAATGACTGCAAAACTTTCAACTGATATGCAATAACTTCAACAATAAATATGTCAAACAGCAAAATGCTGCAAAACTTCACAACTGCTTTTCGAAGTGAAGCTCTCCGTTTTGAAAGTCAGCATTTGAGATTGGGAATGTGACGCCCACATTCATGATTCAAATTTCCTAATTTTGCATGCGAACCTCCAAAACGCCACCCATACAACAATATGTTGCACTAATATGCAGTAACTTCCACAATCAATATGTCAAGCAGGACAATGACTGGAAAACTTCAACTGATATGCAATAACTTCCACAATCAATATGTCAAGCAGCACAATGAATGCAAAACTTCAGCTGATATGCAATAACTTCCACAATCAATATGTCAAGCAGGACAATGACTGCAAAACTTTCAACTGATATGCAATAACTTCCACAATAAATATGTCAAACAGCAAAATGCTGCAAAACTTCACAACTGCTTTTCGAAGTGAAGCTCTCCGTTTTGAAAGTCAGCATTTGAGATTGGGAATGTGACGCCCACATTCATGATTCAAATTTCCTAATTTAGCATGCGAACCTCCAAAACGCCACCCATACAACTATATGTTGCACTAATATGCAGTAACTTCCACAATCAATATGTCAAGCAGGACAATGACTGGAAAACTTCAACTGATATGCAATAACTTCCACAATCAATATGTTAAGCAGCAAAATGCAGCAAAACTTCACAACTGCTTTTCGAAGTGAAGCTCTCCGTTTTGAAAGTCAGCATTTGAGATTGGGAATGTGACGCCCACATTCATGATTCAAATTTCCTAATTTAGCATGCGAACCTCCAAAACGCCACCCATACAACGATATGTTGCACTAATATGCAGTAACTTCCACAATCAATATGTCAAGCAGGACAATGACTGGAAAACTTCAACTGACATGCAATAACTTCCACAATCAATATGTTAAGCAGCAAAATGCAGCAAAACTTCACAACTGCTTTTCGAAGTGAAGCTCTCCGTTTTGAAAGTCAGCATTTGAGATTGGGAATGTGACGCCCACATTCATAATTCAAATTTCCTAATTTAGCATGCGAACCTCCAAAACGCCACCCATACAACAATATGTTGCACTACTATACAATAACTTCCACAATCAATATGTCAAGCAGGACAATGAATGCAAAACTTCAGCTGATATGCAATAACTTCCACAATCAATATGTCAAGCAGAAAAATCACTGCAAAACTTCAACTGATATGCAATAACTTCCACAATCAATATGTCAAGCAGAAAAATGACTGCAAAACTTCAACTGATATGCAATAACTTCCACAATCAATATGTCAAGCAGGACAATGACTGCAAAACTTTCAACTGATATGCAATAACTTCCACAATAAATATGTCAAACAGCAAAATGCTGCAAAACTTCACAACTGCTTTTCGAAGTGAAGCTCTCCGTTTTGAAAGTCAGCATTTGAGATTGGGAATGTGACGCCCACATTCATGATTCAAATTTCCTAATTTTGCATGCGAACCTCCAAAACGCCACCCATACAACAATATGTTGCACTAATATGCAGTAACTTCCACAATCAATATGTCAAGCAGGACAATGACTGGAAAACTTCAACTGATATGCAATAACTTCCACAATCAATATGTCAAGCAGCACAATGAATGCAAAACTTCAGCTGATATGCAATAACTTCCACAATCAATATGTCAAGCAGGACAATGACTGCAAAACTTTCAACTGATATGCAATAACTTCCACAATAAATATGTCAAACAGCAAAATGCTGCAAAACTTCACAACTGCTTTTCGAAGTGAAGCTCTCCGTTTTGAAAGTCAGCATTTGAGATTGGGAATGTGACGCCCACATTCATGATTCAAATTTCCTAATTTAGCATGCGAACCTCCAAAACGCCACCCATACAACAATATGTTGCACTACTATACAATAACTTCCACAATCAATATGTCAAGCAGGACAATGACTGGAAAACTTCAACTGACATGCAATAACTTCCACAATCAATATGTTAAGCAGCAAAATGCAGCAAAACTTCACAACTGCTTTTCGAAGTGAAGCTCTCCGTTTTGAAAGTCAGCATTTGAGATTGGGAATGTGACGCCCACATTCATAATTCAAATTTCCTAATTTAGCATGCGAACCTCCAAAACGCCACCCATACAACAATATGTTGCACTACTATACAATAACTTCCACAATCAATATGTCAAGCAGGACAATGAATGCAAAACTTCAGCTGATATGCAATAACTTCCACAATCAATATTTCAAGCAGAAAAATGACTGCAAAACTTCAACTGATATGCAATAACTTCCACAATCAATATGTCAAGCAGGACAATGAATGCAAAACTTCAGCTGATATGCAATAACTTCCACAATCAATATGTCAAGCAGAAAAATTACTGCAAAACTTCAACTGATATACAATAACTTCCACAATCAATATGTCAAGCAGGACAATGACTGCAAAACTTCAACTGATATGCAATAACTTCCACAATCAATATGTCAAGCAGGACAATGACTGGAAAACTTCAACTGATATGCAATAACTTCCACAATCAATATGTCAAGCAGCACAATGAATGCAAAACTTCAGCTGATATGCAATAACTTCCACAATCAATATGTCAAGCAGGACAATGACTGCAAAACTTCAACTGATATGCAATAACTTCCACAATCAATATGTCAAGCAGGACAATGACTGGAAAACTTCAACTGATATGCAATAACTTCCACAATAAATATGTTGAGCAGCAAAATGCAGCAAAACTTCACAACTGCTTTTCGAAGTGAAGCTCTCTGTTTTGAAAGTCAGCATTTGAGATTGGGAATGTGACGCCCACATTCATGATTCAAATTTCCTAATTTAGCATGCGAACCTCCAAAACGCCACCCATACAACGATATGTTGCACTAATATGCAGTAACTTCCACAATCAATATGTCAAGCAGGACAATGACTGCAAAACTTCAACTGATATGCAATAACTTCCACAATCAATATGTTAAGCAGCAAAATGCAGCAAAACTTCACAACTGCTTTTCGAAGTGAAGCTCTCCGTTTTGAAAGTCAGCATTTGAGATTGGGAATGTGACGCCCACATTCATAATTAAAATTTCCTAATTTAGCATGCGAACCTCCAAAACGCCACCCATACAACAATATGTTGCACTACTATACAATAACTTCCACAATCAATATGTCAAGCAGGACAATGAATGCAAAACTTCAGCTGATATGCAATAACTTCCACAATCAATATGTCAAGCAGAAAAATGACTGCAAAACTTCAACTGATATGCAATAACTTCCACAATCAATATGTCAAGCAGAAAAATGACTGCAAAACTTCAACTGATATGCAATAACTTCCACAATCAATATGTCAAGCAGGACAATGACTGCAAAACTTCAACTGATATGCAATAACTTCCACAATCAATATGTCAAGCAGCACAATGAATGCAAAACTTCAGCTGATATGCAATAACTTCCACAATCAATATGTCAAGCAGGACAATGACTGCAAAACTTTCAACTGATTTGCAATAACTTCCACAATAAATATGTCAAACAGCAAAATGCTGCAAAACTTCACAACTGCTTTTCGAAGTGAAGCTCTCCGTTTTGAAAGTCAGCATTTGAGATTGGGAATGTGACGCCCACATTCATGATTCAAATTTCCTAATTTTGCATGCGAACCTCCAAAACGCCACCCATACAACTATATGTTGCACTAATATGCAGTAACTTCCACAATCAATATGTCAAGCAGGACAATGACTGGAAAACTTCAACTGATATGCAATAACTTCCACAATCAATATGTTAAGCAGCAAAATGCAGCAAAACTTCACAACTGCTTTTCGAAGTGAAGCTCTCCGTTTTGAAAGTCAGCATTTGAGATTGGGAATGTGACGCCCACATTCATAATTAAAATTTCCTAATTTAGCATGCGAACCTCCAAAACGCCACCCAAACAACAATATGTTGCACTACTATACAATAACTTCCACAATCAATATGTCAAGCAGGACAATGAATGCAAAACTTCAGCTGATATGCAATAACTTCCACAATCAATATTTCAAGCAGAAAAATGACTGCAAAACTTCAACTGATATGCAATAACTTCCACAATCAATATGTCAAGCAGGACAATGAATGCAAAACTTCAGCTGATATGCAATAACTTCCACAATCAATATGTCAAGCAGAAAAATTACTGCAAAACTTCTACTGATATACAATAACTTCCACAATCAATATGTCAAGCAGGACAATGACTGCAAAACTTCAACTGATATGCAATAACTTCCACAATCAATATGTCAAGCAGGACAATGACTGCAAAACTTCAACTGATATGCAATAACTTCCACAATCAATATGTTAAGCAGCAAAATGCAGCAAAACTTCACAACTGCTTTTCGAAGTGAAGCTCTCCGTTTTGAAAGTCAGCATTTGAGATTGGGAATGTGACGCCCACATTCATAATTAAAATTTCCTAATTTAGCATGCGAACCTCCAAAACGCCACCCATACAACAATATGTTGCACTACTATACAATAACTTCCACAATCAATATGTCAAGCAGGACAATGAATGCAAAACTTCAGCTGATATGCAATAACTTCCACAATCAATATGTCAAGCAGAAAAATGACTGCAAAACTTCAACTGATATGCAATAACTTCCACAATCAATATGTCAAGCAGAAAAATGACTGCAAAACTTCAACTGATATGCAATAACTTCCACAATCAATATGTCAAGCAGGACAATGAATGCAAAACTTCAGCTGATATGCAATAACTTCCACAATCAATATGTCAAGCAGGACAATGACTGCAAAACTTTCAACTGATATGCAATAACTTCCACAATAAATATGTCAAACAGCAAAATGCTGCAAAACTTCACAACTGCTTTTCGAAGTGAAGCTCTCCGTTTTGAAAGTCAGCATTTGAGATTGGGAATGTGACGCCCACATTCATGATTCAAATTTCCTAATTTAGCATGCGAACCTCCAAAACGCCACCCATACAACAATATGTTGCACTAATATGCAGTAACTTCCACAATCAATATGTCAAGCAGGACAATGACTGGAAAACTTCAACTGATATGCAATAACTTCCACAATCAATGTGTTAAGCAGCAAAATGCAGCAAAACTTCACAACTGCTTTTCGAAGTGAAGCTCTCCATTTTGAAAGTCAGCATTTGAGATTGGGAATGTGACGCCCACATTCATAATTAAAATTTCCTAATTTAGCATGCGAACCTCCAAAACGCCACCCATACAACAATATGTTGCACTACTATACAATAACTTCCACAATCAATATGTCAAGCAGGACAATGAATGCAAAACTTCAGCTGATATGCAATAACTTCCACAATCAATATGTCAAGCAGAAAAATGACTGCAAAACTTCAACTGATATGCAATAACTTCCACAATCAATATGTCAAGCAGGACAATGACTGCAAAACTTCAACTGATATGCAATAACTTGCACAATCAATATGTCAAGCAGCACAATGAATGCAAAACTTCAGCTGATATGCAATAACTTCCACAATCAATATGTCAAGCAGGACAATGACTGCAAAACTTTCAACTGATATGCAATAACTTCCACAATAAATATGTCAAACAGCAAAATGCTGCAAAACTTCACAACTGCTTTTCGAAGTGAAGCTCTCCGTTTTGAAAGTCAGCATTTGAGATTGGGAATGTGACGCCCACATTCATAATTCAAATTTCCTAATTTAGAATGCGAACCTCCAAAACGCCACCCATACAACAATATGTTGCACTACTATACAATAACTTCCACAATCAATATGTCAAGCAGGACAATGAATGCAAAACTTCAGCTGATATGCAATAACTTCCACAATCAATATGTCAAGCAGAAAAATGACTGCAAAACTTCAACTGATATGCAATAACTTCCACAATCAATATGTCAAGCAGGACAATGACTGCAAAACTTCAACTGATATGCAATAACTTCCACAATCAATATGTCAAGCCGCACAATGAATGCAAAACTTCAGCTGATATGCAATAACTTCCACAATCAATATGTCAAGCAGAAAAATGACTGCAAAACTTCAACTGATATGCAATAACTTCCACAATCAATATGTCAAGCAGGACAATGACTGCAAAACTTCAACTGATATGCAATAACTTCCACAATCAATAGATCAAGCAGCAAAATGCTGCAAAACTTCACAACTGCTTTTCGAAGTGAAGCTCTTCGTTTTGAAAGTCAGCATTTGAGACTGGGAATGTGACGCCCACATTCATGATTCAAATTTCCTAATTTAGCATGCTAACCTCCAAAACGCCACCCATACAACAATATGTTGCACTAATATGCAGTAACTTCCACAATCAATATGTCAAGCAGCACAATGAATGCAAAACTTCAGCTGATATGCAATAACTTCCACAATCAATATGTCAAGCAGAAAAATGACTGCAAAACTTCAACTGATATGCAATAACTTCCACAATCAATATGTCAAGCAGGACAATGACTGCAAAACTTCAACTGATATGCAATAACTTCCACAATCAATATGTCAAGCAGCACAATGAATGCAAAACTTCAGCTGATATGCAATAACTTCCACAATCAATATGTCAAGCAGGACAATGACTGCAAAACTTTCAACTGATATGCAATAACTTCCACAATAAATATGTCAAACAGCAAAATGCTGCAAAACTTCACAACTGCTTTTCGAAGTGAAGCTCTCCGTTTTGAAAGTCAGCATTTGAGATTGGGAATGTGACGCCCACATTCATGATTCAAATTTCCTAATTTAGCATGCGAACCTCCAAAACGCCACCCACACAACAATATGTTGCACTAATATGCAGTAACTTCCACAATCAATATGTCAAGCAGGACAATGCAGCAAAACTTCACAACTGCTTTTCGAAGTGAAGCTCTCCATTTTGAAAGTCAGCATTTGAGATTGGGAATGTGACGCCCACATTCATAATTAAAATTTCCTAATTTAGCATGCGAACCTCAAAAACGCCACCCATACAACAATATGTTGCACTACTATACAATAACTTCCACAATCAATATGTCAAGCAGGACAATGAATGCAATACTTCAGCTGATATGCAATAACTTCCACAATCAATATGTCAAGCAGGACAATGACTGCAAAACTTCAACTGATATGCAATAACTTCCACAATCAATATGTCAAGCAGCACAATGAATGCAAAACTTCAGCTGATATGCAATAACTTCCACAATCAATATGTCACACAGCAAAATGCTGCAAAACTTCACAACTGCTTTTCGAAGTGAAGCTCTCCGTTTTGAAAGTCAGCATTTGAGATTGGGAATGTGACGCCCACATTCATAATTCAAATTTCCTAATTTAGCATGCGAACCTCCAAAACGCCACCCATACAACAATATGTTGCACTAATATGCAGTAACTTCCACAATCAATATGTCAAGCAGCACAATGAATGCAAAACTTCAGCTGATATGCAATAACTTCCACAATCAATATGTCAAGCAGGACAATGACTGCAAAACTTCAACTGATATGCAGTAACTTTCACAATTAACATGTCAAGCAGCACAATGAATGCAAAACTTCAGCTGATATGCAATAACTTCCACAATCAATATGTCAAGTAGGAGAATGACTGCAAAACTTCAACTGATATGCAATAACTTCCACAATCAATATGTTAAGCAGCAAAATGCTGCAAAACTTCACAACTGCTTTTCGAAGTGAAGCTCTTCGTTTTGAAAGTCAGCATTTGAGACTGGGAATGTGACGCCCACATTCATGATTCAAATTTCCTAATTTAGCATGCGAACCTCCAAAACGCCACCCATACAACAATATGTTGCACTAATATGCAATAACTTTCACAATCAATATGTCAAGCAGGACAATGACTGCATAACTTCAACTGATATGCAATAACTTTCACAATTAACATGTCAAGCAGCACAATGAATGCAAAACTTCAGCTGATATGCAATAACTTCCACAATCAATATGTCAAGCAGAAAAATGACTGCAAAACTTCAACTGAAATGCAATAACTTCCACAATCAATATGTCAAGCAGCACAATGAATGCAAAACTTCAACTGATATACAATAACTTCCACAATCAATAGATCAAGCAGCAAAATGCTGCAAAACTTCACAACTGCTTTTCGAAGTGAAGCTCTTCGTTTTGAAAGTCAGCATTTGAGACTGGGAATGTGACGCCCACATTCATGATTCAAATTTCCTAATTTAGCATGCGAACCTCCAAAACGCCACCCATACAACAATATGTTGCACTAATATGCAGTAACTTCCACAATCAATATGTCAAGCAGCACAATGAATGCAAAACTTCAGCTGATATGCAATAACTTCCACAATCAATATGTCAAGCAGGACAATGACTGCAAAACTTCAGCTGATATGCAATAACTTCCACAATCAACATGTTAAGCAGCAAAATGCTGCAAAACTTCACAACTGCTTTTCGAAGTGAAGCTCTCCGTTTTGAAAGTCAGCATTTGAGATTGGGAATGTGACGCCCACATTCATAATTCAAATTTCCTAATTTAGCATGCGAACCTCCAAAACGCCACCCATACAACAATATGTTGCACTAATATGCAGTAACTTCCACAATCAATATGTCAAGCAGCACAATGAATGCAAAACTTCAGCTGATATGCAATAACTTCCACAATCAATATGTCAAGCAGGACAATGACTGCAAAACTTCAACTGATATGCAGTAACTTTCACAATTAACATGTCAAGCAGCACAATGAATGCAAAACTTCAGCTGATATGCAATAACTTCCACAATCAATATGTCAAGTAGGAGAATGACTGCAAAACTTCAACTGATATGCAATAACTTCCACAATCAATATGTTAAGCAGCAAAATGCTGCAAAACTTCACAACTGCTTTTCGAAGTGAAGCTCTTCGTTTTGAAAGTCAGCATTTGAGACTGGGAATGTGACGCCCACATTCATGATTCAAATTTCCTAATTTAGCATGCGAACCTCCAAAACGCCACCCATACAACAATATGTTGCACTAATATGCAATAACTTTCACAATCAATATGTCAAGCAGGACAATGACTGCATAACTTCAACTGATATGCAATAACTTTCACAATTAACATGTCAAGCAGCACAATGAATGCAAAACTTCAGCTGATATGCAATAACTTCCACAATCAATATGTCAAGCAGAAAAATGACTGCAAAACTTCAACTGAAATGCAATAACTTCCACAATCAATATGTCAAGCAGCACAATGAATGCAAAACTTCAACTGATATACAATAACTTCCACAATCAATAGATCAAGCAGCAAAATGCTGCAAAACTTCACAACTGCTTTTCGAAGTGAAGCTCTTCGTTTTGAAAGTCAGCATTTGAGACTGGGAATGTGACGCCCACATTCATGATTCAAATTTCCTAATTTAGCATGCGAACCTCCAAAACGCCACCCATACAACAATATGTTGCACTAATATGCAGTAACTTCCACAATCAATATGTCAAGCAGCACAATGAATGCAAAACTTCAGCTGATATGCAATAACTTCCACAATCAATATGTCAAGCAGGACAATGACTGCAAAACTTCAGCTGATATGCAATAACTTCCACAATCAACATGTCAAGCAGCAAAATGCTGCAAAACTTCACAACTGCTTTTCGAAGTGAAGCTCTTCGTTTTGAAAGTCAGCATTTGAGACTGGGAATGTGACGCCCACATTCATGATTCAAATTTCCTAATTTAGCATGCGAACCTCCAAAACGCCACCCATACAACAATATGTTGCTCTAATATGCAATAACTTTCACAATCAATGTGCAGCACAATGATTGCAAAACTTCAATACTGGTTTTCGAAGTGAAATCCTGCCAGCATACTCCACTTATACAACAATTAGTTTCCTTTCAAGTATGTTACACTGATTTCCAATAATTTCCACAATCAATACGTCAGGCACCACAATGAATGCAAAATGTTCATACTTAGTTATGGCTTTTGGAATTCAGCCTAGTAGTTTGTGAAGGATAAAGTCCTCAAATCTTAACTTTCAAAATCCTAATGCTAACTTTTTATACCAACATGCCACAATTCAAAACCAAAAGCATACTGCCACTTAAATACTGAAAGGTTTTCCTGTCGATTACATTACACTGACACGTAATTACTTCCAAAATTTCTAATTGTATTGTATTTCCAATACAAGACCAACTAAGAAGTTGTAATTGATATTCATAAGAACCATCATGGGAATACACACAATCTTGCGCCTCTAACGCCAACCTCAAACAAATGCATAAAATTGAACGCTCTTAACACTAGCCAAACACAAACAGCTTGGTTACAGTTCTATCCAAGTTAAAGGACACGTTCACATTAAGTATATCTTAAAATAGTACTCACATTTCCATATGCGCCTTGAAAGAAGAATTGGTCGCTTGAATTGTTGCTCCTCTGCATGTTGTCCGCCAAGAGATCCCTTCCCAAAGCAATTTCCTGGTGTTTCCTCTTGTCCATTCACACAGCAGATGCTCCTCTCTCCCTTGAAAACCATCCTGCCGATCTGTCCTGGTCATTGTTAACTCCTAAATGAAATCCACGTCCTGTCTCGTCCACCTGCATTTCACTTCTGAAGCTGTGACTGACTGAGTGTCACTAAGGGCAACTTCTCCAAGGTTCTAGAATGGGGGTTGATGCAATAAGACATCAAAGCCCCTACAGAATTCTGTGACCGTCACAATGACACACGTAAACATACGCAAACATACACACACACACACACACGCACGCACACACACACACACACACACACAAACACACACATTTCATTGCCAGTAATGCTGATAATAAATTAAACAATCTAGCGACACGAAAACAATTAACATACTAACATCAACAGGGACATACACATACGGTGTCATAAGTACGAACAATAATCGAAAAATAAAATAAATGAACAGGCCAAAAAACATTGTCAAAATATTTAGACAACTTATTGACTAAAAATGAAGGTAAATAAAATAAAAAATAAAAAAACAAGAGCAAGTATATTTAAGGTAAACAAACAAAGAAGTTTTTAAATCATGAAAAGAAGACTTAGACTTAGACTTAGACTTTATTAATCCCACAGCGGGGAAATTTACAAGTCACAGCAGCAAAGACAGAAAGGTGCAGAAACACACAGCAGACAAGCACTGTGCCAATAAGAATTAGAAGTATTTTTTTTAAAAAGAAAAATAATTTACAAATAATAAATACAGATATAAAAAATATGGGGGACAAAAATAAATGGTAAAAATACGCTACGATGTGTTCACACATTAATACACACAATAAAGAGCGTTTAATACTTGTAAATTGTTGCATATAGTACCTTTAATTCGATGCCATGTCTCAGTATAACAGAGGATTGATATGGTAACTTTAGTGCCTCCCAATCTTTAAGGACTGCCTTTTTTCATTTACATAACATTTAAAAAATCAGGCACAACCTGTCTCAAAAAAATGCAGAAGAACCAGTCCATGCATTTGTTACTTGTAGGCTGGATTATTGCAGTTCCTTATTATCAGGCTGCCTCAATAAGTCCCCAAAGACTCTGCAGCTGATCCAGAATGCTGCGGCACAGGAACCAGGAGAAGAGATCATGTTTCTCCAATATTAGCTTCTCTGCACTGGCTCCCTGTACAATCCAGAATAGAGTTTAAAATCCTTCTCCTGACCTACAAAGCTCTTACTGGTCAGGTACCATCAAATCTTAAAGAGCTCATAGTACCCTATTACCCCACTTGAGCACTGCGCTCCCAGAGTGCAGGGCTACTTGTGGTTCCTAGAGTCTCCAAAAGCAGAACGGGAGCCAGAGCCTTCAGCTATCAAGCTCCTCTCCTTGAGAGGCAGACACACTCTCCTCACATATTTTCCTCTTTGATAAAGCTTATACTTAGGGCTGGCCGAAGCTGCTATAGGCCGAGACTGCCAGGAGACTTCCTATGATGCACTGAGCTCCTCTTCCTCTCCATCTGTCCGGATTCTCATTTTATTAATGCGCGTTACTCACTCGACATCTTCTCTCTCCTGTAGTTGTGTCTTGTCTCCCTCCTCCCACTATTACTATTAATATGATTATTACTATTCTTACTATCATGACCATTACCATTACTTTACATTTCTATGTACTGTATGTTCCCTTTCCTCCTGCTCTCTCTCTTTCTCTCTCAACCCAACAGGTCGAGGCAGATGACCGATCAGAGCCTGGTTCTGCTGCTGGTTTCTGCCCATTAACAGAGTTCTTTGCCACTGTTGCCAAGTGTTGCCTGAAAACTGTTAGGTCTCTGTAAATAATATTGAGTGCGGTTTAGACCTGCTCTATATGAAAAGTGCCCTGAGATAACTTCTGTTATGATTTGGCTCTATATAAATAAAAAATTGAATTATTGAGTCAAATTAAAATTTAAGATTGCCTGGGTGTGCACACAGATAAAGGGATGATTAAAAGTCTTTTGTAAGAGATATTTGTGCCCTAATGTGCCTAAACCTGCAGATGATTTCAGGTTTTCCTTCCAATAAAAGGGTTAGGGTTTTATATATACATAAATCTATAAATATGACATTTGTAATTAGGGCATTACAGAGGAAGTAGAGGGAGTAGGATGACAGGGAAAGTCACTAAAATAATATTTGATTGATGTAAAGGTATTATGATAGATTAGTCCACACTCCTCAAATCTATTAATTCACCCCTGAGTCAACTAGGCACAAACAAGCTTTCATATTATTGCCTGTCTGCTTGGACTGCTTGAAAATAATAGAAAGCCATTGGCGCCCTCTTGTGTGTCAAACGGGTAAGCGACAATAAAGATTGTCAATGGTCAATGCTTCAAGATATCTTACAACGAATATGGACTAACTTGGTCCATATTGTAGCCTGTATAGACCTTATTTAAGATATCAATTCTCAAATGACCCTTTTAAAGACAAACTAATGACGTTGATTATGGCACCATGTAGGGGGTTTGCAGTTATAATGTCCTGATATTGTGCATGTTGACTCGTGCTGGTAAGACTGCGACATGGAGTCATCATTAATGTGCTCTTCCTGCTATGGAAACTCAAAAAGTCAAATGGAGAGACCCTAAAGGCCACTGACTGACTGTGTTGTAGAACCACTAATCAAGGGACACCTGCACCACCTGTGACCGTACAGCTGAAATATCAATGCGCTGACTCAGCCGTCAGCCTGCTTTTTGCTCGACGACCTCGCTTTGGAAAAGAGCAGATTATGAAGCTTTTTACTGTTGTGTTGTTAACGCAGGGGAGGAGACGTCGTTAGAGGTCGCTGCTAACACACAGCGGGTAGGATATGGCACGGGTGCTTGAGTTTGTCTTTATTAATTAACTTGTTGACCACCAGGTGTCAAGGTTTTTGTAAACATGTTTAAAAATGTCCACAATGCCAAATAAAATAAAAATGCAGGGCCAAATGTTTGTCGGCCAGCAGGTGACAGCCTGTAAACAAAAAAAAGCAAGTGGTGGTCTTAATTAAGATGTAATAAGGTAAAGTCACATGAAAGATAAGATATACCAGGACCAGTTACATAAATATAGATTAGTCTAAACCTTGTCTAGGCGGTTTGTTACACTAACAAACACTGAATTTATGTGCTGTGTGCATACAGAGGAACACTTTCATCTGACTGTTGCTCTGCGAATTTGATATTAATAGACTGTGAGTGATGTTTGGTGATTCAATCGACTGGATGAATTATAAATGATTATGTCCTCCTGGAAAATATTACTCTAATCTCTGAACAAAACATAAGAGACCTCAAGAGCTGTTTTAGCCTGAGCTTCCTCCAATCTGCCCCAAGACATCCAGCCAAGGAGAAAGAGACAGACTGGTGTCTGTCATGAACTGTCTCTCTGTCTGTCTGTCTCCCTCACACAGACACGTGCACACACACACAGATCAGTTTGGCTCGTCCAGTTGTTCGGTGTATTTGGGACATCTGTTTCTCAGCGTGGCTGTCACAGTAAGGTCATTCACTCACTGAATTATACTTTGTTATTCTTTTTATAGATGTCCCGTGACAAACGCTGTAGTGAAGGAGCTCCGTCTGATGCAGATCTCAGTCTCAACCAGAGAGCAACTGAAGCTGTGCTGCAGAGGTCATCCATGAACAGGTAGGAAAGTACTGATTGTTGATTACAACTGCAGAAGGAGGAGTTCAGATCTACTTTACTTAAGTAACAGTAGCAACAATGTAAATTTACAATGTAAATGTAACGTCCCAAATCCATACAACATACGCATTCTATACATTATGTAATAAATACCAGTCATCATAATGTAAGGTATTTGTAGTTGGTATACAAAAAAAATCAACATACTTTATTATCTTTTTGTACTAACAAGAAATGATACAATGTGTGAAGTCGGACGTCAACGAAATTACGACTTTAGAATTCCACTGCCAGTTAAACTTCAGAAAGAGAAAGCATGCTTTTCCTCAAGATTTACGTTTCTTTTAGTTTTCCAAGATCTTTCTGCAGCTGTCTCACCACAATTGTATCATATTTTTTTCCAGCTGTGAACAGCTCCTCCATTTTCTCTGTGCATTGCATGGGAGAATTTCATTTTGTTACTTTTTCCAGTGTGAACACATCTACACACTCACACAACAGAATTAGTATGTAGTATGGACGGGGACACGCCATGTAACTAACAAGTCAGCTATTTTACAAGTAATAGCTAATTTGATATGTCACAGTAGGAAAAGAACAGGTGTAAATAACAAAATGAATGATGGCTGAATTCCATTTAGCTGCTTCAGTTTCAGGGTCCTGGTATTGTGCATGCTGGCTCACTGTCACACTGTCATGGCTCACTGGGACACATGAATAGAGTCATCGTTGATGTTAGTAACACCTGCGCGTTTCCTTTTATGACAAGTCAGTGTTGCTGTATAGAAGGCCCATTGTCACTGATTATTATTTATTAAGTTAAATTCTAATGTTGAAGAGAGTGTAGACTTAAGCAATGTTGCCATCATCTACAAATATCCTGTTTTTAAGATGCGTATAAAAGTATAAAATAGTAAAATGTGATTATTCCTTTGCAGTAAACTTGTTGTAAGCATACAGCATGTTGTTGCAGGTAGTGCAAATTATAATCAGTTTACTATAATCTAATGATGTGTACCACATCGCTCTGCAGCCTCTTGGTGTGCAGGAGTATTATAAATTCACCTCATCTCTGCAGTAGATTTCTCTTGTGCACACTGAGCGCACTGTGTGTTGAACACAAGGTTGCTTCTGCTCTGTTTGCATGCCTTTGTCTCCCCCCCCAGTCCCTCCTATCCATCCATCTGTGCTCTTCACTCGCTGACTTTGTCTCTCCTCTGAGTGTGTTCCAGCCATATTGTGGTTTGAAGTGTTTCTGCTTCTAATGAGCCAATTGTTCTTGTGTTTTGTTCCCCTCGGGGAGTGTTGTGTAGCTAACAACATTCTGCTCGCAACCATTTTAAAACATATTCACTGCACCGGGGAGGGATCGGGGCCAACAAAACAATAATGCCTTGGAGCATGTACAAAATGAAAAATGTGTTAATGACACTCGCGCTAGCAAAGTGACAATGCATTCTTTTCCTGTCAATTAGACCTTGGTTATTCAAAAGCAATTTGCAACTCCCTGCAGAGTAAAATGTGTGCCATCTCCCAGGCCTTAGTCTGTGATTGTGTAAGTGATGTATTCATTCCATTTCACTGTGTGTGTCCTAGTTTGAGACATAGAAATAATATTAAGGTTAGAGACGAGCCACAGCACTTTATCCACATAGTGTTCTTCCCATGAAAACAGAGAAAAGCATAGGTCTATTTTGAGGTGTGTGTGTGTGTGTCTGTGTGTGTGTTTGTGTGTGTTTCGCCCATGACCATGTACAAGGGGTATTGATACAGCTGGGATTCAAGGCCCTGATTAATTGCCATGGCATTTGGCTGTTCTCGGTAAATGCCATATCCCATGCTGAGTGCTTGGTAAATGGATGTCTGCCCATTGCAGGCCCAGCATCGGCCCTTCCTTTCTTTCCTCTCCTCTCTCTTCCCTCCTTTCCTCTGCTCCTCTGCTCCTCTCTTCCTCCTCTGCTTCATAAAAGGTTAGCTTTGCTTTATCAGCAGGAATAGACACATGAGTGGAATGATCCCGTACAGCTCAGATGTCCATGCTCCGCTTGCTGTACAAAGGCTCAGCCTCCTCTCTATTTCTTACAGCACCAGTTCAGAGGTAGCTTAGGGTTACGTCCTCTCCCTCCTTCTCTTTAATCTACAGTAAATGTGTTATGATAAGAGCTGCGAAAGAGCTCTACCTTCAAGTGTGTCTCCCCCTAAGACCCAATTTCAGCTTGTCTCTATATCTCCAAGAGGAAGAAAAAAGATATGAAGAATTAGCTTTCGTCCTCAAGTGAATTAGTTTGCTCTATCTTAATGAGGTTTGCCGTGTCAGAGGGAACAGTTCAGAGCATGCATGCTAAACAGACTGAAATTGGAATAGAGTATTAGCTCCTTGACTGCAAAAATACCTTCTCTCTCCAGCTCTAATTTCAACTCTTCCACGCAATTACCCTTATACACAATTTTATCTTGTCAGCTCCAAATGGGGATAGAGGACCAAGCAGAGGAGAAATCGTCTTGTTTCTTTCTTCCTTTTTTTTCTTTTTGGAAAACTAATTCCAAAATCTAATTAACTGCAGAAAAACATGTCACCAGTTTGGCTGGAAACATCGAACGTAGTTATGCAAATGAGCCCAAGGATTGTAGAATGTGATTTGACAGAATCTCATTCTGGATGGTGCGAGGCCAGATAGAAAGATTACTCAGCCGTGTCTGAGTGGAGGCAAACAGGAAGTGATGAGCCTGGTAATTTATTGTGTTGGTATTTCTCCTGTTTGACTTCAGACAGCTCATTAAGGAGCGTGGTGTCACCCAGCCAGACAGAAAGACAGACAGGAGCATTTCTCTAATGGGCCCTCCTCTGCTCTGCCTGCATCAGCTCTTTTCTGCCTTTTTACGTTGCTGGCTTAATCTCTGACTTTTTTAATATGAGGTGCCAAATACGATTTTACACAATTCATCATTTTGCTCCTCACGGGGGAGAGGGAGATGCTACTTCATCCTCCCACTTGTCTATAGTCTGCTTACAGAGCTGTTTCAGGGCAGCCATGGAGAGATGTCCAGAGGGCTGAGATTAGGAGAGGAAGACTGTCTTGCATTTTTTTAGGACACGATGGAGAGACGATGTAGTCTCCTTGTGTGTGTGTGTACAGGTGTCACCCTGTTGTAACCAGCTGGAGTTACTTTTGGCAGAGCGTGGTCCATATGTTGCCATATGAAGAGCTGCAGACAGGCAAAACATTCTCACTTTTGAGCGTTATCGCTCAGGACAGTTAGTCGTCACAAGTACAAAAATAAACATACTCAAACATCATGAGAATGCTCCCCTGGAGCGGTGAGCTTTCGTTGTGATGTCAGTCCCTACTCTTCAGGAGCCCTCCTCACACCCTGACAGCTCCTGGTTGCATGCCAACCAGTGTTTGTGTGGAGACACAGAGAGCCATACAAAAAAGAATCAAGGTCCACTCTGGTACAAACAAGTAATTAATTATTAAGGACACCAAACGCGACTGCTTGCTAATCTACATAGCCGTTTAAAGCCCCTTGATTTATAATTCAGGCCGTTCTTTCACTCCGGTGAGTGCTGAGATTGGAAGGCTGCACTCGAGGGCACTTGAAACTTCTCTGGGGCAAGGTGTTTCTTTTCAGTGAGGGTCCTGTGTGACTGCATGCATGCATACTTGGCTGTGTGCATAAGTACAGAGTACAGGCATGCTTGTGGTGATCAATGTTAGAATAAACAAAAAGTTGAACATGTGCACCAAGCAAGTTCACACAAATGTTCATTTATATTGTAAAAATCACTCCTATTTCAGGGTAATTCAACTCCTCTGTGTAACCGCCCTCACAATGTTTTAAAGTGATTACAAATGTATTTGTGCTAAAAACACTGGGGTGCCTTGTTAGACAAACCCACAAGTGCTTCTTACTTAATATGTGCGGCAGATATTACACTGTGTGCTGTACATTAGGAATGCAAATAACACGTGTCAGAGGAGTTTTAGTTAATTAGCTGGAGATGCGATGCTGGCTCTGGCCCATAGAGGCTTGTGTTTCCCGGGACCGCAGACCTCGACGGGGGGCCGCTCTTTGATCTGTGGATCCCACGGTCTGGTAACGGATCCCCAACCTCTGCAATGCCTGCTGCGCATGGACAGATGGGAGTGAAGTGTGTGTGTGTGAATATGCACCTTTGTGCATGTGACTGATCCAATCTGTTCTGATCTTTTTATTTTTTTACCATAACTTCCTGTACTGTGAATTAATGACGATGCATATCAAGATGAATAAACTTTTCAAGTGAGACCGTTGCTCATCTCTTTCACAACATAGAAAAAAAAAACATATGCACATAAGATGGAATCCAACCACATTTCAATTTGGTTTTATTTCTTTCAGCAATGATTCATTTCTTTGTAAAATGCCTCTTTTCTGCTCGTGATTTGATTCCACTGAGTTTCAATTTTGATTCTTCTAAGAGTATAACAGTGAATTTTGAAAGGTGTTTGAACTGATTGTTTCAACAGTAACTAATACATGTGAACCCTACTACAAAGCACTATTTCAAAGGCTGACATTTATTGCTAAGGCCAAACTCTGGCAGCTCAGTGTGTGCAGAAACATGAGGGAACAGAAACACGTCAAAGGTTTAGATAGCAGTTAGATTTAGACAGTTTTCAGCATTACTATTTCAATGAAAGCAATAAGATATGAATCAACTTTTCAAATCAGTGCAGTTGTCTTTCCCACCTCCACCAAGTGATGCTTTTTTTTTTTTACACCCCTGATGAACAGTGGAAGATGTAAATTCCTTCCAGACCTGAGTATTCCTCCCCCTGCTGGCTGATCATCAAACAACAGGGCTCCTTTAGTGAGACTGGCAGGGTGTCCCAATTCTAATTACTATGTGCTAATTCACCGTGTACTAATGTTGACAGCACACTGTTTTGGCAGATAGAGAACACAACAAATCAATGTAGTGTACCGTTTTGTACTAACAAGGAATGATACAAGCCGTGTGGGATGTCAATGGAGCTTGGAAACAACATTTTAAAAATGAAAACTTGAACTTTCAGCTGAAACTATTTTCCAAAGATAATGAGACTTGTCAAAGTCTCGTAATCTTAGTATCACTCATACTAAGATAATCTGTAGTATCACTCATTAGTAGTATCATGACTAATGTTTGTGTCCCATTCAGGTGTTTCAGTTTCATGGCTACCAGGACACCTCAATGGACTGGAGCCATCATTAATGTTATTAGTGATACCAGGTCTCATCCTGCTATAACCATCAAAATGTGCGCTGTGAGAAAGGCTTATGAAAGTTTTCTCTTAACTCTTTCATTTCTGTTGTGCATTGCATTATGGGACAACAGTATCCAACAATATCACACTTAAAATTTTAGTATGCAGTGTGCACAATGAAGTATACTTCAGCTTGACATTTTTCTGGTGTGAATGCACAACATACTCAAAGCACAGTATAAGATGTGGAATAACTATTTATATATATATATACTGTATATATATATATGCAACTGGGTCACCATATTGGTCTTTCTTATTTTCCTTAGTTTTCTGTCTGTCTACATATCTGTCTTTGTTTTTATTTGTCCTTGTCACTTCCAGATTTACTGTATAAGAACTCGGGAAACTTGTCTCAGGAGGGAGCCAGAAGGAAATCTGCAGTCTGTAGTACAATTAAGGAGGATCAAGGCTTTTTCACAGTTGCTCTATTGTAGATTTCATGTTTTATTTCAAAGCTTATTCTTATTCGGACTTTCTTCAGTCTGAAAATGTCTATGACCAAAAGCTTGGCAATTAAATTTGAAATCTGCGATGGAGGAAACTTTGTTGAAACATCTATTCTTTTTAATTGTACCATTCAGAGTTGCGGGACGCTCATGAATGAATTATAACATCACCTCAGGATATGGAACCAACTGCTGGAAAACGATGGTCGCTCATAACTGACTTATTAACTATTTATATTTTCAATGGGAGCGTGTGATGTGACGGTGACAGGAGGGATGAAATAAATAAAAGGAGAATACATTAGACATGACAGGATGATGTGTGGCGTGCAGCATTGCCGGGATATAATGATGTCGGGGTATTCAGCTAATCCACGCCTGGCAGTCTGACGACCTTCTGCACCACAGCAACTCGAGCGGAGGAAACGTGGTCCAGGAGCAACGAGCACAGCTGCAGAATGTGACTCATTCAACTGTTTGCATTTGTAATTAGCCAAGAAAGCTGTCCTCTGGACATAAGTTTAATCCTCTGATGTTTGTGTCCAGACATTGTATTTTAACACACACTGGAGACAGCAAGTTTGAGTCTATACGAGCTGACCAGGAGGATGGGGTAGTTATAATGTGGCTGTCTGCCTCTGAAGCCTCGTGCTCAGAGGTCAGATGGCCCTTTTACTATTCTACCTGCAGTAGCCGTTGTGCTATTTTCAGCAGAATTGTTTCACGGTGCCAGGACTTCTCTCATCCTCACTTCTGTCAATCTTGTGTCCTTGAGTCCCCACATTGTCAGCTCCCGGGTACTTCTCCTCTGTTTTTCTCTCTGTTCTCTTCTCTATCTCTGTTTCTCTTCATAATGTAGCCATGGTGATGTAGAGCTGTCTCAATGCACAGGACGCACTTGCACAGTCACACACACACACACACACACACACACACACACACACACACACACACACACACATTCAGCCAGGGAATCACAGAATGGATGGAGAGCAGGGTGTGGGGGATGCGTGTGCATGGTGGTATCGAAGGGAAGTCAGCCTTGAACCAAGTAGCCCAAAGTGAGAGAATAATAGGAGGAGTGCTCTCTGAGATAGAGAGCTGGCGAGGAGGAGAAGACAGTGAGGGGGTCTGCCTCATTTGCACTGGAGTCCTCCCCTCTTCACGCAGCCCGCTGACAGGGGATATTTTTATCAGCCTGGCACACACAGTGCAGAAAAGGAACAAATTCATTTGTAAAAGTACACTCCCGGCCAAGGACAAGATCTCAGCAGGATAGAACATAGTCTTTCTGCGCTATCAGATCAGAAATCACTCATTCTTATTTATGCACCTGCCTCAGCACTGTCATGCAAAGGTGGCCCACTTTGTGTCCAATGAAGCACAAAATAAACCCCAAGGTTTGGACCCTTCCTGTGTTTTTTAAAGTGCAGATGTTTCTCTCTGTAGACATGAAGACATTTGTATTCCAATGTTTTTTTGGCATCTTGTTTTTGTCTTTCCCTTTCTGTCTGTGACTGTCTTTTCCTCCAAACCCTCTGTGGGAATTTCCCAGTAGCCAGTGGGGTTGGAAGAAATCAAGCTGTAGTTTACTCTGTTCATACATACTGGTTTGATGAAGGATACATCTGTTGATCTAAACCCAATTAGAGGTCAGCGGGATGACGCCTAAGTGTGCGTGAGAGCGGGCGAGCGAGAGAGAGAGTGGGAGCATGAATAAACCATGTCCTAAAGTGGTGTCACTGGGCTGCTGTGTTGGCATGTCGGCACCGCTCAGGAAAACATGGCGGTCTCTGGGGCATTGTCTGTAATCCAGCATGTTAGAGCAGCTAGATGGCTCCTTTATGTAAGCAGTCCCAGCGTCTCAGACATCATCTGATATTCATACAGTAAAGAAATAAATAATTTTCCAACAGTATATTTTGTTTCAAGATGATTATGAATAGTATTAGAACAGACTAATCCGTTCTTACAAAGGCTCCAATTGGCTTGAATGACAATGCTTTTTTTTAACCAGGATTAGTGTTGAATGCACCTGACGTGAAAGCAGGAAATATAATTTTCTTTATCCTCAAATGCCATGCAAATCCCCCGCTCTGAATAGCTTGTTTTGCATCTGCAAGGGACAGTCAAGGCCAGAAAAATACTGTTTGATTTTCTCAAAGCAGCATGGTTTCATCTCTTTGCAGTGACACAAATACCGTAGTGTGCCAAGCTGACAGATAGATGATCCATTGCAGACGATGTAATTGAAAACACTGAGAGGGGGTGGACAATTAATCTCTCTTTCTCTCCCTGCTTCAAATTTCCATGGAGAAATACCTCGAAATGCAGATAATAGATAAGAGTTTTATTGATTAGATGGTGTGGGCGGAGAGGCGAGGAGGTGCAGAGGTTCTCCATCACTAATCTCTCTGGCTGTGACTGCATCTAAATAACCTGCGGAGAGGGATAAACAGGCGCATCCATCATGGGACGGCTGGTGTGGACAGTGATGGATGCTTCCGCCCTCCGCCGAACCTCTCCCCCCTGGTCAGGGATAGGAAGTGACACCGGCACTCAGGAGAAATACCTGAGTTAAACTGAGCAGGAAAATGCCTGCTTTAGCTCTGCTGTGATGGAAGGATTCGGGGCAGGCTTTGTGTGCGCGTCTGTGGGAGTTTGTAGAATTGTCCCCTGTCCTCCGTCCCCTTGTCTCTTTGAGTTTGTAGGATTATCCATCTTGATAGATCCTGTTTGTTTTGTCAAAGAGGAAATTGGTTTTGTGGATTTGTGTGAGAGTGTTTGTGAATGTGTGTATGTGTGAACTCACCCCCATATATATACCCTTTGTGTGCTTGTATATAAATTGATTTTTTTGTGCGATTCTTTTCTATTTGCATGCCCATGTACCGTGAGCCAAATCCCCTGCGCTGCCCGGACCCAGTGAGCAGGCGTGCCCACGCCAGCTCGCCTCAGAGGTGCCAGCCTGATAGATATGGTGTGTGTGTGCCAGGCTGTGCCTTCCCTCCCCACCCCTGCAGCATTAAGATTGATCCCTCGTTCCCTCCCATTCCTTTCTTTCTCTCTCCCTCCTCTGTGTGCCTCTGCCTTTATGAGACTGTGAATAGGTGAAGCTCACAGGCTCCAACAGATGGCCAGAGCTGCCCTGGTTCACTGTCTCACACACACACACACTACTGCCCCATGAATGAGAGCCGAGAGAGAAAGAGAGGGAGAGGCAGAGTTAAATGTGATGAGGAGAAAGAGAAGAAACAGGAAGCAACACAGGAGAAGAAAGACTAAAACTAATAGAAACAGAGAGATCCAGTGAGGAATAATACGCAGGGAGGAAGATGGAAAAGGAGGAGTGACAGAATAGCAGCAAGAATATTCTAAAAGAAGAGAAGGAAAGAAACGCTGCTGGAAAAGGGAGTGAGGGGAAAATTGAATTGTAGATTGAGGGAGCCTCTCTCCTCCCTCTTTCCCTCCCTCTTTTATTTATCTCATGTGAAACCACGCCTCCCTCCTTTCACTTGTCAGTGCATCTATAACAGTGAGCTGTCTGCACCGGGCTGCGTGGGGGGTGAGACGAGCTCCTCACTCTGCCATCACAGGGGACCGGATCTGAACGGACCAGACAGGACTGGATGCCACTGGACTGCCCAGAACAGGTGTGTGAATTTGTGTTTGTGCATGTGTGTGTGTTTGTGATAGATGACAGAGAGCAGCATGTGTATCCCTCAGTGTGCGATCACTTGCTCAGCCACAGGACTTGCTTCCAGGGTAGCATATCTGGAAGGTACAGTGCCGAAGCTTTGCCCTAGTTTACACTTGAATGCTCTGATCCGTCCTGTTTGCCGCTGAGATTTATGCATGGAGTCGCTAACTGCGCGGCTCATCAGGGTAAGAGAGATAAGACCTCTCGTTCATCGGATGTACTGGACTCTTTTCACAAACTGTGGCTTTGAATGAGAGCAGCTCCTGTTTATCTGGTGGAACAAGTTGGCAGTTTTTTTGGGATGAACGCTGTCGACATGCTGCGTCTCCATGAGATGTTTTTAAAAAAGTGTTGTTCATGTTTCTACGTAACAGTATCCTCTTGTAGGACAATTATTATATTATTATTATTATTACTATGCGAGAATCCACTCTCCTCAGTGAAACAAGTCAGTACAGCTTTCACACTTCTGTGGCTTGACTTGGTGTTGAATCCAATTTGTGACTAGTTCTCTTTGTCCTCCTGTTTCACAGTCTGTGGTGTTGTTGAAATATGGAACATTCATTGTCTCAGCATTGCTTTGTATTTACTCTGCCAAATATAATCCTGATTCTTGGTTTGGTTTAGAATTAGACCAAAAACAACAACCACAACAGTGAAAGTATTACTTTTTCCAAGAGCAGGACCAGTCCAGTGTTGGATTGTTAACTTGTGGAGACCTTTTTTAGAAACCGAGGAGGTATACACCACACAGCATTCATTCAAGAGTCGCCATTTCAGCAGTAGCAGCTGCTGCCACTCCTATAGAAGCCTGCATGGCGTTAGTCTACCAGGCTGGTTCCAGTGAATGTACTCACTATCAGTGTTTTGTCAATATCTTTATGGGTCAAAAGGCTGTGTCATCACCAAGTGGTGGCGGTTAAGAGCAGCGGAGTGGAGGGGGGTGCCAGCACTGACCTACAGGCTGAAATATTTATGATAGAGACAGCTGAACGCCCCGTGCTGTTTGTAGCGATATGGGTGAATGGATGAATGAACGCAAGGATGGAGGGATGGATGGAAAGTGAAGAAGCTTCAGAGATCTGTTCTTTAAGCATTCATTATTTATCACAACGCACTCTGCCATGGAAGCTCTAACCCCCACATCAACTGGCCTCTTTTCTCACTGAGATGCCAGTGGACTGAAGGAGGATGCATGCAATATAATGGGAAGTGCACACAAAATCACAGTCACTTACTTGCACTGCATTAACCCAAATATATAATGGGTGTACTCACACTGCACATATTTGTGTGCTCATGCAACACACATACACTCATCACACCCTTAATTATTTTATTTTGATGACATCTTTCTCCAATTCCTATTTTTCTTCTTCAGTTGTTCACACACTTTTTTGAGACACAAGCACACACCACGCACACACACACACACACACAATGGCACACACACGATCAGTGGGAGTGACGACCTTGAGACCTGTTGATGTTGTTTGCAGCGGCTGTGCTGTGAATATATAAGAGGCCATGTGGGACTCCCGGCGAAAATGGGGCGCTTGACATTCCGTTTGTAAAAATGACTGGAAAATGTGCAGGAGGGCTGGCGATGCAGTTGAAGGGAGACACCGGCATGAATATGTATTGTATGCTAATGCCGCGCGCCGAGGCGGTTGACTCAAGCTGTTGATGAAAGCAAAGGACATGTTCCCCCATTGCCACTTAGGAGGCAGTGCTATCGACAAACCCATTGTCAACACAGCCACATCCCTGGCCAAAGGGGCAGCGTGGTGACAGGTGGCAGATATCAGTGACAGCGGCCAAGGTGACACCGCTCGATGGTCTCTGCGGGCCCGCAGGCAGCGCCGGTGTCTGCATGTTTTACTGCCGCCTTGACCTTTTGTGGTTAGACACAGTGAGGTTAGATTAGAGGGTCCTAAAGCTAATGTCTCCCATTAGCTGCATTCAGCCCTCTCAGAGCTACAACTTCTTCCACCTGCTCCACTTGCTGTCCTTCCACATGTTTGCTGTCTATAGCAACACTGCCTAGTACATTTCCATCCATCTGTTTTTATGCACATTTTTAATATGATTGGAAAACACCAGGAATGTAAAAAAAAAACTGAAAAATCACGAAAAAAGTTTTTATGCTTTGCTGAGGTGGAAAAGTTGGCTTACTGAGAAAGAGAAGATGCAATAAAAGCCGATGGCAACAGATTTTTCCATTGTATCTTGACGTTATCATACCTGCATTCATATCACTCTGTCACGCACTGTTACATAGCTTCACTCCACCAGAAAGATCCAAAAATACAGAATGAAGAGAGCTGGGTTTTCGGGGGTGTACATAACTGTAATGCTGGTTTGAAAAAAGAGAAGCAGTAATTAAATGTCATGATATATCAGAGTTACCAGTGCTTGATTCATCATGTAATCTTACTGCTTGAATACATATCTATATTGGTTACAGTGAAATCTATTCACATACATTCAGTTAATGGACACACACTAATTCACATTTTATCATGCAGACATTTCAGCTTAAAAACATAGCTAGTGTTTCATTACTCATTCACTCACACACAAGGGCTCCTTTAGAATACATTAAAAACAGCCTGACAGTAAGTAGCACTCATGCTGTTCATCTGTATGTGTAAGCTGCTGTTAACAGGTCCTGCGACGAGGCGGCATCAGGAGATCAGTGTGTAAATCTCGGTGCCGCTGCTCCTCTCAGCTGTAATGATAGAGAGGCAGAGGGCTCTTTGACGACAGCGACGCTCAAGCACTCCTCTCTCAACAGTGTGTCGAGAGTGAAGTAGTCTAAGGCTGATAGGAGCAAATAAGGAGAAGCACGTTGTGGTGCGTTTTATATGTGCATGTGATTGTGTGTATCTTGTTCCTCTGTGTTTGTGCCATATCAGCTCAGTGTGTGTGTGTGTGTGTGTGTGTGTACATGTGATTCCCAATGTTCACGTGTGGACAGCCATTCGCCTGCTGTGTGCGAGTACAATCAGATTTCAATCTCTTCCCTCTATATGGCTGAGCTGCAGCAGCGGAGGTGCCCCACAGGGAAATGTAATTATACCCTGCTGGCCACAGAGTACAGGCTTCACTGCCCTATCTGTCTCAGGAGAGACAGCGGCTAGAGGCCCCTTCTCACCTGTAATATCAAACAGCAGAGATGTCACTAAAGCCCTGCTATATCTCTGAAATTTGTATTAAATCCTTGCTCCAATCTCCTCCTCTAATCAGCTTTTGGATCCCGGGGTTATCGGTGGCCTTTTGCTACAGTTTTGTTACAGTTGTGAATAATTTATGACAGAATTAACTGCGGTTGCTAAGAGCAGTGATCGGGAGATTTTGGAGCACAGCCAAAATCTGACTCAAGTTCAAAGCCACTTTTGTCAACCATTTCTTCTGTCCGATAAGTAAAGTCTCATTACCGTGGATGTAATTACCACCATAATTATTATCATCTGCATTTCCACCTGTTTTATCGATCAATCGGATGTATATTCCTCTCATCTCGTCTGTGTTTCTTTCTTTTATGACCATGTCTCCTCCGCTGCTCGCCATTGGCTCGGCTCTCACTGAGGTGTGTGTGCTGAGATGGTGTCCATTACTAAGGCAAAACAAACAGACACACCCCGCTCTCCTGGATTTAGGCAAACAATCAATGAGAGCACTCACATAACAGCAGTCTAAGTGGCCCATTGATGTTACGATTAAATGAATACAGGATGCAGTGGTGATGGTAGGACACGCTAACCCAAACTAAATAAAAAATATATTCATACATACAAAACATCATCCAAACCCTTCTGCCCTGTTCAGGCTGTTAAAGTTAAGAAGGGATTATATGGTAAATAAAAGAAAAAAAAGAAAGAGGACAAACAAACAAGAAACAAGAAAAGAAGAGCCGTGACAAATTTAAGACATCACTAATAATGTGAGACATGGGTGAAACGGGGACGACAAATTCACCGGCAGTGAGGACACAGACTGTAAACAGTGACTGGCAAGTTGAAAATTTTACCCCGTGAATCTTAATGTGTCACCCATTTCATCATGTTGTACCTAGTCATGGTAACTTACTGGAAGTGCAGCCGTGCCAGAATACGTCTGTCTTCTTCATTTCCCTGATTTGCTACGCTCCAACTCTACCTTAATCTCCATTTCTGTGTTCGTCACTCTCTCTCTGTCCCTGTGTTTAGCCTGGTCACAACTTCAGCTACCCACCTCCCTCTGCACCCTCACCCCTCCCTCATGCCTCTCCCTCAGGGTGTAGCAGCCATTGTTGTGCCTAATAAGGTTTATGGAATTACACATCTCTGAAATTGGATTTTCTCACTCCACCATAGCAGTGGGATTACGGGTTTAAGGCCCGGTGCATCGGGGCACAACTGACCTGTGACTGAACTGCTTTTTTCTGACGGCACCCTCAAGGTGGGCAGATCAAGAGATTGATGTGCAACAGCTCTGGAGAAAGACAGGTAGACAGGCTGATTCCTTATATCTGTATATGTACTTGGCAATTAAATTGATTCTGAGTCAGACAGTTTTTTGGCTCCTACGTCTGGATTTCAGTTTTTCTCATGTCGACCACTCTCACACACTCCTCCTCTGTCTGTCCTCACAACTTTTGACTGTGTTTGATCTAAATCTAATCTAATGAATCTTTTGATCCTCCCCGCCTGACACCCAGACACATCCCAGATTTCTACATCCAAAGTAGCTCAATTCGTTCTAATCCTTCAAATCTGGCCGCTGGTGAAGCAATTGATTCTCAGTGATGTACAGAGATTTGGACTGTCTGCTCCATGCTTATGTTTAATGAATTGCAGGATTCCTTCCCTAACCTTGATCCCTCCTGAAAAAAAGCTACCTCATCACAAATCCAGATCAATTCCACTGTTATTGTTCAGATGTGTCTGAGCATTAACTACAGCTGGAGTGGAGGAGTAGCAGACAAAAGTGAGGAATGAAGTGAGAAAGCACCAGAGACAGGCAGCGTAGTGAGTGCAACATTGAGATGTTGGCAGGAAGGTGGTATTCATTAGGAGTGGTCCGTAGTGGCGGCTTAGTGAACTCTTAATTGGGAAAGAGACAGGGCTGGGGATGAGGGATCAATAGGGGCAGAGCCGGGGTTCCAGCCCACTGAAATCAATCAGCCTCCTGCCCGATGGGGAGAATGCAGCCAATCAAACAAAAAACTCGGCCTCGGGCTCCCGTTCATTTACCCTCTGGATCAAACTTCGTCAGGATCAACAGACAGACGGCTCATTCCAGCTTATCTCAGTCAGAAGAGGATGGAGTCGCCTGGTTGCTTTTATTTGTTAATGTGGGCATTTGATCTCATTCCTGGAATGCTTTCGAAATGCCATTACAGTTTTAGTGTAACTCTGCCAAGAACAGGAGATTATTGCAACTAATAAAACATGATTCATTAACACAGGAGCGCTCTATGGAAAGGAATATTAAATGAACCCCTGGCGTATTTTTACTCCACTGCTAAAAATAGTCACTTTCTCCTCTTCTTCCTCTTCATCTTCATCTTCCTCTTCGCCTAGGTAATAGCCATCTTTCTGCCCTGTCACTTTTTGATGTATCATCCTCTTATTCACATCAAGGACAAGGCCAGGTGTCGCATTTTCTCTCAGTTGCCACGCTTGTCACACTGCCTTGTCACCCACAGCCTGTTCCAATCCCCTCCCTCCTTCCTCCCCCTCTCTGCTTATTTATATTAAATCTGTCACTCCTTTTATTTTAGCAAGAGAAAAGGAAAGTAAATCACTTTTGCCATTTGCAGCCTGCAGTGTCTGCTGAATGCCGCAAGTTTATGTGGATGTCGTCTTTGGCCAAATAAAATCCTGTCACAAGAAATGATGTCTCTGCTGTTTTTGTATTGTTGTCGCACAAATTAAATTCCTCCTCTGCTCATTGTGTCCTTGGCTGCAAATGTCAGTTATGAGTTAAGCTATCCAGGAATATGCTTCACAGTGCAAAGCAAGCTTTGACAGTGGTCTTGCGCTTTTTTTTTATCTCTCCAGATGGACAGACAGACAGATAGACAGGCACAGGTGTCCAGCCTCACCTCTCTTTGATGCCCATGAGTGGCTGGCAGAGCTGGCTCGGGCAGAGAGCAGCTGGGGTCAGAGACGTGCCTTGGCGGTGAGATCCATGTGGGCTTATAAGGTTCTCCAGTGTATTATTAGCCTTGCTGCACATACCATACGTGTGTGTGTGTCACCACATTGTTGGGTGCAAAGCATTTCACCAAAGACTATGTATGAAATATTAGAGGCTTCACCGAGTGGCGGTTATGGAGATGTCCAAGCTGGTTTGGCTCAGCTCTGATGCTTACATGCTGGACACTGACACCTGTCCAATCAGGACATGGATCAGACAGCTCCATTCCTGTCAACATGTCTTCTCGGGCAGACGCAGAACACAGCCTTGTAGCTTTCATAATCACAACTGGAGGCTGCTGGATATACGTGGAGGCAGTGTTAGACGCTTGACGGAAAGAGCAGGGTAAAAGCAGCTATTTTTCTGTTCCTCAGCTGCGTCTGACACCCAGTTTAAAGCAGTCTAAGGATTTACTTGTCTGCCTGACTGAAAGTGAGCAGTGCTTACATAGCATTACAAACAGAAACTAATTATTATCACTATCGCTAAAAATGTCCTGGAGGGTTAGAGATAATTATGTTGAAAATTAGACATTTTTTACACAATTTCTGGCACAGGTCTAATTGAACCAACTCCTCAACTATCGCTTTCTTCCTCAGGCATTACAGCATCAGTCAAATATGGTTTTTGTGCGAATATTGTGTGGACTGACATGACGTGTATATGGTTGTTTATCTCCATATCCTACAGTGTGTCACAGTGTTTTTCATCTACAACAGATGTGTCACTGTCCTCAGGGTGCGTGAGGGAGGAGTGGTGACTGGGAGTGGCATCTGGACTGAGAATGGCTTATGGTGTCTTTTACTGGAAGACAGAGACAATAAGGCCAGCGTCAGGCATGGATGAACCAGAATGTGTATAAGGGTCATAGATTTAAAAAAAGACTTGTAAGAAACAGTATTTACGAGATAGTCTGGCTCAGTTTGAGCTCCTAAGTGGAAGTTGCATATGTTCCAAATATTCATCCACTCTGGACTTTGTGTTTGTTTACAGAACTTGGCAGTCAGAGGCTGATTTCTGTGGGAGAGGAGAACATCAGAGACAGCTTGTTTAGAAAGGAAGGTAAGGCTGCTCACCTCTTACACACTGGCAACGTGAAATCTCCCTCACACACACACACACACATGCACATATAGAGTGTTGACTTGCATGTGTGGATGCAGGCTTTTGTTATGTTGCTACAGCTACTGTAGGTTTCTGTGTTTGTTTGTTGCATGTGTTTACACGCAGATGTGGGTCAGTGCATGCAAGGCTATGTCTGCGTGTTTCATCATTGAAATGTAATCACAGTGCCCAACTGTGCAAGTCTGCCTGCCTATCTATCTATCTATCTTTCTATCTATCTATCTATCTATCTATCTATCTATCTATCTATCTATCTTTCTATCTATCTATCTATCTATCTATCTATCTATCTATATATCTTTCTATCTATCTATCTATCTATCTATCTATCTATCTATCTATCTATCTATCTATCTCTGTGGGTATCACTCCTCCACCTGAGCAGACATAAGTCAGGTTCTAATTATTGTTCCTGTTACCATGGATTCTGCAGACCTCTGAGGAAACCAACAACACAGCAGGCCACACACTTTATTTGCTGTGTGGGGAGAGATTTGTCACCTCCAGAGGAGACTCACACATCACCCTGCTTCAGTCTAAAAATCACATTACCTCATTTGATCTGCCGGCCAGTGATTAGCATGTCATCCTGCACAAATATGAGGATGGTTATTGTTATTGTTGGCCCCACTGAGATGGAATCGATGATCAAAGAGAGCTGTGGGTCGTGTTGTGGCCACAGCAGAAGCCCCCTCTGTGGCCGTCCGTCTGAATGTTAATTCAGAAGGGAAGAAAAAAGAGAGTGAAATGAAAGATGCAGAGAGAGTGGGTGAGGTGAGGCTGCGGGAAATAGTCATGAGAATTAATGAGCCAGCTACAAAGCTCAGAATTATCAAATCAATAGCTGAAAAATTGCTTTCACCCCCCGTGGCTTTGGGCTGTAAACTATCGTCATGTCTTTACTAAACAAGCAATAATAACCATGTTTTATGCTTTAAATCAGTAGTTGGAGGCACTGAGTTTTAAAAAATGCAAATGTTTTTGTGCAAACACTGTTTTAAAGAGGCAATAAATCTGCACGACCTGGACACATCGCCACTGCAGTGTTACCACTGTCCTGTCGGCTGTTTACCAGCGACATGCTTGTGCTACTGCTGTGATCAGAGCCATCCTGTGCGAACAGTTGGATACCAGCAGAGGAAGCAGCTCTCAGCACATGTGGGCACATTATGTACACAGCTGTGCACAGCTGACTCATTATCACTTGCAAAAACATCAGTATGTGACTGTAATCAGCTCTCCTTTTTGATTAGCAAACAGCTCGGTAAAAGCGGCTCCTAATATAGCCGTGATAGTTTAGTGTTTTGTTTGTAAAAAAAAAAAATACATGCCTGGATACGTAACTTTTCTTTATGGAGCTTTTTAGGGAGCTGAACTTTGATTTTCCTTCTTGTCTCTGTGAAACTAGCGAGAGCAGACAGGTGAATGATGTGCCTTTGGTAAGCTATTCTGTTTGAGGACTGATCTCCACTTCAAAACCCCAGCGTGAGGACAGCATTCACCTCTCTCTTTCTTCCTCCTCTTCTTGCTGGCAGAGGGGGCCTTCGGCAGTGCAGCATAAAAACCAAAAAGTCTTCAAGAGAAACTCTTCAAAGGAGCAGTTCATCTGCCGAGTGAAGACCTCATCAATTCAGTTTTCTCCTCTTAAACCACTGTCCCTTCCACCGAGCCCTGGTTGTTTACGACCAGACTTATGTGATATTTCTCCTCCATTCTTTGCAGCGGGTTGCGTAAGGTGGTTTTGATATCTTGTGAGTGACGACAGGATATTTTCCCTTAACACTTTGGGGGATTAGCAAGCTGTTTGTGGCGATCAGAGGGTTCCTCACATCCTCCCTGGGGTATGTGATGCACGTTGTGGGGCTCTGGGAGCATTTTCCTGACCCTCATTTTCCACATCAGCAAGACAGGAACTGCCAGCTTGCTTCCATGCCCCAGCCTGCCTTCTGCCCACTGATTAAAAGTCAAATATTAAAGTGCTCTGTTGTGAGCTTGGCCTAATTGATTCTTTCCGCCGGGTGCACACAGAATGGGCTGACAGCAGGCGATACCAGGCTTTGTCAACATCGGGCATGCTGCCTGACGCTCAGGACGGCACCCCAATAAAGCCCCCTGTGAGTGTGCCAACCTGCGGCGCCACACACAGAGAGGCCACTCGGCACTCTGGCCAAGCTTTATAGCAGCAACACAGAAGCAGCTCATTCTTTTGCTATGTGTCAGCTCCCATCGGCTGGCTGGGAAGTCGGTTCCCTATTTGTAAGGAAATGACTGGCTGTGAGGAAAGTGTGTGTGTGTGTGTGTGTGTGTGTGTGTGTGTGTGTGTGTGTGTGTGTGTGTGTGCATCTCTGCACTTGAAAAAAAAAGATCTCTTCTGCCCACTTGCATAACCACTCAGCTAACTTAAGCTATCTGGGGCGATGGTGCTGAAAGGAGGTTTCATCTGAATTCCACAAAAGGCTCTCTTCTCCTCTTCCGATCCCCAGCTCTCCTGCCGTTAAGATAATTGCTTTAATAGCCTTTAATCACAGCCATGTTTAACAGGGAGCTTACCAAACACAGGATGACACCAAGTATGTCATCACTGCCCACCCTGTGAAAAAATGCAGGACATCTGGTGGAGATACAGGGATTCTGGTTGAAGCCCCATATCTTTTGCTTGTAGTGTTTTACCCTCCCTTAACTATGATGTAGGGCTAATAATTAATTATCCACAGCAGTAAAACAGTGTCCTTCTCTCCCCTCTCTTCTCTTGTCTGCTTACCCTATGAATTTACTGGCTATTTTATGTGCATCTTGAATTGGCTGTACTCCCCATTTATTTTTAATGCTTATCTACTTCACATGTAGGAGAGTGCAACAGCGATCTTGGCGCTATACAACGCTCATTAAGTGCAGACATTCGTCCACAACGCTTTTCTCATGAATCTGATTGACCTTTTCGCTCAGTGTGATCCACGATAAAAGGTTACAGGCGCCTATTAATCTGGGGGGGGGGCAGTTGAAAAGCTGGGTATATGTCCTGTCCTGTCTGATGCTTTATGTTCCAGCCGCGCTGATAGGAAGGTGCGATAGGAAGGTTTGGGGGGGTGTGGGGGTGGGGTGATGGAGGTCAGAGATCTCGCCAGTGGTGCGGTAATTACTCTATTAGTGAAATGGGGCCGCGCTCTATGCTCTGACACAGCACTAATTACAACACAAGGGTGATGAACTTGATCAAGGCGCTGTTAATTCATGTTTAATAGGAGAGAGAGGGAGAAAACTGAGAAAGAAGGGAGGAAGAGGGCGAGCAGGCTGCCATTGGGTGTGTGTGGAGAACATTTCGAGGAGGACATAATCACAACATGTACCTTTTCCACCTGTGCAAATCCAGCGCTTTCCGTACTTGAATTTTTTCACATTTCAGTGTGACGGATTGGCAGCACAGTCGTGGAATGGTCTCCCGACTGCTTCAGTAGTAAAGGCCACTGAAAAGTAATCACAATGTCCCCTCCCCTGAGTACCGAGCAGGGTTTCATTTCTACCTCCATCCTGTTACTTCCCTGCTATAGATCCCAGGGGGGTCCAGAGGCTGAGAGGGGGGTCATGATCACAACCACAGGGGGGCCGACAGCTGGCTGCTTCTCTGACAAGCGCTTAATGGAGGGCTAATAGGAGAGAGTCTCAGAGACCACTGCTATGACCTTGACATGAGCCTGTGGAGGCAGGTAGACAGGAGGAGGAGGAGGAGGAGGAGGAGGGACAGAAAGGTGAAGTACCATTATAGAGGCTGACAGGCAGGTGGTTGAAATATATCTTCCTCTTCTCCTTTTCTCTCTCTCTCTGTTTATTTGAACTTTGCTTACCTCTGTTGTCCAGTTAGAGACCCTGCAGAGAACTTCAGCACAAAGGCAGCTTTCTCTCTGCAGTGTGTGTGGGTGAGTCAGCTAGTCAAGTGTGTATTTGTGCAGGTGTTGGCGTGCGTCAGAATAAATGTTTAAATATTGTTTCGATTTTTTAGTTTTACTTTCCTAACATTTTTTATATTACTGTTAGTTGTTATTTCAGCAATTATCTTTTCTGAGAGAAAAGCTAAAAGTATTTTTTATGTGCAAGTGCTGACAAAGTATTCTGTTTAGGGGAATAATTATTGAGAGTACAGCAACTTTTTATCTTTTTATTACTACATGCAGACCAGAACTGGGCAGATTTTTATTTTAGAGGCCAATTTCAAGTTTCAATTATGTTCTTTTAGCGTTTACTGCCAGTAGTGTTTTAAACTTTGGTGACAGATCGAGTCCCAGTTACATCTTGTTTCAGCTCAGGCTGCACCACCACCACCTGAACCTTTATGATGCTGAGTAAGTTTGTGAGTAACGCGAATACTTCACTATTTTAGTTACAACTAATTGTAACTACTAACTAAACAACATTCTTCCTGACATCTTTAGTGTTTCTACATTTGAACATGAGTATACATGTGCCAGCACGTGTGGGTGTGACTGTGTACTGTGGGCATGAGTGTGTTAGTCTACCTCCTCAGTCAGTGATACGGATCTGGTGGAGGTCAGGCCTGCAGGGACAGCCAATGAGCATCATCCACAGTAAAGGGAGAGCCGCTACCGCCTGATCAATCTGAGCTCTCATTAAAAGGCTGCCAAGCCCTTTGTAACCCGATACAATATCAATACTGTAGCACCACAGAGAAACCTCCAGAGCTGTTAGGCAAGCCGCTGGCAGCTTAACTGTCATTACCGGGTGGGCAGCATGCCAGAGACCCCCTTCATGGGCCACTTAGGCTCCCCCCATGGTCCCAAACACAGGTCAGCACAGACAGATGGGCTGTCTGGGCAGCTGTCCCGGGGACGAGGCAGAGAGAGATGGATACCGACCTGTAGAAGAGGAGACAGCCTGTGCTCTCTCACAATATGGAGGGATGATGTGGGCTGTGTGTGTTGACTGCGTGCAGTTACACAGCGCTGCGGTTTCACCTGAGGCTTGTTTGTTTGCAGTGGGTATTTTCTGTGTTGGTCGTTTACCATGAATGATTACAAGGACCATCACACATGCGTGTGTATAAACTGAACAAAAGACAAAGAGTTTGGTTAAAAACACACACACACACACACTCTGTAGGTGTTGTTACAGATTCAAAAAAATCTGCTCTGGGTTTTGGCATATATCCCAAGATTCCTGCTGGGAAAACCACGAGCACTGAATAGCGCTCTGTGGTGATTTCTGAGTAGAGCAAATGGGGGGAATATAAGTGGCCATACATAGAAAGCCTCTGTAATTCAGATCATTGTGTGGAGGTCTCCCCTCTCTGCTCCAGTCTTAACCCCCTGTGTGGTTCCGATAGGGGAGGGAGAGATCAGTGTGTGCGTCTCTAAACCCCCAGTAATCCGCCGACAAAAGGGCCAGGAGAAAGGTGGTGGTGGTGAGGGGGTGGGTTAGGACAGAGAATGGGAGGAGTGTAGAAGTAAAGAAGTGGTCGGTGCCTCTCCAACCCCCAAGGGTATGCTTAACACCAGATATGATGGTCCTCACAGCGCCCACAGATCCCCGCCATCGCAGGGTAAAACATCCCTCTGCTGTGTATAGCCTTTTTGAGTAGTCAGGAGCCATTGTTTATCAGTCGAGTGTAAGAATCCCAAGTCTATAGAAGTGATCACTTCTGCACCAGCTGAACTGTAACTCCTAGCCAGCGTATTGATTTATCTGGGCTGTCTGTAATTTATTCAGCAGGCGGGCGGGCGGCAGTTGTTTACTGAAAGTTGAAACCGATATTGTATGTAATCATCATTAAGTCAGGGCCATTAGGAGCAGTCCCCACTGCAGGTGCTAATTTCATGATGAGGAGAGAAATGGCATGTAATTAAAACACAACAAATGACAGTTTAAAACCTATAAGTCCTGTGGAACATGATCTAATTTTACCAACACGGGTGTAGTTTATAAACAGACAGGCAGACAGCATTGCTCAGAGGGATAATTGCATTATGCTGAGCAGATAAACATCACTGTGTGCATCCCAATAATGTTCCTCTCATCAAGCTGTTTTAATGTTATGCAGTTCTTAGCAGATCATATTTTGAATGATGTTTGACTTCTCATCGGTGCCACAGTTACGCAACTTCACGCAGAAGTCACTTGGCTGCTCTGAGGTCTCAGTGAGGTAGTTAGGTCGGTGGAACAATTGGCCCCGGCTGATTTGTCTGTAATCCATTTAGTTGAGATGTGACACACTGTAGGGGGGCTTTGCCTTTGGTCAATAAGTGCCAATAAGAAACAGCCATCACTCAGCGGGCTGCCCTGTCCACCAGCTTGCTCACTTGTTTCAGCTGTCAACCCCTGTCTCAAAGGAGCTGGCAATTGTGCCGCTCTTTCGGACGCACCACAAATGGCTTTCCCATACAAACCTCAATAGGACAGGAAAGGCAAGGACACTCGCGGACTGCAAAGCAGGCGCATTTCCCTCCGACATCTGAATAAACCCATCTGAAGTGAAAACAGCTACGTATTTACAAAACACCATTGACAGTTGCTCATTCTCTCAGTCCTAAACCCCTGGAGGTGGGGCTGTGGGGGGTTGAGCCCAAGTCAGGGACAATCGGGGCTCTGTTTGTGTTTTCTCTAACACCTCCGTGTTCTCTTTGGGCTCTCTTGGAGCGTACCGCGAGGCTGCGGAGGAGGAGGGGTAAATGCCGTGACCCCGCCGTGGACCCTGACTGAAGCCCCCCAAAAAAACCTGCAGACCACCACGCTAGCCCTACATGCCACCCGGTTGCTACTGGAAACAGAGAGCAGCAGCGAAGTGGACGTGTGTGGATGAAAGAGAAAACTGGCGTCTTAAGAGATGGAGACTGAATTCAGTCACCAAAACATCCTCACTGCAGCAGGTTTTGACGTTGCTATTTGTGGTGTGGCTACAATCCAAGCTCGTTATGAGGGAATATCTTCACCGAGTTAGTTTGTTAAACCTGAAGGAGACAAAAAGGCAGGAAGTGGCTGTGTGATGTCCCTCTAGTGCTGCCGGGGCCAAACCATTTCAGAACAATACAGCAGTACGATGCTGATCATTTCCTCCAGATTCAGAGATAATTAGCCAAACTGTTATTCTCTCCTTTTATGTCCCTTGTTGGAGAGAGAAGTTTGAAGTCTGATATGCAGAGTGTGGGTGTGTGTCTGTCTGTTGCTCTGCGTGTGTGTGTGGTGTACATTTATAGTCAACAGAGCAGACACAGGGAGTCTGTCAGAGTTCTTTGTTCTCCAGCGAGAACACATCATGACTGGGCCTTTTGTCTGAACTGACACCATCATACAGTCTCTTTCTTTTCCTACCTCTCTCTCCCTCTCTCGCTCTCTCCATCATCCTCACCCTCTCATTTTTTCCACCAAACTATTCACCCAGCATCCCATCACTCTCTCTCTCTCACGATGAAACCATTTACGAGATAATGGACTGTGTGGATTATAAGGTTGCAGAGATGGAGACGATGTTTTTCCCTGTGTCTAGGTGTGGAGCAAGCTCTATCTCTGTGAGGAAGTCCACAGTCCAAAGTATAGCGTGACTATCAGACCATGATTTCTGAGGACAGTTTCCTAGAGCGTGTGTTTGCATTTATAATTTAACAGTTTGTTTGTCTACTTCCATGTAACTATCACTTACATACTACTCCATAAATAAATCTTCAAATCGCCAGTTAAAAAGGTACATTACATGATGATAAAAGTATGTGGACACCCGGAAATAACACCCAAGTGTGATTGCTGAACGTCTCATTCTAAAGCCATGCGCATAAATAAGCTGCAATAACAGCCTCCACTCTTCTGGGGAGGCTTTCCACAAGATTTTGGAAGATTTGCTCCCATTCAGTCACAAGAGCAGCAGTGAGGTCAGTCGTTGATGTTGGGAGATATGGCCTGGCTCGCAGTTGGTGTTCCAGTTCATCCCAAAGGTGGGCTGAGGTCAGGGCTCTGTGCAGACTGGGAAAACCATTTCCTAGTGGACCTGGCTAAAATATCATTGATTGCTGTTGCAATGATTGAATCATTAAAAAAAAGCAGCATACCAGGAGTGTCCACGTAGTTTTGTCCACATAGTGTAGCTAAACTAAATATAGGTGGGTGAAGCCAGGAACATTCATTTTTCACTGCTGGAAAAAAATATAAACAAATGGAATATACATATAAGATAAGTTGCAATGTGTGTGTGTGTGTGTGTGTGTGTGTGTGTGTGAATGTGTGAACGTGTGAGAGCTTTCCAGCCATAACACATCACAGCTTCACCTTTTTTCTCCGGGCAGCAGACTCACTGCAGGATTAATGATGTGTTAAGTACTAAAATTACCCTCATTCATATTTCACTGTCTGGGCAGCACATTCCACACAGTGTTAAAAGTTTGGGAAGAATATAATGCATAAACAAGACAAGAAACGCACACAAATGTAGAGGCAAACAGTTTAACAGTAACTGCAGAAAGAAATATTTCACACTCAAGTCTCCTCATCGCAGCAGAAATCTCATTTTCTCACTTTTAGAGTCTAACCACTGCTCTTTGTGTCTGCGTATTCAAACAGAAAATTGCTGTGCAGGTTCTGACTGTCATCTTTAAATGTCTGCAGAGTGCCGAGCTTATCGGAACCTGAGGGAAATCTAAATTAAATCTTCCCGGTGAATGGGATCAGCCTCCGCATTATCTCTTGTCATTCTCAGCTATTAAAGTTAGTTATTAGGAAGTAAAAGCACATTTGTCAAAAGAATGTACAATTTTTTTTTAACCAAAGACCTGTTGGAGAGTTATTGAATATGATTTCAGGGTTATCAGCCAGGGACTGGCAAGTTTGGACGGACCGTTCTGACCTGTTAAAGGAGCCATCGTTTTAGATGTCAGCAAACCAACATTAATAACTGATAAGCCCTTAATTCAGAGGTCATTGGTAGAGCAGATCATGTGGGATGCAGCTGTACCACCAGGATGCTTAAAGCACCTGTCATGAGGAGACTGTCCTCTCCAGAGAAATGACAGCATGGGTCGCTAGTTGAAACAGCTTAAAACGTCCTCTGTTTGCATTCTGTACCAAAGCAAGAATGTTCATACAGCGTTGAGAAAAGCAACGCGGTAGGTGTTGAGATAGTTGACAGGCACACAAAGCATTATGAAGCTCTTACCAACAGTTCACATTGGCACGCTTTAGCCGTCATGGCAGTCTTTCTCTAAGCTTAAGTGTTTTAGTTGCCTAACTTTAACTACACCATCACAATAGTTAATAGTTACCCTAACCAATCATGTAGTTTCAGGTGCCCAAACTTAAAGTGGCTATAATCGATATTTTTATAATAATAATGTATCAAATTACAATGTGATTGTGAAAGGGGGTGCACCTACAGAGTATTATCACCTGAATCTGCAGCTCCCCTCGGCTTTACAGAGCATTATAGCAAGTTTCTCTTTGTTTAGCTGTCTGGCCCACAATTTTACTCTCTCATAGCCCCATTTTCAGCAGCAGCAGGCAGCTGTTTTCAGGGAAAAAGCTCTGAAAACCCTCCTCATACTACCTGCTCGGCACCAAACAGCAGACAGACACAGTTAGCAACAAGCTAGTCATCATAGTGGAGCGATTAGCAGCTGAAGAGCCAGATATTTCCCTTAGGAGAGCTAAAACAGAGTGAATATTGGACTCATAATGAACAATAATGTTGCTTTGTAACTGCTGGACGTGTAAATAAGCAACTGTTTTCTAGTTCAAGTTCAACATATCAACTTAAATGCTGATATTAATCAATTAATGTTGAAGATGTTCATATTGTGTTCACAACTTGTTTCCAGTGGCCAAAAAAACCTGCATTTTTAACCATACCTCAACTATAGGGCCAAATGCGCGTGAGTGAGTACTCTGTGAAAGAACATCACGTCATGTAGGTATGAGATCGACAAGCCTGATTGAAAACAATGATTTTGCGGCTGTTTTTCCAGCTTCTGGTGGTGGGGTAAAGATTTGCAAGCAGAGAATGATAGATGAAGGACGGCAACAAACCATGGCTTCTTATTATCATGAAAAAAGCATTCCATACTGTATTGAGAATTGCAAGCCCGGCCTTCCACCGACACATACTCACACGCATGCACACACACACACACAAACTTCTCTGAGAGAAAGTTACTCTCACATAAATGCATGCCGTTGCAGAATTTGCATCTGAATGCCAACTTTTGTTGGTAAATTCAAGGGTCCTTAGAGATTTTGCACATTCTGTTCAGAGCTCGGCAGGCCAATGGGAACAAAGTCACACATTAGCAAAGCCCTGCCAGCCTCAATTATGACCAAAGGGATTGGCTTGATAGTGTTGCAGCAGGCCACATTCAGAACTGGATGTGTCTATTTAAACTTTCCTGGCCACTTCCTTTATGTTTTCCAGCACTAGAATACAGCGGATGGCAAATTCCTGCATGGAGGACGACACAGAAGAGATCTGGAGGTTCTCTGCTGCCGCATTCGGTTTTATTCTATTCTATTTTATATAGAAGCCTTGGTCTGTGAATCTAGTTTTCATGTTTGGAGAAAATCCATCTGCAATGGAAGTGCTCAGGCTTTGTTCTCTCCAGACTCTATGCCTAGAGGTTCTTTCCCTTTCTCACACTTTCTCCATCTTTCTCTCTCCATCTCTGTCTGTCTCAGAACATTCGTGATAGAAAATCCAGGAGTCTGGCTTCAAGCTTGTGGGCTTTCGCCTCCATATTTCATATGCATTATGAGACACAGCTGATTAAATTGCAAGTGTACGCCATGACTTGTCCTCCTTCAATATGTAATAAATGTCTGTTTTTTTTTCATCTGCTGTGTTTTCTCATATTCTGTGTGTGTTTCGTGCCTTCTCGGGGGGCTGCAGATTGGATGAATCAGACTCCGTGCCCATTTCAAAGCCCAAGGTGTTTTATTTATAGGGGAAAAAGTACATTAACGCCTCTGCAGTGTCTTTGGAAGATTTATCAAGCACTCTCTCAGCTTCCTCACTTGAACTGTGATGCTTGAAGTACAGATGTGTGTTGTTGGGCAGTGTAACATATCTGTCTGTTGATGTGGTGTGTGTTTTCATCCGTCCACTCTTGCCACCGCCCTAACCATCATGCCCATGCTGTGACATGGTCGGCTCTGTTGTCACGGCATTTATAATTCAGTGTTATCAATAAAAGATGGACATTAAGTTTTTATCTGGTGATGCAGTGCTGCTGTCTCTTAGAGCCTCTTTACAAGCGGATGACTGAAGAGCAAAACTTTCCTTCTCTGTTCTGACTTCCAGGCTTCACTTGGCATTAGTATAACCTTAGATGATCCTTGTTCCTCAGACATGCTTTTAGAAGCTTATTTCTTATGATCTCATATTCTGCTAGCGTGCTCCCCAGCCCTTCCTCTCTAAGCCCCCAGCCTTTAATGAGTTTTGCTGAGAGTTATATTTACTCATGTTGTCTTGTGCTTCTGTCTAAATGGCAAAAATTCCTCTTTCATTCGGTGTTGTCGGGCTGAATCAGCATTGTCGTTTCGCAGTACACTTAGAGCTCTGCCCACATCAGCTCTTTGCACTGTCAGGAAAAGAGCTCTAAATCATCCCAGTTTACAGAAACAACATGGCCTGCCTTGCATTATGGATGCATACAAGCCAACACATTGGTCATGTTGCTGGAGACTGAGAACAGCTTGGCTAAATACTGCTGTTTTCTAACGGTTGTCCATCTCTGTTTTTACACACATCTTCTAGGTATAATGGCTTCTGTCTGTTTGGACGTTATGGTTTCCTCTGCCTTTTTCTTCGCGGTTTCATGTAGCATCTGCCACCCGGAGAGATAAACAATACGGCTAGATAAAAGAGAGAGGGAGAGAGCAAACTGGAAAGAAAGGACTGTACGTGTCAGTTGGAGCTGATAAAAGCCTGAAAATCCAATTAGTTCTCAGTATCAGGGGGAAGGGGGAGGCCTCATGGGAGGAATGTCGGAAAATATCCACCACCTTAGTATGTCAATAACACAGCATTTACATACTTGGCTATTGATAGATCAGCGTGTAAAATTGAACTGGACGTTTTCTTGTAAGTCAGGACTATATTTGGTACTCTTCCCTGACGGGTTTGCCCTCATAAGCTTTTTGAAAAATGTAAACAACTATCAAAGGGAAGTGCTATACCTTCCACATCGCAGACCACTCTGAAAGAGGAGCCAATGGCGAAGGACCATTTTAATTTGAGCACACTGAACCTATTCAATGTAAATGTCCTGGAATCCATTTTGGTGGCAGTGTATTCACTGCTGGTTGCTGACAGAGCTGGTTAAATGTGTGTCTTTCTTTCACCAGGTTTTTTTTTTTTTTCTCGTAGCTGCTTGTCTCGTTTTAATCCCATGCCAGAAATGAAAAGAGGGATGCAGGCAGGGAGAGAGGACGGGAAAGGAGCAAGGACAATTTCAAACAGCACAGTGCCCTGGGTCAGAGCTCATGTGTTCCTCTGGGGAGGAACCACATACCCTGGGAGTAGGAAACCAGAGCAAAGACAGCTGCTGTTGTACAGATTTATTTGTGTGTGCACATATTCACATGCACGCGATGTGTATTCGCGCGTGCATTTTGTGCAAAGCAAGACCATGGAGGAGGATGGAGGACATGTGTGGGTGTTTGGGAAGACCTTAATGAGCACAATCTGGACAACGGTGTAGAGCAGAGAGGAACAGGGAGCTTTGTGCTCTCCCACATTCAGCTCACACTTACTTCATCTGCTGTGGCTGCCTGCGTAGAGATAAAGATTCAGTTTCTCCTCTGTAATCATCTCTCCCCTTAGATTTTAGATTTTTTTTTTTTTTGCTTTTAAGGGTTTCATCCTGACTTTGATAAGTGCGTCAGTAGTGCATGTGCGCTTCCGGGCACAGTTGCATGTGTGTCATGTGTTAATTTGCTCCTGCGTATCCCCATGTTGAGCTGTATTCCAGTCAGGCTGTTGTTAGGGAGGAGTGGCAGTCTCGGCGGAGAGAGGTTGCCGTTGTGTTGTTGTTATTGTGTTCATCTTGTGTTCAACGGGGATTGCTCCGGCTGCATACTCCTTGTGGACTCACAAACACATACACACCTTACTCTGACAGTGGAGCATCTCGGTGGACACACACATGCTGCTGCTTTATGGTTGTCATCACTGGAGTGTGTTGCTGCTCTGATTACGTGTCATGATGAAATAGGCACAAAAGTCCAGCTCTTCTCTTCAGCCCTCTGATATTCATTGAATAATAAATATATGACAAATAGCAGCTCAGTGAAAAGTAAAAAATGATTTGGTTTTATTCAGCCTACTTTTATTTAAAAGTAAATTTATTCCTACAAATTTTTTATCTAATGTTTAATGGTCATTGTTTCAAAATTACACACTCTCAATGAAACAGAGGTTCTTGCTTTACCTGTTGAGATTTAATATGTAGTGAACACGGTTCTAAATACCAATGCTTTTGTTTCTATTGTTTTGTGTACTATAAATTCTACAGGCATTGTTCCTGTCCACATTGTGAGGTACTACTGCTACTGTATATGTTTGCCAGGGAGTATAACCAACAGTTGCCATGGTAAACTCAGAGGAGATATACTGTTAATTAGGATGAGTTATTAGAGAGCTAATAGGATTGTAGTGTAATTTTGGTGAACTGCATATAGAGATTAATTAAGAAAAAGCTCTATTTAACACATACTTGACTCTAATTGCTGTGTTAAACTTACACAAGAGCAGAATTTGTAATTTCTCCAAGCAGATGCTTTTATTGACCTTTTGATATTGCCGCATTTATATTGCCTGCTTTCATTTTCACAGGTACTTTCTGTTCCACACTCTGTGTCGACTTGGTATCATTTTAGTCTTGCTCTCTCTTCACATTGTCTCTCTGCTCATTGACCCCTGTCTTGATGTCCCTCCTCTCATCCCCTCCTCTTCTGTCCCTCTCCTTCACCTCTGCCCCCAACACCGCCTCCCTTCCCCACATCCCTCACATCCACCCTAACCCTCTCAGGGGGAGGTGAGTCCCGAGCTGGCCCCAGGCCCAGGCCCATTAGCTCCAGCCTGGCAGCCATGTGCTCATCACCAGAGATCATTACACCCAGCCAATGACACCACTCTAATGCATCATTAATGATTGATTAACGAGCTGAGCTCAGCCCAAACGGGTGCATTTGTATGGAAGAGAACCCTGTAATGGCTGTGCAAGGCTTACATCTGCTATTTTTCACCGTGTTTTGTGTGTGTGTGTGTGTGTGTGTGTGTGTGTATTTTATTCTTATCAGTCTCCCTCTGTGTCCTGTCTCTCAGGTTGAGTGAGGGAGCTACAGACTCCTGTGAACTGAAGGACTGAGGAGGTGACTGCAGGGTAGCGTGATGGCAGGGCGGGGGCTCTCAGCCCCTCTCCCTCTTCCTCTTCTTCTCCTTCTTGTCCTGGTGGGAGTCCTTCCTGTGGCCCAGGGCTCCGGCTACCTGTCTGGATATCGCCTCAAGTCTCGCCTGCAGAGGGACCGCCACATCCGCAACATCCGACCCAACATCATCCTCATCCTCACTGATGATCAGGACATAGAACTGGGTGAGACATTTTCCTCCATTAATCCTTTCCTGTGTGTGTGTGTGTGTGTGTTAACTGTGTGTTTGTGCATCTGTCTCTCTCTCTGTTTGCTTTGTGTCTGTGTCCCATGGGTGCGGGTAGTCTCTCCATGTGTATCCAACAGCATCAGCAAGGGAAAGTCAGCCTAATGCTGCCTCTTGGCACCATAACAACTGGCCCACTCAAAGTCATGTGCTCCCCTTGCCAACTCCTCCATTGCTGGCATGAAATGAGGGCGGCCTATGGCTTCCATTGTCTGGATGCCAAACCCTGGCCATCTCCCTTCCCGCTTAAGTCCTTTAGCGGCGTATTGGACTGGAGTGGCTGCATAATGGCCCGGGTGACATCCTTTGTCCTCCTGTGATCGCTAGTGAGAAGACTCCCATTGAAAAGCAGGAATTTATGGTCAAGCATCTGTTTTCCCAAACAATCACCATCAGCCTGAAAAGCTTTTAGTACACAGGAATCCAAATGGGTTACACTTTACCAAAAAGATTTACTTTCCCCCCTTCTTTTTCTCTTACTATGTCCATAATGGTTTTGCTCTTTCCCCCTCACGCCCTACATTTATATTTTTCACTCTTTACCCTCTCTGTTTTCCTCAATCTCTTTTTTTCTTCTGTAACTGTTTTATGTCCCCCCTGCGTCCCTTTCATTTAAATCCTTGGCCTTCGGGTCTCCTCTCACCCTCCTACCCCTTCGTATTACCCCCCCCCCCCCTTCTCTCTCTCTCTCTCTCTCGCACTGTTTTCTCCCAGGCTCAATGCAGGCCATGAACAAAACTCGGCACATCATGGAGAAGGGTGGCACCCATTTCTCCAACGCTTTCTCCACCACGCCCATGTGCTGCCCATCCCGCTCCTCCATCCTGACAGGGAAGTACGTGCACAACCACCACACCTATACCAACAACGAGAACTGCTCCTCGCCCTCGTGGCAGGCCCACCACGAGCCACACACCTTCGCTGTACATCTCAACAACTCTGGCTACAGGACAGGTGAGCACCGCGAGTCTGATCTATGAATGTCAAAGTAGATTAAAGCAGGTTCTTTCACAGACAACATTAACATACCGCTCGGCTGTTCCTCACTCAGCCTACTTTGGAAAGTATCTGAATGAGTACAACGGCTCCTATGTGCCCCCTGGCTGGAAGGAATGGGTAGCACTAGTGAAGAACTCGCGCTTCTACAACTACACCCTCTGCAGGAACGGAGTACGAGAGAAACACAGCAGTGACTACCCGAAGGTATTTACACACTCCACCTGAGAGATATCACACCTGCCTCCACAGAATGAGTGCCTGCATGAAAGTAAAAGTCAAAACAAAAAAAACAAAAGTATTTTTTAATATTATCTTGAGAGATATATCTCTATATTTAAAGCAAGTAACAATATGTTACCCACAATTACTGATCGTTTAGAATTTGGTGTATCGCCTCAATCATTTCTAAACTTACAACTTAAATTGACTTTTTTCCCATTTCTTAATCTCTTCAACCCATTTAACATGAGGGGAATATCCTAACATTTGGAGTATTTCTTTGTGATGGAATGAAAACATGGTGTTTTGGAATATTTCCCTTTGTGTAAACAACCTGATACAATGGGGAAATAATGACAGATTTTTTTTTTCTAACTTAAAAGCAAGTTCAAAGGGTTAAACAGTAGATTCATTCCATTGGGGGTCACCACAATCATTTAGATACACTAGTGTCATTATGTAGATATAGTAGTTACACAGTAGTGCTTACGAATCTCTTTTGACTCACACCAGGTCAGTAATGGGCACTGACCCAGAGTCGCACTGTAGGCTTTGACATCTGCTCTTTCGCTCCCTCTGCCACTCACTGAGTGCCTGATGTACACTGTCTGCTCGCTCCACAGGATTACCTGACAGACATCATTACCAACGACAGCATCAACTACTTCCGTATGTCCAAGAGGATGTACCCTCACCGTCCTGTCATGATGGTCCTGAGCCACGTCGCTCCGCACGGTCCAGAGGACTCCGCCCCGCAGTACAGCTCCGCCTTCCCCAACGCATCACAGCACATGTAAGGAAATGAGTAAGCTTCAAAATGCCAAAACCAGCATTGCCCATTTAATGTGTACTGATTTCATGTATGTGGTACAGAGCAGACAAACACAAGGGTACATTTTTACATTTTCACAGCTATTTGCTTGCATATGAGTCATCCACACATTCACGCTCCCTTTCATTTGACCCAGAATGACACAAATTCCATAATCTCAGCTCGATCTTATCTTCCTCCGCCTGCAGGATGCTCTTGGCAGCTGAGCCCTCTCCACGCACAGCCAGTGTTTCGCTCCAGTTTATTTGGCTCATGTGTTGTTCCCATTACTGTTACTAACATAATGAGCCCTGCTAATTTGTACCATTTTGTCAGCCATGATCAAACAGAGGCATGAATGATGTATGTTTAATGCATAAGTAATGAATTAGGCGCGTGCATGCACACACACGTGCAGCATTTCAGCCTTTGTCTTCCTGACCCTCCATGCTCCTGACTGACTGTCTAGTGCTGCTGGCTAATGGCGGACCTGCTATTGGCCTCCAGAGACAGATCCAAGGCCAGTAATGAGACTGCAGTTTCTGCGCCCTCCGTCCAACCCCCTCACACTGCTTCATCTAATCCCTCCAGCATCATTAACCTGTGCCACGCAGGCTTTATACACAGAATATTCGGAGAATTCAGCCCCAGTGTCTTTGTACAAACTTTTAATTGCTCTTTCTCCATAAATTCTCTCTCCCCCGGGTGGTGTTTTCTGTGAGCGCTTCTCTGGCTATTTTTCTCACTCCATCTCCCTCCATGAAGAGAGAGAGAGGCAGTAAAAGTCCTGCACTCCTCTGGTGATAAATGTTCTTCTCACCTTGGCACCTTGCAGACACATCTTCACACTACATTAGAGTTGCCACTGCGGAGCTCGCTGTGAGGCGTTAGCATTTCTTAAAAGTCAAATCGATCCGCGTTAAATATATTTTCTTTCATGATCCCATTAGCTATTTAGCAGTGTTTATTCTCAAATAATTAAAGTTCCATATGGCTCGGAGTTAATTATTGATCAAACTGTGCTCACTGTGTACAGGCCTATCGATTGCAGTGCTTTGCATTTTACATGGTTTATGTAACCTCCAGTTTAGCATCGCATAAACGGTTTTCTGGCTACGATGGAAAGAAAAGGACAGAAGATAACAGCAGACACAGGCAGAGAATATTGCTGTGAATGCACAATGTAACTGTACACACATTGGTACATTTTCTGTAATCCAATTTACAGCTATAGAATATGAAAATCACATGTATAGAAATGGAAAAAAACAACTGAATGCAAATGACTCCCATCTGAATCTTTATCTGAATCACAGAGTTCTGCTGCAGCTTCTGCATGTCCACCTTCTGATCATGCCTTCAATGCAACTGGTCCCTCGAAGGAGTCTCGTGCTTTGTCATTTCCTCCTTTTACGATGTAAACAAAGCCACAAAAAATTAAATGTTAAGTACACCACATTGAGTTTTTTTGTGGTTTAGTTGGATGTTTTTCTGTTGACTGTATCTTTCAGAACCCCCAGCTACAACTATGCCCCTAACCTGGACAAACACTGGATCTTACGCTACACAGGACCTATGAAGCCCGTCCACATGCAGTTCACCAACATGCTGCAGCGCAGGAGGATGCAGACCCTGCTGTCTGTGGATGACAGTGTGGAGAAGGTAGGCAGGACACGCAGGCAGATAGACATATGCTTAAGCACACAGAGAAACTTAAACACACACACATATTTCATCTGACAGTCTCGAGTCCTGAGAGATCTGTGCTTGTTCTGACTGGGACTGTATAATGTATTCACTGACACACTTGGTAAATTGTTCAATCCCTTTTCCTTGAAACTGGCTCAGGAGACTTGAGCTATCAAACATGAAGTAGAACTTTTTACGCTGTATGAGTGTTCAATGGATTATATCCTCATCTGTAGGTGTACAACATGTTGGTGGAGACAGGGGAAGTGGACAACACCTACCTCATTTACACCTCAGACCACGGCTACCATATCGGCCAGTTTGGTTTGGTCAAGGGCAAATCAATGCCTTATGAGTTTGATATCCGCGTTCCCTTCTACGTACGAGGACCTAATGTGGAGCAAGGTGCCATGTGAGTGACACAGACTGTTATTTTTCTGTTATTCAGTCAATATCCTGATATCTAGGTGCTGTGTTCCAATATCATATATATGACATTAATGAAAAATATCACCTCATTCTTGCTTCTCCTGCAGTAACCCTCATATAGTGTTAAACATTGATTTGGCACCGACTCTGCTGGACATGGCCGGTGTTGATATTCCTGCAGAAATGGATGGCAAGTCTATCCTCAAGCTGCTGGACACAGAAAGGCCAGTCAATAGGTGAACACCCACATCAGTTATTTTGGCTCAGTGTCGTGGCATTCAACAGACAATTCAAGAATGGCATTTAAAATGTTGCGTGCCAAAAAGTAATTTGCCTGGACTTCATAAAGTTTTACTACATCTCTGTTCTTGGTGTTTTCTTGGACATAATGAAATCTACAATCCAAATATAAACGTGTAACACCACTTTCTTTTTTAGGGCCGTACAAGGATGGCATTTGAAAATGGAGTGCATGTTTGACCAGTGCAAATATCACAGAGTGGTCTGACAGGATTTTTAAAATGTATTTTTTTCTCCTTTTCCAGGTTCCAGTTGAACAAGAAGGGTAAAACATGGAGAGATTCATTCCTGGTGGAGAGGGGGTATGTTTTATTGATTGACCTTTTGCAGGATATGTTCTCATTCCAGGCATTGTCTTCTGGTTACATCAAGCTCCTCGTCTTTGGGTCGTTGAAAAAAAAACGTCATGTGTTTTCCTCTTTTTGCAGGAAGCTTGCACACAAGAGAGCTGATGGGAAGGAAATGGCCCAGGAGGAGAACTTCCTGCCAAAATACCAGCGGGTGAAGGACCTGTGCCAGAAAGCAGAGTACCAGACCTCCTGCCAGCAGCCAGGACAGGTACCTGACCTGCAGGAGCTGAAAAGGAGATGTTATTAAAGTTTCAGGAAAGCAACAGGGAGGGTAGCTCATGCAGGGTGATAATTTGCAATGTGGTTGACAATTTACTGAGTATAATATGCAGTCATTGTACTCTCAGGGCTCCATTTGACATCAAAGTCTCTGTTTTAATCCTTCAAAATGAAGTGCGCGGAGTATGACGTGTGTGTGTTTGTGTGTGTGTGTGTGTGTGTGTGTGTGTGTGTGTATAAAGACCCCTCTGATTTCATGCATTTTCAAGGTTCTACAGAGCACCATTAGAGGTCTGTGTAGAGGTTTGAGCATAACCCCATAAAGAACATTTTAAATCAATGTGTTTTTATGCAAAATCATCACAAAGGATGCTATGCTATAGTACCTGTCAGGCACCTTCCAACATTAAAGATACTACTACTGCAGCCCTGTATCCCTGTAGGAATCTGAGGTCCTCTGATCAGGGTGTGTTGGTTGTTCCTCGCTCCAGGCTCAAGACAAAAAAGAGACTGTGCTTTTGAGGTTGTAGCTCCTAAACTTTGTAACTCTTTCCCAGTGGACCTCAGATCTGTGGACACCTTTTAAAAAGCAGCTCAAGGCCCATTTGTTTAGACTCCCTTTTGTTTAGTTTTGGTGTCTAATTTTATTCTTCGTATGTTTTTAGCTTGAGGTCTGCATTTCATGTCTGTTGCCTTTTATTGTGAAGCACGGTGTGATGTCTGCTCTTGAAAGGTGCTATATAAATATAAATAAATTTACTTACTTACAAGCCTGAAGACCCAACACCATAAAATGTCCCTCTGTCTTGTTTCAGAAGTGGCAGTGTGTTGAGGACCCGACTGGCAAGCTGAGGCTGTATAAGTGCAAGGGCATGGCTAGTCTCTATGCCCCACGAATGCAGGCTCTGATGGCCAGCGGTGCCTCTCAGCTGTCTCTCACGGCCAACTCCGACAGCTGTGACTGTGGCGATGTGGGCTTCAAAACATCAGTCCTGAAGAAGAAGAGGCTGTTCACCAAGAAGAGTACGTTCCTCTTGTCACTCACATGTACCATTGTTCTGGTAGTTATTAATAGATCTGATTTTGTTCAGAAAGACACTTGTGCTTTACTTTGAAACGTCCTTGCAGTAGCCTACAAAGCCTTGCAGAACAGGGCCATTAATCTCAAGCTAAAATAACCAGCTTCTGAAGTATTCCTGAGATGAGGAGCATGTGTCTATGCTGCCACCAAGTGGTGGACTAGAGTAGAAAAGTGAGCCTTTGATCACAGGTCCTTGAAAGAAACAAATACAAATGATTTTGAATGATTGCATGGAACGCTGATTCATATCATCAATATTTAATTTTTTGTCATGTGCTGGTCTTCACATAGACCTTGATCTTCAGTATCAGAAACACATCCCTCCTTTTTTATCTTACTCAGGTTCCTCTGTCTCGTCTTACTCAGAGATGAAAGCCAGTAAGACTGTCTCGAGGAAGCGCTGGGCCCGCTCTGTATCATTTGAGCTGGATGGAGACCTGTATGCCGTAGACCTAGAGGAGGGCTACCGGCCCCTGGGCTCCAGGAACAGCAGCTGGGCCACAGACCGGAGGAGAGGAGCGGGGAATGAGGAGGACATTGAAGAGTTCAGTGGCATGGGGGTCACAGCCAAACCCATCAGCAGCAATAAACTCACACCACCTGCTGCTCTTAAAGTCACCTACAGGTGCTGCTGTGTACATCTGTCTCCATTAATGTTTCTCGTGATAAAAGGGAGAAATAAAACTGCATATGCGTGATTTTTAGTGGTGCTATCATTTCTTTTTGTATTCTGCAGGTGCTCTATTCTTATGAATGACACAGTAAAATGTGATGGAGGCCTCTACAAGTCTCTTCAAGCATGGAAAGACCACAAACTGCACATTGAGCATGAGGTACTGCTACATTCTCTTCCTTGTTAAATGCAGACCATAAAACCCATTTCACAGGTTGTTAGTCACTTGTGGTGTATAATGAGCTTTGTGTGGCTCTGTTTTGTTCCTCCTATGTTTAGATTGAAACGTTGCAGACCAAAATCAAGAACCTGCGTGAGGTCAAAGGTCACCTGAAAAAGGTGCGGCCAGAGGAATGTCAGTGTGACACTCCCAGGTGAGAATGTGCCAGAGCCACACCGTCACCTGCATATAGCTCCGATTACACATGTGACAGTTGTTTTTTGTCTTTGCAGTTATCTCCTCAAAAACAAAGATACCTTCAAGCTCAATGCAGGGCGCATGCACTCACTCAGGTAAAAATCAACATGGTTTGACAATGAATACATTCTTTTTTCCTCTTGCAGTCTCACTGCATTGAATGTGTGTTGTTCTCATCAGAATGCCATCAAAGCAAAAGAGCCAGTGGCTGCAGAAAGAGCAGAAGCGCAGAAAGAAATTACGTAAATTCCTCAAGAGGCTCCAAAACAACGACACCTGCAGCATGCCCGGCCTCACCTGTTTCACCCATGACAACCACCACTGGCAGACAGCCCCCTTCTGGACAAGTGAGGAATAACATATTGCTGTGTAAAGAGAATGTTGTTGTAAATCTACACATTTTCCAAAGCAGGTGTGGTGAAAATCTTTTTTTTTTTGTTGGAACACTGTTGTAATATCCCTTGTTTTCCACTGTCACCCCTCCCTTCCTCAGTGGGTCCATTCTGTGCATGCACCAGTGCCAACAACAACACCTACTGGTGCCTAAGGACCATCAATGACACACACAACTTCCTGTTCTGTGAATTTGCGACCGGTTTCCTGGAGTATTTTGACCTCAACACTGATCCATACCAGGTATTTCATTTGTACAGACACACTGACTTACCAACAATAACTATAAAATGATCCCACGACATGATTCACAGTACATTCCTGTGAGCACAGGGGGTACAGATTTTCCAACGTTTTCCAGAGATTTTTCCAGGGTTTCCAAAGCCCTTGCTGACATTTTGTCCTTATTACTCCTGTAGCTGATAAATGCTGTCAGCACCCTCGACCGCAATGCTCTGAATTCGATGCATCAACAGCTCATGGACTTGCGGGGCTGCAAGGGACATAAGCAATGCAACCCAGAGAAGGGTGAGTAATAAGTCTCTATGGCAAACATGATTGATTATAGTGTCTCTGGTAATTTCAGACTGAGGCTAATGTTACCTCCACTTCCTTTCAGGAGGAAAGGAGCGAAACTACTTAAGTGAATACAGGTATTTTGTTCTTCCTCTTACAGCACAGCTGATTACTTTTACAAACACTGCAGATGGAATTCATGTTACAATCTGAACTCTGGGAGGTTACAGCCTCCCTAGTGTGTCTTTGGCTATGTCTGTTCTCATTGCAAGTCATCTGGGGAGTCGAGAAAATACAGTGATGTGCTGAAATTGATCCTCTTCAAACTGTCATGGTTCCTTACTGTTGTGATCAAAGCCTTTTTAGCATGCAGAAGCCAAAGAGGGCCAAAATGCAAGCCTGCTTTTCAGCTTCTGCTGTTCCTTTTTGTAATGAAGCCTAATTGCTTGTCTCTGCTGTGCGTGTGGGTGTGTGTGTGTGTGTGTGTGTGTGTGCGCATGCATGTATGTGTGTGTGTGTGTGTGTGTGTGTGTGTGTGTGTGTTTTGTGTGTATATATCTGTGTGTTTGTCTCCATGCACGTGCATTTGCCCTGCGCGTGTATACGTGCTGTGCATGCTTCAGGCCAGTTCATCGTCGAAAGAGGCCAAAAGTGAAGAAGCCTTCCTCCAAATCGCTGTGAGTTTGTCATAACCCATCTGTTCCTTTGTAGTCAGCCAAGCTCTACTCCTACCTCCATCCGTTTTTCTTCTAGCTTGGCTCCCCTCTCTCCTCTTTACTGTAATTCTGTCCTCCTGTACTTACAGTACTTACAGTACTTACAGTAACTCTCATTTACCTGCATTGCAAAGCTGCACCATCTTCTTTTTCATTTACTCACTCAAGTCAAATTCAATAAAGCAATGCAGATGTGACATTGGCTCATTATGTTGTGTTCTCAGTCCTGTTATTGTCATTTCTTACTTTTCCTCGCAGTGTTGGTAGGAACAGACCACAACTGGAGCCATGGTTTCCAGTGAATGCCTCAAGCAGCATGTTTAATTCACAGTATTTGTTTCCCCTGCACAGAGGGCAGATTTGGGAAGGGTGGGTTGGTTAACCACCTGCATCCCACAACCCACCACATCAGCCTCCTCCAGCAGAATGAAGGAGAAGGGGGGAGTGCAGACAAACCCAAGGACCTTGACCACACTTCGATGGACCATAACCTGAGATGCTACTTTACTCTAAACTGGGTTTTAATTTTTGAGAGAGCTGCTCGTCGTAACTCTCACCCAGGCAGACAGGATGCTGAGACTGACAGGACACTTAAAGACTCTCCAACTGTCAATTCTACCTTCGCACAAAATTCATTTTCATTTGAATCTTCTGCTGTCAGGACCATCAACATTAACAGGATGCTGTGAATCAGGTGGGACAGTTTGGTGTCCACAAGCCATTCAGTCTAACAGTACTGCTTGTACATAATATATATCAGCTTTAATCAGCTTTCTTTCATGTCATATGGGACTGATGAGTTACACGTCATCTTTGCTGCTACCCAATGATGTCATGGCCTCATGATGTCACCGTGGCACATGCTGATAAGCTAAATCGTTAGCGCCTGGAGTAACAGCAAGACATATTTTCTTCCTCTGCACCAACGTGTCTGCACATGGAAGCGGTATGGACTTTTAAACCAACGGTAACAAACTCTTCGCCATAATCTTTTGTATTATAGTTGATCTTAACGCTGATGAATGTCCTTTATGAAGCATCATCTTCCTCAAAGCTGTGAGATGTGAGGTGATGAGAGATTTGCCTTCCTTGATCCAACCCCATCCAGTATCAGCCACACCTTGAACGGGCCTACACTAACCACTGTCTCACAGGATACAATCCAAAACCGCTGAGAATATCTGACCACTGGCAGAATGCGTCATTAGTGAATGCCATTTTATTCCTTTGTATTGTCGGTACCACACTGTTGAAGTATCCAAATAGTTTGTTCAGCTTGCTATACATGGTGCTACAGGATAACAATACAGAAGTAAACTCTTGCTGTACAGTACAGTATGTATTTGAATGTATGTTGTGCAATTAATATAAATGTTTACAATATTTTTTATAATACTGAAGAGGCAGACCTCATTGTATGATATGAGTTGACAAAATGAACGTAAAGGGAGAAATGTAGCTTGAGAAATTTCATCGCCCGCAATTTGTATGTTTGTCCTTTCCTTGTCTACATCGGAAAAGCACTTAAAGGGTTCACTGTGAACAGATGTACATTTAATGGATAGTTGACTCTGCCAGAGGAACAACACAACAATGTGATACTTATTGATGTGAATTTAAGCTACCTGCCTTTGTTAGCTCTTCTTTGATTTTTTTTTAGCAGATATTTCCATAGATCTGAGTGCTGATAGTAATTGTGAATAAAGTGTTGTTTGACCATAAACATGACTCAACTTTTATTCTGAAATTGCATGTCCGTGTGTGTTCCTGTCCAGCAGGTGTCTCTGTCTGCTTGTCCACAGCTTGGATGTGTAAAGAGACGCTAACACCGGGTTTCATGGTGCTCACAGCTCACTACAACTGCAATAGTGGAAAGTTAAGGTCCTCAGCTCTCTGATTGGCTGAGTCCAGCGTGAATATGTTGTAAAATGTGCATATCATAATCCTGATATGATATTCAAATATGAACCAAATAATCAAAAAGTACCTCTCACACCAGTGTGTGTTCTTAGCAACCGCAATGTCCCCGTACTTTTCAAGATGTGGCTCTAACAGAGGACTAAAATCTGGTCTGAGTTCAATTCACTGACTATTTGAAAAGCACATCTTTTCCAAATAAAGACTTCATTAAAAACAAACAAACAAACAAAACAGCGGGGTGTCTGCCTTTCAGTAACACCCATAATAAATATACTGTGAAAACAAACTGTTAAACACAAGTCCATGCAGTTATTTTCATTCACAGACACTTTGGTAGCCTAGAAATGATAAATGTTGCTCCAAACTACAAGAAACATTGGCAGACCGCTTCGGGCCGCATTGTTCCCTCTCTGCATGATGGGATACTTTCTGGTCGCATGAGTTTAACATTTTATGACTCTGCTTTGTTCAGCCAACTGAGCCACTAAATATTTTGTTTATGGTTTGGTCTATACTCTTTCCAGCCTGCTAGTCGAGGGGACATAGGGTGGGGGTGGTGCAGACTGGGTGACCCCCATCCCAACCTATGACTCACGTGCAGAGGCGGAGACTCCATATCGGATTCACCATCGGAGGAACCGTCCCGCACTCACCGCTCGGACCAGTACCACTCTGTACACTCAGAAAACTAGCTAACCTCAATCCCGACACCAGCCGAAACACCGTTTTCCCTTTGTGTACGCCTTGTTTACAATGTGAAGAAAATGGCCGGGACAAGGTGAGTGAACTCTTCATTTCAATTTCAAAGTGATACGAATTTAAGTGGAGAAAGCTAAAGCTTGGTTGCCTCGCCGCCGACAGCCGACAGACAGTGAACAAGACCACGCCACTCAATGGATACTTACATTGTTGAAGTACTTTACAGTGTTTGTCGGTAGTTTTAAAGCTTACATGTTAGCTGAAGTGTCTGAAAGTGAAGTACACGAATGAGAAAGCTCAGTAAGGTGAAGGGAGTGGGTTGAAAGGACTCTTTTAATACTGAAATTCAAATTGTGGGCTACTTTGCTGTTTTTATTTACAGCACATAACGTTGGGAAGTTGTAAACAGTTGAGCTGGTTTGAAGCTTGTTAGCACGTAACGTTAGCTTGGGAAACTATGAGAGAGGTTTGACACTTAAGTTTTTGCCTCTATTTAGTATTTGCAGTAAAGTTAAAATTAGCTATAGTTGTGGGGGAGGTTGAGCCTTTTACTTTCTTCGTTTATCTATCCTCTCCAGCCCCATCTTTTGATTTTTTTTATTTCATAAACTGGCTCTCAAATTGGCCTTTGCTGTGGTTAAGAGACCAATAACCTAAACGGAAGGCAAATGTTCCACAGCCCATTTGTTGCTCCCATTTTTTACTAGTGGAGGCTAAGTTAACTGGGGCTCTTAGCTTTAGCTACTGGTTTGATCTCCACATGTTGAATTTCTTCAGCATGTGCATTAAAACTTTGTTTAGCTCTCATCGGTTTCTTGGGACAGATGGTTTTCCTTAGTCCTCTCAGTGTTATTTAAAGCTACCGAGATGTAGCTATATGATAAGCTACTTTGGTTCCTTCCAGATTTTCCGTCAACTGTTTTGGCATGATACTCATGCTTTACAGTGCTGTGACTTGATGGCTTTTAGTGGCTAAAGCTGAAGTTATGAGCATCTTTGATGTCTTCATATTCCTCCTCCAATGCGTGTACCTCCTGTTGAATACTATGCCATTGACATTGTTTTGACAACTGAGCCGCACAGTCAGATGTCATTTATATAGCCTGAAGCTGTTAGTTTGGCACGCCATGCCAACCTGACTTCCTGGGTGCAGCAGTTTCACCATCCCCCTGCCAGCTGGTGCTCTTCTGACGACTGCGTGGTGTTGGATTCTGCAGACGTGTTAATGTCTCTATCTGTCCAGCACTACGTCTCTATCTGTCCAACTCTACCTCTCTATTTGTCCAGCATTGCGTCTCTATCTGTCCAGCACTATATCCCAGACGGAGAAGGTCCATTTGGTGTTGCTCCCGCCTAAAACTCGTCTTCTATTCATCTGGGCTTGTCCGTGGGAAGAGCAGAAATGACAATAGCATGTTTTCTTTCTGTTTGCCTGCTAACTCACAACAGTAGACAGACATAAGGGAACAAATCATGCCTTCCCCAAACAAGATTAATCAAAATTGGGTTTTTTGACAAGGACATGGCAGGATGTCCATCCTACAGAGGAACTGACAATGGACAAGTTTGTTTGCGTGTTGAGAGGAAGTGAATTTGAAGCTTGTGCGCCAGTGAAAACGGCTTGTTATGGGTTGTGACATGTTAATAATGATGTTGGGTGATTGTTTTCTTTTTGGATGATTTTTTTCTTTGACACAAAGCTTCAAATCATATTTTCCAGCTTTCACCCCCTTTTTTGCCTCTTTGTGTTACCATAATCCTGGTCACATCCCTGTGGATCAGCGCTCTTAAAGCACCTCACACACTTTTCCATCAGACTTTGATTCTCTGTGGCCCGCCGCAGCAACCCCGTAATGAGGTTAAGGTGACTTGCCGAAATGCATTTATCTGTACCTGTACAACCGCCGACATGTTGCATCTCTCCTCTGTAGGGATTAAAGGCTGGGTTAGCTGTCCTGGTGCTGATCATCACTCTCTGGCATTACAGGGGATAATAACTTGTGGGATGGTCATATGCTCAGATAGGCTGTAAGGATGAGTGAGTCACCTGCTTCAAAGAGTTGCACGAGTCTGTGTAATCGTAGTGAAGCTGGCACAGTGCCAAACTTAAATGATCTCTACACAAAAAAAAATACAAAAGCACATAAAACACAATCGCAACAGTGGAACAGACAGGGATGAGACGTGCTGAAAGTGTGCTTAGAAAAGAAAAGTTTCTGTCACAACCTAAAACTCTGTTGTTGTTATTAAGAAATAATAATCTGTCCCTACACCACTGATCCCCAGCGATGGCCTCCTAAATCGTAATCCACCCCACGCCTCCCCTTGGGCCTCTACAGACCCAGCGCTAACATCTTCACCAGGCTGCTCTGCATCTCTAAGCCTGGAGGGCCTGCCGTCTGCACCTTCACTTCCTCTAGAGGACAATCCGGACGTTTCTTTCCTGTGTGGCTCCTCGGCCAGCCACTGACCCCCCACTCACCCTGTAACTCTGCTCTGGGATTAGACTCTGGCCTCGTTTGTCATGTCAGCAGGGGAGGATTCGGGGGGATGGTGTGGTCAAAATGAAGCTACAAAAACTGCTCCTGGTGGCAGGCAAGCAGGTCAAAAACAAATGTTATCTTGGCAGATGGAAGAGATTGAATGAGTTTATTGTTAAAAGGCTGTGCAGAATATGTCTTCTTATAACTTTTATGACCCTGAATGAGCTGACAAGGTAAAGTTTGGACAAGGAATGTTCAGGGTTGTTCAGCACAATTACACCCTAATAGGTTCATTCATTTCTCTTGTTTGGACAAGTGACCCCATTGTTCCTGCTCTGACAGCTGGTGTACTGGACAGAAAGGCCGGCCTGTATATGGTAAACACCCTGATCCTATCCTCAGCCTGTCCTGCACATGTTCACTCTCGTCCAGAGTCTTCTCTGACCTGAAAAATCCCCACATGCTCGTCAGCTAAGGAAAGGGGTGGATTTTAGGAAAGACAGCGACTTCTGTTAGGTCAGGCTTACCCCTATAAAAGGGAATTTATTGACCCTGTTGCTGAGTGGTGCCTCAGACAGACCGTGACTGTTCAGCAGAGCAGTAAGGGGGCCGGAAGTTCCCAGCATTTCTGCTGAAAGCTGCAGCATTCGTGGGAGAAGGGAGGATGGCGGGACAAGACAATACTCTCCTTACAGAAATCACAGAGCGCTGCTTCTCTGCGGCTAGTTTGTAGGTGGATTACAGCGACAAGGGTATCTGAAGTAACATTCAAGACTGCCAACACAGAAATGTTCTGCTGGAACCGGTGGCGAGGTAGGCACTATTATCTCACATCTCATGAAGAATCGGTTTGTTGCAGTGGGGGGTGAACATTTTGGCAACTACAGGGAATGGATTCACTTAAGCCATGTAAAATCGCTAGTTGGAAAGCAGCATGGGAAAGACTGGCCTTACTGAAGGTGGCTGAACGACCTTGTGAGATCCAGTCTAATCCAGTGCCAATGGAGAGGGGAAGCAGTCTCTAGTTCTGGATTAGGGCAGCTGTTGAAGGAGGTCACCCCAGACCTCGTATGCATGGCCCAAGCTCCTCCCCGCCGCGGCTCTGATTGGCCAGGCTCCCCTGTGTGGGGGCAACATAGAGAGTTCTCGTTGAATGAAGTCTGCCTGTTGATCTGACAATAGTCTGCATTGTTCTGTACCATCACAGGCTTCAGACTAGGGAGCATTTCACAGGCTTTGTAATGCATATGGCTGTGAGTCATCACGGGACATTCTTGTTGACTAGGTAACCATTTTCTCCTATTCCTAGAGAGCCCCCATACTTGGGTATAACAAGAAACTGTGTGTCCATCATAAGCAAGCAGTCAACATAGTCCTCTGTATTTCTTTCGTGCACAGCTTACAGGTTGGCATTGTGCAGAAAGCTTCAAACTCCACTTTGCATTTTTTACCTTGCCAACACTGGCACACATTTGTATAAACCCAGTATATAGCACACTGACCAAACCGGACCATCTGGTTCTTGAGGCATTAGGCGTGTGCAGTCACTCTTGTGACTCAGAACTGCCAATCATGCGGTTCTCAGCCGATACTAAACAAAACGAAAGAGTTCATTGGAAGTATATTTACTCATCTTCATTGAGTTCCTGCAGGATAATTATTGTGTTTTGACTCACCTCAAAGGTGTTAAATCTGCTGGTGAATTTTCTTCATCCTTACTACTGCAGCAAGAAACTCCAATGTGTCAGACACTTTTATATCGGGCACATCATGGGACTGTACAGTATGTTTTCAGATCAGTGCTGTCACAACAGAACTGTCACACCCAGAATCAACAGCTTGTTAGCGTCTTATCCATGCAGGCTTTTTGGAGGTGAATCAGGTGACAGAGTGAGCTCAGGAGTCTCCCCCTTTGTTCCTCTTTATCCTCCCGTCCTGGCCTTGTTCTCTCTGCCAGGCATGTGGATGCCTGGCTGTTTGGTCTTACAGTGAAATATCCCCCACCCCCCCCAGGCAACCTGCCACCTTGTTGCCTAGATCAGCTCACATAAGGCTGGCTCTATCATGCCTGACGAGTCTCCCCTTGAAAGACGACCCCAAACTTGTTTGCCAATGTCAGCACACGACGAGTGAGGAATGGACACTGACAACTGCTGCTGAGGGGTGGAAGAAAAAGAGGAAAGGGGAGGGGGGATGAAGTAGAGAGAAAAGGTACGAAACTGTTTGAGGCCCTGTCCCCATTAATGTGCTTCAGTTTGAAAATGCTGTCTATGTCCACACTGTTCTCTATTAAAATGCAAAAATCAAAGAGAAATGCTCCTCTGTCAGCTCCAAATCTCTCCGTGTTAACTTATTGTGTTTCAACATATCCAATCACACAATCTCAGTGTTGTCATTGACTTTTGTTTCCATTGTCAGAAGACTGCCAATGTATGAAGAAAGCAAAACATGCTACCTGTTAAAAAGATAATGGTGATTCCTGGGCTGAGACCCTTGATCAAATCACTATTTCATACTTTCAAGTTGTCTGACAACACAAACAAAATATGTCTGTGAGAACACTGTTGTGTGATTGGCTAAATGGAAACACACAGACAACTCACAGAGGTTAGTGGGGAGAGACGGTTAACTTATTATTATTATTATTTCAATCATTGGAGATAATAGTTGGCAATCATATTAGTCGGTGTTTTCAAAAAGGTAACAAAATGGTGGAAAACTCCAGATAGGTGTTGATGAAGGCCAAAACAGAGAGAAAAGCCTTGTATTTTCAAAGTTGTCCTGCGTTTTTGTGAACATGGTCTGAAAAGTAAGTTGGCTTATCGAAGTCCCATCGATAGGACTGATATGTGTACTCATCCGATCGAGGTCTTTTTGATCATACCAAGTTCTTGTCCATTTTTATTTTGCTGCACAGCAGCTAAGCTGGGTGAGTGATGAAGTTACACCATTGGTCGGTTGAGTGTTGGAGTTTCCCCATTGGCCGTTGCTCTTTAAAAATGAATAGTCGCAAACGGTCCTCAATCACATACGTCCTCAGGAGGCTTTTACTGTCCTTAGTTCTGTGTAATAATTTGGCCACAATTTTGCACATTGAGCATTCGTGGTCCAGCCATATATTAGGTTTCGACCTAGTCTTGCACACCCCCTTTTCATCATCTGAGCTCTTCAGGGGCTGACTTGCACTGAAGATGGATAACGTTTGGCCACAAGGCAAAGCAACCACACAAAGATACACAGACGAAAACAGTAATCTGCAGAAGAAGACATTTAACAGAGTATTTAACATTAGCACAGAGTCAATAGAATGATAAATAAACCCGTATAAATTCTAACAAGGGGCAGAAGAGTAAACAAGACAGTGTGCAGCCCTGTTGGTCTGGTTTACAAAGCTACTGTTAAAGTCAGAACAAGATGAATATACAGCATCCTAACCCCGAGCATTAACTTTATGAGGGTTTCTGTGTGGATGAATGCCAAGTTGACTCTCAGAAGTCCATTGCTCTATAACAGACTCAGCAGTCTTTATGCCTGTTTGTTTGTTGTTAAATTAAATGCAACACACACGGACCAATTGTGCCGCGAGTTTTACCGACCTCTGACCCCAGTGACACGGCAGGAACGGGAGGTGTTGAACAAAAGGGCCAAAGAATGTATGTGTGACAGGTGCAGGGCTCCCCCCCCCCCCGCCATCTGAAACATGTGCACTCTCCCTCTGATTGTTCTGGACACATGGGCGGAGTGTAGGAGCCTACTCGCACACCCTGCACAGAGACGACCCACACACACCTCGTCCCGGCTCTGCATCCAACAGAAACATTTGGTTCAGCGGAGACTTCCAGCAAACAAACATATGCCTCTGCAAAGGCTGAATTATGCCTCCGATGAGGACAAGATCAGCCTCTCTCAAACCCAACGCCTGTCTTCACTATCAACAAACACTACAGGCAGTAGAAACACAACAGCCCAAGATGGCATATCATTTCTTGTACCATAGTTTTTTTTTTTCTTTTTGGCTGTGCATGTGACCCTGATGTAGCTACAAGCACCCTACACACACCCTTAAACAAATGTTTTGTAATAACAACAGCAACCAAATATCCCGACTGAAGTACTTAAGAAGAAAAGTGAAGTGGTGAAGTAAACCCAGGTTGCAATATTTTTCGAAGTATCATGTCTTGCACACGCTAGAGCTGCTGCACTCTTCACTCCAGTAAAGGGGACCGTGGCCACAGCACTCCACACGCCAGGCTTACGGTTACGCTCTTCGTTAGTCACCGCGACAGCTCCTGGAACTGCAGCCAAGCACTCAGTAGTCGGCCTGTGTCCCCGCTCTTGTTTTACAATATTTAGATAAGCAGGTTGCCTAGCAGCCATGCTGAACAGACTTTGTACATGGTTTATACACAATCAAACAGAAGTCTGCTTTCACTTCTTGTATTATATTGAGGTACAGGCCTCTGCTTGCTCAGTGCAAATTACCAGAACTCTCTCATTGTTGCTACATTTTTAATAGTTTTGTACCTGGTGCGGCTAGATGAGTTTTGAATTCCTTCCTCTCCTCTGTGCAAGGACTTATTTTAAGGCTGGTATCTGAGGAGAAAGAATGATTTACGTCTCTAAATAGGAAATAGCAGTTCTGTAAATATACAGGCCAGGGGTGGACCTTGGCACTTGTTGCTGTGCCTGGTGAACAGAGTGCTAAGGCTTCTCAGATGAATGGCAGGCCCTGTGTGAGAACTTGGCCTGCATTAGTCCACAAGGGACAGTCACAAGCAGCAGCTCAGAATAGTCTGTTGTTGGAAAAGGTTAGAAGTTACCTTGCAAGAGTCCTAACTGGTTAATGGGAGCTTAGCTGGCTCGCTGGTTTTGTATATTATCTCACCATAAGTCCATAGACAAATGAGTGATACCTTCATTTGGCTCTGTTTCTGAAGGCGTCCTATCCGTCCATCAGGAATGCCACAATGGCGCTGAAGCATAAAGCTGCATTTCAGCCGTTACTAGATTATCTAATGAAACACTGCTGCCATAGTTTGGTCAAAACTCTATGCTACACAGAGAAAACAATCTTTTTCCTCTCTGTATCGTTTATCTTTTTGACGACATCAGCAACCACACTGGTATTTGCGTTTTGTTTGAAATCCAAAGCTGGACAATGACACAAGGCTGCTTGTTGCCCTATTTCTAGTGAATGTATTGTCCAGTCCTCTATGTTTACCGTTGCTGGGAAAAGTGCCATTTACTCTTTGGCGTTGGCTTCGAACAATGGGGCAGATTCCATGAGCTATATTCTGTTGTTTCCCTCGCTCTGGAAAACCGCTCTCAGTTCTAGTTATTTTTGGAGCTGACTGTAAATTGTGGATGATAGATGAAGTATTTCTCCTTCAGAAGGAGACCTCTGGCACATTGGGACTGGGAATAACAAGATGGTTAAGAAGGTGTGCTTGTGTGTGCGTGTGTGTCAGTTTTGGCCTCTTGGTCTCAGTGGCGGGCTCTGTTTGCAGAGAATTTTTTTTTTACAAATTGACAAGCTTTATTTTTAGTCGCTGTGGAATAACCATAGGCTGCTGAAGCGTCTCCTTGACCCAAATGGCAGACAAAGATCCTTTGTGCCATGGGAGAGCAGAGAGTGTGTTAGTTCACACAAGAGTAAAGAGGACACTGGATTTCATTCTTATAATCTTTCAAAGCTGTGGACAGTTTTTGACACAGAATTGTTTGTCACCAAGCGAATGATAAACTTGCTGTTTAACAATGCAGGTTAGATGAAAAATTAAAGCAAATTCTCAGTACTGTTAGATAAATGGGTTCCACATTTTCATATTCAAGAAAGTCTTGTGTCAACTAAAAGTTAGTGAACATATGGGGAATATTGGGAAATCTGGAAAATCCCACTACTCCTTCAACTCTCTGTGTTCACTACTAAAGGCAGTCAAGTGCTGGTTTAGGACCACCAAACCACGGGTCTCTGGCTTACAAGTCTGCTTCAATTAGATTGAGTTTTCCCAGAGGTAAATCAGGTGCTGTATCCTTCAGTCACAGGACCGTGTGTGTGTGTGTAATAAGTTAATTTTAGTTCAATATAAAACATTTCTGTTGGAGTTCAACTTCGCTGAGCTGGTGCAGACTGCATTCCAAACCATTTATGAACATTTGCAGCATGAGGCAGATTGCCTGGGGTTGTTTGGAGGCCTGCACTATACTTTTATGTCTGCTGCTCAGGTCAGGGAATTGCCTAAAGCTGAGTAGAGCTGAAGTTCATTTACATGCTATGGCAGACAGTAACTTTTCACCATAAATCCATAGCAACAAGGATGGTACTCCTCTTAAATTTTAGTTTGCACACTTGAAGCAATTGAATCACATTTATTTAATTTTGAGAATGAAAGATGTGTATGCATTTAAAATGTAGAAAAATCAAAGTGTGTTGACCTCAGTCCTGGTAAATCCTGCAGGAGACAAGTCCCTTAATATTAAACAAACCCATGTAATGGACATCTCTCATATTGTCTGAGTACTCCCAATGGTGATATTCCAGGAATGTCAGAACCTGGACACTGGTCCGTTTTCCGGCTTATCTGGTCGTGTCAACAGAGCCCAGCAGGCTCGCTCTCAGCTCTAACTGCTGTTTATTTACCTAGAGGGAACAGTCCTTATGCAACCACTACACCCCGTGCTGCTAAACTCGTCAGCCATGGCCTCCACAGTTGACCCTATAACTCTGGTTTCCTGTTGGGGCGTTCAGGACACTGTCCGGCATGTTAAATTCTGCACTGGTTTCCCCAGTGTCATCGCTGATGTGGAATTTTGGGACACAGAGAGAGGGACACAGCCTCAGCTTTCTTTCACTCCTTGTTCATGAGGGACTTGGTTTATTTTGATTCAGATACAAACACTGCATCTACAGAGTGATGAAAAACACAGGACTGAATATCAAGGAATTCAGCATGGAGAGCTCAGTTTCTCAGTGTGGGAACGCTGGGCGCAGTAAAAGGATGAAGGCTCTGGTATGTGTGGGGTGGTATTGACTGTTTGGCCTCCGCTTTGAATGCCCCATTATTCTGAAGGCTTCCTGCCCATTAAGTGTTGCGGATCTAATCAGTCTGAAACTCATCTTCTAGTGGCTGGGCCTCATTGTAGGACCTCTCTCTTTGTAAGAAGTCAGCCTCTGAACACTACTCTGTTGTACTGAATCCAACCCCTGTAACACAAACAAACACATTCACGCAAACATTTTTTGACACTTGTAGATGCCTTTTTCCCTCTCATCATCTTGTCATCCCAGGTGTGTTTTAAAAAAGCACCCTACATGTTGAGTCCACTAAGGTTAGGGCTGCTTGCCTGGTGTGAGGGATTGGACCAGATGGCTTCCCAGCTTGGAGCACTGGAACAGTATGTGGAAGGTTCCTATATTCTCTCCATGTTCTTTCTATATTAACTCGCTGTTGAATCGACCTATGGAGAGCTCGGGGCTGGTGCTGGCAGTATATAAAAGAGATATACAGACGGGGGACAAATTAATGGACAAACCTGAAAAAAAGAGTGGAGAAACATATCAAATGCAGACGCTTCCGTGCACCAGGGCTCACTGAATTTTTTGGTGAGTATGAAAATTATGTGAATAAAATGCTACAGCCTTTACAGTCTGTTACATGTCCTTTTGTTATGTCTAGCTATGTTTGTTTTCCTTTCCATCTGCTGTACTCAGGTCTCTTGTGCAAAAGAGATCTTGATCTCAATGAGATTACCTGATTTGAATAAAGGCTGTATGTGTATATATAAATGAGGGGATATCTTGTGGAGGAATGGTGTTCATCCCTCCAGTAGAGTTCCGCAGACTTGGCAAGGAGCACTGAAGCTGTTCTGGAGGCTTGTGATGGCCTGACTCCATACTAAGACACTTCATGCTGTTTTTTTCCTTTAATTTGTCACCCATCTGTAGATTGATACTCAATACTTGACAGGGACGTCAAAGTGACTCAAGGCTTTGTAGTTACGAGGAGCAGCTGTTGTTCCCAGTGAGTTGTAGTCAACACAGTGACATTGTAACCCTGGCAGACCTGACTGGCACCACACTCCTCTGTGTCTATTTCTGAGGCCGGGGTGCTCACAGGGTTGATTCAAGGCAGGCACATGAGGAACAAATGTGGGTATTTGGTGGACATTGTAGGCACTCTTATCCATGCTAAGCCTTGTGCCCCTTCTGAGCATCACAGGTAGTCCGGACAGCAGGACAGAAAAACTTCTCTGTCCTGAGCACCCTGGGAAAAGATCCAAACCAATGGCGGATTGTTGTGACACTAATTCTCCCCACTGGCACTTTTCTCTCTAAAGAGACTAGGCTAGAGTTGGGTGGGATACTGAAGAAGAGAGATAACCTAGCTTTGCCAGGACCCTCAAGTGGTCATCACGAGAGACAAGAAAGGAGCGTTGTGATTTATTGGATATTTTGAGTCCTTCCTCTGGCTCTGATCTAGACATCTACTGTGTCTGAGACTTGGGAAAGGACTCTTGCTGGCTGTTTTGCAGTGTTCCTGTTCCCACATGGATTTGCTGGCATAGTTAAAGCCTACACTAGGGAACTAGATCAAAGGAGACATAATGGAGCCCACTAAAGGGTACCATGACCTGGATAAATAGCACCAGCAAACTGCAGTCCTCGCTTATTTGTCATATTTATCGACCCTGATTTTATGTGGCACATACCCATAATATGGGCTGACATTCAATTGCAATATGCCACACACTTAAACACAGATAGATAAAGTGTCCTATAATTTATCTGAAATTCAGTTCATGGTCTAATTGCATGTAATTAGTTGTCCCTGTTATCTGTGCCCTTTGTACTTTTCTGCAAACTGGGTTGTCTTTTTCTCCATTTCCCTCTCTGTCTCCATCTCTTTTTTTGCACCCCTCCTCTCCACTGTCTTTTTTTGTTGTTGTTGTGTGTATTGTGCTGAGCTGGCTGTTGCCACTCTGTGATTGTAGTTAAGCTTGGTTGTTTTTGCGTTCATAGTGCTGGGAGCGTATGGTTCTCTTTGGGCCCTGCTGACTCCATGCCTGGTGTCTCGCTGAGTGTGTCCACCTGTCGCCTTATTCAGGAAACACACAAACGTGCCATCACTCCTGCCGCTCCATTGCCTACCAAATAGATGACATCATTGCTAACACACACACACACACACACACACACACACACAGATGGATACATGTAGGGGACACAAACATTGACACTCTCCATATGGGCAAGTGGGCATTTTTGGGCCTCAGTCTGTCAAACAGTGTGAGTTGTTTACTGCTTGTCAAGTTGATTAGTACTCAGGCGTGACCATGGCCTCTAATGCATCATCGTATCCTGTTGGTAAATAATCTGTTGCCATTTTTAGCTATGAATAACACATTACCATTTGTCTTGTTGCTTCTCATTTAGCTCTGATTGGGTGGAGATCCTGGAGCCACGCTCCCGTGAGCGTATGTATGTGAACTTGACCACCGGTGAGTGCGGCTGGGATCCCCCTCCAGGAGTTCCTGTCCGCCAGGCCGACGGTAACCAGTGGTGGGAGCTGTTTGACCACCACAGTGGCCGCTTCTACTACTATAACTCTACTGGACGCCGTACAGTCTGGCATCGACCCCAGGGAGCCGATATAGTGCCCCTCTCCCAGCTCCAAGCCATGAGGCGATGCAGCGAGGCCAAGCGGGCTGGAGGGGGCGGGGACAGGCACCACCACGGGACCACGGGGAGTCTCAGCAGTGTAGGTAGCCAGGGGCGCTGCACCCCTCTGCCCGAGCACGACGGTGACAGCCCTGTCCCCAGAGCTCTGGAGACCAATGAAGAGGCTGCCACCCCCGAGCTGGACCCGACAGTGGACAGCAGATTGCAGGGAGACGGAAGCAGCAGTGAACACAGCACAGATGGCAGTAAAGACCCACCGAGGTAAGCCTGACCAAACCTTCAGTACAGCCTCTACAGTAAGTCTGGAAAGGGAATTGTGCTTAATCATTAGTGGATCATATTACCAGGAGAAAAGTAGGGAAATGTGATAGTCATCGCAGCATGTGGCATAGTGAGTCGTAATGACTTTCAAATGCCTCTGCTGATTGTTTTGACTTTTGACCACTAAAGCTGAACTCAAACTGCCTTTTTATTTTCATTCTCACTTATCTGAACATTCCATATGTCCCATGTTTCCATACTATTGCCTGTGAACCGTGCTCAGCCACTTCAGCAAATCGCTACCAAATGGGGAGAACGGTCAGTTATATTACAGAGCACGACGCCCCCCCCCCCCACACTCTAGGGTTACTGGTGCAGAACAGCCCCTAACAGTAAGTCATTCAGAGACCCCATCATGTGCTTGCCGTTGTGGCCTCGTCCAAACCAACGTCTCTTCCCTCCAAGCCAGATTCCAGACATGCCACCTCTGTTTCCCCTGGCACAAGGCCACTGAGGCCGTCTTGGTGTCCTTCTGTGTGCTCACCACCACCACCCTGCTCCGCTCTGCTCCAATGCTCATTTCATTTTCCTAAAACAAATCTAGGCCCCAGGCCATCAAAGACTGCAACGCCTCTTATGGGTGAGAGCTTATATGTGCACGCATGAGAGGCATGTGAGAGAGTGTTGTCTGTGGTTAATAACAAGCAGAACCGCTACATTCCAGCTGCAGATAAACAAGGCGAACCCTGCTGGTTTTTAAAGGCTCTGCCGTGGCGACTCTGGCTCTCTGGTTCCTCCTGGCTCTTCTTGTACCTCACTTTGGCCATTAGGAGGTCTCTTCTCTGACCCTCCGATCCCTTGGGATTACGTAAAGGTGGAGGGGGAACTAATTGGTCTGCCATGGCTGTTGAATGACACTACTGGAGGCCTTGTTGCGTTTCCTCTGATGTGTGTGGGGAGTGTTAAAACTCCCCACAGGATCCCACTTTGCTCCAGTGATTCAACCTTTCCCAGAATCTTTTCTGTCTCCCCTTAAAACAATGGCCAGCTGTGTTCCTCCAAGGAAGGCTGAGGAGCCTTTAGCCCACAGGGGCTTGATACCCTGCTTAGCCACATGGCCCTTCGCATGCTCACCACCCTCCATCTCTTAGGTAATTAGAAACCACTGCAAAATGCACAGAGAGGGTGGAATGCGACAGCTCAAATGGATGAAAACAAACTTGCAGACATGCTTGTCTGCAGTTAGTGGCCAGCCTTATTGATAATGAGAAGGGTCAATGGGTGAGAGCAAGGGAGAAAGTTTAAATGAAGAGTTTGAAGGGTCAGAGTGGTTTGAGGTTAGCTAATTATTCTGTCCCACCCAGAACAGAGGAGCGTTAGGGACTTAAATGAAAATATAGTCCCACCTTTTTTTTAAGCAAGCTACTTCCGGTCATAACTTTTTTTAGTACTGTAGAGTAATGGGGTATTTCATTGTTTAAAGTTCCTCAATGTTTGGCTTGAACGTCTCAGCTATTTTAGACATGTCTTCACATGTTCTTTTTTCCTTCCCTGTTTTTCTCTGTGAAATTTCAGCGGACATGAAATGTTAATAACTTATGACCTTTTGAAAAACAATGCTGTTCTTTGTGGAGACGGGACAATCCCAGTCCTTCCAACACTAGTTTCCTTTTGTGTTGGGCTATTAATAAATCTGTTCATAATAGATAGAAGAGTTTCCAGAGTTTTCACACAACACACCCTGTGTGTTATTCTAAGCATGGGTTGGTTGATGCTGCTTCCTTTCTCTTTCTGTCTCTCCCTCTCTTTGTAAAGCTCATGTCTTTGTATGTGGCCATGTTCATGCTTATAGGAAGTGTAGGCATGTGAGCGCAGTTATGTGTCGACTTGAGTGCCAAATCTGTTACTCATTGGCCAAGTCTTATCACATGTCCTGGGAATCTCTGGGTACATTGAGCCTGTGGTGTTCATCAAGGAAGTACCGTGGTCTCCTGGGATAAACATGTCAGTCACATGTGGTTATGGGCACAGGAAACTGAAACAAAGTGATCTCTTTCCATTATGTAGGACCTGAAGGTGTTACAGATCAACCCGCTTATAACATCTGTATTGAATTTCACCCACCTTTCAGTGCATGTGTGTGTGTGTCTGTGTGTTGTTCTCATCAACCAGATAACATCTGTATGGGATTTCACCATAGACAGTGTGTGATCTGTGAACTTCAATGTGTGTGGGCTCCATTCCACTAAGCTTTCAAGTTACAGGAGACTTGCTGAGGTGGATGGTAGAAGTCTGCTGAGGACACATGACAGCATGGTGTAAGACAACCCAGAAGAGACCCAAGGTGGTTCACATCAGGGTCACAGCACTCTTTTGTCTTATGGGCTGGCCTGGGGCATATAATGGACCACTAAAAGGAACAAAGGCTCACACTTAAACCCAGTTGTCCCACAGGGTCAACTGAGAGCTTTCTCTAAGCAGGAAGTCTAGGTATGCTGAATGAAGAAGAATACCAAATGGCTTGTATGTACCCTCTCATTTAGCCCTGTAATGATATAGCTGTGCACCAGCATTCAATCTAAGGCAGTCACGCTGACATTAGACACTTCAAACTCACTTTTCCTGATTGCTGGCTGGCTTTGTATTCTTTTAAAAAGTTTACAGAGTTGGATACATTTACCTAAATGAACTCAACTCTGTCAGGGTTGCTTCGTTGTTTATTTTTATAAGTGTTGATACCAAAGTTGAATCACATTCAAGAGGATACAAGATAGCAGGATGGCTTTATATGAGTGTGCAACACGTATTTTAGGGGAATGTCTGACGCAACCAACTGAAAATCAGAACTGGAAACATTTTATTTTCTATTTCAGTTTCTATTTTGGGGGAAGTTTTTAAAGGGATTTTTTTAAATAAACCATGCGCATGAAAGCAAAAGTTTTTAAAAAGCCAAAACAAAACAAGCTTCCCCTCATGTTGACTGTCTGGCTGTGAGTCATGTAGGAGAAATCACCAGTGGGATTATTTAGGAAACCGGGGGGCGTCTGATGGGTTAGATAAAGTTTTTAATGAGTCACACATTGTCTGCAGGTTTACTGCAAGAGCACAAACCTCTCATGCGTTTCATCTCTGAGGACTTAGCCACAGCATTTTTACGCACACTGGAAATACTTGTTTTATCTCTACACTGCTGGTGTGGTAAGCTCATTTTCAGCTCTTTTCAGATGGCATTTTAAGTCTGCCTATAATAATAAAGTAGGTTTCCTTTTTTGTCTTTCCTTTGTGAAAACGTTGCACTTTGAACTTGTGATCCTGTTGTATGCTGAAGTACTTTAGTCTGGTTAACAGTGACAGTATCCTTATTTCGTTTTTTAACCTCTGCGCTGTTTCTCCACACTTCACTCTGTCTTTCTTGTAAATGTAAAGTTTATGGCGTTCTCGAGAACTAGATTACAGAGCTACAGTTTTATGTGTCTCGCTGAAGCAGTGTATCCAAAACCTCTTTTGTTTTATTTTAGACATCCTTGAAACATTGCTTTTACAGTTAACTTCTCTCTCTGCTGATGTGGTGCAGTGGGATATCTCCAAGGTTTTCATGAAGAACCAATGGCACAAGTGACACGTGAACTGGCCTCAGGCATGCTGCTCTGACTGCCTCAACTGACTTGCAACATGAAGGATGGTATTTTTTTCTAATGGGACATCATTGTCCTCTACCATATTGTTGGTTTTCTGTTCTTTTGTGTTCTTGATCATATCTCTGAGACTTGAGACTGACTGGAACAGGTTTTGTGTGTGTGAAGAGGATCCAGTTTTAATCATGTCATCCAAACAGCGTGCAATAATTGGATCTGCCCTCACAAAAAGAGCTGCACATTCGCTCTCAAATTCCAGAGGCGGGTCTCTCTGGAATCCAGTGGGGTTTGGCCTCATCCTGTCTCTTCAAAATGATCCTAGTGGCGGTCCTCTGGCCCAGCCCAGCCCTCCTCATAGGGTCGGGCTGCGGGAGCCACAGACACGCACAACTGGTAGACTTCTTGGCTCAGAGGAGGGAGGTGCATCAGTTCAGCTGTTGTAGGACAGCTGGCTCTCTGGAGGTGTCTGACAGGAACTAGGGGGCTACCAGCTTTACTTTGTGCTTCTGCTTGATATTTTTATGACAGATTGTTCAAAAGGGAGAGGAAAAATCTGCTTTGAACGTTGGCGTAGTGGATGCGACATTGTCCTCAGCGAATCCTCTTTGTCTTTTCAGTTTCCTTCCTCTACGCAGATCGCAGTGGTTTGTGCTCTGAGGTGTTTGTGTAGCAGAAGTGTGGCCTGTGTGACCTCATTTCCTCTTCCTGTGCAGCCAATGTTAATAATAACCCCTGTTTTTCAGACCCCACCATTCCCCGAGGGTATTCCAAAACCATATCCCTATCCACCAGAGTGACTCAGCTGATGACTTTTCCAACAGCAGTTATTCCAGGCAGGAAAGAAAGGAGAGACTGAACATCTGCTGACAGCAGAGTCCCCGTAGTATATTTAACTGGTTATTGAGACCACAGTAATATTCAGAACAGTGACAGAGGTACCTGGGATGTGTTTGTGGGTGTGAGACACCAGAGCTGCTGAGACTAATTGAAATTTGCTGACCGTTAAGTTGATTTGCTGCCCCCAGAGGCCAATCAGATTACCCCGTTGGTTTCCAAAGGGCCTCTAACTTAATTTTGTTTTATATTTCGCTGTCTTCCTGAAGGTCTCACATGCTAGCTCTAGGCTCTGAATGAAGGGGTTTCTAAGTGCATATGTGGGCGTAGCATAGGTGTGTGTGCATGAGCTGTGTGTGTCTAATCATGTGTGCTTGAGAAATAATTGAAATGGAGGTTTAGAAAAATCTGGAGCGTTTACTCCCAGTGATAATTATCATGTCTCTATTTAACCTCGGTGATAAATTGCTGTGCATAATCCCCACCTTCAGCTAACATTGAACAAACACCTGACAGGCAGGCTGCTAGTAGGCAACACACCCTTTCTAAACAACTTTCATTATGGTTAGTTAGAAGTCCAGGCCTGTTCAGTGTTGCGCAAGAGCCTGTCTGTCTGCCTGACTGACTCTGTAGGTTGAAGATGGCTCATTCAGGTTCAGCCTCTTCTCTACACCCCCCCACCCCATGCACTCCATTGCTGTCGTTGAGGGCGTCTCCGTGACAATGGCACAGCCATGCATTGTGTGAGGCTCCCCACACTGCCACAGAGGCCCCTGAATGAGCCCTAAGGAATTCCAGCCTTCCCGCTCATTCCCCTCCCTTGCTGCACTCTCCCACGACTAATCCCCACCCCTTCTCATTTACACATGCTCTCACCCTCCTCCCTTGTCTCTCTAGCTAGCCCCCCCCCCCCCCCACCACCACCACCACCACCACCACCAAACGTCTCCCCACTCTAGGCCTGTTGTATTTTCTGACCATCACCTTTGTCTCTCTTTTGGTTCAGGGTTTGTAATCATGCTTTAAATGGTTGACCTGGGGTTTACTGATATGCTAGTGTTGTTCTAGCTGTGTAATGGGATTAGAGGCTTTGGATAGAGATCGAAAGACACTGTAAAGCCTTGCTGTTGGAGTTGGCTGCCGGCCCCCCCATGCGATTGTGACGATTGCCGCACCGAACTCCCTGCTGGCATCCAACATAATATGCCAGTGCTGGGGGGGGGGGGGGGGTGAACATGCTAGACCTGCGCTGAGCCTGACTTGGACAATGGCAGGCAGACAACAGAGATAAAGCCTGACAAAATCCCTCTCTCCCAACACTGTGAGCTGGACTTAGCAGAGATGCTCTTCAAAGGCCTATGAATGTGTTTTGTGATGACATTTTTCAGCATACAGTGTTTTTTGGACCTGAAGATGAAGCATCTAAGGGCCTACTTGGGTCCAAGCTTATAGTATGTATGTATGTATGTATGTATGAAGTGAAACATTTCGTAAAGCTGTGTATAAGCTCCCTATAATCAAGATTTAGCCAGTGCTTTGGCCCTAGGCGCAGTGTGTGAACATTGCATTAGGCATTTCCTGTTTGTGTTTCATATGGGGAAGCCCTCTCTCCAACCCTCCAGAGGACCTCCTCAGACAGGAAGTAGTGGTCACTACTATCTCAGGGTCAGTCCTCATAAAGTACGTCACCCACCCACCAAGAACATAGAAGACAGATTCATATGTTTTCATTTTCTATATAGTCGGCTATTACATGAACCCCCAGAGATTGTTTGATGTGTGTTTGTTTGTGGATAATGTAGAAGAACATTTGATTATTATGGTTTTGTGTGTGAGGTCCGCTGTGTTCTTTAGCTGTCCAATTACAAGAAAAGCCTTGATGTTTCCTGTGTGAGCTGTTCCTGCCGTAGCAAATCAGTGCTAAACGGTCAGCTGCTGAGGTGGGAATGATTTTGTAGAATTTGTATCACCTCTTCCTGCTTGACAGGACCAGAGTGAGAAAACATACACTGTTCGAAAGACTGCAAACAGTGGCTTCTCATGTTTACAGCTGTCACCTATCAACCCCCCTTTCCCACTCTGTATAACCATACTCACTCACACTTGCTTGTAACAACTAAACAGTGGTGGTTTGGGATGAATCCCATCCATCAGAGCGTCTTGTCTTCACACGTGTGTGTGTGTGTGTGTGTGTGTGTTAAGGCCGTAAACGTTCTTGATTGGTCTCAGTGAGGTGGGGGCCTTGGAGTGTTCCCAACAACAGTGGTTGTGGCAGGCTGTCCTGGTGCTGTGCCAGGTGGCTGAGACCCAGCTGTTTATAGGCCCTGCCTGGATGGTAAATCTGTGGGACCCGTTTGAAGATGAGAGCCTGTTTACATTCAAACCGCTGAGGTGCGGTGTGACTCACTCTGTAGACAGGAGAGAGAGACAGAGAGAGAGAGAGAGAGAGAAAAAAAAAATGCAGAGCTGTAGCTGGGGGGACTAAAGGAAGTTTGCCGTTGGCTGGAGGACCTCAGGGGAATTGTTTCAGCATTGTTCCAGAGAGATGTGGGGAGGAGAGGGGGGTCACTCCGCCTCTTTCTCTCCTCCCTCTGCATCCTCTTACAGCCGTTACAGCCCAATTCTCAACTGAGTCGTAGTGCTCTTGGAAAAGGGAAGCCTTTGAACACTTGCTCTGGCTCTACACTGAGCTGTGTTTATGTTTGGATTTACAAGGACAGAAGGTGATTGGCTTTGATCTAATTAATTACCCCACTGAATGTTAAGTAAGGTTGGAGGGAGGGAAGGTAAGTCTCTTCTGCCTGCCTTCAAATTTATTTACCTGTTTGACCTCTGATTAAGCGAGTAAGCCTTTTATATTCTGTACTGCGTCACATGTGCCTTACTTGGGCCAGCTGCCAACTGTGTCCAATGCTGGTATGTGCAATAATGCCCGCTGTAGACACTCATTGGTTTAAGAGGGCAAGTTTTTGATCAGTTGAGGAATGAAAAGTCCTGATTGCTGGGGAAGATTATGAGGCGACAGCAGAGTGGAGGGCAGCAGACCACAACAGCGTGACCAGATTGATGGCAGATTGTTTTAGGTTGCTGGGATTAGCAGTAGGCCGTTGGGTTTGAAGTTAGCCCAGCCGCTCAACCAAAAGGAGAAGAATTAACCTTTGGACCCGAGTGAAGATCTTCTCAGCTGTGAACGACTGCGATCCTGACTTCTCCCAAATCAACCTCTTATCATGTGGCCTGCTGGTTTACAGTCCAAATGTTCATTCAGGGATTCGGATGGCAGTCTTTTATGCCATGAGTCATATATAGATGACGTCCCGCATGTTAGGAACTGAAACTGTGGATGGGTTTCAGTGAGATGTGTTGTGTTTAGTAACTAACTGTATTTAGGCACTTTTTATTGTCTCATGGGTTTGACTAGGCTGTTATGACTGCCAGGCTAAAAATGAAGTTAAGTCTTTGGAGGTCAGCGAAATGTTTGGAGAAGAATTTGTGGATTGCTGCTGATTTTCCCAGCCCTGTCAGCTCTGGATTTTTTAGAATAGATGAAATATAGCAAATGGCTTTATGCCTGTGAATGATTATATATGATGACAGTGCTTTCATGGTACTGTCTGTTGACTTTTGGGTGTTTATTTAGGCTTTATATATACTTTATTGCTTTGACCGATGTCAAATCTCTTTCTGTTTTCTCTCTTTCAGGGATGCTTCTCAAAGATGGCAGCCTACACCTGGTTCTAAGGCAGCCATGTTGGTGAAGGTGAACAGCATGAGCCGTAGCCAGCCCAGCCCAGCCTTGCAGCAGCAGCAGCAGCAGCAGCAGCACCTCCAGCACAGTGCACACGGCAAAGCCAACACCTTCACCCTGCACCCCCCTGGCAACAAGGCCCAAGGAGGACACTTAAGTTCTGCTCAGGGATATAAAACTGCTCCGTCTGGCAAAATGGCAGCCGACACACGTCAGGCTCATCACCTGAGAAAAGCTAGCAATGGCAGCTTCTGTTTGGTGACATCAGACAGTAGCCATCCCAGTCCGATCCTTCACAGGTCACAGACCAGCACACCACGCCCAGTCTCTCCCCAGTATGGTTGCACTGCCCCAATCTATGACGAGCCAGTTTCAGACTGTCCCATATATGATGAACCCCCAACAGACATGGAGGTAGAGGGGGCGCACCTGTACAACGGACAACCTCTGTCTCGCCTGACACCTACCCATAGCCTCCAAAAGCCCAGACACCTCCAGCACCCTGGTTCATCTCATCCAGGGTCCAGACACAAGAGGAATCCTTCTGCCTCTGACTATAGCCCAGCTGGTCTGGAGTGCATCAAGCACATGGTCAACGTGGACCCTAAACAGGGGCTCCTATCCGGCTCTCCTGTACCCACACGTACCCCTTCCCCTACCTCAAGGCAGGATCCTGTCTTGACCCAGCCTCAACCTCAGCCACATCCACAGCCCCAGGCCCACTCTTTGCCCCAGGCTCGAGGCCAGTTGAGGGACAGAGAGCCAGGAACTCCAGGCCCAAGTACACTGGACAAGAAACAAAGCTGGCGGGTCCTTGAGGCCACTGTCCAGCGCGCCATGGAGGCACGACACAGCAGGCAGAGTAGCCAGGCCTCGCAGGACTTCCCCTCCTCAACCCCCCAGGCCATAGCAAACTATCAAGACTCTGGTTACTCCACCGGCCCCTCCCCAAGTCTGAGAAGAAAGAGCAGGAGGAGGGTGGGCGCCAGTGGCGGTGCAGGAGGCAGGCCGGGGTCGGTAGGCAGCAGCGGGGAGCTGTGTGCCCTCAACGAGAGGCTGATGGCAGAGATGAGGGAGGTGGTGAGTCGCTCCAACACCATGAGGGAGGTTAGAGCTGGGCTGGACCCGGAGATGGGGGAGAGGGTTGTCATACCTCGGACACGCTCCCCTGCGGACACACTCCGGTGGTATGGCGGAGGGGTAGCGGGGTCAGCAGGCAGGTGCGCATCAAGAGAGGACCTCACCACCCCGTCACTGAGTAGGGCAGGTAACCATGGCAACCATGCGCTGACCCCTCTGGAGATACCGGGGAGGCAGAAAAGGACCTATGAAAAGGTGGACACCTTGGAGATGAGTGTGAATAGCCAGGCCAGCCTATCCTCACCAGAGACCCCAGGACCACCCTCCCAGGTAACCCCACCCCCTTTTGTGTGTGTGTGTGTGTGTGTGTGTGTGTGTGTACGTGTGCGTGAGGCATACACCGAGAAGTGAAATTGTTGTTGATAACGAAATAGAGATTATAATAGAATACGTCTAAACTAATCCTGTATTATGATACTTTCCCGTCTGATTAAGAGCTCGACTGTGTCAGTGTTATTGTGTGGTCTGTTTGCCTCGGCAGGTTTGCTTGGATTCAGCTTTGTTTGGTCTGGAAGTGCTTTGATTACTGATGTCTCTCCAGATTCACTATCAGATTAGAGAATTCAGTCTCACTGTGTCAAATGAGGCTGAGTCATGCCTGAATAAAGCATCTGCGTATTATGGGAATTTTTAGCTGCTTTTACAGTGTTTAGTGTGTCTAGTCCTCAGAGAGCTGGGAGTGGAAGAATGGACATATTGTTTGACTGAGCAGAAATATTCCTCTTGGAATATTGGGGCAGATCAGATTTTTTTTTTTAAAAACCAAAAAAACAACCCTGACAACACAATAGATTTGGTTATATTTTGACTTTGCAGAGCACTAAAATACAAAAAGACACATGTGGAGGAGCCATAGTGATGGCTTAGCTTGACGTCAAGGGTTCTTACAAAAGGTGCACATGGTCAAAGATGAAAGAACTATTTGACTTCTCAAAATGGTTATATAAGTAGCAGCATGTGGAGCCAATTCCAAGATCTGCTACTTCTAATCTCCAAATCCCCTCTTGCAACAGAATCACACCCTGTACCTCTATACATTATAGTGTTGTTTTCAGAAGTGGGCCCACTGCACCTCTGCAACTATAGCAATGTTTGATTCAACAGGGAGCTCTGGGATGAAAACAGTGAGGCTAATCTGTCTCTTTGAACAGAACACAGAGCATTTTGTGAGTATTGCCTCGTACATTCCTGTCTTGAGTGCCTAAATGTCCCCAGGACATTAGGCGGTGGGCAGCCTGGGCACCGCTGACTGTAATGGCCACATTCCCAGCATTACCTGTCATCCTCTTACCACCTTCCATCTGCCCTGCACTGCAGGTACTGTATACTCATATGCCAGCTCTGTGCTTGGGCATCTGGGGCCCATGCCAGGCCAGAGAGATTCAGGACATGGCTCCCCTTGGTCAGGAAGGAGGGCCGCTGCGGCCCATATGGCCCAGGCTTGGCAGGGGAGGAGAAGGAGGAGGAAGGGGAGGCAGGCTTGTACCAAGGCTTATTGGTATCACTGTATCTTTAGCATGTTAGACAACAGCCAAGGTGCACTAAGCAGGCCCCCTAAGTCTGTCCTGGAATGTTGTCCAGACCTGCTGTTATATCACTCACACACACTCACAGATTATGGCTCGCTATGTACGATCAGCTCTATATTTTCCATATTTGAACATTCTGTTCTTGCTGAAAGACCTTTGAACTGACTTGTTCAAAGGGTGCACTGAAAATCTGACCACGTCCACCAAGACCATGAATAATTCATGCCTTTATAAATTGAAAACATTTTCCACTGTTTCACTGTTGTGTCTCAATCCGTAGTATGACTAAATTACCATCCTGAGCTGGTGCATCTGTAAGCTATCTTTAAACAGTGTAATTTACTGAAAGTAGAAGTTGTACAGCATATGTCCCATTCCCTAAACATATTAAACATGTGCTTTGTTGTTTTTGATCTTCTGGAGTTGACCTGTCATCTATCAACTCTGTACGACCGTATAGACTCTCTGCCAAAGCCAGACCTCAGATCTGCTCCATTTGATTGAGAAACCAAAATCTAAAGTCCAGCTTGTCTGGCACTTGTCAGCTCCATATTACATCAGGGTCTCATTGGAAAGACATGTCAATGCATTTTATGTTCCATTAGTAACGTTTAGCTTTGATTCTGGCTCTGGTTTCGTGTTGTTACTGGCTGTTTGCAGAGCATATCTGGGTTACTGGCTTTTTCTATTAAGGGAGGTGAGGTGCTCCTTACAGTCATAAACTCTACCGCAGGGATCACAGGAAGGCCTTGTGTAGAGCATAGCTTTGGTTTTGCAATGTAGATGAGCCTGGTGTGGGAAGGGGCAGGGATAAGGACTGTTATGCCACTATCTGGTCACCTGCTCCTGAGGCCAGGTTTCACAAGGATTTGGGGAGATTTCTTTCGTAGTACAATTCTTTTCTGGCATTAGGAAATGAATGTGCCGATCCTGCAACAATTCGCCCTCGAGCCCCAGCACTGCAGAGCCGAGCACAGTAGGCAGAAGGCAGCCCAGCTGCTAGTGAGACACAGTGAAGATTCTGCAGCTGCACACACACAGTTTGTACTTGTACTTGTCTGCACTCTTGCCTCACCCCTTGTGTCTCCTCTTCTTCTACCCTCCCTCCTCCTCTGTATAATTCTTCATCTCGATCTCACCTCTTTTCCCCCTGCAGGCAGGCACACTAGAGCTGCAGACTCAGTTGGAGAGTAGGAAGAAGGGCATGGTGGATGGGCGGACCGCTTCCCTGGGCCCCCACCGCCCCACCAACCATGACAACAGAGAGGGAGGTGATGGGGCCGGAGGAAGAGCACGAGGATCCACCTACCAGCTCTCCTACGCCACCCTACGACAGCCCCCACCTCCCGACATGGGCATGGAGGACTGGGCCAGCAAGCACCTCAACATGCACACACAAGGCCTGTTCCGTCGCCGTGTCTCTATCGCCAACATGCTGTCATGGAACCGCGGGTCCATCAAAAAGCCCATGCTGGTCACCAGCAACCGTGCCGTCAGGAAGGAGGCCTGCGAGATGTTCAAGCTGCTGCAGGCCTACATGGGAGACAGGCCTTCACGCCTCGACCGCCGTCACTGTGCTCTGCTCATCGTCACCAAGTGCTGGGACATGCCGGGCCTGCGGGATGAGCTGTATGTGCAGCTGGTGAGGCAGACCACTGGCAATGCCAGCCCCAGGAGCCTGGCGGCAGGCTGGGAGCTGATGGCTGTCAGCTTGGCGTTCTTTGCCCCCTCACCCAAGTTCCGTTGCTACCTGGAAGGCTACATCCAGAGACACACGGAGCCCACCAGCGACAAGAAATGTGAGTCTCAGACTGAGCAACAGGGTGGGTCACCTTTCTTTCTTCTGTACCTCCCCATGTTGTCTGATCACCAACATTGTTTATGTAGGCCAGAGGGATGGCTCCCTTTTTTAAAATTAAATGAACATTTTCTTCTTTCCCTTTCTATTTTCCAACGATATTTTGATTTCATTTAGTCAATGTGATCATGACAGAAAGCATGGTATTGTTTTGGATAAGCCCAATAAATCTGATTGTCGGCCTTGTGTTTATCTAACTGCCCATCAGAAATTTGACCTTTGCTGTCTTCTTTTTCATAGTGACTCAGTTCATATTGGAACAGCAGGAACTCAAGCTGAAGAAGAATTCAAAGTCCAGAAAGAAGCGGAAACAGAACACAGAGGAGGAAGAAGGTCAATCTTTTGTGCAATAACTTGTCCTTCAGTCCCAAGTATCACTTCGAGAACATAGGATCCTCAGTATTTCCCATTTGTACAAGCTTATCTGTTTGACAGAGCACAAAGTAGGTAGGGGAGGGAGTCCAAAAGATGTTTTTCTACTTTCTTCAAAAGCTGTCTAGAGTCTCTAAGCAAAGCAAGCCATAACAAATCTAACATATCGCTCCCTGTAGAGTGACCACTCTTGAGTGGGATGGAAAATTCAGCGCTGTGCAGTTTGTCAGATGAGCACATGCTGGTGTACTTGCAGACACAATGAATGGGTTTCACAGAAAGTTGAGCTTAAAAAAAACATGTAGGATGAGAATTTCAGAACGTCCTGCACGCGCACAATGGACCACCCTGTGAATCATATTAGCGATCTCTCTTGCTACTTGCATGTCAGACAACCATTTAAGGGGATACCGACTCATCGGCACGTGCCCTCATTAGAGCAGCCCACACTGCCAGCTCTGATGATGATGATGTCACCAGAGAGGAACCCAATAGTCTCAACAGCAGACACCACAGCGGTGGCCTCGCATATTGTACTTCAGTGACTCAGACTCGATGCTTTATGCTGGAAAAAGTCCAGCTGACTAAGAGTTCAATGTGAAAGCCTACTGAACATTTCTAACTAACTCTAAAGGTCTTTCAGAGAGAGGAATCTTGATGAAAGCCAACAAGAAGAAAAAAAAGCCTCACTTGTAGAAAAACAGCATAATGAGAGCTGCTGTTTGCTTGATGGATGGAGGAGCTGGAACATGTACACTGCGTCTGACCGGAGCAATGAGCAGCTGTGAGCAGCAGGGAGTAGGAGTCACATGTGGGAACTGGAGGCCTCTTGTCAGGCTAGACCTGGACTGGTCTGAGCTTGGAAACTGTCTTTTTTTGGGGGGAGGGTGCTTAGTGGTTCAGCCAGCACTTGGATTAGCATAGACTTGTCTCATAAACAATTAACCAAGACGAGACTGCAGTTGTCTCCTCAACATCCTTTAACGGCTCTGTGTTTTTGTTGTCAAGCTTAGCTTCAACCCATGTGCAGACAGGTGTCATGCCGTTCTCAGCTTGGTACAGTACACTCAAGCTCCTAATGAGCTCGCATATCCCCCGGGCTTTGGTTGCCTGGTTGTTGTTGTTTTCATGCCACCCAACCTGATGTAAATATAGACCACCGGTAGTGTTTAAACCCTTTTCTCACTGCAGCACAGAGGCTCTGCACTCTTGCTTTTATCTGAGTAAGTCTTGGGGAAAAAATAGCCCATCTTTGCCAAGATCAAGGGCAAATTATTGGTGTGATCTCTCTAATTAGACATAATTATAGTCGAACTCGGGTCAGATTAGCAGCGTGCATTGGAGTCACCTGTTTGCCATAAATCTGGGGGCTTCGACTGTAGCGAACATGCTGGAAAGTGTTTGTTACTTTTTAAAATCCCGTCAGTGGGTTTGTCCATCTGGGTAGCTGATACAGTGGGAACGGGAGTAGACCCCATGAGAGCTCAGCATTTGGTGTAAACCCGAGTTACCACAGCAATGAAAGATGGGGATGATTTCTTTTCACAAATGCACATTGAGGACCCAACAATCAAGGTTTTCTGTTGGCTTTTGGAAGTCTACAGAATCTCTTAACTTTTTAGGGACAGATCGGGTTCTGCTGTAGCTTGTGTCTCTTGAAGTACATCCCGCTTCAGCATTATTCCCCTAATGCAGTTCACTTCCAAAATAGATCAGTGCCCTACAGTAGCTACTTGGAGCAGGTAGCAGACAGGGAGCTTCTGTGTTTCTCATTCTCTCCGTAGCCCTTCATGTCTGTGTACGCTGATGAATCACCTGAGCGTTGGATGTGTAGGCCGGATCCTGTCTCGAAAGCTTTTGTTCAACAGCAGTAAATCTTCCCTCAGCCTGACAGTTTAGCCGGGCCTGCTCTAATCCCCATATGCCAGAATCACACAACAACATGTCTCTCCAATTACCACTGCCTGCATCTCACACACTATTTGACATCTGTGGGGGGGGGGGGGGGCGGGCACTGTTTATCCTGTGTGTGGGAAAGAATTTAAATAATTTATTATTTTGTGTGTTCAGTAATGCCTGATGCTTAAGGGTTTTACTCAGGGCCTTTGAGGTCATAGCATGGGTGTACGTTTTCTCTTGTGGAGTTTGTTTTTCTTATTGTTTCTCAGTCTGGAATTTGCCTCTTCTGTCAACCTACAGGTCTGCCTATTAGCACATATGCCAAGTTCTGCCATCGGAAACTGCAGAAGGTGGCGATCACCGGAGGCAAAAAGGTAAAGCTAAAAGAAAAAGTTAAGAGTTAAGAGTTAAGCTTTAGATGTTGCATTCACATGCTATCAAAAATATGCCACTTTCACATGGTCAAAAAAGGGAATGTGTCAGTTTGAAAGTTGTGATTCACATCTGAGTCATAGTAGATTCTGTCACAGAGGGAGACATAATTACAGGCACACTGACACAGTCGCAGGTGGAGACATAAACACAGACCCAGTCATAGTAGCGCACCTGCAGACACGGCCATGATTAGTATCATATTCCCTGACATGCCCAGGTAGTAAATCTTCTACCTTCCTCACCTCTCACCCCTCCAGGGTCTACGCAAGCCCACCTTGGAGGAGATCGACCACAGTAGGAGGGCCATCGTCACTCCCTCCCTGTTTGGCAGTTCTCTGGACGAGGTGATGGAGAGGCAGAATGAGCTCTTCCCAGACAGGAAACTTCCCTGGGTGCAGGTTCAGCTTTCCCAGTATGTTCTGGCTCTGGGCGGGGCGCAGGCAGAGGGCATCTTCAGGTAAGACAGACTTAACTCAGTCAATTACATGCCTCGACTTGAGCAGTGTGAGAGAGGTGGAGTCTAGGAAATTAGAAGGGGGATCTTATGTACTGTATGTATGTGTGCGTGCTTTATTGTATGTATAGTGTGTATAAACAATTGTGTGTGGTCTCTGTTTTTCAAAGTAGGCTCTCCCTGTGTATAGTACACACAACAGACAGCAGAGCAAACACACAGCCCTGCCTTGCTCCTGAGACCTGCACTGTTTAATTTGATACTTCATAATATGTGTTTACATTGCTGCTTGAGCTCACAAGCACGTGGGAGCTTCACAGCTGTGTGTTTGTGTAGGAAATTTAATTCTGTAACATCTTGAGTTGTTTAGAGAAGTGTTCCCTTTCGTCAAACGTACTTTATATGGATTTCCCTGAGAAACGCCGCTCCTACATAGGGACTTTCCTGAACAGCGTGTTGTTTGGTTATATTCTGTTTATTCTGTTTTTGTTTCGTTCCGAAGAAGCACTGCAAACAAAGAACAGGGTACTTTCAGCCGCCAGACCGCATTTGAAGCTAACTGGGTGTACATGAGTAATAGATTTGCCACAGGGCATGCAGCATCGGTAATGGTGGAGGTAGAGGTCCCTCTTGTGGCCACTGAGTGTAACTGACGTGCTGCATTGTGTTTTCAGAGTGCCTGGAGACATCGATGAAGTGAATGCATTGAAGCTCCAAGTTGACCAGTGGAGGATCCCAGAGAATCTCTCTGACCCCAATGTTCCTGGTGAGGAAGGATGTATTTAATGTAAAGCATTTGGCTCGTCTGCATGTATGTGTTGGGTGTGTGAATATGAACACTAAGAGTATGTCTGTCTCTTTCAGCCTCTTTAATGAAGTTGTGGTATCGGGAGCTGGAGGAACCTCTCATCCCAATGAACTTCTACACGCAGTGTGTCAGTAACTGTGACGACCCAGTGTCGGCCATTGCTGTGGTTCAGTCTCTGCCTGAGCTCAACAGGCTGGTGCTCTGCTACTTCATCCACTTCCTGCAGGTAACCAGCATGTTGACAAAGATTTATAATCCCCTCAAACACAGCCCTGACCCTAATTTACCCCAACCAAGGTCCCTATTCCACTAATGCCATTATGACTACATCTGTACAAGTTCATTTTAATGAAGAAGCACCATGTTACCTTTTATTTGTAATATTATATTCAGCCCTGAAAACAAGGTAATTATTGCCAACTAAAACTAATGCAAAAAATACTTCAAGAACTAAAGAACTGTCAAAGCAAAAACTCATTAACTGAAACTTAATAAATATTATGTAATACCTGAAAAATAATATAGATCTTACTTTGTGATGTGTTTTTAAATGATTAGTTTTTCTCTAAGGTTTGTTGGCTGTTTAACTGACTGAAGAAAGAATGTGAACATTTTTTTCAAAAACATTTTCTTAAGAATGTTTTATTACAATGCCCTGTTGTGAACTCATCCTGATATCTTCAAAAATGTATTACCCCTGCAGAAATAGTAAAACTAAACCTCACAATTGTTCAAAAGTAAAGCTAAACTCTACACTGAAAACAAACCTCAACTTGGAGAACTGTACAAAAACATAATTAAAACATTAATATAATTGAGACTGTGAGTCACTGCATGTCAAAGGTCAGTCTTTACTGTCAGCCTTCCTCATTGCTTTCTCTCCCTCCTTACATCCTTATTATCTCTAGGTATTCGCTCAGCCATCCAATGTGGCTATAACCAAGATGGACGTGAACAACCTGGCCATGGTGATGGCCCCCAACTGCCTTCGATGCCAATCCGACGATCCGCGGATCATCTTTGAGAATACACGCAAGGAGATGTCCTTCCTGAGAATGCTCATCGTTCACCTGGACACCAGTTTCATAGAAGGGGTGGTGTAGACACTGTAAACCACCTCGGGTGCAGAATCCAGCCTTCAAGCATCTCTAGTAACACATTTACAATCATGCATAAACACTGTTTCTGTTCAGACCACACTGGAAACTCTTGGGGTGAGATGTTACAGCTCTTACAACACAAGTGAGTGTGAAAACAGCTTGGACTTTGGACCCTTGTTCTCACTTGCTTTCTTAACTGAGATACAATACACATCACCTTAGGTTTCACTGTGTTTTTGATACTAAAATCCAGTGGCTCACTTTAATGACTATTTTCTAACCGCTGCATGTGAAAACAGATTTACTCTTCATTTCTTCCGGAATGGGTAGTACTACAGTTTCATTGGACAACTGGGCTGTGTAAAGTGAGCGTCTTACAGTATTTACTTCAGAAGTATTCACTTGCACAACAAGAGTAAAGATGGCAGTGTTGACGCTCTGCTTTTTTTTGTCCTCTTGTTTCATTCAAGTGTGTTTGTGCGTGTGATTGTCAGAGTGTGAGCGAAAGACACAGCCCTCTTTTATCATGTACAGAAAAATAGCAAATATGAAAAGTAAAAGAACTCCCATAATTGTGTCTTATTGATAAGCTTGCCTGTGCTGTTTTGAGAAGTTGTGCTGATAGCTGGTTTCCTCGTATTTCATTTTACGAGATACAAGAAGCCAGGCCGCCACAACTATTTTGACAGAGAACAGAGCCATCGTTTCAAAAGCACAAACTAGAAGGATGTGCAGAAAGCTCTTTTTAACGGATGGTGGCAATTTTCCAAGAAAATAAACTTGGACGTGCTTTGATTTTACAACTTTGAACACTCAAGTGAAGCCAGACAAGAGAGCTGTAATTACAGTTCATGTCATAGTGATGTGGGAGGTTGGTTATTCAACTGATAATACTCTTTCTCTATTATCTATAAGTCTTTCAATTGGAATTGTGTTCTCTTTTGTTTGTGGTCTGTATGTTTTTTGGCTCAGGTCTTGTTAAAACGGGTGTTGGATGTGATAACTGTACATGGCCTCCCTCACAGACTGAAAATTTGATTAATGTACAACAAACCCCTGTACTGAGAATGGAGTATTGCTCAACTGTCAAGCACTATGAGAATGTAGATTAATATGTGTCCCCTCTCAGGCTTTGTCGATGTAAATAAACTCTGTGTGTAAATAGTATTAACTCTCCTTAAGTGTATTCTAATGATCCAGGTTAAGGGTGAAGTTCAATGTTGCTGTAAAGAGCAATAAAAAAGTGTTTTTTTGTAATTAACTGTTAATTTCTCTGCTGTAACCGCCTGCCTTTTGAACATAGGACTGATTCAAACCACTTTCCATGTGTGTATATGTGTGTTTGCTTATCTTCTTGTGATAATATGGAATGACTGTCCAGAAATAAAGTTTTGTTCAATTGTAGATTGGATGCCTGGTGTTTATTTTTGGGGCATGTTTGACTTTATTTTGATAGTGGATTGCAGAGAGGAAGCAGGAAATGAGGGGAGGGGGAAGAGGGACAACACGCAACAAAGACTCCTGGCAGGAAGCTGCGACCACATGGTCAATGTCTTAAAATTGGTCACTGGAAAACATTTAATTTGCCTCTTTTAAAGAATTACTTCAGTATTTCTTAATTAGTTGGTATGACAAAATCTGTATTCAAACTTGGAAGAAGGCACGTCATGCCTTGATTGAATAATAATGTCGATGTAGCAAACTCAGCACAGCTGACTTTCTAGGACAGTGGTTCTCAAAGTTGGGTCCGGAGACCTTGGGGGGGTCCCAGGAGGTCCCCAGCAAAAAAGGAAATCATTTATTTTCACCAAAATTCCATCCATAAGTAACACATTGAAAGAATGTATGACTATTTTGGTCATGGGTTTCATACACTTTTTGTAATAAAACATCTAAAAGCAAAAATCCTATCAGATGGGGGACACTGGGACAAAATCTTATCAAATGGGGGTCTGTGGTCTAATTTGTGTCAGTTTAGGGGCCCTTGACGTGAAAAGGTTTGAGAACCACTGTTCTACAATATTCTCCAGACCACTTAATTCAGTGAGATCATCAGGTGACAGGAATACAGGAAATAAATAGAAATTAGGTATGAAACATTAGTCAGGAAGAGTATTTTTTTATTTCTGAAAAGATCAGTCCATGGTGTTTCCGGCAGATATTATACCTGGCTTGTGAGATGCGTCTGTACCACAGAGCTGGCTTTCAAGTAGTGTAAAATGGCAGAATCTTGTGCTGCTTCTGCATGTAATGAAATATGTGACCAAATCAAACAACAAGGCAACATTTCACCAGTGACAAGTTATTTTACAATATTGATGTTGAGTTGAAAGTAGGCCCCGAAAAGCTTCATGAGTGACAGCCGCACGGCCAGTCAGACGCGAGTATCCCGCCCACAATATTGATGTTGATTTGATATATCACAACAAGTAATCCTTCTTTCAAACTCACATAAAGTGAAGTGATTTATCACATTTATGTTAGCCTAAAGTGGTGGGCAAACTGAAACCTTGGTTGGCCTACATTGAGTTAAGGTTACCCTCCACTCCTGTAAACAAGCAACAGTTGTTTTGGATGAACGGTGGGTGGAGCTGTGCGCCCAGTGATCTGTGGATAGACGTTAACAATGACTCACGGGATCCAAATGTACTCACATGTAAGAGTAGCAAGTTATAATGTTGGCCTCCATTTGATAAATGTAGCTGGTGAGAATATTAGTTAGTGTTATGCCGTGTGTTAAACGTTTGACTTGTTCTTTCAGGTCCATTTCAGGTAAAGTGCTTCGCCTGACACACGTTGACGTGTGCGAAAATACATAAACACGACATTTTAAAAGCAAAACAATTTGGCGATTTTTAGGTGACAAAAGATGTTATCGGAATACTTGAGGGGTCGGGGCCGCTGTAAGCGCATGCGCAATGAAGAGCCACACTGCCCGCGCCGGTGGTGAATGCAACGGGGAGAAATTCAACTGCGTGATCTGGACCAGACAGGCGGAGGCGGCGGGACCTGCTCTTTAAGGGGATTACACTGCACATTTGACACCCACCCGGACAAAGAGTGACTGGAGAACAGGTAGGAAGCCGCGAAATCGTATCTCCCCTTCGCTCCAGAGTTTATAATCCCTAATAACATCGTGAACGAGGCCCGTTTGGTGGATACATCAGCAGCGTAGATGGTGTGGTGCCGCATGTCGGCTTCTTGAGTTCAAAACAAACGTGACGAAGTAGGTAATAAAATGTAATGTTCGTACATTTCGTTGTTCTGTTTGTGTAATTACCGGTGTGTATCGTGTTGGTTGTATGCTTTTTCACTGGGTGCTTCTAAATGGCTCCGTGGTTTGTCAGTTGGGGAAGTTTAATGCTTTGCATTTTCACGCCGCTCGTTCACAGCAGGAAAAGTATAAAAAGTAGGCCCACCGCGAGGCCCCGAAGAGCTTCATGAGTGACAGCCGCACAGCCAGTCAGACGCGAGTATCCCGCCCACACCAGACTCTTTCGGCCAGTCATTTTGCCTAAAGCGCTGACGTAGATGATGGTTTCTTCGCGCTACGCTCACTGGTTATAAAACAGCGGACAATACAGTGCCAGTAGTAGTAGAAGTGGTCAACAATAGGCTGCCTTGTGCAACGTGAAGCAACGTCTTCTCGTCTTATTTTCTGTACTGAATGTGTGCTTGAGAAACATTCAAAGGGCATGGGGTGCCGTTTTCTCCGATTATTACAGTAAATGATCAACCTACGATTAAATTAGTCATTGCAAAATATGTTTCTTGTCACACAGCCTTTACACTGATAGTTATAATCCGTTCCCTGACTCACGCTTGTGGCATCGCCAACTGTAGGTTTGCGCCCTGCCTGTGTAGCTATAAGTCTGGCTCTCTGGGCAGGCCATAAAAATATACCCAATTTCATTTAAAACCTTACACTTAACTAAATACGACATTGTTCGGTGTGTAATATCGTGCAAGGTATCTTCCTGCAACAGACGGATAATCACCAGGGTCTTTGCCATTGTCTCCTATTGTGTCTATACGTGAGCTCGGCTAACCAGAAAACACGTGGGCCGAGTAGTGTGAAGATATCCGGTTTGTAGGTTGCACTGAAAACCAGTAGCTACAGACCGTCTCCGCTATGATGAACCGAATCAGCTATAGCCTGGACAAAAGTAAGACGTTTTGATATATAATCTAAATCGTTAGGCTTTTAAAAAAAGGGCGGACATATCTCAATCTGTCGTCTCTGCTCTGTATGCCCGACAAAGGAGGCGCTGTTATCGGGAGGGAATTGAAATTGTCTCTGCAAGACAAAAAGATTATCCTCCTCTATGAATGCCTGTCTTAAAGCTAAGGGGTTGAACATCAACGGTAGACCACGGGCATGTGTTTGACGAGACAAGGATCCAATCTAAGAAACGTACTGTTTAAATCAGGCGAGTATTAGCTTGGTGCATGATTGCATAATTGCCTGCCCACTTTACTGGTGGGTGCATCAATAGGAAGTGAAAGCTATGAGCAAGTCATCTTAGTCATTCTTGTACCTTTTCCCATTGTGCCTTCTTGATGGGCAATGCAATACTACTAAAATTAAATATTGATCATTTTGACAAAGATCCTCATAGGAACCTGTGTGATGGCGTTCTTAGACATCCCTGCTGTCTCAACTAGGGATCACTGATCATCTGGTATTAGTTGCACATTTCACCACCATTTGAGGGGCATGGCTCACCGTGATATGTCAGTTTTCCCTTGCTTCACACTGTGTTGTGCTATAATACAACATTTCTAATCTGTAGCTTGTGTATGGTTACACTAGTAATATCTTTTTCCCAGTCTGGACTGCATTATTGTTCTACTGGCATACAGTGGGAGTGGCTTACTTGCCTTTTAACACCAAAATTGCTACTCAGGTGCAAAGCTGTGATTTGCCACAGTCTTCTGGGAAAATAATAGTTAGGGATGACCTGAGAAAGACATGGCTGACTGATAGTCCTTGATGGTCTCTTGTAGTGACACAATGTGTCTTCTCAGTAGTGTACCCAAGGTCATATGGGTGTAGTTTTGATTGGTATGTTTATCAGTTAATGTGTGTGTATGTGTGTGTGCAGGAAGGGAGCCTTGATGTGGGCAGTATGAGTAAGACGCCCCCTACCAGAAGAGGGATATCATTTGAGGTGGGAGCTCAGCTTGAGGCCAGAGACAGCCTCAAAAACTGGTGAGTCATGGCCTCCCTCATTCCTCTCCATCCCTGTAACTCTTCACTTCCTTCACTCTCTCTCATAGATTCTCATTCTCTTCTTTCTGGGGCCTGGGCTTGCTTTTCTGTATGTCTATCAAACATTAAAAGATCAAGAAAAGAGTGAAGAGAGCCACCCAGACCTTTCATTGCATCACTGCTCCTTTGCCAGTAAACAACAGCTGTTGATGGGTGTGTGCTCTCAAGCAGCCTTTGATCTGGACTATAATGAAAGACTGAAATTAATCTGTCACTGTTTAATTATATTTATTATAGTCATTTTAATGTTACAATACACTAAAAAGATAGAAATCAAAATTACCATTGTTACACAAGGAAAGATGTACACATGCACATCACAAGCACAGCAGCCCTGCATTGACTGGTCCCCACTTATTACTCATTGAAAAAAGTAATAACATTCCTGTACTAGTTACAATACAGCATCAGGTCTTTTCAAAAGGCAAAAGTAGCCAGCTAGGGGGCTCCGGGAACCCCACCGGAGAAAAAATATTGCTGTATAAGCCCAACTTTGGTGGCCTTTGGCACATTCTTGAATTATTGTTAAGGAGAATTACACTCTAGCGTCCTTTTGGCTGGCATATTTCCTCTCCCTCACTTTCTTCTCTATTTATGGGCAGTAAGCAGGTATGATTTAAGAATGAATTTTCACTTTGTTACACACCAAAGCAGGAGAATGTAACTCAATGACAGGGTAACCAAAAATGTAAACCAAATAAAATGTATGATGTGGAAAAACATATACTTGATCATATATATTACTGCAGGAAGTTCCATTACATCATATTTTATTTTTAAAACATGATTTGGGGGCTCTGACATTAGTTTGTAAATTGGTTGATAGCAAAATACAGGTGCATTCTGGAAATGTTTACGGTGTTAAATTACAGTGTGAAGCTGAAGCATAGCCTATGTATTCCTCAGATGACAATGGCCTGTTACTTTGCCTGTTTTAGTGTGTTTGCAATGCGTCTTAGAGATGGCTCTGCTGTAAAATTGAAATGTAAATAAAGATAAATCATTCATTTGTTCATTCATTAAGCCCATACACGTCTGTATGGCATATATGGAGTATATTATATGGTATATATGGAGTGCTTTCAGTAGACTTTTTAATGCTTACTGCGCAATCAAGTTGCTGCCACCGCTGTTTTCCGAAGTAGCTCGTCTAATGAGGATGTCTCCCGTCTGTGCAATCAATGCAATTCTTAATGTGCTTTGTCATCACTTATTTTGCTAATATTTTACACTGAAGACGACTCTCTCTGCTCTCAACTCGGCAGGACACAACTTCTCAGCTGAGCGGGCGCACACACATTCATATAGAGCATGTGGGGGCTAATACAGACAGACAGTCATCATGCTTGCGTTGTTTTGAAGCGGGGGCTAGTGGTCGTAAAATGTACACGTATAGCGAATTGCAACTTGTTAATCAACTATTTTAATAGACTCAAAAATGTATATAATGCAATACAAATACAGTTGATATTGGTCCTCCTGTTCAACTCCTGGCTTAAAGACCAACAAGCTCACCACCTAAAATGTTGGGAATAACAGCGCGTTACCGGAGGTTGTAACTTTAATGTAGTACTGAATTTGTAATCGATAAAAGTAATCACATTACAGTGGCTTAGTGTTTAATGTCCTACACAGCCCCCAGCACACCATCGTCTTAAGTTAAGCAGTGTCTCATGATTCATTGTGCTTCTTTACGTTTGACATTTTCAAGATTGATTAATTTTTACTGACTTGCCACTCTCATTATGTTTGAGACATAGGATAAGGAACTTAAACCTTTCCCTCCCCAGTCACGCATTATTGCATTTCTTTTGTCGTGTAGGTATGCTGCCAACATAGAGAAGATTGACTACGAAGGTGAAAAAGTACTAATCCATTACCGCCAGTGGAGCCACCGTTACGACGAGTGGTTTGACTGGACAAGTCCCTACCTGAGACCAGTGGAGAGGGTTCAGCTGAGGCGGCAGGGCCTGCAGGACGACGCTCCTGTTCCTGTAAGCCAAGAACGCTGTTCATGCTTGCTTTAACTTGAGTTGCATACAGAAATTGGAAGTTCTGCTCCACGTCTGGGGTTATCTCGTAGCGTAGTTTCCACAGTGTGTTTCTGCAAGAGAGGGGTTCCTCATCTGAAAGCTGCAACATGATACTGGGGATTTATTTGCATAAGCTAAATGGGTATCTGCTACTTAACTTGCGTCACTTTAATAAAGATATAACAACAATGATGGTTTTGTTAGCATTTAACATCTCCACCCTCCCAGTCTGTACCTACCATAACAAGGTACAGACTGTATGTCCTAAATCAAATGTCTCTGTCCTTCCTTCAGGGCTTTCATGTGAATGATAAGGTCCTGGCCAGCTGGTCTGACTGCCGTTTCTACCCCGCTAAGGTCATTTCAGTCAATAAAGATGGTGAGTATCAGTAACCTCAGGTGTCATTTTGTATTTATATACGTTTTGAGGAGAAACGTTTATGGATACGTAGTGTTTCGAGGTGATGATTATGATAAGTTTGATTGAGCAACATTTTGCTGGAAGATGTTAAAGGTTTTCTTCTGATAATTCAACTTGTGTGGTGTCAATACAGATTTGTGCAATACGGAGCATAGTCTAAAATGTTAACGGGTCACTTTTGTTTTCTAAAAGGAAACTGTGGTATTGCATAGCAATAGAAACTATGAAGATATATCTGTCTCTAAATAGGGGAATATCTCACCAAGAACAAAAAGAACAATTGAAGCGTAGCTACTTCAAAACTAGTTTGTCTATCTACCCGACTAGCAGCTGGCACTTATCTCAGTTCTCCTTTATCCCCCTCAGCATCCTACACTGTGAAGTTCTATGATGGAGTTATCCAGACAGTGAAGGGGATACACGTGAAACCTTTTATTAAAGAGGTAAATGAAATTAGTGAGCATTAATGTCCATACTCAATTTTGTACATATATGTGACAACTGTCTCTGTGTGTTCTTTGTCCTCCATCAATCATGTCTTGAATGCCTTTTTCTGCTCTTGTTTCCTTAACTTCCTCTTTGTCCTGCTGACAATTAGAGAGGTGGTGTTGGTGGAGGGAAGTCTCGGTCCACTGAAAGAAACATGGTTAGGAGGGTCCCGAACCGCAGAGACAGGAGGCCTCAGGAGAACGGGGGTCCCAAGAACAAGCGAGCCAGGCGCAGCACCTCTGACCAGGAGGAGGACAGCAACAGTGAGGACGAGGAGCGGGAAGAGGGGATGGTAAACGAGAAGAACAAGAAAACAAATGGTGAGGTAGATGCTGCACCCACTATCAAACAGGAAGAGGAAACATCAGAGCAAGCAGACCAAAACAAGTCCAGGGACATGGAAAAGGGGACAGGACTCACAAACGGGGTGAAAGTGGAAGAAGACAATGAGCAAAACGAGGACAGATGTCACATAAATGGAGAGGTAAAGAAGGAAGAGGTGGAAACGGAGCAGAGTGGAACAAAGCCATATACAGAGTCCCCCAAGCCATACACGGAGTTGCCCACACAGACATCAGCACAGACGGAGTCTGTCACTATGACAACCACTGAATCCAATGGAGATGTGGAGCAGAAGCCAAACATCCAATCAGAAAGCTCTCAGCCTGTAGCGGACGTGCCGCCTCCCCAACCTGTGAAACGTACGTGTTGTTTGAGTAAATTAGCAGACTTGTCATTGGATCTGTGGGATTGTGAAAATGAGTTACTGAGTGCAGGAATTATCACACAGCATCTGGGCATATTTTCAAGACTTATAAGTGAATAAATGAATGTCTTTCTTTTATATTTGATAGCGGTAAGGAAGCAGGGTTTTCACAACCCCAACAGATTCAGCAGAGAACCATGTGAGTACAACTCAAAACTTATCAAACAAACAGTCATCACTTGCATTCATTCATGTACTTATTTTACACGTGTTCCTTATGTTACTTGTTTTAGTGTACAGAGTTATCAAAAACCAACCGCCGCCCGTCTTGTCCATCAACCTCGACCACAACCCGTTTAAGTGCAGCGCTCCCGGCTGCACAAAGTCATTCCGAAAGGCCAAGCTGCTGCACTACCATATGAAATATTATCATGGTGAGGAGCAGCCTCTGGAAGGCGAGCGCAGCCCCACCAGGAGTGTCCAGACCAGGGCCTCTGAGAAACAGGTTTCTGCCACCGGTTTGGACGGCCCGAAGAGAAGGCGCACCATTTCTGCCTCTATGCGTGAGTTCCTCTCTAGTTTCACTTCTGTCCCAAATTGAAGTGACAGAAAGAGTCTTATTAGAAACTGGATCAGCTACTATTTCGGCAATGCTCAAATCAAATGAGTGTTATGCAACAACAAAATCAGAAATGCTGAATCATGACATGCTTGTAATTACTAATCTTACATTTCTATTGTAAACGTTGCACTTCCGGCCTTGCTTAAATATCAGGACTCTGGGCTCACATTTGCCCTTTTCTTTGATTTTTCTCAGACACTGTTGGAGCTGCTGCAGCTCCCCGTGGTGAGGTGAAGACTGCAGGCAGACGTACATCAGCCCCGCCTGTAGTCAACACCCAGGGCCACCAGCAGAGGGCACTGCTGAGGGAGAAGAGTAAGGAGAACCAGCTGGACAGGAACGGATGCCAACAGCAGGACAAGGACTCAGACAAGAGTGGCTTTGACATTGGTCAGTATCATGCTGCAAGAACGTGTTTATTAAGTGAGAAAATGACTGCATTGTGTGTTACATAGACCTGTTCACTGTTAGTTTCCCTTCTTGCAGAACATTTTAGCTCATAGAATAGTCACCTGCCGTGTTACCTATGCACAGACAAGGCTTAACTCTTGCCACTTAACGGTCCCCAGGGTCAGTAAAAGACAAACTGAAAGAGAAACCGAAACAGAAGGACTTCCTCCGCATTAAACTTAAGAAGAAGAAGAAGAAAAAGAAGGCCAAGTCTGGTAAGAAGGGGTCCCTGGCACTGGGCCTCCTCACATATCTGCTGCTCTGCATGTGCACTCACTGTGACATTGTGGAATCGGCTCGCCTGCAAAGCATAAAGTACTCCATTCACTCCTCTTGGTGTGGTGGCTGAGCCTTTGTGTGTGGGAGAAGTGTCACTCATCTGTCGCTGGCCTCTGTCACTCCATTATGCCAATCAAACAGCTCCAACTCATTTCTTTTACATCTTAGCTTGCATTTGCTCTCGTACACGACGTCTCTGACAGTGCTGGTGACTTAAAGCCAGATTTTCTTGTGGCACTGATATTGACTAATCCAAAACACAAATCCAACACTGTTCTCTCTATTCCTAGTTGGCATTCACATGTATGCACAGTATGTTTGGCATGAACACAGATGTATAGGTTACCTTCCACATTGGTTATTTCATACTATTAAAAGGCCTAAAACACCGGCCAGTATGAATTTTATCAAAGTGATTGTCCCTGACTGTTCTTGAGTCTATTATTTGTCCATGTTTGTTGTGCCACAGTTTGTCACCCCTGATGGGCGTTTGTTTAGCATTTTCAAAGTTGACATTTTGTTCTACGTCTGCTTCCCCCCCTTCCCTGTATTAACAGACTACACAGGTAGTGAGGAGAATATTGACATCTCAGTATTGGGTCTTCAGTCCAAATTGAATTTGCCACTCAAATCCCCCCCCTCACACAATCACAAGCCTGAGGCCTACCCCAGCAGGCCCGGATTCAGCTACTCAGAGCAGATATATGTGGATGGTGGGTATCTCTGTGACGGTGTGTTTGTGTGTGTGTGACTGTACATTGCTTCCTCTCCCCTCCATTCTTCGATTGCCTCTGGATTCAATCCATCATTCTGTTGTTTTAGTTTGATCTGCATCACGACTGGTATCTGTGTCCAAATTTTGTTGCTCATAACGCGCCATGACCTGCAGAATTAAACTGGCTGCTGTCACAGATAAGACCACACTTGACTGATTGATTGAATCCTGAGCTGTTCTTTGCTGCTACGGCTTGCTTCATCATGTAATCCGCAAATATTAATTAAAACTCACATAGTGCAAAAAAACCTTTTGTAGTTAAAGAATATTAATTGAGCAAAATTTAAATTCTGACCGTTGTGTTATTCCCATGGAAAACCAATAGCTGTTTGCCCCTGTTACTGTAGATGAGGACAGCATCAGTGACTGGTCCACTGACAGCTGTGGGTGGAGCGACGATGACTTTGGGGTGGATTTGGACGTCACCACGCCTCCCTTGAGTGTGGACTCAGGTGCTGTGGACACCAGTGACCAAGAGATTGTGCGATGTATCTGTGAGGTGGAGGAAGAAAATGACTTTATGATTCAGGTGAGCTGGTTGTTTTTTTTTTTTTTGTCTATTTTTAAGGCATTGCAAGCTTCTTTTTTTTTTTTTTTTTTTTATCTCGAAGTAGCACTAATATAAAACATGCTGGTCTTTCCCTCAGTGTGAAGATTGTTTGTGCTGGCAACATGGCACCTGCATGGGCCTGTTGGAAGACAATGTTCCAGACAGATACACCTGCTACATCTGCAGAGACCCACCAGGTGAGGGGAAAACACCACCACCACCACCACAACCTTTAGCTATAAATGACTCACTGTCATCAATTAGATTTGTGGTCATCAAAGCTGTCATGGTTACTGCATGCTTCCTCTTTCATTTGGCAAAGTATTGTCTGCCATCTAGTGGACAATACGAAAAATGACGTGGAGTACAATTATCAGTGGATTGTGATGATTTTTATGGAAAATTATATATTTACATAACTATTGGGCAGTACATTGTATAATTATGGTGTTTTACATTGTGATTACTCCCAAGTAAAAGAATTCTATCATAAAACACCAACATTTTTTTTTTTTTGACACATTTCCCCAGAATCAAAACGTTGTCGTGTTTCCTGATAAAAGATGTTTACCACAGGATGCAGTAAACTGGGTCCCAGTGTGGCAAGCACAGCCCAGAATATGCTTCCAATTATAGGAAGTGATGAGAAGAAATAGGAGAAGAGCCATTGATTTTGCTTCAGATAAACCCTTCAAGCATATTAATTTGAGCCCCTCAATATGAAGCAGTGAAACTACAAAGTGTTTGTGCTGCAGATTTCCTTTTGCCTTATTGATTGAAAAAAACATAGAAACCTAAAAATAAAGAGCCGTATTGAAGTATTGTTCCGTGGCCTGAATACTGCTGGCCAATCTTTTTCAGCATGGATCGGTACATAGTCCTAAATGAGGTACATAGTCCTAAATGAGACATGCATCTAGGGGCCTTACAAGTGTGTCCTCAGTAAATGTGGAAAGAAAGAGTCATATGATTGTCCAGTTGCTTTTTTCAGCTAAAGAAAAAATAAGGATTTAAGAATGTTTAAAGAGGCTGAGCTAACTCTCTACCAAGGTTGAGGAGAAAGTTGTGTGAAACACGTTGCCTGTAAAACTGAGAATTGAAGAACAAAGTATTTTGTGTCACCATAGCACTGTGCACCAGGCTAAAGCTGCCTCACGTTTGTGTGCTGTGCAGCCTGTATTTGCATATGGACTCTCCACGCCTTAAGGAATGCAGTCTATAATTCCTTTAATCCAAAAAGTGTTACACCCCAACCAACCAACTACAACAGCAAACAGACACAGCCGAGCTCTTAAAGAAAGACTCTTGATCACCTTACTACATTTGATAAAGTTTCCTTGCAATGTGTTTACTGTTCCCAGGTCAGAGGCAGAGTCTGCGCTACTGGTACGATCGTGAGTGGTTGAGCAATGGTCACATGTACGGCCTCTCCTTCCTGGAAGAGAACTACTCTCACCAAAACGCCAAGAAGATCACCACCACCCACCAGCTGCTGGGAGACGTGCACCACGTGGTAGAGGTCCTCAACGGACTGCAGCTCAAGATGAGCATCCTACAGTGAGTACAGAGGACTTGCATGTTGTTTTCCTGTTATCTACTGAAGTCAAATTTAATGTGGATCATAATAGATATTGGATATTATAGTCCAGGGTGATTTTTAATTAAACCAACACAGCTGTGTATTCATTTTATTTTCTCTTTTGCTCTGCAGGACCAATACTCACCCTGACTTGCAGCTGTGGCGGCAGCCCTGGAAGCATTTGGAGAGGTCACGGACTGGCTCTGACTCGTGTCGTGGGAGTGATGCAGCTCCATCTCCTGTGACTCCTGATGAGGACATGAGCCGAGGTGAGATTTTAATGTCCAATGCTCTGGAGAAGCTGAGCCGGGCTGCTACAGCTGCCACCTCGTCGTCGTCCTGCTCTTCCTCCCCCTTCCCATCCTTCCAGGACTCGTACATTACCAGTGAACATTGCTACCAGAAACCGCGGGCATATTACCCTGCGGTGGAGCAGAGGCTGGTGGTGGAGACCCGACAGGGCTCCGAGCTGGAGGACAGCATGAGAAGCACAGAGGAACTGTTGGAGCGGGAGCAGCGCTACGGAAGCCTGCTGGAGACAGACAAGCCCAAATCAGCAGGCACCAGTAACAAGGTTAGGCTTCATTCCATAGCGGACAAGGATGTTTAAAGTGCAGCCAGCGTCGTCACTGTGGAGTAGTGAATTGAGCGTAACCACTCAAACTAATCCAGAAATATTTTCCCCTTCTGTAAAATTACATTTGAAAGTGTACTGTACGTATGCTCAAAATAAACACAGGAATGTTTTGGATAATAATCAGTACATCACCATAAGTTATGAATAGACAAAATATGATTTCTCATAAAGTTGACCTGTCAGTTTGGCAAATAGCACTAAAATAGCGGTTGCTATGGAGAAGATGTCTGCCAGAGGCAGGAATCTAGGATTTTCAGAATGTCTCATTGTTGCAGTTAGTACTGCACCAGTTGCAGAAGATCAAGAATTCCGTGTCGGAAGTGATTAAAGCTGCTGTAGGAATGTAGTTTACAAGTTTTATGAAGCGCAACTTCTTAAAGGTAAATTCTGGTATTTTTAAACCTGGGCCCTATTTAGACAAATTTTGGTGTCTAAATGAGTAAGGGTTACCGAAAGTTTTGGAATTGTTCAGTAGATCGCAGAGGACGGGCTGTGTTATACCTAAATGTATGTACAGTTTATGTACAGCCTTGATTACAGTGGACAACAACATTTTGAATTAGAAGTAGGTAAATTGTCATCGCAACATTACATCAGAGTTACTCAAGTGATTCAAGGATTTGGCTCAGCATTTGTTTGACCTCCAATCATGATGTAACTATCCTTTTTGATTGTTTATCTCTTGTGTGCATGAATAATGTGCAATGATTTGGCAGAAAGCTTTTGTGGAATGAGGTCTGAACCTGGCTGTAATGAAAATCCTGTCTGATGATTTCTTCTGACTGTCTCTAGGCTTCAATGGGTGGCTCTTGGTCCCAGGCTGAGACGAGGGAAGAGGGAGGAAGAGATCCTGGAGAGGCTGCAGATAACAGCAGGCAGCATCAACAGAGGCAGATCAACCTGCTGGATCACATAGATGCAGTCCAGGACGAGGTCTCGCACAGGATGGACTTCATTGAGAGGGAGCTGGACGGTAAGGCCTGTACTAGCCTTGACCTAGTAACTAGACTTTGAAGTTTCTTGCCCCACCTGCTTATATCGGTGGTCCATCAGTCCATGAAGTTAGCTTATGTTGGCAGTCAACTTTTTCATGTTAACATTAACAGTAACATTATAAGTTTCTCTCCAGCTAAGTCAGCATCAGCTATTAAGTGTAAAAGGCAAGTCAAGCACACGGCTTCTATGTGCAAGTTAAGTGGATGTCAACACATTTGCTTTTGAGATTGCCCAGAGATTGTCATGTACAAACATCATCATCATACCTGGGTTGCCCTGATCCAACACACCGAAACACTTCCCGGTGGTGCGTGCTTCAGAACAGGATAGGGTCTCTGGGTCTCTAAACCCATCATGTTTAACCATGTGCTCACCTGTGGTTCTCCTTCTGCTTGTCCTCCTCAGTGCTGGAGAGCTGGCTGGACTACACCGGAGAGCTGGAGCCTCCTGAACCCCTGGCTCGTCTGCCTCAGCTCAAACACCGCATGAAACGGCTGCTGACACAGCTGGGCAAGGTGCAGCAGATTGCCCTGTACAGCTCCGCATGAGGGCGCCAGAGAACAGCAGCGGCCTCAGTCCCCACATGGCATGCAGAAACAGTGCAACGGAGGGACATCACTGGTCTCTGGCTGCAAATATAACGATATTAATGCAAGTGCAAGACTCTCTGACCTGACATCTGCTGCTGTTTCTCCTTTTTTATAAGGTTGTGTGTGTGGTGGAATCCGATGCTACAGCCAGCCAGTGTCATATATGAATATTTATATGAACATTTATGGAAAGTCAGCATCTTAAATCAGGATTAAACACAAGAAGTAACCTCGTAAATGCAGGAGAATATCCTTAGGACCAGCTCACACTTCTGCGGTTCCCATGCAACTCTAAACCTTATGAATGCCTTTTGTCTGAGCTTTTGCTTAAGGTTGCCCTGTCTCTCTCAGTGCACAGTGCTTTACATGCAGAAGCTTTATATTCAAAATTGCTATGGAGTTCCTGAACCTACACGGCCTCTTTGCAGTAGTTTTTTGAACACGTTTTCAAATGGTAACTGTTTTTACCTGTCATGCCATACTGCATTAAAACTCTTGCTGTAAGTGTGGACAGACAGTAACTTGAAGACATCCAGTATGTTTGGCACTGTACAAGCAGTATCTACAAATAATTTGTTCTGTCTTTGACCTCAAGGGTTTGTTTTATACTACACTGTGAAGTTATTTTCGTCTGGAATTAAAGGCATCTTATTTTCAGTTTGAGACGGTAAGAAGTGTGATTTCTGTTTTGTCTTAAACTGTAATGCTTCTTTTCCTGACGGCCCTCTCATCAGTGTACCAGTTTTATCGGTTTAATCTTTGTGTTTGTCAGTTACCGTATCCCTTACTTCAATTTGCTCTTTGCATTGTTGTTGCTGTAGCACTTGACCTATGATTCACATAAAACTGTAATGTGGACTTGTCTTTTCTTAACCTAGCATCTTGTGCTTTGTCAGTGACAAATACTACTTAGAAGACCTGTACATTTCTGTTTTTTTCTGTTCTGTTTCATCTGTTTATTTACAGTATTTGGGTTGTTTGTAAATATGTTATTCAAACAAAATGTGCTCTATATTGAAAACCTTCTCCAAATTCAGATATTGTATGCTACTGTACTGTAAGTGTCTGGCTTAGAAGCAGGGAAATGTCAAAAGCAATGCAAACAGATTTGCTGGTACATAAATAAACTCATTGTTATTAATCACTATGGACACATTCTCGGCTATTTTCTTACTGTGTCTCTGACATGCTGGCTGTTTGAAGAAGACTGGTCCTTCTCGTCCTATTTATCCTGCTGGCAACAACACCACCAGTGAAGTCAAAGGTTGCATCATTCACAGTTCAGAGAGAGTTTGATGTAACATGTTTTCTTTGCGGCTGATTTGTGCTCTTACACAATCAGATTGAAGTTAGGGGCTGCAGCAGTCTAGAGGTTGAAGGCGTGAGCCTTGTGACTTGAGTTTTCAGGAACCAAATGCTTTCCTTCTGAGGTGCCTCTGAGCAAGGCATCTACATTGGATTTGCCCATGATCCCAGATCAGACCACTGGTAGCACTGGGCAGCTGCAGTTTGGAGAACTGTATGAAAGAGAGGGACTTTACTCGGTGGAAAAACTGGCAAAAAAAAAAAAAGATTGCGTGCATAGTTTGATGTAATGTGTTTTTATTGCATAGCCGATTTGTACAGTTACATAATCAGATTGAAAATGAAAACTTGATGGGAATTCTAATCGGTTAATCTCCAAAATTTGAGCCAGCCATCATGTGGTGACAGAGCAGGGCATATGATATCACATTGCCCAAGAAGATCTTGTACAGTATCAAGCCAATATGTTCATCTCTTGATTTTGAGGGCGTTTGACAGGACTATTACAAAAGATGGACTATGTTAAAAAAAAAAAAAAAGACAGAAACACCCCTGATGTAAAAATGAATAAATGCAATTATCTCACCTCCCTCTCATCAAATGTGGGCGTTTACTCTCAGGCATGCGCTGTCCGCCTTTTATGTCACCCAAAGACTGAAGCAGCTTTGGCTCATAGCTGAAATAAAGTTGTAAACGGTAACAAGCATGGACGCAACCTTTGTTTGAGAGTGCAGTTTATATACATTGTACTTCAGTATAAAAGCTATGCATTTCGTTTTGCCTTGGGAGCAGAGTCTCGTCTCGATTATTTCGAGGCAGAGTGAGACCTCCTGCCTCCTCCTCCTGTCTGTGGTGTGCACCGCCTCCTCCCATTGGCTCCTCCGCGGTGTCTGCGACGCAGCGTGTAGTTCCGCCCACAGTCACATCGAAATACTAGTTGAGGCAGAGGAAGCGGCAGGCAGGAGCGCTGTGTACTGTATACTTAAACATACGTATTACCGTTGATATTCAACAGTACACCCGGAGAGGAATTGACTGGAACCCACCGCACACTTATTTTACCGACGAGGTAAGTCTTACATCCGTGTTTTCTCGGTAGCACTTTCCCAATTCCCATTTACAGATGTGCTCGATGCCACAGGAGATTATCTCAGCTCGCTGGGTTTCCCAACCTGTTCACGTTGCTGTCTATATAATCGAGTCCTTTGTTAGCGGAATGGTGGCAGCCCTTAGAACAACAACGAACCATCATTGTACTAATTAAAACACACGTTGAAACACCGGGGGGGGAAGCAACGTCAGGACTTCAGTGAGCGCGAGCGAAGCGGTTCAGTTAGAAAAACTGCAGCTCAGTTGAGTTCATCGCTGCTCCTCTCAACAGGGATGCGACATAACGGCTATTTTCACGCCGTATCTTCATTTTGTCAGTGCGGTACGCATCGCTAGTAGTTTGTTTTCTGTTACGTTAAGACCTGCTAAATAATGACTCAGGTTCTAGCTAACGTTATTTATATTAAAATGAGGCCTGTCACGATGCGTTACATCGTAAATTACCGATCTTAAACAACTAAAGAGATGTTAGCCGGATAGCTTAACGTTATAGCTTGATGAATTTAATGCAGCGACACAATGCAAACTTCACACCTAAAATCCCTGTAGGGATATGTATTATTGTACCCAAGTGATACCAGGTTTAGCTTATAGACTCATTGTTGAGTGAAATACAATACTAAGAATAAGTTGTACATACAGGTTTATGAGAGGAATATTAATATGATTTCAATTGGGGTTTTATTTTGTCTGGACTTTAAACAGGAAACCGTTAACGCTAGCTTAAAAGGCCCAAAGCAATGTGTGGCTTGTCGTCTCACAAGGTGTCACTGTGGATATTCATCTTCATTCTGTAACATTTTTCCAAAACACTGTCCGAGTCTAGACTTGGCAGATCCATCAGTATCAATCAGATCGATCACAATAATGTAGCTGCAGGTGTCACCATTCAGACACCACGTGATGGATGCCAATGTCACTGGTGGCCATGCGAAGGTCACACAGGTGTGACTGTGTAACAGACTGGGCATCAGGTGTTTCCCCTCACTAAAAATAACCATTGTCATCTTGGGATATATTTAGATATTTTAAAAGGACACCGTGTTCTATAATTTCCCAGTAAAACTATCAGGAACAATGGGGATATTAAAGTAAGTCTAGTTATAGGAGATTTAAAAATACCATGAAGTAGAAGGTCAATATAAACTTTGTGTTAGGTACCACAGATACACTATCTGTATATTAAAGCCTTAATTCTGGTATCTAATAGTTTAAATTTTAGTATGTTATAGTTTCATGGTGGTGGGGTTAACTTCAGGTGTGGTATCTCCCACAATGCCCTCAGCAGTGTCACGTGGTCAGTGAGGCTTGAATGGAGCTTACACTACAAGCAACAGTCGGGCTTTTGTTGTCACTCACAACATTGTTAAGACTGGAAAAGCCAATAGATAACATGCTGTTTGCAGAAAAGTTTCTTTCTGTTAGCTGATCTGTAAACCAGCCTTTTGTTTTGAAAGCAGGAGAGAGAGCAGATAGGGGGCAGTTTGAGGTTTATTGCCATATCGTTGGAAGCAGTCTGCTCCTGGCTGATTATTACAGTGAAAGCCTAACTGAGGGGAGTGTCAAAAGTTGTTTATTAAACCACATATTGTACTTAAGATCTTGAAATGTTTTCACCTGTTCTCTCTGGGCTCTGATTATTAGCCCCCACTGAAATTTGTAATAATTTAAAATTGGTTTATGTGCGTTATTACAACGCTTTGTTTTAAAACTTTTAGATTTTTTTCATATTGTTTTCAGCTGTGGATTCTACCTTCCACAAGTGCTCAGAAAAGTTAGAATGAACTTAACCTGAGCAATCAGAGTGAAAACAAAGGCAGCACAATGCAACAGGACTGTACTTTATATTGTACCAATGCTGTAAGTAATACGTAGTAAGTAGTAAATGCTGCTTCAATATGTCAGCATCAAGAAATTACACTATTAAGGTACATATCATCATGGATTACAATTTACACATAATTTATCACAGGGATTACAGAGCACATACAAAGTGAGAAATGCTCCTGTGTAGAAGAGGATGTCTTCCAGGGATGAACGTCAGGGAGTAATGCTCACAGGAGAGATGGAGACAGTAATTAAGCCACTGTGCTGACAGTCAGTCTGCCTTGTGTTCACTCTCACCTCAGCATTACTGTGTCTGTTGGTTTGCCAGCCCTGCAAGGCAAAACATAACCTGAGCCAGACATAGACATTTACTGGGACTTCTCCTCTTAATTTTTAATACCTCGGTTGTTAACAGCACATCCTTGTCATGTTTTGCTATTGCTTTTCAGTCATCTGGTACTAAGACAGTGTTTTTAAAAAGTCTGAGCCACCAGAATAATGATCACACCATATTGTGTGTCTGTGTCTCAGTCTGACCCTTTCTCCTGGAGCTCTGCTGCTGCTGTGTTTTTGTAACTGAACTGCATCTGTAATTTAAGATGTACCAGGCCTAGAGTTACAGCACAAGCTCTGCACAACAGCTTCAAGCTTCTCAGACCAAAAACAGCTGATGCATACACACCTCTGTTCCAGGTTAACTTCTTAAATTTCCCTTGACCCCAGCCAATCAGCATATACAGATAGCTATCCCATCTGTCCCTGCTCCACCAGTCTTTACTGCAAATATACTTATAGCAAACCAATGAATGAATGAACTCCAGAGACAGTCGCTAGCAGGCTTGTGTGAGGCAGCGGCAAGTGTCCACACTTTTTTCAGACACTCTTATCTGCTGGATCACACCCCTGCTGGCGGAAAGGCTCTGTCTGTCTCCATTTTCTTTATCAGCATCAGCAATAATATCAGCAGGTGGCGATGAGGAGAGGCAGAGCACAGGTGGTAAGCTTGTTGATCCATAATGTTGGATACAAGCCAAGCTGGACCTCTGGGTGCCCTGGACTGTCCTTCAGTGCCACTTTTCATCTAGGATCATATATTTTAAGAACCTCCCCTCACACACCTGCACATATATTTCCGCTAACTGCACAAATTGCATCACATCTACCCTCAGTTTCCCCTTTTAATTTTTCTGAAATATCTCATTGTCTTCGTGAATATGTGTGTGAGAAAAAGATGGGGAGCAAAGAAAGAGTGTGTTCCAGCTCTTCACTGAGACAAATCCCAGTTTGTCATAGATAGACACACACACACACACACACACACACACACACACCACACTTAGCTTTCTTAAACTCAAATGTGCAAGTAGCATGCAGTTTCATTTACAGTGTCTCGCGATAGCATGAATCATTTCAACCTCTGCTTGCTTTAATGGCCCAGGAAAGTTAAATGTTTGTGGTTGTTATTGTTACGGAGGAAATGGCAGATACTGTGCCCTGGTGGTTTGAAGATCCTCCCCCTCAGGCTGTGTTCCTGCTAGAACCAGTCAAGTTCAGACAGATGATACGTTAAGTCCCAATCATTAAATGCTGGAGAGATAGGGTCCCTGATGAGTGCGTGTGTACCTCAGTGTGAGTCGTGACTTCTGGGTACATGTTACACACGCATATATATATATATATATATATATATATATATATACATATATGTATACATATACTGTTGATACACATGAGGAAGAGAAATAATAGTCTATGCCTTTTTTATGACTCATTTGATGCCCTATTGTTGCAGTGAATGTTAAGGACAACAATCCTAAGAGTCAGTGAAGCTGCGCTGACTGGTAAAGCACTCTATGCTGCGTTGGTTGTCGTGATGAGAAGAGAATGACTTTATGTAAATTATGGTGAAAAAGGTCACTCGATTTCAGTGGCGCCACCAGCTGAGCTGAGGATGGCTCAGCCCCTGCCCCCCCGTGGTTGCCAAGGACACCGCCAACCTACCCGGCGAGCATTTGTAAGGGACGGCGCCAGAGGAGCCACCTCTGTGTTTCTGTGGGAGATTGAGTTGTCAGTAATCAGTCATTGTGACAGCCAAGCTGACCACATGGATAACTCTATTAGCAGAGGCTGTGTTCCTGTGAGGCAGCAGGCTTCTTAGCACTGATTCAAACACTGAAACACACTGACTGACTGACTCAAAAGCCTCTGTGTATTCACAGGCAGAGGTCTTTACTAGCTCTGGACACAAGGACTCTCATATGTCTGTGCTGTGTTAATGTTTTATGGAAGCGGTTTCTAATGTTTCCATCCAGCTTGTTGAACAGATTCTGTCAGTGCACGTGTGTGTGTGTGTGTGTGTGTGTGTGTGTGTGAGCTAGTGGCTGGGCTACACAGATGGTCTCGCTGCTGCCTCCACAGCTGCCCTTCGGCCAGTCTGACCGCAGTCTACAGATCCTGCTGAGCCTCCAGCAGGACTCTGCTGTTCTGGAGACTCTGCCTGCTCACATCAGCCAGCTGGGACCTAGGACACACATACACACAGCATCCTTCTTACACTTGGTCTTTCTCTGGGCTGTCTGCTCAAGTGAGCATGGCAGAGGAAATCCCCACAGACTGAGCGGCAGCTAGCCTAGCGTGGCGAAGTGGGGGCAGGTACTCTGTTAGCACCACTGAGTGCAGGGCCATTCAGTCTTATTTATAGTCTGATACCAGGAGAGACTCATTGAGCTGGGATCACACCTCTCTCTGACCTACCACAGCAGATTTATCAAGACTCCTTTGCCTCTTGGCGCCCCCCTTAGTAGAGAGACCTGTCTATGCTAGTGTGTATTGATTTATTGATGATGAGTGTCATGTAGCTACAGCTATCTAAATTGCTGTCTGTATGCCATTCTCTTATTAGTCTATTTATCATCGTTTGAAAGGATCAGCGGTGGCATTGCCTTGCAGGGTATTATGTGGAGTCAAAGGAAAGATGCAAAACATCATTCATGAGTGTGTGTGTGTGTGTGTGTGTGTGTGTGTGTGTGTGTGTGTGTGTGTGTGTGTGTGTGTGGCAAGCACAGAATGAACATATTATATATCGCCACTGGCTCTTTGTCCTGATTGTGTACAGATGAATAGTGAGGGGTGTGTCACACCTACTCAGGTGTTAGACCTCTGCTCAGGCTGTTGAAGTTGGGTGGGGATATGTTACCTGAGGTCACCATGCACTGTAAAAAAATTGTTAAGGTGTTAGCTATCCCATCCGAACACGGTTAATTTGGCAATTTTTTCTAAAGCAACTCACAATAAATGCAATCGACCTCCATACAACAAACTAGAGTCGTTAACCAACAGGATGGTCCAGGAGTGGTCCGTAGATGTCCGGAGAAGAGGTATAATCAGGCAAAATAAGTGAAAACACCTGTGTTGTAGCCATTCTCAGTTTAATTTTTCAATTAAAAATTGTAATATAAATATAAATTTAGGTCATTAAGAGATTATGGATGTCATTACTTTGCAAATGTTGGTTTATTATCCAGTCTTAGTTCTTATACAAGAGAAGGAGGGGTGGGGCTGCAGGAGGACACAAGCACATCTAACAGTCAAAACACATTGACCCATAAGACTCACTTCAAGTTGATATGCAGCTTGGTGCGGGACCGCTTCTTTACTTATACATGAAGACCAAAATAGATGCTTGTGTGAATCTGTAGGGCTATATAGTACAATGTACTGAGCAGGGAGGAACATGGGAGGGCTGACTCACATCCCAGCTGCCCTCATGCACACACACACTCAAGGCCTTTACATATCATACACATACAAAATTCATAACTGCTACGTACACGTCCTTGTCGGACACAGGCCTAATGGAGAAATTGAGTTTCCAGTTTGCTGGTCCGTAACATCGCTTCACCAGTGGAAAATATTGCTGTTGGTCTCTGGGTGTGAATCAGTGCAGTAAATTTAGCGTGCCACTGGAAGTTATGACAAATAATTTTACGAACCATAGCACCGTACTTTGGGAAGCCATTTAGCTGTCCTCCGAGACTCTCCCTGGCAGTGTGCGTTTTCGAATGAGAGGTGAAGCATGATGCCAATAGATATGTGGCTATAAATCAATACATCTAGATGCTGCTCTTTAATCGCATAAGACCATTAGCAGATAAAGTGGCCCCTCAAGAAATAATGTAATTCTTTAAAAGCCCTCGGAGAGTAATGAGAGGGGCCGTGCACTCAGTGGCCATGAAGGATTAGAGATGTACATGAGTATATACAGTATGTGTTGCTCTATATGGAGGTTATGTACCTGTTTACATGGATGACAGAAGCTGTCCCCAATCCTGCATGAGGATAGAGGTCAGAGTTTGGGTGTGTGTAAAGGGGGGCCCCCTTTTTGGCAGGCAGATCAGTGCAGGAGCTACTACGTGCCAATGAGTGTCTTTGCTGGTGAACCAGACTTTTCCTCACAGACACACATAGAAAAATGTGTGTCGTGATGGACAATCAGTTTAGTATTTCCTCTATAAAAATAGAGACAAAGACGCGCACTGAATGGATATCATGACCCAGACGACAAGGTCATGAGTCTCCTCCCACACAAAAATTGCTATTGGATGTGTGTATGTGTGTCTTACACCTTCACAGCAGCACTTGCAATATTGTCCCTGTGTGTGTGTAATATCCCATGTGCTGTCCAAGTACAACCTCTACAACATTTTTATCACTTGCATTTTGAGTTATGGCTGGCCCGAGGCTCAGGATATTAAATGTGGTAGTGACTGAGTGAGTCGGCCTCCAGATTCGGTTTTCCAAAGAGGGGATGAGTCAATTATAGTAATGCAATATTTAGCATTTATTAGACCTTTTTAATCCTGGAAGGATCAAAGAAGGAGGTCGGTATTTGAGGAGGAAGATTTGTTTCTCTTATTAACCGTCTTAAAATAGCTCCTCTTGCGCAATGAGTTGCTTATCTTACATTTCCTTTTGTCTTTGCAACTAATAAGAGACTATTTTTACTTTGTCTTGTATTCAGTGGTCATCTGCATGTGTCTTGTGTGAATACACCCATTATGTGAACTTCTTGTCTCAAAATTACCTAACCCAGTGTTTTCAGTTTGGTTTCAAAACCAGAGGTGGGTGTTGATCCACTTTTTGAAGTGGGGTATTGAATAAGAATAGACCATCTTGGTAGGATCGTGACAGAAAAAGACAACAAAGAGGTGTCTCATAGTTTTTGTAGCATTGTCAAAAGAAGAAAGAAAAAGATCTGTCAGCGAGTATCGGGAGAATCAGACGAGCTATAAGTAGGATGATGGAGCCTCAGGAGAGCAAGCTGTCATTTAATTAAGTAGACGTGAAGCATGGGGAGCTGTGTGCGATGTGTGTGTGCTGGTCTCCGAGCTCGTTCATGTTTGCTGACAGTATCAGCAGGGGATGTTCTGTGCTATAGGTCAACTTTTCCATTCCATTCCTTCTCCAAAATTCAACTATTCTTTCTATCACCCAGGTTGTTATTGACCTGACAAGGGGTGGAGTGGGGGGTAGGGTGGGTGCTGAAACTCCAAACAAATAGATTTTCCTCTTCTAATTCTCTTACCAAACGGCCTGGGTTAGAGCAATAATCTGGAACTGAGCCTTGTCACAGTCCATTAGCTTTACTCCGCAGGATTGCCGCCTCCGCAGACTGGGAACTGTAAACACAGACTTGGCCTGGTTACGAAAAGTTTGAGGGGAAAGAAATTTGTAGTGACGTCCCCCTGGATGAAAAAGACTTCCCAGTCTAAAGAGTGAGGCGTCACCACACTGGTGACTGTGCAGGGAGAAGTAGTTTCCACTTGTTTGTAGCCCTGACAGCAAAACACTCTTGCACATAAAGAAGGGCGGACGTAGAAGTTAGGCTGTTGGCAGGAGGGCAGTACCTCTGGAATTTGGGCTGGCCTATTTTCTGTTCCTGGTGAAATGCTGACTGAAGACTGAGACTCCAGTTGGGGACAGACATGATTGTTTTCTTCTGTGATAGAAACTGTCATCAGAATAATTTGGTTCCCAGAGAAAGCTGACAGGCACTTTTTCCTTTCGCTGGAAATGAGTTGGTAATTGTCAGTAGCTGTGTCCCAGCTACTGATCAAATCTTCTGATGGACGCAACCCATTCAGGTGTGTCCGTCGGAGGCTTTGAAGGCCTGACTGAACCTGCTCCTTTGCTCTGAGGGAAAAGGTTTAGAATCGGAGCGTAAAAATAATTGTTAATTAGGATGGTGAACATCAACTTGTAACATCAGAAATGTTTAATCTAGAAGTTATCCTCAAAAGATCAAAATAACTTTAGAAACCAGTGGTAAACCTTTAATAAAATGGATTTGGGAAAGCACTTGTTGGCCTGTTATGACGTGTTGGAATACAGACTTTGGAGGACACACCAACAATGCTCTGTCTGAGCTGTCACCACTCCATGCAGAGGCTGGGCAGCTAGAGTCATAATGTGGTGTAGGAATAAAGGATGACTGCTGTTTTTTTTATGTATGATACTGTAGTCTTTTGTCTCCTCGGGAAAACTACCACAGAACTGGTCATATTCATTTAGTCAAGTCAACAGAAAAACATGGTTTTGTGTTAAAAAACCCCAGCTTTTATTACAAATAAAATTAGCTACTTTTTAAAAACTGGTGGAAACTGTTTGTGTTACCAGAGAACCAACACATTCATCTAAATGTATGAAATGAAACCCTTTTGCATACCACAGAAAACACCCATCAAGGGAAAGTCTGAGATTAAAGTAAATATGATGAATAAACTATTATAGTTTTGAATTAATAAACTGGTAATCTATGTGATGGGGTAAAACACAAAGACACATATTTACAATGAATGTAGACACTCTGCTTACTCTGTAAGTGAGAGAGTTTGATCGGATTAAAGTAGGTTATCAGGCTGCACAAAGGAAGGAAGGTTTTGAAAACAAGCACAACCTTCTACATCAAGCATAAGTCCATCTTTATCACACTTAGAGTTTGAGTTTAACAGCAGGCTGTCACAAAACCGTCTACCACAACCCCACCATCTTTACTGTAAACCTCTCCCCGCTGCAGATGGTGACAATGTGTGGACAGTTAAGGATTTTTGCTCTATATCACCATGGCAATACGCCTGATGGCTTAGTCAGGGTCTCCCAGAGGTAGGTTAACACGAGGTCACCATGGTGACATTCACTTTAGTCAATCTGAAGCCAAAAAGGTCAGAGCCGAAGCACAGTCCGTGATGGAAATGATGATGACAACGGGTAAATCTGAAGTCACGGTTTCCATGGTGATAAAGAGGTAAGAGGCCTAATTGAGGAGGTTTAAGGGAGGGTCAGCATCACAGCTGGGATCTCAGTCGTCCATCATGCAGCCTGCCTAGACTTCCTGACGGCCCAAGGTGAGATGGAGATGGATAGACAAAAACAGGGAGAGAGTGCACAGAGTGGAGGATGAGGAAGATGTGCGAGGGAAGGAGGAAAAGTGGGAGGAGAAGCAGGGGGTGTTTTCATTGATCACTCAACACCGTCTGCTGACATGGCAGCTACAGGACTACTTTTTGTTGGCAGAGACACCGTATATCTACAGTAGGTGTTTTGGCACACGCCTCTGTGTCCACACATGCATTCCGGCGCCTGCACTTCAGCGTTAAGGTAAAGGCGTGTCCTCTCTCTTGTTTCAGCCACAGAGGTAGGTTGGTGTGCTTGAGGCAGGCAGCAGTGCCAACAATAAAATGAGAGAGGAAGGGATGCTAAATAAGTTATCCATTTATTAAACTGACAGATTTCAACATGTTTTTGCTAGTGTTTTGATAAAGTAATTGTGACAGCGCTGACACTAGGCTGTAGTGAAGGCTGACCTTTGCTATGTAGAAAGGGCCTCATGTGGCTTTCCTGACACGATTTGTTTCTGCTGTCGTTTGTTCACCCAGCCCCCTTGTCCCTCGCTACGTGGCATGATATTTAGCGCTGAGATGAGGCCCTGCTGGCAGCTACACGCCGTGCAGGGAAATGGACCTGAAGAACAGATGAAGGAAATCATGCGTGAGAGCCAGCATGTAATATGTGTGTTGCTCATATGAAAGCGGTAGAGTTGAGTGAAACAGATTCTGGAGTCAGGGAGACCATTTGTGAGAGCGATCCGGTACAACAGACACTTCCACTGTCGAGTCTAAAGGGACTCGTTCTACATCATCAGCTCTCTCAACCCCCCCCCCCCCCCCCCATCCTCATCCACATCAGTGGTATGGTGTGAATATGGGACAAAGCCCGAAAGCTGCACAGATTGCAAATGGAATTTCCCTCTTGTCATCTGGGACTGCCACTGATTTTCTACTCCAATTACAGTAAGCTTTGCTGTCATATCTAGACAGTCTGCATGGCTCATTTGAGTCCCTGTGATTGTCGGGGGGTACGCTCCTGAAAGCACGTGTTTTGAGCTTCACTTGATGAGTTTCTCTCATTTCTACCACTATCTATTCCCCTTGCCTCCTTGCCTCACATCTGTCCCTTGGGGCTAGCCCAGCTTAGAATAAACATCGGCAACCCAGCTTTGTCTCTATGGCAACAGCCGCGCATGCTGAAAGGTAGAGCAGGCATGGAGTAGGTAGGAAAGGGCGGTGGTGGAGGATGTTGCTCAGTGGGATTTGGTGTTCTTTCCCGTGATTTGATGCAGGGTTAAGGGGGTCTGAGATCTGCTCGAGCCCCCAGGGGACACGTCTTTCTTTCAGGTGGAAACCAAAGGATGAAGCAAAGGGTGATGTTCGAGAAGTGATGGTAGTTAGTTGCATGGTATACATGGTAACCCAGTATAAGGGGTCAGTGGGGTTGGGCTGTGAAAACCACCCAGTCAGTCTGTCAGTTGGTTTAAGCTCACCCTGACCCCGTCTCCCTTAACACCTCGATTACCCGGCTAGCCGGCTACAATTAAAGCTGCTTTCACCTCCATCCCACTTTTTGTGACAGCCTGAGGAAGTGTTGGATTGATCCGGCCAATACGCTCAATCCGCTCAAGCATGCAGAGTATTTGTTGTTCTTTTTTCCTTGTTCACTTGTCTAAATATTATTTAGTTCCACCATTGAGCTGGATTTGTCAGCGGGGATTTTGCCGGGCATGTTTTCACTCCACATGCGTTCTTCCAGCACTCGATGTTTCTACTTTTTTTTTTCACTGACTGTTTTATGTAATTTGAGGATTGTGCTCACTTGTACCCATCTGCTCCCCTGGTTGTTTCCAAGCAAGGTGCAATCTGTTGCCAGAGCAGGATGACCTCTGACTGGATTCATGCGTCAACAGGCAGCTGTGTGTTCAGACCTTTGTCAGGCAGTCGGAGGATGAAACTGTTGGTAACACACACACGGCGTGACGTCGTCATCGTCGGTGCCTCCCGATGTTAGTTTGCTGCTAGAATCGCTAACCAACCCTGAAGGTTATGTGATACCAGCATCTCAAGGTCGTTCCGGCGGGGGGGGGGGTTGGCGCTGACTCAGGAAACGATTGTAGCTGCTCCTCCAATTGGCTAGTCCTCTACCCAATTCCGTTTACTCTTACTTCTTGTTTGTTTGTTAGCATTAAGTGGATCTGTTCTGATAAATCTTTCTGTGTCATGGCTGTTTGCGGTGCACTGCAGGCTGGTTTGGCTTTGTCTTCCAGTTGTAAGCATTGACCTAGAAGAGGCAGAGGCTCCATCTGCTGTTATGTGCAAGATGAGTCGCTCTCCTGGGCACAGCCAGGTAATTCAATACTACTTCCTGTCCTCACCTTGTGCAAACAGGCACAGCCTAAGAGGTACCATTTTAGGAAAAGTGGGGGAGGGGCACATTTGTGTCAGTGTTCGTGTTCAGTAATTATGTGCAGGGACAAACGGCTGACTTCAAGGGGAAAACAAATGAGGTGGGCTTTAGAGCTTCTTGTTAAACCTGGCCCAATCCATCTTTGTGTGTGTGTGTGTGTGCATGTTTGCACATCACCTGTGTGGACTGGAAGTGTGACCTTTCTCTTAGAATTAATAGAGAAAACGCCCTCTATCCCCTTTCCGGCCTGCTCTTGTATCATCATATATGTATCCCAGTATGCCGATGTGGAGTCAAGAAGACGAAGGAGGGAGATCCTGTCAGGGCTGGACCTGCAGCTACCTGCTGCCACCTTTTTCAACCCCATACCAATCGATCGCTATCAGATGAGTAGGTTGTGTTGCTATGAACTGCACCGAGTACTGAAAGGATTAGTAGATTAATTGGTTAGTCAATCAGTTGTTGAAGTCATTTATCAAGCAGCACTGCCAAACATTCCCTGGTTTCTGTTTCTTAAATTTGAGAATTTACTAGTAAGAAGTTTTTTTATCATTGTGAAGTAAATAACTTTAGGTTTTGGTCTGCTGGTCAGACAAAACAAGGACTTTGAATATGTCAAAACCCGTGGTTTTTAAACAAGGCTATCTTGCTAACCTGCATCTTTTGTTTGTGTCACCACATGACATTCATGCAACTTAAGGTCTGCTCCATCCATGCCCCCCCGCAGTGGCTCTCCACCCCCAGCTTTAGCCACTGAACAATGAATCGAATAATTGAAAACATCATCGCCATATTAATTGATAATAAAAAAGGTCATTGGTTGCAGCAACCAAACCATCATCAAGCCTGATTCAGGTATGAATCCAGACATCCTCCATCAGTTCAGAAGAATTATATTCATTCATTTTGAAAAGTTCATGGAAAGATAGACACCATTTATGGTGACGTCGTCCTTGCATTGAATGGCCATGCGGTGCCCAAACAGTCGTGTTTTATGCAATGCTCTCAGTTATTATCTGTAAGTATGATGTTTTCTCTTTTTCTTCTTGGACAGAGTGGTTTACAGTAACGAGACAGGAAGATGGATGAGCTGCAGGATGTACAGCTGACTGAGATCAAGCCACTGCTGACCAATAAGGTGAGTTGTGGGGAGGACAGGATGGGGACAAGCTGCCATGGCAACAGACACACAACTGTGCACCTGCACCAATATAAAGAACCACATATACAAACTGCACAGACATGTGGTGCACTTTTAAAGTGAATGAGCACCCCATATGGTCCCTCCCCAGGCAAATACATACGCTAATACACTCTGCAGTCCCGTTCATCAAAGTGAATTATTCATATCTGCTCGACTGTCGAGAGGAAAAAGAAAAGAAGGGCGAGAACGAGAGATGTCAATAGAAAAAAAAAAGGTTGTAGACAGAATGAGGCAAGAGAGAAGAAGAGATGCGAGGCACATAACGAAAGACACCCAAAGAGTCAGAAAAGACAGTCAAGCAAGAGCGAAGAGAGATCAAAGGAGAAGCTGGAAAAAACTCATCTCTTTATTTCTTAGAGCTTGAAAGATTTTAGCAAGTGAGCGATGTAAAAAACAGAGGGAAGTATGGAGGAGAAAAAAACCCAAAGCTCTTCCCATCCTCTTCTGGCCTCCAGCTTCTCCTCTTCTCTGCTCCATCTCAACAGCTGATTAGAAAGCGGGTGTGTCTGTGGATACACAGGAGTGTTTTGTTCTCCCCCAGGCAACTGTCACAGATAGTCAGGAGGGTGTAGAGTCTAAGTGTCAGGTCTTTTACTGGATTACGTCACCTCAGTGGTGGGTCTGAAGAACGAGCAGGAGCACATTTGTCCTTGTTGGGCTGTATGCCGCGTAAAGTTAGATGTCTTGTGTGAGGTGACAAGGTGGGGGAATATGCATCACAAAAGTCATCTGAATAAAGGATACTGGCACTGACCTCTCACTCCACCTAGTGGCCAGCTCATTAACAAGACAAACCAGGAGTCTTGAAAGCAGATGGAGATGCAGACAGTGATGATACAGGATTCTCATTTTCTCTCTGATTCTCTGAAGAAGTGATGAAAACCGCTTCTGATTTCCATACAAATATAACAAATTAATGAATGATAACAGTGATGATGCAGCCAGGAACAAGGAAAGACTGAGTACCGTGTGCAGCAGCAAAGTAACCATAACAACAGGAAAGAAATGCATAACGTATGCATGTGATTATAAGTAGAACATACATACGAGAAAATAGGATTAAAAAAGGATACGCATCTGCTTGTCTGGTGCAACAGTTGGCATAACAACAAATGAAACAGAAGCACAGTTGCATTGCATCTTTGGCCAATCGGATCACTTGGAAGAGGCTGGTAAATTTATAAAAACTGACATCATTCTTTTCAACATGTTGCGGCTGCTGACCTTGATGAAGGTGCTTTGTAAATAGACATAAACTTGTTTTAGTAATAAACCTGGGGGTATTTTCATGGCAATGTTCACTTAAAACCAAAGCAAGCACTTTTGGTTCCTTCCTATACTTTCATCATGTCTCTACAACACTTTAGTGAGAACTGCATGATAGTTATGGAATACTGTAGGCCTTGGCTTCAAACATGTTTTTACCATGATTTCTGCTGCAAAGCTATTTCAGTAGAAGGAGAGGGAGAGCTTTATAGCCACCATCTGCCTCTACACCCATAGGCACCCTACTGGTCTGGCCTAAAACTGAATCCCACAAGAATCTTCTCTGTTGTTGCTGCCCACTCCGACTTCACTCCCCATCTATTCTGTAGCTTCCTGCTGTGTGAATGAAGACAAAACACCAACTGAGACCATACTCTCTGTAACAAATGCTTCTGTTATATGTGTAAAGAATATAAAAGTTGTTAAGAGCTTGTAAAAAGTGGGACACCACCAGATTTGTTCTATTTGTTCACACGTGTATACATTTATGTATTTTGAATAAATCCAACACATCATGTGACACCATCCATCTACAATGACTGAACTTCCATCAGAGTGTTACACAAGTGCAATAGGTATTATTATTGACTTTACATATTGAAATCTATCATCCTGTGGTATATTTTAACTCCTATTTTACTTTTCTTGCAGAATGCACGCAACTTTCAAGATTTCGACTGCCAGGTGAGTGTCTGCTCCTGCACAAAGCACTGTTGTTGCCATGGTTAGAGGAGATGTTGTCATGTTAGTGGAAGGGGATGTGGGCATTGGGACATGGCCCCATTCTCACACCCCTACTGCTGAACCCATTTGTTTGCTTGCCCTACATCTGAACATTGTTCCTCACAGGCCAATTTTACCGCACACATCATATAGGTGGAATGTGGGATTTGTGGATAAATCAGTGAGGAGGGTCATCCACCACACTGGCCATTAGCTTTTCAAGGTGACAGCACTTTTTGCCCAGCTTGTTCTTCAAGTTTGTTCAAGGGCACTATCTGAGTCTACACAGTAAAACAATACTGAAGAGGGCTAGCTTGATATTTGTTGGAAAAGTCTAATTTCTTCGCTGGTTGATTTGTTACGCACCATTGGTGTGAACCAATAGCTTCATTTCAGACACTGATTTTAAAGGAATGGTAAATGATCTCACGTATATAGCACTTTTCAACCTTCACGGTTCCCAAAGCGCTTTACAGTCTCATTCACCCATTCACACACCAATGGCGTGCAAGGTGCTGGTCTCTATTGGGAGCAACTTAGGGTTCAGTGTCTTGCTCAAGGACACTTCAACATGACGGGGGCAGCTGGGGATCGAACCCCCAATCCGCTCTAACCAGCTTTACCTCCCGTGTGACAGTGCTAACCACTGTGCCACCATGCCGTTTTAGGTTTTCTTTGTTTTGCATGGATGTATGCTGTACTTGTGTGAGTGTACTGGTATGTTTATGGACTGTGGATCATTTGTACTGATATGAAAAGCTATTGTACAATCACAGTAGTGGCCTGTTTGTTTTAGTTAGGACTGGGTTTGGGAAACAGCCCATAAAGAAGATTTAGAGGTAAGCATTGTGTTTTCTTGTTGTTTTGAACACAAAGGATTTGGGAGTGACAGCTGGATCACTCATGCTAATGGCCATGTAAACGTGAACAACTAAAAATCAGAAAACTGTTTGTTAATCCATGTGAGGATAGACATCCTAGTGGCCACAGATGTAGCCATTAACACCCAACGTGAACAATGCGAGTGAGACTGGGAACCTTTATCACATGTCAACCCGCTCTGTCTCCCCTTCACTTGCCAAAGGCAAATACCATAAAAATAACCAGTTCAGGGCTTTGACAACAACATGCTGGTTAGCTGTTCAGTTCAAAACATGCTGGCCAAGTTGAATATATATATACGATCTAGCACCACCTCTAGAGACTTTTAGTTTATTATTCTGGGTCTCATGTGGCACTTGGTGGCATGTTTTTATATGAAGGTTTGCATTTCATGCTGCAAAATGAGGAAAACAAGTACTAGTGAAATGTTTAGGGATGGTTCTTTTGTCTTTGTGTGATGGACGTAGGTGACCTTTACGGTGTACTTTCTTAGTAAATGTCAGGAAGAGTTATAAGTGCAGTGATTTCAGACATCTTTTAATAGGCTAGGTTTCTCTGCCTGTGTCCTCCACAGTAGATTGTGTTTGTGTGAACTTCATTTCAACCACAATCATCTGGTTTTTATGTGATAATGTAAACACAATTATCATTCAAAAAAAGGTGTATTGGCCTTGAGTGGGCAGTGTTCCAGATCCCTTACTTTGATGGTTTCTTTGCATGGGGAATGTATTGCTGGCCCTGCGTGCAATTAGCTTTTTCCTGCAAGGAGGCTCTTGCATGAGGAGTGACTTCCCACAGGCAAGCAGTCGCAGCTGCGAAGGGTTAAATCTTTCATCCCTCCCTCACTTTTCTGCAGTCACGGCTGCTTCCAGCATCCCACCAGAGCTAAATATAGCTGCTGCAGGCAGGGGAGGAGAGTAAAGCATGTTAGCTGGAGCAGGCATGCTACATGCTCCCCAGCATTTCCTGTCTGCATTTTCATTAATACATTAACACTCATCAAATGCGGCTCACATTTTCAATGTGATATTCCTTTCCTCTCTCCCTCTTGTGATTCAGTCCAAGTCCTGCAGTTGTACTACTACAGACAGAATTGTACCAGGGTTTGTCCCAGTGGTATTGAGGCAGACTTAAGTGTATTTGACCTTATTTCCATGGCAGCCATTTTGACCTCACACAGCCATGTTCAGGAGTCTCAAGGAATTATTCAGATAAATCCTTAAACTGATGACTCTTTGAATGGTATTTGGCAGTTTTCCATATAAATAATGTCACTTCAACACCAGACTGTGAACATGGTAGATATAATAGTAGGCTTTTTTCATGGAGGATATGCCACAGCAGGAAAATAACAGGTGTAAATGACAATATGAATGATGGCTGAATTCCATTTAGCTGCTTCAGTTTCAGGGTCCTGGTATTGTGTATGCTGGCTCACTGTCACACTGTCATGGCTCACTGGGACACATGAATAGCATGGAGCCATCGTTAATGTTAAAAGTAACAGCTGTCGATGCTGCTGTGAAAAATGGCCTGTTGTCAAATTAGCTAGCAATCTTGTGAATAACTAGAACATCTGCATGAATGAAAAAAAACCCAACAATGATAATTTTCTTTCTGAATTTATACTTTTGGGTTCCTAGAAATGAAAATGTATGTAACAAGCCATAAGGACAGAAATTCTGAGAAAAGGAGAGCTAGCTAGCTAACTAGCGATTTAGCCAATAGCACAGTATATAGGCTAAATTGTGGTAGCAAGCTATATTTTATCAAAAATATTGGCTACTTTGAAATTGAATTAGAGTTCCTTGTTTTGATTTCTTCTCAGTGCAAAATAATGGGTGATGTAAGCTTGAGTGTAAAAACTGAAAATGTCAGTTGTTGAAATATGGTGTTTAATTTCATTGTACCTGACTGCCACTGTAACACAGTTTAGTAATACAATGCAGTACAAGGCATTAGCTGCAGACTGGCCATGAATACAGTCTATTTGTGGGGGAGGGGTCTGCACCATCACTCTGAGCTGCCGATGTGACATTCCAGCAGCTGGAGGACAAATCCAGCTGCTCTTCTCTGGACTTCCCTGCTACTAAAGCTCCTACCACAGGCGGTCCACAGGTACTGCAACAGGCATGTCACAACCCTGTGCACCTGCATAAGGAGGGCGGTGCTAATGGTGGTGGAGTCAGAGAGGAGAACCAAGAGGGTGTGGTGCTGCAGTCTCGTGTAGCTTAAGATATCCTGCTTATGCCACTGAGAAGCGAGGAGAGGAGGAAGGTGGGAGTCAGCCTCCTCCACCCATGGGAGTTGCTGTGTTTTAAAGTGCATACTTAAGAACACTGAGTTACTTCCTGGATATGGAAATGGCTGACTGTACACTTTAAAAATAGAACATCTTAGGGTTGATGATGTTTGCTGTGGAAAGCAAACGGTTGAGATGGTATCCATGGAATCTGATTGCATGTGATGTTTTAGTTTATTGTCTCAAAATGTTTTGTGAGCTTATATTTGCCATTATTAGATTATTTTTTAATGTTATTTATTCTATCTAGTCTATCTAGTCTTATTCTAGTCTATTCATCATCACATATTTTCATATCCCATGGTTATGTCCATGCCATTTCTCTTCTTGGACTTTTGCCATTGCAACACAGACTAGAAGAAGCTATCTACTTTGTTTTTTAGACAAATGCCTGCCAAGTCTTGTATTTGGTTTTTTTAAATCCTCACTGTCTCATCACGCTCAGCAGAGGGCGTCATAAGCCTGCTTATTCTGTGGCTGGAGGGCTATAATTTTGTGTGATGTGCTTTTAGTCCGCTGTGCTTTTCTTGTTGTTGATTGTCTGTTCTGAATGTCCTAAAGGCATCACAGAAACTTAGTGTATTGCACAGATGTTGCTCACCCACCATCTTAGAAGAGGATAAAATTAACCATGTCACATCACGTGGTGGACAGCTTAATACAAAATGTTATTCCTGAGCTTGTGCACTACACAGATTCTGGCAATGTTGATACAAAGCTCTACATTGAACTGAGCTATGCAGACCAGAGTGTCACTGTGTGCCTGAATGACTGCTCAGACTGCAGGGTCCTGCTGAGACACGCAGTGACTCAGTGTATGACACAAAGAGGCACCTGCTCTGTCGAGGAAAGAGTATACATATGTTCGGTGTACATATGAGTTTATGTGACCAATCACATGTACACCATAATCATGCATAAGTAATTGAACATCACAGTGTACGTACAATGTACAAATATCATGTTCCCTGGCTTGTATGAGTAATTACATCTTTTACAAACCTTACACTGTGAAAAACATCTCTATGGAAATAAAATGTCAGAGGTACTACTCTCTTGTGGCATCAAATTGAAAGGATCATGTGTGTGTATTTTTAATAATTATTACTTTTATTTGTCTTGTCTGTATTTCAAGTTTTTATTTCTCAAAATGTACATAAACTACATGTGCTTCAATGGCACCCTCTGTGGGTTAGGACAGGAAACATTTAGAGGAGAAACAGCAGTTTACGACCAAACATGCTGCTGCATTTACTAACCAATGAAGCGCCCCTTGTCTTTGTATTCCCACCCTCTCTGTGCTGTTTGCGTGGGTGCCATTGGCTGCACAGAGCAGCCCGTCTCAAACAAAGGCATGACATCCTGTTCTGCTAGCAGTTATGCAGATGACAGAGGAGAGTAGAAAAGGAGAGATCAATAAACTATGTGGATTGAATGACTAGCTGGCAGGTTTAGAGGAAATGGATCCTCTCATGTAGGGTTGTGAATGTTGAATATAAATAGTAGCTTGTTGTGGGTTCATTTCCTGCTAAGCCTGGAACATAATGAAGGTTATCTTTTTGAATGTCAATACTGAAATGAATACTGGAGCTGAGCAAGAAGACTTGCATGATAAAGTAGTGATGCAGTGTGAATCGACATTTGCAGCAAAGCTATTCTTGGTGTATGTCAGACTGCAGCATTTTACGCTTGTCCTGCTGAGGGACTAAGTCATTAACAGGGTCTGATTATGGATACTCATGTTGAGATATTTCTTATTTGGATGCTGAGGTCATTCACATTCTTCTCTCTCAGCAAGGTGACGCTAAAGTGAATCTGGAGACAATTGTTGGTAAATCTCAGTGATGAGCAGCCATTTTGCTGATGCAGAACATAGCCCAGGGTGAGCTGTCAAAGTCAGCCTCCTCTCCTCTCCTCTCCTCTCCCCTCCTCTCCTCTCTCTTCACTTTATCAGTATCGCGGTGTGACGTCAGCAGCCTGCCCATTATCCAGGGCTGCCTCTGCATTCTTTGGACCCCATCACCCCTCTTCCACGCACCCTTGCCTCTCTTTCTCCCACTCTCCCCCTCCTTTTCTCTATCCTGCTCCAAGCCCCACCCTCTCCCTCTACCCACCTGACCCTCCGCAGTCCAATTAGACGCACCGGTGTCTGGATGTATGGACGCGCTGTGACTACCAAGCGCAAACTGCAGTCTCACTCTCCTCCCCCTCCGTCTCTTTTCCTGCACTCTTTCCCACCTCTTGTCTCTGTCTCTCTCTTGTTCTCTCTGCATCCGATCAACCTCCCCCTCTTCTGCTTTCATTCAGATTATTTACCCATCTCCTCCTCTCTCCCTTTGCTGTGTCTCTCTCCTCCCTCTCTTCCTCTCTTCCTTGGTGCTGCTGCTTTAGCCGCCTCACCCTACATACCTCCCTTCCTACCAACGCTCCCTCCCTCCTCCTCTTCCTCCTCCTCCTTTTGGAGATCTTCAAAGCTGACCAGCACACACTCGCACATAGCATAACACACTCCTCTCCTGCGTGGGAAAAACATGTCAGCTATTCTGGACCTGGACCAGATTGCATGCTCTGGGAATGGAGTGGTGAGTGACAAATGCGTCTTGCCTGCCTTGACACACCTGGCCGGGTCCTTGCAGCAGGGGGTTCTGGTTCAGAATAAGGGGGGAGGTTGTTGTGTGGTTTCCCCACGACAGGCTGACAGCAGCTGGCTCCTAGCAGGGAAAAGCTGGTGGGGGTCTTTCCTGGCTCGCTTGTCACCACCTTCAGCAGACGGCTGAGACTTTGGGCTTTTTCTCTCTGGGCAGCTGCTAGTGTGGGGTGAACATTTGTTGTGTGTGTGTGTGTGTGTGTGTGTGTGTGTGTGTGTGTGTGTGTGTGTGTGTGTGTGTGTGTGTGTGTGTGTGTGTGTGTGTGTGTGTGTGTGTGTGTGTGTGTGTGTGTGTGTGTGTGTGTGTGTGTGTGCGCACGCCTACAGGTCGCACAGTGCCCATGTGTGCTATCTGCACAGCCTAAACATGCTCAGGGTGCAGTGGTGCATTTTAATGTGATGATATGAAAGATGCATGTGTGAAGTGCTCAAGTGTCTCTGAATCTGCCAATGCCACCACCGGAGGATGTGTACGTGCCTGTCAATATGTGGGTGTCCATCAATAGGGTGGCTGGTACTTGTATGTTTCAGGGTGCATGTTTCTGTATATCTCAAATGTGCATTTTGGTGTTTAGCCCAGCGGACGGCTGTGGATGGTGCATAGTGCCAGCATTGTGTTACTTATTCTGTTATCACTGAAAACAGGCAGGGAGGTCACTCACCCCCACACACAACGTAGAAACAACACACCAAAACCACTGTAGCAGCTCCTTCTCCCTCCCCAGCAGAGACCTTGAGTTTGTAGTTTCAGCCCGCTGCTTCGATGACACACACATACTGTATGTGTGCTGCAGGTGGGGAGGGCTGTGTTTGTGTCAAAGGAGAGCAGGGTGTCGTGTACCTGGGATGATCCCATAGGAGACATGGATGTGTGTATATGTCTGTATGCATATGTTCTTTTGTGTACACTAAAGTCATTTGCAGACTGCTGGTGTTTCTGCCCTGTAATGCTGCTCTCAGAGGTGATTGATGCCATTCCTGGCAGGGCGGGGAAAACAGGGAGGTGGGGGAAGAGGGATTAATAAGAGAGGGATTGCGGGAAGAGGAACAGCATGACATACTGCTCTCTTTTTTTTTCCCACCTCACCCACCTTCGTTCGGGGACCAAAACCCGAGTGCTTACCTCCCTGTTTGCCCCGGGCAACCTCCTGAAGCCCCTCTCCTCGAAGCACAAACCCCTGCTCAGTATTCCTGTCTCACCTACAACCCCCCCAAACATCGACACACACTCTTTGTCCAACTATTAGCCTCCATGAATGTATTGAAGAAGAAAGGGGGTTGTTGCCATTGCAGTCCTCTCCCTCTTTTTTCCCCTCTAGCTGTCCAAGCTAGCAGCCCCACCCTGTGTCTCTTTTCTTGAGATGCTGCTGTGTGTACATATATACCCATACATGTGCGTGTGTGTGTTTGTGTGACAGGAAACGGTGAGAGCTCCCAGATCGATACAGCTTTCAGACCAGGCCAAAAGCTAAATGGAGAGATAAAAGCTTCACTCCCTTTCCACAGCCCTTTTCTCCATGATTCTCCTCCCTTGTTTGTGCCAGGACATGTTTGGAAAGACATGATGCACCCCTTCTGTTTTAAAGGCACACCCTTCTGTTAGTCACACAGGACGCCCCCTGTCTTCTCTCTTTCCTCCTGTCTCACTCTGTCCCTGCTTGCTTTCATGCTCTATTTCCTCCCATCCACTTCCAGACTCTCTCTATCTCTTGTTCTATCTAGCTCATCTTCGTCCTCTCGCCCCCCCCCCCCCCCCCATGTTCCATCACCACTTTCATTTCCTGTCACTGGTGGGGCGTACATGCCTGCTTTTTCTGGCGCATGGACAGTACACACACATGACAGAAGGCAGGCATTTGAACAAGTGTGTTTGCCTTGTTTCTTAGAGCAAAGCCTCTCTTTCAACACTGAGTGTCCTTGACTATGTCCTTGTCTAAAAACGGAAATTCTGCAGCAACACCGCCATGGAGAGTTTCCTCTCCATCTTTGACAGGTTGTTTTGCCCCCTCCACCAGGCCGAGGTTGCAGAATCATTTCATTATCTGTGAAAAGGCCTCAGATGAGCTCAAGCCTTCCTTCTTCAGGGTTTATTCCGTCTCAGGAAGAGAGGCTATATTCAGTATCTGTAGACTGTAGCCCACAGTCAGTGAGGGTTGCTTTGTGCTTTGTGTTTTCATGGGCATAGTTTTCATGTTTTGTGTGCGACAGGCTAATCTCACCCGCCCAAATGAAGATATCTCATTCCATTGGTGACAGGAGGAGTAATTTCCTTCTTGTGTTGCTGTGTCAATTACAGATTACAGTTGCAAATGACTACAGCCTTGTCCTTGAGAATTAACCTTCATGTTCTCTGAAGAGATTGTGACATATAACCATCAGCCAAACGCCTGCAGTGGAAACCAGAGGGGAAACAGGAGTGTGCACAGTCAGAGCCAAGCTCCCTCTGTGTCTGTCAGCCATAACCTGTGTCTCTCGTCCGCCCAGGCTCGCTCTCTTTATTATTGATGACCAGTGGGCCTTGAGACCAGCGAGCGCCGTTCCTGCTCTGTTCTGTACACACACACACCCTTGTATGCAGCACCAAGTCATGCTGACCTTGGGAAGTGTGTGTGTGTGTGTGTGTGTTTGTGTGCGATGCAAAATTATGCTGTGATTCTGAGAGAAGTCTGGAAACTAGCTTTGTCACTCTTTCTGAATCTCATAAACACTCATGAGAGGTAGCTTTTGCTGTGTCATCTTTTAACGACCCCCCCCATACTAGTGAAAGCGCTGTGAGTTTCAGGCCCTCGGATAAGAAGACTGTTTCCCAGACGGCCCATTCAGTGCTTTGTCTGAGGGTGCAGGGGGTGTGTGGTGGAGAAGAACTGCATGCTTTGCATCCTCAATCTGACATAGTCATTGGGTGTTTACTTTATTATATGTGTCAGTGTGTGTGTCCTATATCTGATTTTTGTGAATGAAATCCTCACTTCTGTGTTCAAGCCTTGATATAGATTAAATTTTTTCACTCCACCTTTTTCTTACATGTGTTTACTTAATCAGGCAGCATGGCATAATTTGCTCAGTTTAGCTGAAGTAGTTGCAAGTTTATGCCTGTTGTGGTAATCACATGGGAAACCTCCTGCTTCATGCTCTGCTGAGATAATGTTCATGTAAAGAGAAAAAGCCCACACAGTATAATTAATATTCCACTGCGTGAAGCATAAAGCTGGAGTTTTATTATCAACAAATCCCATGAATAAAAGAATCTGCCATAGAACTTCATTGATGTCCAAAAATTATTAAAAACACTTGAAAGAGCCAAACCATTGCACTGACTCTCCATCATTACAATGAACATGGACAGTGTAGATCATTTTGGAATAACTTTACGACTGCATTTTCTATCTCCGGTGATAACCTATGTGTTGTGCAGACATTACTGAGCATGCTCGAGGATGTAGTTCCCTGTTTGTTCCTCTTTGCTAGTTTGACAAGCTGAAAGAAATAAACTGCATTGGCCAGGTTCATCGTAATGAAGGAATATTTCACCCAAATGCCACAGCAGGGCTCCTTTTATGTGTTTTTAATAGTTTTTGGGAGATGCTGGCAAAAGCTACATCAGGCTTTAGCTACAAAGACAGAGCAGTGGTTTTTGTTCATTTAGAATTGTACACCAGAATTATTCTTTAAATGTGACAACATTGGCCATGCCACAAGCAGATAACACGCGTGTGTCACATTAAAGGTCTTATGTTCAAGCCTTTTTTCTCTACATACGCCATGTCTGTTCTCTTCTCTGTGGCTGCAGGAGCATGACATCGAGACTCCCCACGGCGTTCTCCATGTGACAATGAGAGGCGTTCCCAAGGGCAACAGACCCGTCATCCTCACCTATCACGACATCGGCCTCAACCGTGAGTCAGCCAAAAATAGGCTCATCTATACACGGTGTCCTGGGTGTGATGAAACAGTTTTGCTTTAGCCTCTGCACCTGACGGTCACACCCGTGTCCTCGACAGAGTTTAAACCCTGTGAACCCCGTGTGTCTTCTGTTTGCACCTTTCTAGACAAGTCGTGCTTCAATACCCTGTTCAACTATGAGGACATGCAGGAGATCACGCAGCACTTTGCGGTGGTTCACGTGGATGCGCCAGGCCAGCAGGAGGGTGCACCTCCCTTCCCCAGCGGGTGGGTGTCAAACTGCTTTTACATACATTACATACACTGATAAATGGGAACACAGTTATTTCAGTGCTGATGGAGGAGCCGCAATCAAGTCACCTAGTTAGAATGTAAAGTGAGCTGTTTGTTCATTTGCTAATGGAAGCGCATTGATCGTCCAACCTATTTGTCAAAAAGTGTTTGACAGTATTTGAATTTATGATAAACTCTGGTTCCTTCAAACATAAGGAAATGACCCTGTACTTACTACTCACATGCGTTTCATCTGTGTCCAGTTATCGCTACCCGACCATGGACGAGTTGGCTGAAATGCTGCCCTCTGTGATGACTCAGCTCAAGTGAGTGGCCCCCCTGTCGACAGCTGATCAATGATAATGTGCATAAATTGACTATTCATCTCCAGTCCCACAGTAACCAGTGGTTTCTCTGCAGGGTCAACAGTGTGATCGGAATCGGCGTGGGAGCAGGAGCGTACATCCTCACCCGCTTTGCAGTGAGTCCTCATCAGGGCTTTATTTTTCTAATCTTATTCCCCCTCACAGTCTCATTTTGTCCTCCTCTCTGTCTCGCCTGTAACAATTGTTTTCAGGCCACACTTATGTTCAGCTTGTTACATGAACATTAAAGCCTCCCATCAAGCCCACACAGGGCATCAGGTTTCTCCACAGTCTGCTGCATACGCTGCCACTCCCCAGTTGATGAATCACCTTGGTGATTCTCTCCTTTTCAGTTGCTTTCGTCTTGTTTCCACACTCAACTCAGTGGAGCTAAAATAAGCATGATCTTCTATGTCCAATTGAGCAGAAAGAGCAAGAAGTGACAGAGAGGAGCGAGGGAACCCTGAAAGATGAATAATGAAAAGAGAGGATGGTGGTGGTGGGATTAGCCAGACTCTCTGTGGAGTGTCTGCTCTTGTTTAGAAGAAAATTGATTCTGAATACATTTGCTTTTACCGGCTCAGAACAAAATGTGTTTACCCTTGATAGATTTATAGCAGCTGTTGCTGCATTGCATTTGCATCGCGTTGAAAGCTGCATCCGCAGTACTCCGTCCGCATCGGGCGAGACGGATGTTAGATTTCCCCAGACATCCTCTTTCTGTCTTCAGGCAATTCCAAAACCACACCCCTTCATTTAGAAGCCCAGGATTCCTTCTTCATTGTTTCATGTCTTCATTTAAACGAACAAACATGCTTCACTTTTTATCATATTAGAGAACCACTGCAGTGGCTTTATCTTGTATCTGCACTGTTGAGGGAATACACAAGTGTGAAGATGTAGCTATGTATATATGCACATATGGGTGAATGGATGCTGTCAAGGCTAAACTACACTGTAGGTGTGCACAAGAGTGAAAACTGAGAAATGAAAGCACACCACAGAACACATGATGCAAGATAACCCTTGTAGGATCATCATATTGGTCAAAAAGTCATACTGTTTGCGTTGGCACTGACATGCGTCCCTCCCTTCCCAGCTGAACAACCCCACCCTGGTGGAAGGTCTGGTTCTGATCAATGTCGACCCGTGTGCTGAAGGCTGGATCGACTGGGCAGCTTCAAAGGTCAGTATTACCACTGCACCATAAACCTAGACAGTCCTCGGTACACTCTGCAACATAGAGATATTACTTACACAGTTCTGTGTCAGGCCTTTTGTTAGGTTGTTATTAATGAATGCATTTTGTTCAACCAGTCTCCTTTGTGTTCTCTATCTTAACCACACTATTTTAAGATCACTGTTATTTATGCTTAGCATTAAATAATATTGCTAGTTATAGAATCACATGCTGACACCAAGACACTATGTATACTCACAATATACTTGGTAATATGAAATTGTTATGAACAAGATATTGTTTTAAAGAGACTTAAAAAATAATTATGATGAATAATGATTTTAAATACTTTTTTTCTGTCTGGAAATATTTGACTTAATGTCATTAAAGACGCAGGCAGGGGCTCTAATCCTGTGTTAATTTGATTGTACCTGCTGCTTTTGGGTTGAGGGCACTCCAAAGTTAATCAAAACTAAGCTTCAGATTTTAATGGACAAACTTCTAGTGTTCATTCATTTGGATTAGTTTCCTTTTGAGTGGAATAATTGGCTTCAAGTACAGGACACAACAGGTCACAGTACTGTAGTACTGCACTTTGGTACTGTGAACTGTTCTGTGAGAATATTCTTTGCTGCGTTACTGTTACACACAGTCATGAAACCAGGGGGAGGTCGATATGAACTGTTCAATATAGATTAAAATCACCACACTTCATCTGTTATCTTGTTATTATTTGGCTCAACCGAGCAAAATAGTCAGAGAGAGAAAATGATAGAGAGATTTTAAGCAGAAGGTCTGCTCTTGTCTCGGTCTTAACCGGATCTGTCTCTTCCTCTCCTGCAGCTGTCTGGATGGACCAGTAATTTGGTGGATATCATCATGGCTCACCACTTCAGCACCGTGAGTTTCTCTCGCAGTATATTGCTCACCCTGTGGCTTCTTGGTGTTGTTGACCTTTTTCATTGACGATGTGAAACAGTAACTTAGCCTCAGGAGGCTTTTCTTCATTTCCCTGGAAACCTTCACCTCATCTCGCTCTTATAACAGAGATTTACTAATTATCCTATTTCTGTCCTCCTGGATACATAGACTGGTAGATTGTGGCATGTAGATTACAGATTAATAACTGAGAGTGCTGACGCTAATCATTCTGTATATAAATCCCATAGCTTGTACATTCAATACATGCTACGACATTACATTACTTTATATGTAGTCTACCTCTTATTTCATTAGAGCTCTTTACGGCTAGCTCCTGTGAGGCAGTCTCTTTGACTATGCTCTGTTCACCAGGATGAGCTGACAGAGAACCAAGAGCTGATCCAGACCTACCGTCTCCACATCGCCCAAGACATCAACCAGGACAACTTGGCCCTCTTCTGTGGCTCCTACCAATAGTATGATGCAGTACATTAGCATACAGTTTCTAGTATTTTTCCTCATTTGAAATCAGGATTTCTCCCAAGTCACCTTACATGTTAGCCAGATCACATTGTTCCAGCTCCACTAACTAACCCTCATTTGTCTCCCTGCACCAGCCGTCGGGACCTGGAGATCGAGAGGCCAATTGTAGGTCTGAATGAGGACACGGTCAACACACTAACGTAGGTTTTGAGAGTAAGACGACACAAACATTTGTCTCTGAGTGCACGTTTTTTTCAGAATATTCACAGCCCCTCTTTTTCCCATCCAGGTGCCCTGCTCTGCTGGTGGTTGGTGACACGTCACCTGCTGTGGAGGCTGTGGTGAGTTAAAACGCCATCATCTCAGTCACCGAAGAAGCTTCAGGAAGCATTTGTAGTTATTTCTCTTATTTTGAGCTCAATGGTAACCTCTATTTCAGGTGGAGTGCAATTCCAGGTTAAATCCGACCAAGACCACACTGCTAAAGGTGAAGCTTTTTGTAACAAATGTGTTAATGAATAAAACATATGAAATTAATTTCTTTAACTGTACAAAGAATTTAGTAATGAGACTGATCATCTCCTCTCAGATGGCTGATTGTGGAGGCTTGCCCCAAGTTGTGCAGGTGGGTTTTTGCTTTGTTGAGACACACATCCATCCATCCATGTCATCCAGCAATTTTCTTGCCTAAATTACCTTCTAACTGTAATCCTTTCTGTTCACAGCCAGGGAAACTTGCTGAGGCCTTCAAGTACTTTGTTCAGGGAATGGGCTACAGTAAGTAAACATGCTCAATATACATGCTTAATATAAAATGATACTGGATCGAACTAGTAGATTCAAATGTCCAAAAATTGTTTACAGACTACGCCTTTTTGGGCTGACGTGTTTGTGGTCAAGGTTTGTCTGTGTTCCTCGCTGAGTTTCCTGTTGACGTGAGTGCAATGACAAAAGTTACTTAAATGAGGATTGTTTTCACTGCAGCCTCCTGAGCTGTTTCTAAACACCCCTGCTGATGGGGTTTGGACTGCGGCCAGCAGTGCATGAAAAGACACCGTGTTTTTTTTTTTGTCAGCCTGGTCACAGAGAGAGGCAGCCTGAGCGGCTCGGTTGGATGCTAACGCCATTTCCTCTCTGCTCTTTGCAGTGTGTGGCCCCCACAACCCTCAGTAGGTGAGGTGTGAGTGCTTCTAGCATGGCTGAAATGACAGTGGCACTCGAGACATGCTGAACAGAAATTCACTTCCTGTTCAGTTTGGAGTGGGCGTCAAAAAATCCCCTCTGTTTTTTTGTTTTTGCCTGGTGTGTTTTTCTTTTCTGTCCATAACTGTTTAATGATGCGGTCTCTTTCTAGAGACACTCAAAGTGCATACTTAAACAGGCCTTCAGGTTTTTACAGTCATTCATCTGCAAAGAAAGACAACAAACACATTTCTGCGAGACTATACTGACATGCAGTGCCCCAACCAGACACTGCTCCACGGATGGATGAAGTCATGAATGTAGATTTGCTTGCTCTGACCGTACAGATGATGCCTGTCTGTGTGTTGTGTATTTCTGTAATGCTAATTCTCTTTTGCTCTCCTCCGTTCCCAAACCCTTCACTGTGGGACGCACCCTCGGGTGTAGCCAGTATGTCAGTGCCTCAGTGTTGCTTTAAAGAGCACCCTGAGTCCCCCTGTCGAGTAAATGCCACTGCAGGATTAGAGCAGATTAAAAAGAGTGTTTTCATGCAGAGAAAGTGTGGAAAATAAATCTTTACACCTCAGCATGTTTCAGAAAGCTGCTTTCCCCTCATTAACACATTGCCACAGTGTGAAATGCAAAAGAGAAACAGCCAAAGAGTACAGGAAATAAAGATTGTAGTTTGCACACATGCTATGATTTCTTACCTGTTGTTGAAAGCAAACAGCTTTTTGTCCTCCAACGACCACCAAGCAGCGGCAGCCTCAGATTGAATCAGAAATACTGAGGTGGGATAAAGCAACATAAGAGCGACCTTTTCAACATCTCTCCCTTTTCTCCTTCTTTCTTCCTTCTTAAATCACTGCTTACAGTTCCCTACGTTCTTCTCAGTCACCTGAGCAACGAATCAGGTACCGGGTTCTTGAGCAGCTGCCAGACTAGAAGGCTTTGAACCCAACACCCTCTTAACACTCCACAGTGGATAAATGTCAATGTATGCAGAAATGCTCCAGAGAGCACTGTTTCATATTGGTATTCAGCAGCGGCTCAGCGTGGTGGATACACTCAGTATTATACGCAGTGAGATCATTCTGCATACGTTGACACACACTCCTCTCCCTGTAGGAGTCTAGTTTGTCCTGTTAGCATGGATTCTGTCCTCAGTGTCCTGTTTTGTTGCATGACCTGCTGTTGTTGCTTCCTTTCAGTTCAGTTGGATTGCAAATCCTGTATTCTGCTGTTGTATTAATTTCATGATTTCTTTATTCCAACAGTGGGCACACATGCAGTCATTTCACCTTTATTTTATTTGATTAGTCTCCATATTTGAGAATTGTTTGCATGTTAGCACTTTTGTTGTTGCTGCATCTGGGTGTCTAAGCGTTCCCACACTGCGTCTGTGTGTGTGTGTGTGTGTGTGTGAGTTGAATATTAACGTGCTCCTCTGGTCGCTGTTTTCAGTGCCGTCAGCAGGAATGACTCGCCTGGCTCGCTCACGCACCACCTCCTCTTCCAGCATCACTTCCATGGACAGCAGTCGCAGCCGCAACAACCTCAACAGCCTGCTGGAGGGTAGCGCCACCGGGGCCCTGGACAACCATGCCGGACCCCAGACCATGGAGGTCTCCTGCTAAGTCCCACCCCGCCCCCTGCACACTCCCATAGTAACTTATGTGCCCTCTCTTTCTCTCTGTCTCTCTCTCTCTCTCTCTCTGTCTCTCTCTCTGTCTCTCTCTCTCTCTCCCTCTCTCTCCCTCTCTCATCCCGCTCCTAAGCAACTCATCGCCAGGAGGATCTGTAATGAACTATGTGATTAGAAAAGATGATGTAATAAATATATTAACAGATGCATATTATTAAATATTGAATACACTGTCAGAGTCACATTCCTACCAGAAACTGTAACTACATTCACATGTGTTGTATATTCAAATGGTCATACCATAAGATTGACTCACCTGTCCAACCTCACCCCCTTGTATTTATTTTTTTTTCACATTGTCTTTGTTTTAAAATGTTTTCACAGATTTTCATTGCACGGTACAACACTTTTACTATTTCTCTTCTGTTGTGAACTCTAAACTCGTACTGTAGCTTTGTGTTTCAATCTCAAACTTGCTGCAATGTGTTGCCGAATTAGTCACAAAGTACAGAGGGATCACTAAGCCTACTGTAGCTGCAGAAATAAAGGTAAAGTGATGTGGACGATACATGGAAGCATTGCAGACTGTAGCACACAGCGAGTAAAACTAAATTAAAGCTGTTGAGAGAGCTGCTTTTGAACAAAAAAAACAAAAACATTCAGTGTTAAAGAAAAGTCATGTACCAGTGTGTCAACTCTGTCACTTCACATACATTCATTTTGTTTTTCTTTTTGTAACTGAACTCATCTCCTTTTGCTTTCTGCTTTGTGTTGACGTTCTTGTTCAGTTGAATAGATTAACAACCTTTTAACAAGTGAGTTCTCATGTGAAAAGTGTGAGGCCCTTCACTGAGGGGCCCAGAGGTGCTTCTCACTGTCTGCCGATTCAACTCATTTATATTACTACTGAATAAAGCTACAACATGACAACACGTCTGCTGTTATCATTTATCATTGCTTTGTCAAGAATTCTTTCTACAAAGTGCACGTAGCAAGTGCAGTGGATGTATTTTGAATGAAAGTAAAGTACTGTGTACCTCAGTGCAGTGACCGCTTGTGCTGTTCCTCTCCTGTTAGTGGAAAAGTGAGGTGACTGTGGTGAGTTAGTTTCCAACCACATCTCTTATTTCCCCACAGATGATGCTGTCTATGTTTAGCACACTAAAAAAACAACAATGGTCAGCTGCACTGCAAATGAGCCAATGAGATTGAGTTCAAACAAAAGAAAGATGTACAGAATGTCATGGGAACAAAGCACTAAATGTTAATCACTCTGGGTTCTCCATTGTGCAACACTACAATTTTCTTCGTGGAAATTAACCTCTCACCTAGTACATACAGGGGTGGACACTAATATCTGCAGTTTAATGCAATGTCATGTAACAACCCTGTAATGACTGTCTGTCATAATTTGTGTTGAGATCTGCGTTGTTGATTTAACTCACTGATGCAGTTGAGTTTGTGGTGCAGGATTGGATTGCAGGATTTGTGTCCACTAAAGTCTAAACACTTTAAGTTGATACTCCTGTATTTAGTAGCAATCTGAACAAAACAGTTTTACTAAGAAAAAAGAAAACGTAATGAGGAGTTAGATAGCACATTTATAAATGTGATACGGAATGATTCCATGTTTGATAAGACGTTCTTTCCATCTGTGCTAACATGCAGTTCTCAGTGGTTGCAGCACAAATTTGAACTCTTCTGGTAAATATTCTTTTATTGTTTCCATTCACAGCAGAGTTGTTCTTTCACAGCACATCTGATTAAAGACTGGAACAAGAGCTGATCTGACATTTGTGTGCCCTCATCAAAGTGTTGATGGCATCTGTGAGCATGAACTCTTCTCTCAGCAGAGACTGAAACCAGCAATTCAAATCATTTCTGCCATCTCGGATGTACATATATGAATATGTATCGCTCAGGGCAGCACATCTCTCAATGAATATGTTTTGTTAATTTTCTTTGACCTACTCACACCCAAATGATTTATGTGTATAAAAAGCCCTTACTGACAATCGCCACTACAGCTCTTTTTCATTGCCTCTGCAGTGTCAGCATGATGGATGAACTTGTGGTCTAAATCAGGGCAGGAATAGGCTGGCAGGAGGACCTTTGTCATGCTTCTGCAGACTCTTATCTGATGTTTACATCATTTTAACATGACTGTCAATATCTGCATATAATGAGAGCGCTGCGCTGGCAGGGAAAATGTGGTCAGTGTTTTCCATTTATCATGTTACAGCTAATGGCAGATAAAATGTAGTTTGAACCACTGTAAACCGAATTCACACAAACTGTCTGTGTGATATGATGTCACCGCGTCAGCCCACCACATTGCGACACAGGGTGCATGTACATGTAAACGTTGCTTACGTACATATACACTTCATTCCATAAACAAGTGATGCACTATAAGCCCCACTTGAAAACATCTCTGCATCAAGCTCTTTTGAATCAGGATGTCGAGGCCTTGAGCGTCACAGGAAGCTGCAGCAGGGTGACATACAAAAAGGCCATGCAGGAAGCCTGGTCTCAGCACCCACTATAAACAGCTGCGAAAACACAGCAGGCTTCATGGGAACGGAGCAGAGGAGGGAGCACAGTCATTCTGATTGATCAGCAGGCGTGAGTGGGAACCTGAGCTGAGATATATACAACAGGCACGCATGTGTGTGTGTGTGTGTGTGTGTGTGTGTGCTGAAGGCAGACGAGCATTTTTATCAAGACGATTTGGAGTTTACCGGTTGATCTGAGAACAGAATTATTTCTGGGCAAACATTTTTACGACAGACATTGCAGGAGGTGAGTATGTTGCTCGCTCTGATGGTGGTCTTTTGCTTGAAGGAAGTTTTCTTTCTTTCATTTTTTTTGTTCAATGACTTTTACCTCCAGAATATAAAAGTAAACTTGCTGCCTGATCACTTGTTACATGAAATGTCAATTATTTTCACTTAGCAATTTTCATGCACTACTGATGAATGAGAAATCAGTCACAGATTGAACTGTTTTTTTTTAGATGATTTAAGATATTTTATTGACTTGCTGCTGCTAGTATGAATAAGTATTATGCATCATAAGAATAAAATAAAAAAATGTCATTATTTTAATCACTTTCATGTGAAGTCGACTGGATTCCTCTCACACACGTTGCATGGAAATTTAACACAGGATATCAATGCCTCTTGTTGTGGTTTGGCGCCTTCCTGTATCATCTAGGTTTTGTTGCCAGGTGACAAGATTATGTGCGGCACCTGTAAACTGTTTCACTGATGGCAGTCATAATGTGATAACTGGGGGGATAATTAAATCATGAATGTGAAGGTTAATGAAGGCCTTGGAAGGCAGACCATTTTCTAATTATGCTCTGTCTCGCTTTTTCAGCTTCAAGAGCCATTTCAAATCAGCAAGAAGCCAAAGAACATGGGGACCTGCCCCATCAGATGTCAATCCACCCTGACAGTCCTAGAAAACCCACCTGAACCAGGTAAGTTATATCCCCAAGACACCAATACACAAAACAAAAATAAGAAAAATGAAACAAGCCGAACCTGGTTTACATTACATTACATTCATCGCCTTCTTTCTCTCTGCAGCCCTCCAGGATAGCATTACCGTGTCCCTGTGTGACTACCCGTCCTTTGGGCGCACAGATTTAATCATGTGCGTTGGGGAACAACTCACCATCATATCAGAGTATGCAATGTAGCTCCTGATGTTTCACCTTCACCCCTGTTTTGACCCAGACAGATCAAAATTAGTCATGACTGCTTGTTTTCCCCAACAGCGACGGTGATTTTGTGATGGTGAGATCCACAACCACAGGCCGTGAGAGCTACGTTCCTACCAACTACACCGCCAAGGTGACACACAGGTACGTCGCTGCCTTAAGAAGACATGAAAAGAACGTCTGTCTCGTTACTGTGTGTGTGTGTGTGAGTAGTGGAGGAAATGTGAAAAAGTGAAATGACAAGCAGCGAGCTCCCTGTCTCAGAGGGGTCTCTGTGTAGGTGAACTTGACCTCAGTGCAGACAGAGGTTTGGAACAAGACGTCTGTTCTCTCCAGTGGCATGACATCAGCCTCTGCCTCTTGTAGTTTCAGTCCTCCTCCAGTGGGGGATGTGCTCTGATATTGTTCCAGTGGATTTTCCAAACTTGAAAACAAAAGCAAAATTGTTTTGTCTGCATGGCAACACTTGTCTTATCGCCCCAATTCTCTGTTCAGGTGGCTGTTCACAGGCATCGGCAGGTACAAAGCAGAGGAGCTGCTCATGCAGCCTAATAACCAGAGTGGAGCCTTTTTGATCCGAGAGTCAGAGACAAGCAGAGGTGAGAGGGTTGTTGGCATTATAAACATATTCAATTCAAGCCCAACACTGTAGCATCAGTACGTAAAATGATCTTGAGTTATCATTTTCATTGTTTCTAATGCAGTTTCTACTATTTAAAAAACAAGATCAGATCATTTGAATGGCTTAATTTGCCTTAGAACCAGCTGGAATTGTGCTTTAGGAAGGAAAAGAAATATGAATCAATGCTGCAATAAATGACAAAATTAAGAATTAAGAATTGAGAGCTGTGTAGTTTAACTGCTGCGTCTGTGTATCATTTTGATGTTCAGATTGTTACTCGCTGTCTGTCCTGAGGAGGACCAACTCTTCGCACCTGGACTGTGTGAAGCACTACCGCATCGCTCACCTCCAAAATGGCTGGGTCTACATATCCCCAGGACTCACCTTCCCCTCCCTACATCGCCTGGTGGAACACTATTCAGGTTTGTGCTGAGGATATGCTCATGTTTTCTTGCCTGAACATAACAAGAGAACACAACTCTAAAAGAGTGATATTAAAGTGTGGCCTCCTTTCCCAGAGTTAGCAGACGGATTGTGCTGTCTGCTGACAGAGCCTTGCTTCATCCAGGGTTTCGACACCACCAGAGAGGCCAGGCCTATACCCATAACTGTCAGGAGGCCTACCATCAACTGGAAGGACATCAGCAGGTGTGGCAGATTCTCTCTAACCTTGCTTCTACTGATGACTGCCACAAGATGTCACTCTGTTTCCTGTTGTAGAGCATGAGCACCTGAGTGGCATCCTGGTTTGGAAACAATGGATAAATACTATCTTTGAGAAGCTTATTATTTTTGTCGACAATGTGTCAGAAGGATGTACAGTCATTTGTGATTCAGAGACAAGAGTGTGTGTGTACACTACCAACAGATATGCCTACAGATGAGACTGTTGTACTGCCAGGTTTGATTGTGTAGCCTACGATAAATTATAATTATTTAATACGATGCAACTTCTGTCCGTGTTTACACGCCAGTTAAAAATTGCCCTAGACAGTGCATCCATGTTTGGGACATTGTGGCAAAAATAAATATGATAACTTTACTCACTCAAGTCTTTGAAAATCCTTCTCTGTCTCCTCCAGGTCAGTGATCTTCAGGAGGAAGAGAACAGAGTCAGACAACTCTCTGGTGAGCGAGGGGCTGAGGGACGCCATCACGTCCTACCTCCAAATGACCGAGGGCTGCGATCACAGCTGGGACACATGAGCAAAGACAGTGGATCAGTCTGAGAGAACAAAGTCAGACGGATGGATTGCTGTCAGATACTGTCCTGTCTTCTGTAGTTTGGACAAGCCATCGGAAGAGCTTGGCTGCACGCCCAAACGTAGTCCTTGTGGGCCGCCCTGGAGTAAGAGGGCTGAGACACTACAATGTTTAGAGTTGTGACTGTTTTTAGAGGTCCAAAGAGGCACACAGTGGAGGTGTGAAGTGAAAACTGAAAGTTTTCAAAAGTTGAATGTTTCTCCTAATTTATAACTTCACACGTGCATGCTGTTTGAATGTGCAATGTGTTAATTATATTGTACTATGATTATTGTTATGGTTATGTTATTGGAATCCAATAAAATATGTTATCTCTGTGATAAATGAACAACACATACAAATATAACCACCTTGACACAGGAGAGACCGGCCTGTATTTTCTTGGAAGAATAATGTATGTTATCATAATAAATATTATGTAAAATGTATATACCATTGAAGCCGATTTGATTCTTGTGAGTGTGCGTCTCTGCCAGCAGATGCCGCTTAATTACCTCCAATAATTCATCAAAGCCTTCCACTTCCTGCCCGAACAGTTCAGTTCAGGAAGAAGAAATAATGGCGACGCTTCTGGGGTCCGAGTCCCCTTGTACTGGAGGAAAACGAAGACATTGCAACAGCAATATCGTCACAAAGTTCACGTCCGGTAAAATTACTGGTCAGGGTTTCAGTCGAGGGACACAGGTAAGAGAAACCAGTGCATGTTTCGACATTAAAGACATCCGAAAGTTGGTCGACTGAGACCAGGGACTTGCGCTTGGAATCCAGGCTGAAAACGAAGACGTTGTCCTGGAGACTTGACTGGAGATGTAGTCGTCCCTGTCAGCTTTGGCTCTACAGCTAGCTACAACATTGCGGGGCATTTTTAAAACGCAAACCATAAACGTTGACTCCATGGAGTTCCGGATAATAATGTTTGCGAGCTGACAAGGCAAATAACATTAGCTCTGCAAAAGTGTATGAAGCAAGCTCCGCTTCAAATGGGTCTTTTGTTGTTAGCCCCCACTTTAGCTTAGCATTATAGGCCAGGGTAACTACGATATGAAATCGCTTTGAATTGAACGTTTGACGGGCTATTGTTGTTTGTATCGGGCATTGGGGTGTCAGAGTTACTAGACAGCCTGTAGTTAAAATTTGGAAGCGCTTAAATCACGAAATTAACGGCAGTAACATTAGCTAATGTTAGCAAACGGGCTAACGTTAGCTAAGCCAGCTGAGCAGCTCAGGTGATTACGTAACGACTCACTAGCCACAATAACTATCTTTTCCACAAATGGGTACGCCACAACAGCTGTTTGGTCAAGTTAACGTTAGCACGTTTGTTTTTATTTTCACGCAAACGAATATTTATACGATAATTGTAACTTTAGAGCACATGTTTGTTCGGCTAGTTTAGATATAACAGTTAACGCTGGTTTACGTCAAATGTTTTTATTTTGACGGATCTTCATGCATACGAACGTCGCACCTGACATGTTGACATACTCAGTCACTGTGTGTCTATTTCACTTTGCTCCTTACACACTTAACTGACTTAAGCCCGTACATTTTAAAGCTGATAAACCCATTTATTCCGTTGCAGTCAGTGTCGTGCCTTTTACCTTCCTTGCTGACTTGCAGTTTTCAAGGTAGTGTGTCTCAGTGGTGAAGTGAAACGTTATCATTAAGCAGACCTCCTTAAACATGAAAATATCTCTGATAACCTTCTAAAATGTGGAATTTGACAGGTTTGCTATGGCTGCTCAGTATGTTGAGACAGCTGCCATATTATGAACGCTATGCAACATACACTATTATTAAGTCTGCTTTCCAGGCAGTCTGTCATTGTTAGTTTGCCAAAGGCTGATGTTAAGAACTCAAAGACATTCGTCAAGAAGGCTACTTCCTCTGTGCAACAGGGTTTGTTACTTGGAGAGGGACTCATTTTAGACACACTATATTTCTGCATTAGATCAATAACAAATACAAATTTTAAACATGTTTTAGTGTTCACTGGGCTGCTGTGTCTGTATTGCATTTTTCAATATTAAAATGGGTGGATTGATAGTATTTTTTGTTTTGGGTCGGATTGGCTCTTGATTCCTTATGGGGTATCTGCAGTGTTCAAAATCTTAGAAGAGAAGAGTTACAGTGAGACCTGCGTGTGCTTCTTGTTTTGGTCATACTGGTTTCCAGGGCTTTTAAAGGCTCTCAAGTGCCAGTTGGGTGGGTGTTGAATGGCAATAGGAGGGTTGGGCTTGTTTGCTTTTATCACACTGATCACCTGTATACAGGAAATAATCCCCAGATTTTGTCCCTTGTAGAAAGATACAATTAATAGTTATTAACCAAGAGATCACAGCTTTTTTTGTATTGTGTTTCTACTAAGAGCCATGCAAGATGAGGAGTTATCATGTCATTCATCAAGTCATGCTGTTGTCAAAAGGGTTTCAACTTCAACTTTAAGATTCTTGTGCACCTTATGGCCTTGCTCTACAATACATTTGCACCTGCTGACTATGAGCCAGACTAGGACTCTCTTGTCCCAAAGTCTTAGTTATTACAGGGATAAAATAGAAATCTGCTGAAGTTGCTTTCAGTTTCTGTTCACACAGTACTGATGCAGTAGTCTTGCTATATGACTCCAGGTGTGACCCAGCTCTCATCTCATTTAAAAGAAGACTCTCTGAAGATGATCTGAGACTGGGGTTTTCAAATACAATATGTGTTAAATATTTACATTTGATCAACCACTTATGCATACATTTTATATAGTGCATATCCATTTATTTACTCTGAATCACATTGTATGAAACATGCTATCAAGGCCAAAATAAAATTTACATTGTTCTCAAGATTGCAGCCTGACATCAACTAGTACAAGCCAAAATAGACCTTGTAAACTGATGCAATTAACCATCCATTTTTCACTGTGTCAATGGCATTTGTTAAGGTTGCCTCTGTTTATGTGTCGTAGCTCCCCGGAGGCCTGCTCCAGGAGAGAGACAAACGGGCCAAGTGGCATGGCATCCCTACTCTGCTGCAGAAGCTCTATGAGAGCAGCCATCCCAACAGTGACCTCTCCCATGCCCACAGCTTTCTTAAGGTAACCACGCAGCACTAGTCCGTCCAACAATGAGGTTGTGGAATTACTGGTTTTAGCCGCTTGTTGCTGAATGTCTCACTTTGGAGCCTCGGTGATGTAAATTACATGTGGACAATGGTTTTTGTCAGGTATTATCATCCCAGCTCTCCATGGAGGCCATGTCTTTTGTCACAGAGGACAGGAAGACTGCTCAGGAATCCACCTTCCCCAACACGTACACCTTTGACCTCTTTGGTGGAGTCGATGTGAGTTTGACATTCCTAGTGTTTGATGCTCTGTAATTATTGGACTCCGATACATTGACCTTGTTACTTTTGAAGAAATGTGTAGTACAACTCATACTGAGACGCAGCACTTAATACTAATTGTCCTGTTTCCCTGAAGCTGCTTGTGGAGATCTTGATGAGACCCACATTAACTATGCAGAAGAAAAAACCCAAAAGTAAGTAGGACTGAAATCACATCTGTGAATATGTCTGCTTTTATTGGGAAGGTGACACATTTTTACATGATGATATTTGATTTCAATCTCATTATACATTCTGGCAGTTATACTAACATCTGTGTTTCTATCTAAAACAGTGAATGATGACCTGGTCAAGGACTGCCTTAGTGTTCTCTACAACTGTTGTATATGTGTAAGTAACCTATTACATTTTGTACGTACCAGAGAAATGTCAGAGGTGCATCGTAGCTCAAAACAGGATGTTTTTTTCAGACAGGCATGATTTTAATTAAGGTGCAAATGTTCTTCTTTACAAACACAGACAGAGGGGGTGACAAAGAGCCTAGCAGCGAGGGACGACTTTGTTCTGTTCCTCTTCACCCTGATGACAAACAAGAAGACCTTCCTGCAGACTGCGACCCTAATCGAAGATATTCTTGGAGTCAAAAAGGTCAGAGTTGTATTTGTATTGAATCCTCAACACAAGCATGTAAAGACTGTTTATGGCCCTGTTGACTCCAGAGTTAAAAGGCCTATGAAGTGACTTACGTGACTCCCGCAGTTGCACATTTGTCGAGCCAGTGATCTTCTTAAAAATTGATAGTTTCATGTACCCCTGTTTCTTAAGTTAGTCAAATTTAATTGTTAATTTTCTGTGAAAATAACAGCCTTTTTATTGCCTTGTATTGTTTATGCATTGTTGTCTTCTAATGCCAGAGCAATTATTAGTATTTCTCTCTTTCTCTCTGTCTTTTTGCTTTCTTTCTCCATTTTCTTAAACCCAGGTGGTTATTTGTGTGTCACTAAATTTTCTAAATGTTTAAATTAGATATCATTATTCTCCATTAAGGTGTTGTTGTGCCGTCATGTGAAGGCTTTGTCGACACTCCAGTTGTAGCTTGTGCATCTCATCAAAAATTACATGTTTTATATCACAAAGTGAGACAATTGTCAGTAGGGCTGTTTAGGGCACATATTGCACAGTACTGCCTGATTATGGCTATACACGACATGTATGTAGTATTTGCAGTGGTTTCACAACAGTTGACACTTTAAATTCATTTTAAATAGCTACATACTTGATGTCTTTACAGTGGCTTTGCTTACCCTGTGTGGATTAGTAGTCCCAGAGAAGATAATGTATGCATAGGCATGCCTTGCATGGATTATGTACCAGGCCTAAGGAAGAGAAAATGCTCTTGTTTCTGGTTATCTGTCTTGAGTATTTGTCATTATTTCATATCAAATGAATGAAATATGGAAAACCTGCTACAGTTTTAGCAGCTAGCAAATTCAGTCTGGGTCAATGTCATGACTTGTAAGTGCATAAATGTCTGGTAACACTTCATATGTTTGCATTTTTCAGGAGATGATCCAGTTAGAGGACATCCCCAACCTGTCAGGCCTGGTCCAAAGCTTTGACCAACAACAGCTAGCCAACTTCTGCCGTATCTTATCCGTCACCATCTCAGAACCTGATGTAGGAAACGACGACAAGCACACCCTGTTGGCCAAAAATGCCCAGCAGAAACGCAATGCTAGCCCCTCACGGGCAGAGGTCAACCAGGGTAGGTTGTCTTCAGAGTAGTCATAATGCATTTGTGCCAAAAGAGTGGATCAGTAAATTGCAAACCATCAATACTATTACTATTTCTCCAATAGTAACCTTGCTGAACATCCCTGGCTTCATTGAGCGGCTGTGTAAGCTGGCCACCCGAAAGGTGTCTGAGGCCACTGGAGCTAACTTCCTGCAGGAGCTGGAGGACTGGTACACATGGCTGGACAATGCTCTGGTGCTGGACGCCCTCATGCAGATGGCAACTGAGGAGGCTGAACAAAGCAGTACAGGTGAGACAGTCACTTGTGCTGCTGCCGGTTCCTCACACTGCTTAATCCTATGAACTTTGATTGAGATTGATTTCCCCCCCCTTCAGAGTCATCAGATGAGAGTTCCCTGGCCACTAGCCCTCTGAGGCATCGACTGCCCCAGTCCATGAAGATCGTCCATGAGATAATGTATAAAGTGGAAGTACTCTATGTGCTATGTGTCCTCCTTATGGGCCGACAGAGGAACCAGGTACTTGACAGCACATATCTATTCCTTCCTTGAGATATAAGCTGGAGTGTAGGGTCTAAGCAGAGTGTGTGTGCATTTCCCTGAGCCCTGTATCGTGTCCCTGCACAGGTCCACAAGATGCTGGCTGAGTTCCGTCTCATCCCGGGGCTCAATAACCTGTTTGACAAGCTGATCTGGAGGAAATACACTGCTTCAAATCATGTGGTGCATGGCCAGAATGAGAACTGCGACTGTAGTCCAGTATGAAGTTTTAATCCCAACACTCTCCTTGGAAGAAGTTTCTGGGCAATTCAATTAAACTTTAAGATAACATTGACATTATTTATTCTCATTGTGCAGGAAATATCCTTCAAAATCCAGTTCTTGCGGCTACTTCAGAGTTTCAGTGATCACCACGAGTAAGTGACCCTTAATTCAATTACAGAGGATCTGACTTCTCCTTTAAGTTATATTTGTTATTTAAAATGTTCTGTCTTTCAGGAACAAATACCTCCTGCTGAATAGCCAGGAGCTGAATGAACTGAGTGCCATATCCATGAAGGCGAACATCCCTGAGGTGGAGGCTCTGGTCAACACAGACAGAAGCCTGGTGTGTGATGGGAAGAAGGGTCTCCTTACACGCATCCTCACTGTCATGAAGAGGGAGCCTCCGGACTCGTCCTTCAGGTCAGCATTGCGCAGGACAAAGATGAAGATGCAGGAGAAGAAGATGTTGATATGATAGAGTCAAACATCCCCATATCGGAGCACCAGGCTCTCTGCTGTCAACATTTGTCTCTTCTAGTTCTACTTTTTATAGCTGAAGCTTTCTGTTGTGTTTGTAGATTCTGGCAGGCGAGGGCAGTGGAAAGTTTTCTCAGAGGAGCCACTTCCTATGCAGACCAAATGTTCCTCCTGAAGAGGGGACTACTAGAGGTAAAACTACAACCACAGATTGTTTTTCTCATCATCCACGAAGACGCAGATCTGTCCATTGATGTTGACTTCTCTTGAATGAATGGATGCTCACTTTCTTCCTCCATCCCTCAACAGCACATCCTGTTCTGCATCATCGACAGTGGCTGTACATCTCGAGATGTTCTACAGAGCTACTTTGATCTGCTTGGAGAGCTCATGAAGTTCAACATTGATGCCTTTAAAAGATTCAACAAATATGTCAACACTCCAGAGAAGGTATAGTTGTACACCTCATATGCTTTATAAAAATGAAATGTATATCCTGGCCTAACAAAGTTAAATTTGCCATCCATTTCTGAGCTTGTGTGGTGGATGAACAAGTGTGTCTAATGGTATAGTTTGATTTCGCTTCTGTAGTTTCAGACTTTCCTGACGCAGATCAACAGTTCTTTGGTGGACTCGAACATGCTGGTGCGCTGCATCGTCCTTTCATTGGACCGCTTTGAGAGCCAGACTGAAGATGTCAAAGGTAAACACGGATGGAACGTTTACTCTAGTTACTGAAATCATTTCTTGTTTTTGATTGATTGTATAATTTTGAATAGTTGAATTTAGGCGTTGTTCCTGTTTTGTTAAGCCCTTTGGGACTTTGATAATAGGGATAGTGTATAAGCATTGATGCATTTTGTCAAATGGTTACTGGTGTTTGACAAAATGTGAAATGTGATGATTTGTGTATTTATCCACATCTGAAAACACAATTAACATGATAAACATAAATTAAGTTCTATTGACATTAGTGTTTTCAGATCCACACTGAAACAATAATAGAAACCTACTTCATTCTCCTGTTTCAAGATCACAAATAGAAGGAAGTGTTGTTGCTATAAGAGGCCATTAAGCATTGATTTGGGTGTTCTGTATTTTTCCCAGTGGTGGAGGTACTTTCTGAGTGCTGCCTGCTGTCCTACATGGCCAGAGTTGAGAACAGGCTGTCCTTTCTCTTCCGACTGATCAACATCATCAACGTACAGACACTCACGCAGGTCTCGTTTCATTTTCACTTTGTCACATTTATTCAGAGACTTGGACTCACAAATTCAGCCAAATGAATTGAAGACCATTTGAATGTAAACCTGAAGTAACGTCAGCTAGTTTTTATTTGTTAGGAGTGTGTGTGCATTTTGATGCAAAATAGTTCACCACTCTAATCTGCATCCATCCCGTCCCCTTTTTCCTGCAGGAGAATGTGAGCTGTTTAAACACCAGTTTGGTGATCTTGATGCTGGCCAGAAGAAAGGCTAAACTGCCCTTCTACCTCAACGCCCTGCGGGAGAAGGAGTATGCCGAGAAGTACCCGGGCTGCCTGCTCAACAACTTCCACAACCTGCTGCGCTTCTGGCAGCGCCACTACCTCAACAAGGATAAAGACAGCACCTGTCTGGAGAATGTGAGTAACTCTCGCTATTTCCTGTGCACAACTGAAGCATCAGTGAATATCTTCATTTCACAAACGTCTACACCACCTGCACCCAACAAGCAGGAAGTCGGTAGCATGATGTGCGAGTCACCTTTCTGTCACACATTCAACACATTCTGATGGAGAACATGTATGCATGCTGTGAAAGACACTTAGAGTGCTGCTTCACAGTGACATGTGTGTTACAAGCTTGTACAACTGGTTTAGACCTCCTGTATTGGATAAAATGGGAAGGGAAAAAAAACAGACTATTTTAAAAATACAGCTGAGTTGTGTTCTGTATAGGTAAGACTTTCCTGCATGTTTGGAAAGGTGCAAACACCATTTCCACTGCAGGAAATTTAAAGAACCCAGGAAATTCCCTTGTTTTTCACTGATTTTGGTTCCTTGGCCATCGTTCATTTCGTATTTTCAAAAATTATTCTCTCACTACTAAACATTGCTGATTGGTCAACACAAGCATCCTCATTTAGTTTGGGCTGTTAGTTATAGCGTTTGCTGCCTTGCTTAGTTGAATAAAACTCATGGATGCCTGAAGTTAGTGTATCTTAGTCACTGGCTGTGTGTAGAGGCAGTAGCAGCTTCACTTAAGGTAAGGTAGTCTGCATTCCCCACTAGTGAGATTTTCATACTTTGTGCTCTTAAGCTTTGCGTTAAAGCTGCATTAATCCATATTTTTATATTGAGAATGGGTCAAATCACTGTGACAATCTGTACCGTGAAAGGGTTCACTCGTAGTGACAGAGTTATCACCTCTCTCTGCAGTTCCCCTCAGCTCTACGGAGCATTCCAGCATTTTTTGCTCAGGTTTTACGGCCTGAGACTTCACTTTTGTTCACTCACTGCTCTCATCAGTGTTGTTCCCAGCTGCCGCAGGCAGATGTTTTCAGAAACAAAAGCTCTGATAAATCCACTGTATGGTGCTAGCCCAGCACCAAACAGCAGACCCATAAAGTTTGCTAGCTGATGAACATAGTGGAGCATTTAGCAGCTAAAGTGCCAGATATTTTTCAAGTGTAAGACCAAAACATTCACCAAGCTGCTGGATGTGTAAATAGGCAACTGTTTGCCAACAAGCTAGCCATAACAACTTTAAAATGTGATGTATATGTTGTGTATTTGCTTGTTCTGCTGCCCCCAAGTGGCCATAAATATAAATCACAGCTGCTTCAACACTAACCATGTGTCATAATATTTTCACTCATATATACACAATCATACTAACCACTACATTATTGTTCAATTCAGACTGCTGTAGATGTTGGCACATGAAAACACAAGGTTGATCACTTCGATGTAATCTCATTTACTGTATCATTTGATGGTGAAATGATCAGCTTAACATATACAGTATGTAAGACCCAGTAGTAGTTGAGCATGCAAACTAGTGAAATTCCCCCAAAACTACCCCTTACACAAGAGGGCCAATTTGACCACATATTGCAGCCACTAAGCATTACCACATACTGCTGAGCTCTTCATCAAAATGAGTTGTATTGTCCTGAATCCTCTGTGGTCTCCCTCCTCTCAGAGCTCCTGTATCCCCTTCAGCTACTGGAAGGAGACTGTTTCAGTGCTGCTGGGCTCAGACAGGACTTCTCTGTGCGCCATAGCGAGCTACATTGACGAGCCCTTCATGGATCTGGACAAAGACCTGCTGGAAGATTGACCTCCAGTGTGTGCACTCAGTGCGCTGGGGGTGGGACAGGGCAGAGGGTCACAGGGAGCATGGACACCTAAAGCTGGTGACGACTCCACTGAGCTGAGCCATCCAGGTGCTTTGTGACTGCGTTCTGGATGTAAAGACTCACCTGTTTTTGCTGTCTGTACCTTCGCACGGAGGCCGTCATCACAGATGTGTGGGGACGTAATTTGCCATGGCTGTCATCTTCTCACTAAGTTACCCTCCTCTTCTTCAAGCGTGCGGGGGGGGGGGGGTCTGTATGCCCACCCCAGATCGCCCACATCGTTTAACAGACAATTAAGGGACCTTGCAAAATGTCACCTGCATTGGTTGTTTGCTTTAGGTGACATTCAAATAGAGCCTTTTATATAACCTATACAAAATTCTATGAAAAAATATGTATGACTCAACAAATTATATGTAAGAAAAAAAAGATTCTTTTCACATGAACTTGGTTTGGAAATGACCACAGATTAAACCGTCACCCAGATGTGCAGGTCAGTGGTGCGTCACAGGGCTGCCAGGAGTCGCCGGCCTCACTCTCCCACTACCTACACACTCTGATGACTCCATGCCACTCCACTACCTGACCTGCGCCAGAAACTGATGCAGGTGATAATGGAGTTTCATTTAACCTGTCTGTGCGTCTGTTTTATTAGGTGGCTATCGTTGATTGGTGCTTTCTGGCTCTACTCGGCACATTTAGGTAGCTCGTGGGCCAGCCAACATGTTTTCACAAATCACATGGGGCTCCTCTCACTTACAACCATCCACTCTTTTGTGGCTTCAGAAGCTTCGCCCAGGGACTCGTTTCTTTACCAGGTTATTTTTTGTTGATTTTCCCTTTTGTCTTGTTTAAAACAATGGCTTTTAGCTCTGGATAAACTGTAGAATAAAACATTGCACAGATTAAATTGTTTTTATTGTTTATTATATTTTAACACCTTTTGTTGATTAAAAACATCTTCATTTTGTAACTATTTGTATCCATGTTGTTGTGAGAGATGCTTGGGGAAGAGAATAAACTATGCAGGCGCTAGTGTTAAAATACCACTTTATTGTTCCAGTCCTCACAAAGTTTATGTGAATTAGCCTTCTGCCCAACATCATCAGCATTGGATTGAAGGTTTACCACTTTCTCTGGTTTCTGGCATTTCTCAAAACCTTTGACTACACGTTGAGAATGACAATCTTTCTGTGTGATGGCTCTTTTTGCATGGCACCACTTGATCTTGGATAAAGGTGAAGCAGTGGACGACGGGGCCCGTGGCCTGAATGTGCGGCCGTTTTGTGGAAATGGAAGATGCAGAGCTGAACAGATATTTTGGTGTCTCAAATTAAACAGACCCAATCTGAGATAAGTACAAATGGATGAGCTACCTCATATTTTATCCTGACACCATACAGATCAAACTACTTCTAATGAGAAGGGTACAGTTTTACTCCCAGCATGTCATGAGTCATAAATACATGTTCATGTGAATGTATAAGGGTATTTCTACAGTTGGCCCCTGCTGCCATGAGTTACTAGTGCTATGCCGCCTTGGGATGCAAACACAAATGTCCTTCACACTTTGAAAGCCTTTTATTTGCTTTAAAGCTAATTAACCAGAAATGTTCCCCCATTGTTTTTCTAGCTTTCATTCAGCATGTCTTAAATCTCTTGATGGGTGTGCACATACTTTGAATTAGTTCATCTTTTGTGCTTTGCAGTGAAGTTAATGCAACTACACTTTACAAGTGCTTCTCTCTTCTCTCTTTGTGTGTCTCTGCTGGATTCCCGAGATAATTGCATCGGTTTCTTGATAACATGAAGTGACATGTTACACATGTTACGTTCTTAGTACTGATCGTGTGTTATTGATCCAAATCCTCCTCGTCACTACAGTCAACCACCGTGGAAGTCAATGAGGCTTTTGGTAGAAAAACATGAATGTTGTGAGCGCTCTTTTGGAGCAACTATATAAACAATCTTTGACCCCTGACTTCTGTAGCTTTGTGATCTGAGTTTCAGAGAGAGTGATCCTTCTGTATGATGAGAATTTGTTCTCAACAGTTAATGCTGTATGTGGTGTGATGCTCCTAGTAGGCCTTAGACTTCATTCATTAGTTTGTATAGAAAATGGTGAAATGTTATCCTCTGGGCCAAGAACATGCTGCGTAGTGTTAAATATGACACTGTTTGGTTTTTATTTTAGATCCCTGATGTTTTGACTTTATTAACTGGAGGTTTATGTGATGTTTGGCATGATGAGGATATTATTAGACACATTTTGCAGCCAGTCCTAAACTCACGTTGAAAACTCAAATATGATTGTGTCTCACTTCACCAGGATTTACAGCATCTATATTTGTTGAAAAGATTGACCTTTTAAGAGATGCTGACAGTGGATAATATTCATGGTGTAAAATCTGAATTATTATAACAATCCATGTTTCTTTTCATTTGCATTTGGCATTGAATAATGCGTCAAATCTCACATGATTGTGTTATAAATTCACCTCTGCACACTTCAGTCTTAATTCCCTCACTGACCTTGTTTGACCGTCAAACAAACAGAAAATGTTTTGGTTTCACATTCTACTATCACTACTTCGAACCAACTTTCACCCTCATGTTCCTCCTCTAATGCTGGTATTGAACATTCATTTTCCTTATTTAACAGCTGTTTGTCAAATTAATGATAATAAATTCTTCTTTAGACCTTCTTTGTGGGATTTCTATCTTTATCACATTCACAATGGGAAAGAAAATACAAAACAGTCACATTTAAAGGTTTAAAAGTCTTTATTTGGGTGTGTCTTCACAGTCGAGCACAGCTGTTGCAGCTGGTCGGCTGTGATATGTTTGGCCGCAGCGTGCAGCCTCACCACATCACTCGGCAAGCTGAAATACACAAGACAGGGATGTTTATTAGCAACCACATACACAGTGTCATAGAGTTACTCATGACCGCACTAGAGATCACATGAGAGAGCTATGTGAGGTCATCTTCAACAGAGGATTACATCCAGTCCCTTCTAAGATTAGTTCTTGTTATGAAGCCTGCTGGCTAATTTTAATAAATACTTCCAAAGGTCATACAATTCGGCAGCATACTGTAATATGAAATGCATTATGTATTTAGTTTACTGACCTTGCTACCTTGGTCCCGGGTGCGCACCCGGAGCTTGTTGACCTGCGTTTCGGCCACGTCGGCCCTCTCCTCTGCATCATCAAGCTCGTGCTGGAGCTTCCTGAACTTGGACAGGCTGGTGTTTGCCTGCTCCTCCTGAGGAGGAAACCAAGAAAACGATTTAGTGTACAGTGAACTAAAGGGGTGCTCAGGCCCTGCAGTTATTTTCCCACTATATAAACCACTCCAGCACTCTAGCTATAGTTAAAGGAGTGGTCAACACGATCATCATCAAGTACAATAATCCTAAACTACTGATAGTGGACTCACCGCTTCTTCAGTCTGCCTCTTGTAACTCTTCACCTTGGCCTGCAGCTTGTCGATGAGGTCCTGCAGGCGGACCAGGTTCTTCTTGTCTTCCTCAGCCTGGACAAACAGCACAGGGAGTCTTACCTTAGCTTTCAATTTGTAAAATAAAAACACATGCATTTATATTTATACCCCTGCATGCTCTACGTGCAAACAGACTGGTGGTTTACCTGGTAGGAGAGCTCTTTGATTCTCCTCTCATACTTGCGCACTCCCTTCTGATACTCTTGGCTCTTCTTTTGCTCAGATTCCAGTTCATTCTCCAGTTCTTTGACCTAGCAGCAAGATCAGAAAATGACCAGCCCACTCATTACAAACAAAACACATTACCCATTTCAATGATTATCAGGTGGGACAGTGACTACATAAGCATTTAATTTGTCTCTTCTCTCACCCTGGCCTCCAGCTTCTGGACCTGCTTCTTGCCTCCCTTGAGGGCGATCTGCTCAGCCTCGTCCAGACGCATCTGCAGATCCTTTATGGTCTGCTCCATATTCTTCTTCATTCTCTCCAGATGGGCGCTGGTGTCCTGCTCCTTCTTCAGCTCCTCTGCCATCATGGCTGCCTACAAATTCAGAGGATCAGTGTTAAATGGGCATTAGGTGATCTCTAACTGGACTAGCAGCAGCAACATCAACAGGCCTCTGGCACAGCTTACAGTGGACTGTATGTAAGACGTGAGGTAAACTGGTCAATTATACAGCAGAGATAAAATTACAGAATATTACAAACAGTGAAAATGTTTGAGTTCATTTTGAGTAATTTTGTAGTGTACACATCTTATATCATGCACTTTATATTTTGTTTATTCAAGATCTTACATCAGTGATGGCCTTTTTGGCCTTCTCCTCTGCATTGCGGCACTCCTGCACAGCATCATCCACCTCGTTTGACAGCGTGGACAGATCACTCTCCAGTTTCTTCTTCTGGTTGATCAGTCCAGTGTTCTGGAGCCAAAGAGTCATCTCAGGATTAAAATGTCAGTTTATCTTGTTTCCACTGTGGTCTCTTTAATTTCTTAAAACTGGTAACCACTCGCTGGGATTCAGTGGAACCTAACATGTCATCAATTATCAGAGCAGCTGAGCCAGAGACAAAACATGTGGGCTAGAAAAGCTTGCTTTAGCAGAATATTTTCAGCTAACAACCACAAGGACTAGCTAACTTGAAAAATGAAATACCCTCTTCATGCCCATCTACTGAAAGTAAGTGAGCATCCTTTAATAGGCTCATTTATTTATTTGAAGTGATTCATTTATCATAAAAGCACTGCACGGTGGTTGTAAGTGCATCTTCCTACCTGAGAGTGCAATAGGTTGACCCTCTCAGTGGCCTCGAGCAGCTCATGCTCAGCTAGCTTGCGTGCTCGGTCGTTCTGCTCCAGCAGAGCCCTGAGTTCCTCCACCTCAGCAGCCAGCAGGTTGTTGCGGCGCTCTGTCACCGCCACCTGCTCCTTCAGCTCCTCGTTCTGGTGAACAGTCTCATCCAGCTCCAACTGAACGTCCTGGAGTCACAGATCATGTTGGAACAATGGAATTCAGTCCGTTTACCAATGAATCTGACACATTGGGTAAGTTTGTTGACTGGCCGCTAGATGACTCACCTTGATCTGAACCTGCAGGTTTCTCAGGAGTTTCTGGGACTCCGAGGCCTGCCTGTTGGCATGGTTCAGCTGCACTTCCATCTCATTCAGGTCGCCTTCCATCTTCTTTCGCAGGCGCACTGCCTCGTTGCGAGACTTGGCCTCTGCATCCAAGGTGGCCTGCATGGACTCCAGTGTTCTCTGGTGGTTACGGCTAGAAAGTGAAACGTCATGGAGAGAAAAATTAGGAGGATGCAGTTTGCATGGAGTGGTTGATGGGATAGAATCACAGATCTGCAAGAAAGAAGGATGAAAACAGTTATCAATGATTCTCACCGAAGGTTGTCAATTTCCTCATCCTTCTCTGCCAGCTTTCTGTCAACGTCAGCCTTGATCTGGTTAAGCTCCAGCTGGATGCGGAGCGTTTTGCTTTCTTCATGCTCCAGAGTGCCCTGACACAGACACACACTTCATGCTTGAAAATATTCCGTAGGTTACTCAGAATATCAAAAAATAATATCCCAGACCACAAGGAGGAAGTGAGAGACTGCAAGCAAACTGCTTACTTCAGCTTCCTCCAGGGCAGCTTGAATCTCGCTTTTCTCCATGTCCAGACCCTTCTTCATTTTCTCCAGCTCATGGATGGTCTTCACTCCCTGACTGATTTGATCTGACAGGTCGGCGATCTCCTCTGAGGGAGTAGAGACAGAAAAATTTGTTTATATTTTGTATAATGTCGAGGTAAAACTAATGCTCTGTTTTTACTGCAACCTTCTAACTGGGTATTCATGATGTGAACTACAATGACAGGTACCTTGGAGGTTCTTGTTCTCCCTCTTGATGGTCTCCAGATGATCCAGGGTCTCCTCATAGGAGTTCTTCAGTTTGAAGAGCTCTGTACTCAGGCTACGAGACTCTTTTTGAGAGGTCTCCAGCTCTGACTGGCACTCTTCATACTTCTGTCTCCACTCAGCCAGCACCTGGAGGAAACAATAAGACACATTTTGTAAGTAAAAGTCATGAGTTGGCCTTGTACATGGTACCAGAACCCAATCCTACCAAGCCATTGGGTAAAAAGACAGATTTCCCTTGAGGACAGCAAAAGCAGTGGTCTGTATCAGGGTGTCATCAGCTAATACCTTGTCAAAGTTGCGTTGCTTCTTGTCCAGGGCAGCAGCTGCAGCATTGGCACGTTCCAGATCAATGACCAGGTCCTCGATCTCTGTCTGGAGTCGATGTTTAGTCTTCTCCAGGGAGGAGCACTTGGCATTGGAAGCTTCTACCGTCTCTTCAGCCTCCTGCAGACGTGTCACTAGCTTCTTTCTAACGAGAGGGAAACACATTTGCCACTCATGCATTCAAACGATCATTGTGTACCTTCTGGACGTGAAAAATGTATCTCACTTACTTGGCTTCCTCCAGCTCCTCAGTCCTTTGGATGGCGTCAGTTTCATACTTTGTCCTCCACTGAGCCACCTCTGCGTTGGCCTTAGACAGAGCTCTCTGCAGGTCAGCCTTGGCCTCCTGCTCCTCGTCGTACTGCTCTCTCAGAAGATCGCAGTCGTGTCGAGATGACTGCAGCGCGTGGGCCAGGGAACTCTTAGCCTTAAGAAACCGATCATGATGGTGGAGAGAAGTCAGTCAAACTGGAGGAACTCTGAACTTCAGAGATAGTTTTCAATTTTAAATAACAACCACTGCCTGATGCAGTGATAAGGAGCTGACCTTATTCTCCTCCTCTAGCTGTTTCTTGAGGTCCTCAACATTCTGGCTGAAGGAGGTCTTAGCACGCTGGAGCTGGGAGACCATGGCTTCCCGCTCCTCAAGCTTCCTGCTCAGCTCGCCTATATGGGGCGGAGAAAAATGTATTTGTGTTACTAACCAGTCTGTGAAATCTGTTTGTGAGATTTATGATAAAATGAAAGTTCCTTACCACTCTCAGCTTGAGCACGGGCCCTTTGGGTGTTGGTTTCGTTGAGCTGCCTCTGGAGCTCGTCAACCTTTACTTTAGCCTCGTTCATTTGGTCTTCATACAGACGACACATCTTCTCTGAAGTGGCCTGCAGACAAGAGTATGGAAATTTTGTTTGGTCCCATACTACTTTAAATCTTTCAGTGGGCTTATCCTTGTTGTTCTATCTACCTTGCCCTTGGAGAGCTGCTCCACAGTAGAGGCCAGATCGTCGGCCTCCATCTTGGCCTCACTCCTCTCCTTCTCCAGCTTCTGCTTGACTCGCTGCAGGCTGTCGATCTGCTCGCTCAGCTCCGCAACGCTGTCAGCGTGCTTCTTCCGCAGGGCTGCCGTTGTGGCCTCATGGTGCAGCATGGCTTCCTCCAAGTCTCGCCGCAGCTTCAGAAAATCCGCCTCTCTCTTCTTGTTCATCTCGATCTGGGCTGAGGTGGCGCCACCAGCCTCCTCCAGGCGCTCACTCAGCTCTTCCAGCTCACGAGCCACTTCGCCACGCTGCTTCTCCACTTTGGCCCTGCAAGCCCGGTCGGCCTCCAGCTCCTCCTCCAGTTCCTCTGTACGAGCCTGGAAGAAAGCAGAGGTCAGTCATTTTGTCAAAATGGTGTTTCATGACTGCTCTATTAGAGGTCAAGAGACTAGTTTCCACCTGTAGCTCCTTTATCTTCTTCTGGAGCTGATTGACCAAGGCCTGCTCATCTTCAATCCTTGTGCTCATCTCATTCATTTCAAAGTCTTTCCTGTTAGAAAATATTTAGCAATCATTGTTAATCATTACTTCTTAATAGCTAGATAACATTTTTCTGTGAATATATGAAAACTCACTTTTTCAGCTTCTCTTCGAGTTGCTGCTTGTCGTTCTCCAAGTCCATAACAGACTCCAAGGAGAGTTTCAGATCTCCCTCCAGCTTACGTTTGACCCGTTCCAGGTCCATCCGCAGCTTCTTCTCTTGTTCCAGGGAGCCCTCCAGCTGATTTACAGTAGGAAGGTTGAAGAATATTATGTATATGATATGTCACAGTATATTTTTTCCTCTGCTTTTTTAGGTAATAAATAAACTCACATCATCTACTTGTTGCTCCAGCTTTGCCTTGGCTTTGGTCAGAGTGTTGACTTTGTCTTCCTCTGCCTGCAGGTCATCCAGAGTCTGCTGGTGGGCCTCCTGGAGAGCCTTCTTCTCTTTGGTCAGCTTCAGTATGGTTTCATCCAGAGCTGCCATTTCCTCAATCAGGTTCTTCACCTGCGAGCCACAAGCCGAAAATATATTTGACACTTTTTTTTTTCCCCCTACATATACCATCCACTGAATGTGCTGTGGATCTTTCTGTGGCCTCTTAGCACCCTCTGGAGGCAACTTACTGCTCTCCTTTTCCAATTTCCTTACCTTGTTCTCGGTGGCATGTTTCTCCTTTTCCACTTTAGCCAGAGTGATCTCCAGATCGTCAATGTCTTTCTTCAGCTCAGCGCACTCATCCTCCAGCTTGCGCTTCTTGGCGAGCACATTAGCGCTCATCTCCTCCTCGTCCTCCAGCCTCTCCATGATTTCTTTCACTTTTGCCTCCAGCTGGATCTTAGTTTTGATGAGCAGCTCGCAGCGGTCCTCGGCATCTGCCAGATTGTCCTGCTCCTATGGGAGACAGGAGAGAAAGAGTATGCGTTCAGTGCAATCCCACACTACTACAGTATCTGTCTTTCCAAAAGCGGAATGTGTGAATACATCCGGAGTGCCACTTACTGCCTGCAGCTGTAGAGAGAGGTCATTCTTCTCTTGGATCAGGCTAACCTGCCTCTCCTCCAGCTCTTTGCGCTTGACCTCAGATTTCTCCAGAGCTTCCTTCAGCTTGGCCAGCTCTTCCTTCATAGAAGCTAGCTCTTTCTCAGTGGCGGCGCTCCTTAGTAGAGGCTTGATTTTGAAGAAGAGCTTCATCCAGGGCCAGTGCTTGACAGTGTTGAAGGCCCGGATGTTCCACTGGATGATCATCAGAGCCTCCCTGAAAACAGGACAGAATAAAAGGAGGCAATGGAGTGAGGAATTTTCTGTTTCAAAATATTTTCTTGTCAAAGAGAGGAGACTAGTGATTCCCAATCAAGTATACTTATAAACCAATGGGTATTTCTGCAATTGCCAAGAGGTATGTGTAATGAATGTGGAGTAGCTCAACTAATTTCAAAAAAACAATACAATTATGATTTGATTTAAAAATATATATCCACATATTGAGTCAGCTGAAACACCTCAATACTGAAGTTTGCGATTGACAGTGCATGAAAAGTCTAGTTAACAAGCGAGAGGTTAGCTAAAAGTAATGGATAAACAAAAAATATTGTAACGATATCAACTTGTATATAGTTATGTTAAACTAACTACAAATGAACACAATTGGAACATGGCTGGTGGTGGTGATGAAGCTCCTCTGACAGGGCTGTGGGGGGACATCAGGTACAAAATGTTGGAAACCGTGGATGTAGGCCACACGGTGCTTTAAAAGCACTAGAAGTCAAATTCAGATCACATAAAGAGCAGACAGTCAAAAAGATTTATCCTGGAGTTCCCCATCTATTTATTCAGTTACTTCTCCTTGGCGCTTAATATTTGGCACTAATCCTGCAACTATCCACTGCCTTGTATCTAATCATACACTGAGGGACGCAACATGAAATCATACACCTAATGCTGCTTTTGATGTTTCATGACTGTGACCAAACAGGGTTACCAGATTGATTTAGTCTCAGAAGAATGGCGTCTCACAGCCCTAAATATGGACCCAGAGCAGACTGGTCAAGGACTTCCTGTCAGTGTTTAGAGGGTGAGTTTGAGTGAGCGTGCACACGCCGGGGTGGGAGGTGACTGAATGAGGGTGGGGGGTGGAGGGTGGAGGGGGGCTGATTGCATTTTTGACATGACTCCATGCCGGGTGCCTCTCAAAGGTGAGCGTCTGTGTTTATTTAGAAACTAAAGCCCTCTGTCCAACGACCGACTTTAATCCTCTGTCACCCGCCACATATCCCACCAATGCACTCACTTAGAAGTACAGGCGCCGTGGACAAAAGGGGCCAGGGGCCATCGGGCACGAAGGGGGCCGGGGGTTGTATTTTTAGGGAGGGCCCGAGCAGCTGCCACTTGACACATGTCGCCACCTGGCTCTGAGGACACCGTCAGCATTGTTTAAGTTAGAGAGAGTGGATGGAGAGAATGGCCAGAGACCTGCGAGAGGGGTGTGTGTGTGTGTGTGTGTGTGTGTGTGTGTGTGTGTGTGTGTGTGTGTGTGTGTGTGTGTGTGTGTGTGTGTGTGTGTGTGTGTGTGAGAGAGAGGGATGGGGCCTTCATTAACAGTAGGGCCACACACATGCCTGGCAACCATACAAGGGCAAGCACACGCCTCACACACGCCGATAACACTGCCCTTGCATGCCACACATACTAGAGCGAGGGAGTGAACACTAAGGTATAGTGTATCACAAGCTGAAAGGCTCGCAGCTGATCGTGTTGCTATTGAACCTGTTCGGAGAAGCAACTGTTGAGGGAGGACTCATGTCTTCACCTTCCTGTGAGCTATTCAGTTCAAAGGCTTTTCCTGTGCCTATGAATACATTTTATATTCATTCAGGTTCACAAAAAAAGTTACTTTGTCGCCAAAAGCAAAAGTCATTTGGTCTTTTTTACCTCCTCTCCATCATCTTACGCAGCTCCGTCCTCATGATTTTGCCACGAGCGGCTGCCTGCAGCAACGTCAGGACTTTGGCCAAACGCTCGTCCCTCAGCTCCTCGAGGTGACCCAGCAGGCCTGCCTTGAAGAACACCTACATGGAGCCGTGGGGGGAGGTTGTCAGATGAAACAATGATTAAGGGTTCAGGGTTTGGCAGCTAAAATCAAAAACTAACCAAAAATAATGTATGAAAGCATGAAAACTAAGACTCCATCACATACGATTATTTTTAATTTATTATCACACTCGTTTAAAACAAAAGACAATTTTTCCAGAATTTTTAATAATCATATGGGTTTATTTTGCGACCTCCTACCTTTGTATGTCCAAATCTATACTGGTTGTGGTCAATGTCCAGGGAGGACAGCAGCTTCTCTGCAGCTTTCCTGCTGTCCACAAATGTATCATCTGGGATGGCCTGGGGGTTCAGGATGCGGTAGCTGAATGAATGAATAAAAGAGGGTTTCAGGACTGATTATGACTGATTAAGTCCATGCCGTGATATCCATAAAAGTGATCTGAACGTGATCTGTACCGCTGTTTGAATTCAGCGTAGAGCAGGCGGTTGGGAAAGCCCTTTCTGCAGATCCTGATGCCTTCCAGCACACCGTTGCAGCGCAGCTGGTGCAGCACCATGAATGGATCCATGATCCCTGTGGCGAACAGGTTTCAAAGCATGAGCCTACTCCCATTTGTTTTGCTCCTGGAGATATGTGATTGTGATTGATATGATTGTGCTGTGTGTTACCTGGAGTCTTGGTCTCATTAGGGATGATGCAGCGGACAAAGTGAGGCTGGGTGCTGCGGAGGTTGGTCATCAGCTTATTCAGATTTTCCTGGAGGAAAGGAGAAACAATCAAGTTTAATGAGTGACTAAAAATATCTTTACTTTTAAAACATCACTCATTGCAAAAAAATAACAACAAACTCTTCATTTACAACATTTGATTCTTTGTGCCCCTCACAAGTGAAATCCTTGATGTGAAGGAGAGAGGAGCCAGCACAGACTTAAAGTGATGTTCATGTGATCATTGCCCTAAACATCACTGCAAGTCTTAACTGCCTCCGTCCCAGCTGTCCAGTGAGTGCCCACAATCTCTCACACCACACAAAACATTGAAAGTGATTTGGAATAAACTCTGCATCAGTAATGGACCATTTTCCCCTGTGGTGTCAGTCTCACCTTGTGAAGCTGCGACACGGTCTGGAAAGAGGCTGCCTTCTTCCTCTTCTCCTTGCCGCTGGTCTTGGGGTCGGATGCTGCGAGGTCATTAGCAGAGTGATTAATTTGACCACCTTAAAGTGTCCCCTAAATGCTACAGTCCTCTGCCAGAATCCCGTTTACTGTACCTGCGTCTGAGCCGACATAATTCTCATACAGAGAAGCTAGCAGCTTGTTGGCGGACTTCCGGAAACAGGCCACCACCGTCTCGTTCAGAGGGTCTTTATTTTTGTCCAGCCAGCCAATAATGTTATATGGTACCTGTAAAAAAAACAGCGGGGACATCCAAATGTTGAATTCTGTATGTAATAATCAATGCTGTGAGACTGTCTCTGGCTTTAGTGAGAACACACTTACCACTCCGGCATAGTGCATCAGCTCAAAATGGGCTTCGTACTTGCGCTTCTTGTCCGGCCGTGGCTTTTGGAAATTGGGCGACTTGCCGATGTGATTATCATACATTTTGGCTTTGAAGCTGCTGTCTGTGGCCTTTGGGAACATGCACTCTTCTTCGAGGATGGACATGATGCCCAGCGGCTGGAGGGAGAGCAGGGTGTTAGTCTAACACTCATTTATGATGAATCTATGACTTGATCTCTTATGGATAAAATGCCTTGTTTACCTTTTCAATGAGATCAATGCAGGCTTGAAGGTCCAGCCCGAAGTCAATGAAGGTCCACTCGATGCCCTCCCTCTTGTACTCCTCCTGCTCCAGGATGAACATGTGGTGGTTGAAAAACTGTTGCAGCTTCTCATTCGTGAAGTTGATGCACAGCTGCTCAAAGCTGTTGAGCTGCATTGAAAGAGGAACAGGTGTTCAGAGGAAGCATTAGAATACATGAAAAATATGAGAACATGTTACGGACATTCATCCTGCAGTGAAGCCAGTTCATCACAATAAGAAAGCATGCGGCACAAACAGAGCACCTGTTGATATCAAACCAAAACATGAGCATAGAAGCAGAAAATCAGTGGGATGGAACTAGTTTTTGATAATAATGAATACACCTTTAACCTCTGGTAAATAATTGCAGTATGGATCAGCTTACATCAAAGATCTCAAACCCAGCGATGTCCAGGACTCCTATGAAGTACTGGCGGGGCAGGGAGGTGTACAGGGTCCGGTTGATCCGTCCCACGAGCCATTTGAACATGCGGTCATACGTGGCTTTGGCCAGAGCACCAACCGCGTAGGTAACCTACCGCACCCATGCACAAATACACACACACACACACACACACACACACACACACAGGAATACAGCTGTCATTCACATGGATAGCCCCAGTTGCTTAGATACCAGATTCTAGTGTGTGGAGTGGCTGGTCTACGGATCCACTGAGAATTATGAAGCCGTCCCTCGTTAGCAGACTAGTCGTCCAGCAGAATGAAGCGAAGCTGAACGCACTGTCTTCTCTACCTTGTAAAGTACCTTTTATACCACGGCCCTGCTTTTATATAATAATAATAATACTTTTATTTGTGTAGCACTTTTCAAGCTCAAGATCAGTGCTTTCCAGATTACATGATTTACAGAATAAAAATGAAAAAAAATCAGACCCATGTAAGCCCATGTATGGCATGCGAGCACATATAACCTGCACTGAGCCCATACATAAACACATGGTGCAAGTGCAAATAAAATAAATAAGCTCATATAAAACAGGTGAAATTTAAGTAAAGGAAATAACCATATATATAAACAAATAAGATACGTGCATATAAAAATATAAAAAATAATAATACTAAAACAAGCGCAATATAAATATGTCAATCATTTTCCACCTCATATTACAGAAAAATGATCTCATTCATTGTCTTTCAGATGATTAAAATGAAGACACTGTATCTCCTCACCTGTTCGACATTCTGTCCCTTCACCACATACTCATTCCCCACCTTCACCCTTGGGTGGAGGAGGCCCTTGATGAGGTCGGCTGAACTGACTCCCATCAGGTAAGAGGCCTTGTCTGCACCTGGTGACCAAACAAGGGACAAAAAAAAATCACAAATGTGCTTTCAAATCAAATCAAATGGTTGTCTTTTTGCCAGATGTCCCTGGCTCTCACTTTCAGTCCCGTCGGCCTCCGCCTGCTCCTCCCGCTGCTTCTGCTTGAACTTCATGTTGCCAAAGTGCATGATGGCTCCGACTATTTTATAGCAGCCGTACTTCTCATCAGGCAGGAAGCCGAGGATGTCCATGGCATGCTGCAGAGAAGCCGAGAAAAGTAAGTCATTTCACAACTTCACAAATCTACACAATGCGCTGGATTCAAATGTCTCTCTGTGTGGGGAAAAATAAAAGCTCTTACATCAGTGGCCATCAGCTCCTGTCCGTCATCCAGGTTCTCCACGGTGGTCACGCCCTGGGAGCAGAAGTGATAGTCGTACGGGTTGGAGGACACCAGCAGCATGTCTGGAACAGAGAGTTTGCAGGATCACGTCACAGTCCCACAGTGGTACGTAATAAAACATCCAGAGCAGCCAGAATGACTCACCTAACAGTTCCGGTTTCTTCTGCGACATGATCTGGTAGTAAATGTGGTAGCTCCTCTCACCGGGCTGCTGAAATATGACTCTGGATTTTTCCAGAAGATCTGAAGGGCAGAGAGAAGAGTAACATGCTCACATTAGACGTGAAACAAGAAGAGAAAGGCATGATGATGACAGTGAACACATTGTTAACTCACATATATCAATATCAGCCGAGGCCAGTTTGCCACTAGGTCCAAAGTGGATCCTGATAAACTTGCCCTGTGGGAAAATGTACAAAGTATCTTCAAATGACCAACAAATGGCAGGAATATCAAACCCATTTGAAAGTATACACAGTGAAGTATAAACAGGGAATTTTTCAGGTACTCACAAAACGGGATGAGTTGTCATTCCTTAGTGTTTTGGCATTACCAAATGCCTCCATGGCAGGGTTCGCCTCAATGATCTGATCCTCCAGAGTCCCCTGGGAGAGAAAATTAAAAGTCAAATGTAAAGATGCCCAGTCAAAATATACTATATATATATATATTTTATTTATTTTATTTTTTATTTTTTATACAATTTACAGTCTTATTTTACATTGATTTCAAAATGTGGCTGAGATATTGTTTTCTGCAGCTTAAACTCACCCCTGTTTTCGTGGTGGGACCTTGCTGCAAAAGAATAAGGTGAGAAGCCTGTGAGTGTCATATCATGTAAAGCATGATTGAATAATGATTTTTACAACCAAAGGGGAACATCATAACCAACTGGAAAATTAGATACTGGTTGTTAAAGCTGTGGTAAAAAAAAAAACAATGGCCACCTTGTTTTATGTGATGAAGTGCGGTGAACGCAGGGGAGAGAAAGGAAGGAAAAAAATTAACATAAAACAACACAGAAAAGTCAAAACCAAAACTCAAAGCAAAGGGGAAAATAATGGAAAATTCTAAGCCAAAAATAAAAAAAATGGTAATGGAAAAGGGGAAAAGAAAAATAGTTTAAAAATCAGTAAGAAAGCAGAGTAAAGTGGCTGGAAAGGGGCAACACAACACATGAGGGTGAAGACACGGATGTAATCAGTTCTCAAGGAAAATGTATGGACACGGTTTAAAGGGAATACAGTGAAGGATTCCTGGGACCACAAAAAAAAAGGAAAATGAAGAAAACAAAAATAAAATACAGCAAAAAAAAAAAAAAAAGCTGGGAAACAAAAATATGGGTTGCCACATCAGCCTTACTCCTTTTTTGGCAGGTGTGTCCCCAAGAGCTGCCACAATGGCAAAATACTGAATGACACGTTTCGTGTTGACAGTTTTGCCAGCACCGGATTCTCCGCTATAGGAGTGTGAAAAATAGTGCACATACAACAGGTAAAAACAAAACTGGTAAAGGTGGAGTGAATCAAAATCATTACACTGCATGTTACAAAACAGAAAGAAAAAGACAAAAACTTTGGAGCAAAAAAATATCAAATCTTTAAAGTGGCTGTGTGTGGACGGTCTACATGTTATATGGCTTCCTATAAAGTTACAAGCTGTCTGGTTCTTCTCTGATTGGTGACTTAGAACAAGACAAAAAACATATTCATTTGAAGCAGTTGATACTTACGTGATGAGCATGGACTGGTTCTCACGATCTGATGGAGAGAAAACAACACAAGGCTTGTAACATAGCATGGCAGTGTGTGTGTGTGTGCTTGTGTGTACTGTATGTTGTTATGATATTTTAGCACATGGGAACACTCACTGCGCAGCATGTCATTATATGCATTGTCTGCGATGGAGTAGATGTGTGGCGGCGCCTCAGAGCGGCGTTTGCCCTTGTAGGCGGCGACCACAGGGGCCGTGTAGACGGGCAGCCATTTGTATGGATTTACAGTCACACAGAAGAGCCCGGAGTAGGTCTGAGGGCACAGAGCATGACACAAGATTAACACACCATGATGCATCCCCTGCAGCCAAAATGACCAGCTCTGCCACTGACAGGCTGACATTGCTGTAACTGTGTAACTGAATCTGGATCATCACGCCTCTTAAGGGAACATGGAAACATGGGAAAGGGGAAGTGCCATCAGTCCATAATGGGATACTCACATAGATCATCCAGGCAGAGTAGCGTCTGCGCAGGTTGTACAGCACAGAGGCCTCGTTGAGGTGAGTCAGCATGGCCATGTCTTCAATCATGTCAAACTTGGGAGGATTCATCTGCTGGATGTCACAGTCCTTCACTATCAGAGTCTGAAGGGATGGACGCAGGCGGACATGAGGAAGGGGACATGGGACTGTACTGTGCATGCAGTGTTAAAGAAGAGGTGTCTACCAGTTTAGGTTGTCATAGAGAGGGATGATCCCTTACCCTCCCATCTTTGCTTTCAACAATGACTTTGTCACCGCTGAGCTCCTTGATCTCGATCTCAATGTACGCCTCTTTTTCATCGGGGATCCAGGCTCGCTTCTTACCTACCAGCACAGCAGAGGGTGATGAGTGGGACAATGCTGGGAAACAGCAAAACTCTCTGTAGTACAAATGTTGGCTGAGACAAAAATAAAACACAAACTGATTGAGGAAATAATAATAATAAATAAATCATCTCTAAATAAAAGTTTTTCACAAACAAATCTATGTGGCACAAACACACATATTATTGAAGAAGTTATTTTAAAACTTTATTTCTGTAGCAAAAAAAAGAAAAAAAGGTTAACATTAGAATAAGGATGAACTGAACATTTTTTCTTTGAAAAAACAGTTGTTGATATTGTTTCTTTTGTTCCCACAACACATTATCTTAAAGTAAGCAATATTATTTGTCATATTTTGCCATGTTCGAAGTCTGTTTATTGTTTCTTTAAAACCTCTGCAACTAATACATCTGCACAGATGAATGGCTGAATTTGTTCCTTATTTAAAAACCAACACGAGCTTAACATTGGATCACAACTGAATTCATTTCTGATATGAATATCTTTAATGTGATTTGCCCTACAAGGTTCCGTTCCTTCGCACTCTCCTTATTAGGCCTACCGTCAAACGCGACGGTGTGCGTCGCCAGCAGCTCCAGGTCAGATTTGCGTAAAAACGGTGCAGCCTCCCCGAACTCCTTCGTGTCAAAGCGCGACATGGTGGCAACTCCTCACCGGCAGCCCTCCTCCCGCAAAAAGCCGGACACACCAGTCAGACAATTCCTTTTGGTGAGAAAACAAAGCTGCGTTAGGGTCAGTGGTTCTTTATATGTTAAAGCTGTTTTTTGTTACTTCAGCCTTCCATCACTGATGAAAACAAAACGCTGCGTCTGCGTCAAGAGCGCAAATCCACTATCACCAAATGAGAGCAAAACTATAGAAACGAAGGCTATAGCGCGTTAACTGACACGTGCCAGCGAAGGTAAACACAGTTACTAAACTTCTGTAAATGAAATTATATCTCTACAAGACGCTTTAAAGGGCCGCCAGCCCGCGCGTAAAATGCGTAATAAAGAACCTACCAAACAAAGGCAAAAAAAAGTTGTCCACTGACCTCAGGACGGCCACAACGAAATAACAGCTTGGTGAGATGTGCCCTCCTTTATACTGTGTTTCTCAAGGTCATGGTCAGTGGACATTTGTCCCTCATTAGCATATGCCACCTCCTCCGACGCCCATTGGTGCTGAGCGCCTGTCTCAATTGACACAAAAGGAAAGCTACGTTTTTGTCATTGCGCTAAACCCAAGCCGGCTATTTTTGTATCCCAGTTATTTTATGCACTGTACACACTGCGAGGGAGTGGGAGAGAGTTGCACCAGGAGCATCCCTGTAGGGGGGGAATTTTTATCACTCTGTAGATTTTGAAGGGCAGTGCATCATTGCCTCTACCAGGACAGGGATTTGTGTCCACACTTAGAAACAGAAACTGGACATTTAAGGGGATATTCTCAGAGGAAAACATTCAATTATATACGTAGGATATTAAAAGTAGATGAAAGCTACAGCCAGGAGTCTGATCTGATTTTTGGTATTTGGTTATTGTTTTTATCCACCCTCGACCACTTCAGGTGGCTGTGCTGCCTATGAACTCATGGTGGCCTCTCAGTAACAGCCCTGCCGCTTTTGTGCTGTTAAGTGCCAAGAGGGATGTTTGCTATTGTGTGTGGCCACGGAGGATGCAACCTTAGAAGAGATTATTTCAGGAGCTGTGTGGCATTAAACGCGCTACTATAAATACACAACATCATATTAATAGAGAGAAACATGGCGCGTGGCTCCTACCACACAATAAAGGGCCTCCTATTAATTTAAAAGCAATAAACATGAGCGACGATTCATCCGAGACATGTGAGGAAATATTCTAACTGTAATTCTAGTTTTTCAGATTGTCTCTTCGAAGCTGTAAGCAGCGATATCTAGAGCTTTAGCTCCTTGGGCCTCAGATGGAAATGTATCGTGGTAACGGAACCGCTGATAGCACAGTGTGTGATGTTGTCACACGTAGCTGCTGTAAATTTGTGTATCCAGTAATTCTGGCATAAGCACTGCGCCTCTCACACTCTGGCTCCACCAGATCTGACCTTCAGAGCAAGGGGAGAGGTTGGTGCCTGGTATGAGAGCAGGGTGACAGTGCAGCACATGGGGGAGGGAAAGGGGACCACAGTTTCTCAGAATAGACAAAGCCAGAGTCCAGCATTCCTGATAGGGAGATTGACTGTTAACTGTTGGCTGCGTCGAATTCTGCAAAAGCCAACGTAGATAAGCCGAAGACGGTCTGCTGCCAGCTGAGACACTAACTTTTACAAACCCTGAGAAGCCTACTTGTTATAAGACAGAAAGGGTTTGCTCTATTTTCTCTCAGCACACACATAGAGTGAAACAAGAAAACAAACTCCGAAATGGATGTCTTGACTTGAGGGGCGGCCATCTTTGTTGATGCCGCTATCTGTTGCCGCGGCAGACTGAGAGGTGTCGCCGTGATGGCTCAAACTTTCTTGGGCATCAGTCAGATAGAGCGGGCCCGGAGCTATTCTGGGACAAGGGGCTCTTCAGAGAAGCAGAGGCTGCTTTATGTACTGTGTCACTCGCTGCACCATTTGAAAAGCTGGCATGCTGATAACACATGAGGAGGAGACGAATCCCAAAGTCCCAAAGAGCTGCTGGCTTTAAATAAGTCCACATACTCCGGCACGTAAACACACACACACACACACACAAACACAAAGTGAAGTGCATGCGGCGTTAGCGTAGTCCCCCAGCACATCTCTCTGCACTGCTATACTGCAGCCCCCTGCGACAGCTGACTTCTCGAAGCAACAGCTCTCCTTACGTCCCCAGTGTTCCTCAAAATCATTTAGACCCTAATGTGGCCCGGCCCATTAATGCTCATGCCTTGATTATTAGACATTTGTGCAGCTTTGAATTACCATCCCATATAAAATGACCAAACTGGCGTCCAGCTGTAGGCCTCAGCCCCAAAAAATGCTGGTCCTGGAGTCCTCAGTTCATTCTTGGGAGGGGGGGGGGGGGGGGGGTGATTGGCCAGCCAGCCAGCCGACAGTTTGGTGATGTGCAAGTGAGGGGCCGACATTTTGGGCATCAAGGTTTGATCTGGGGGTCGGTCACAGTTGTTTTAGATCATCATGCGCCGAATGCCAGCAGGCTTAGGCGGCGAGATGGAGAGAGATTGGGAATTATGTCTGCAGTCATTCTCAGCAGTGTTTAATCGCACACGACACAGTCATGTCTCTCTCCATGTTCTGCCTCTGCACAGGTGGGACCGATCATCAGCAACAACACCTTCATGAGGGGCCGCTTTACTAAAGTGAAATCTTTTTTTGTTCAGCCTCATGAGAACTCTCAGAGAAGCCAAATCTGTGCACATTTGTTTAGTAAAAAAACACCTTAGCAATGGTCTTGTCAGTCTCTTTTATTGACCCTTTTTTCTTTTCTCCATTTCTGGAAAAACAAGGTGTGGTGTACGTTTGCTAGCTAGCTTGGCAGAGCAAATATTAAGATCCCTGTTTTGCTCTATAGCAGCAACCTAAAACCGGGCAGTGAAGCAGCGTTTCATTTTGGATCAAAGCATTCATCGAGGATGGATATTTTTGTAATCGCCTCGCGCCTGCCCACAATACCTTGCAGCAACTGTGTGGGCTCAGGTCTTAGCCGTTGGTTCATCAGAGTGGAGACGGCCTGACGCGTGGCACAAACACACTCTAAAGCCCCAATTACTCTTCCACCCACCCACCCTGACATCCACCCATACACAGGCAACAATAACACACAGTGGAGTTAATCAGTCTTTTAGCGAGCCGTTTGTGGGGGTTTGATACCTCAGCTATTAGCCTCTGGCTCCAGACAATACCCCCGTCTCTCATTGTGCTAAGTTGTGGTCTGGGTCAGCGGGCCCGGCCCGCCCGGCCAGCCCTGCCCTCAGTATGCATGGCAGCCCTCAGCTGTCTTTCTATTTCAGGAGCATGGAGGCATACCTCGGCCCAGCTGGGGCATCAGAGACAATGGGCATGCTGCCTTATCCAAACACAGGCCCGCAGACAATCTGACGCACTCCAGGATCCCAGTGAGAGCCCCCCTGCAGCCCCTCCTGCTCAATAAAGCACAAGGAAAGGGTTAACAAGGCCGCGCAGACACTTAGACACATCACTCAGGAGCTCCAAAGGCCTCCTTTAAACACTACGATGAGCAATCCATTGAAAGGAGAGAGACATTTGTTGTGTGACGTGTAATAATAGACAGAAATGTAGTGAGGAGTAAACACAGCTTTTCATTTGTGACACAGGTCTTTCTGATGTCGATTGTTTGCTGTAAATCTTTGTCAGTACAGTTAAATAGTAAGTAAATCATTTAATATTAGCATTCTAATGTATTTACAAAAACCTTTTATTTGTATGGCTGAATATGTCCTGTATGATGATTATGGCGAGTCGATCCATTCATCATCACATCACTGATGTCAGACACTTTCAAGCCACTGCTCTAAGTGTATTCATTGTGGGTTTGTGCCAACCGTCACTGCTTTACAGAACGGTTCAGCTCCTCCATGTTTTTAATGTCTTGTATTTAGGTTCCTATGGAATCCCCGCTTCTGAACAGCGGGCCATGACTTCAGTCGCTCTCCTTGACTTTAAATAGACTTGGACAGGAAACCTGTCTAGCTGCTTGGAAAGACCTTCAGTTAGTGACCTACAGCATCTCCACTGTCAGGGTGGACATAGCTTCACCTAATTTACTGTCAGTCCCATTAAAGACGTCCAGGGGTGCGGGTGGCGGAGCTCTGACCGTGATAGCTGTTTAGACAGAGCCGCTGTCACAATGAGAGGCATTTCAGCGAGTCGCATGGCGGCTCTTTCACAGTTTACACAGGCTCCGAGCCCTCGTACACTTCCTTTGTACACGTGTGCACATGCATTCACGCATGCACACTAACGCCATCATCACCTCTGCAACAGGAGACAACGTCACCTGTCGCCTGTGGCAACTGCTCAAACACAGAGAGAGAGAGAGAGAGAGAGAGAGAGAGAGAGAGAGAGAGAGAGAGAGAGAGAGAGAGAGAGAGCACATGTGTGACACCATCAAATTGTGAGTTCAATTAGTTCATGTGGTTGCCAGGCAGAATCCACAAAAGAGGCTCTCTGAGCAAACACACAGAACAGAGACCTGAGGAGATCTGAGGAGACCCGAGGAGACCAGAGAAGACCAGAGGAGATCTGAGGAGACCCGAGGAGACCAGAGAAGACCAGAGGAGATCTGAGGAGACCCAAGGAGACCAGAGAAGACCAGAGGAGATCTGAGGAGACCCGAGGAGACCCGAGGAGACCAGAGAAGACCAGAGAAGACCAGAGGAGACCAGAGGAGACCAGAGAAGACCCGAGGAGACCAGAGGAGACCTGTGGCTCAGCTCTCAAACAGTTCTGTAATACAAATTTGTCCAACAAGAGAAAGTAAAAGTTTGATAATACCGTTCTAATAAGTCATACTTTACATGGGCTAGTGGTGGCCCCATAAATTGTTAATAATTAATTTATCAAGGTTTTATGGATCAGCAGCAATCGATTAACAACAACAACATTTTGGCTGTTATATTGTGTAAAATCTCTCCGACTGATGTACATCCTCCTCCAACACAATCTGCTTTGACAAAGTATATGTTTTACATGTAGCTCTTCAGATAATTCCATCCAAACTAATATTATTTATTACTTGACAACTTGACTTGTTAACATGTATAACTGCAGCCCTCATGTCTTATTATAAAGTGAGGAAACATTAAGTCACTCACTTTCTAATAAACCCTTAAGTCTGACTTTGTGAATGTTAATAAGTCGCAGCCCTGCAGCCCATTTCCAGAAGGTTGTCAGACTCTGGCACAGTCTTCAAATGAAAAGCTTCATTGTCTTCTGTCCCTGCACCTCTCCAGCCAGCCACGCTCACACCATTCCTGCCCAGCCGTGCTCTGCCATCTCCCATCATCTCCTCTCCGATCCCTGGTACCTTTACAATAAATCTTCCCAACTTCACCTCTCCTCTGTGTCCGCCTGGGTCCACTTAGCAACAACATAACATGTTGCACGTGTTCATTAACAGGCTCGTTGTGTAAATCCATGCAAAATGTTAAAGTCAACTGCCATAACCTGTCGAGCATAACGTTTTATATTTTCAGGAATGTGAAAGTCAGAAAAAGAATTAAAAACACATGAAACTTCAAATTAAATTGGCAACATGTTCCTTCTCACATTTTAGTGCAACTTATTACATTTTTTTTTTAGAGGTAAAAATCATTGCTGCCACAGTTACTGACTGACATACAGACAACAGGGCTCTGATACAGAGGGAAGATGTGGAAGTATACTGCAGGTGATGTGCTTGGTCAGAGGGAGAGGTGGACACAGAGAAAAAGACAGGAGGACATAACAAAGACACGTAGAGGACAGTTCCACCAAATATGACTGAATATCAGGTGAGAGGCAGATGAAATGATACGGGCAGACAATATATATACTTATGTTTCCACTGATATGGACAGGAGGAGCTGCGTTCAAAGTGCCAACCCTGTGATCAGTGGACGACCCGCTCTCCCACCCTCAGAGAGACAAGACCAATGTGAGCACTTGTTCTTTACAATAAGTTACCATTGCATATAAGAATAAAAAAAAGTAACCACCAAAAGTTTAAAAAGAAGGTCACATTTTGAAAAGGATTTATTGTCAAGTAGGTTTTCACATCCAAGGAATTTGCCGTGGTGTTGTGGTGAATAACGGTCAAAATAAACATAAAGTAAGAGAAAAGAAAACAAGTACTGCAAAAGTCATGAAGACCCATAATTTGTTGGTAGTATGATGTCACCTTGTCACCTGGAGTCCTGCATCCTTACATTACAGACCACAATGACTTTTTGTCGTCATCCTTGAAATTGTTTTCGTTGTGAGTGATTAACTGTACTGTCCGGCTTCTCATGATATCAAATCATCTGTATTGTGATGTGAATGTGAATGTGGGGGGTCCAAAAAATCAGTTTGGGAATATTTGGGAATCCTGGTTCAAGGCGACAACAGCTGACATATATCAGAGGATTGTGAGTTCAAATCCAGCCGAGAGCTGTTGCCATGTGTCATCTCTTTCTCTTCTTCCCATCTTTCATGGATTTCTCTTTTTCACCTTCAACCATTAAGAAAGAAATTTAACCTTAAAGTCAGTCATGTGTTGCTTGGCTCTAGTTTTCAGTAGCTTTACCAGCCTCTGTCCCACCTAAAGCTTCCTCCCCAGGCCTCTGAGAGATCGTGCCAACATTTAACAGCTAGTCGGAGCTATGTGGGGCCCCAGGATGTTGAGCAGCAAGAAGCTGGAGCAGGAGCAGGTGAAGAGAGTCCTGAGGGAGAGCCCTGCGCTCCTGCTTCACTCTCCGAGACGTAACCGAAGGATCAGCTTGGCATCCAGAGAAGTGCTACTTCCCGGCAGCAGGCCAGACACTCGGACAGCTGGCACTGTGTGTGTCTCAATCCACCTCTTCTCTCAGACTGCATTTAGCGCACAATACGACAGTGTGTTAGCAGTCTGTTGTCATCTCCTAATTGGCAGTACCAGAATAGTGTGAACATCGGAGGTTGGGAGTCTCAGGAGGAGTCCTCTTACCTGTGGCTGATGCCAGAACAGAGCTGAAAGAGAAGAGGCGTCACGGGTCCATGTGTCGACTGAAAAGAGGATTGAAAATGTGAAGCCAATTTGCCCTTTTGGTGGAAACTCTTGTGATCCTGACCAATGCTACCCTCTACTGCCACGCAGCATTCATCACATGCCCCCACTGTCTCTGAAAGGAGCACCCCATATTGCTGCATTTATGATGACATTAGTTGACTTCTCAAATTAAATGTCATGTAAATACATGAAAGGATCTACGTGAACTTCTGAGCTTAAGTACAGAAAAGGGAGAAAAGTATACATCGAGGACTTTCACTTGCTTTGGAAGAGAGAGAGAGAGGTTGCTCTTTGTTAACGAAAGCCAACTCTAAAATCTTTTGATCCACAGTTCCACAGCAGACGCCGCCTTAAAGGTGCAGATGTTTTTGCATATATGTTTTTTTAAGCATTATCATTTAATGGTGAAAGAAAAGGTTAATTGATCGTTTGACGACATTTTGACGACTCCAACTGAAGTGGAAGTTCATCATCACTTGCACACGACAGCATGTAGACAAGTAGACCTGCTTTACCTGGAGATGAAGACGCAGTTGAACATGACCGTTTATCAGCCTGATAAAACTGATGCTTGAACTGGATCTCACAAAAATGTGCAAAAACTCCTCTAGTGACCTTTGACCCCAAACCAGGATGTTGACCAGATTGATGGCTTGGTCAAGAAGAGGGGGGGCTGAGGCTTATTCCTGACTTAACTGTAGCACAGCTTTTCATTAGCCTGCTAAAGAATACTGTACACCAGTAACCTCTGAAGTTTTACAAGCACGTCTCAACTAACTTTAATTTCATAACAAGTGATTTGCCTCCAGGGTCTGTGATGTCCACTCATATAACTCCCAGTCAGTGTTAACCACGGCAATCAAACTATTTGAAACCTATGAATTGTGTCAAATGGATTTTATAAAGCTGCACAAAAACATTTTATATATTGTAATACAGAAGTATATCTTTTATTTAGGATGAAGTGTGGCCAGTGTTTTAAAGAGATATTAGGATATGAGGTACCAAAGACAGGTGCAGTGCTGTATCTATAGGACAACCAGACACAAGAAAAGAAACAAAATCAGGATCAATATCTTGTGAAAGTTATGTTTGCAAAGACCAAAGAACTGCCAGAAACTGCATTTTTGAGAGGACTTGGTCTGAGAATTCAACTATCTGAGTTTAGTGGCATTAAATGAGTAAAATTGGACTGTTCACAATCACAAAACCCATCACAGTGACACTAGTAAAGTCAGTGAATCAAGAATAAGAAGACTGAAACTTTGAGATTTCTGCCTCATTGACACCATTTGTTGTCCCGTTTGAATTAACCTTATGAAAAGCAAAAGTAATAAACAAGAGAAACGCATATTTTTGTCATAGAAGTGTTCAGCTGAACATAAGTGCATCATGTCTTTGACATTTGGACAAAGAGATGAAATCATAGTTGAAGAGGACAAAACTGCACGGCACCGCAGAAGCTTGACAAATGATTATTTGAATATCAATTTATAGACTCATGCAACCATAAACACATCAACACACACATGCACCCTCCTTGGTGACATTTTGCATCATTGCAGTAATTGTACTTGTGTGTTGGTGCAGTGCTACATCCTCACCAGCAGAGGGAGCCTTGTTCCTGCATGTGATCAGTAACATCACAGATCTGAGTCTGTGCACATGTGGCTGGTTGAGCTGAGAGGAAGCACAAAAGGAACCTTGTGAGTGAACTGCACCTTGCAAGCAGCTGGTCTCATGGCAAACAGAAAAGTTACATTTTACACAATAAAACTTGGTATATTATTACATTATATAAGTAATATGTTTTAAGCCAGCGTTAGGCTCATCTAAACCCTGGTAACACTTGCCTGTTTGTATTGACCAGGAATAAAGCACTGAACAGTCATTAACAAGGTGTTTCTCTATGTTTCTCAATGACAGGAAGGGACTATCTCATAGGAAGTGGAAGTAGGAGCGTCCCTCTCTCTCTCTCTCTCACACACACACACACACACACACACACACACACACACACACACATACACACTCCCCCCATGGTCGTCCACTCGCCTGCCCATCCTGTAGCTGTGAGCAGTGTGAGCCAGGAACACCCCCTCTCTGCGGGGCTATGGCTGCCTGCTAGTATTTTGGTAATCGTCATACTCCCTGACCTGCTGGCCCGATCCTGGCGCCAGGAGTCTCCTCGCCTCCCCGAGCCGACTACCCCCGACCCCACGGATAATTCAGACCAGCTGTTGCAAGGTGCCTTGCCTACTCCCACCCACTATACTCACACTTGCCTCTTCTACAGTCTTGAGTTAGTCTCAGGGAGGGAAAAAATGATTTGGAGGCCTCTCAGTCTTTGCATGGGGTCTTACTGGTGCATAAAATAAATCCAAGTCAATCACAGGCCTGGTTCCTGCCCTGCAACAAATCAGCACTGTGTCTGGATTTGATGTTGCAATATGGAAACACACATCCAGTGGGTATTGTGCCGTGGCAGGGAGTCAAACGCTGATATTTGCTTTCCTTCACGAGTGTCGCTGACCTGAATTTCTCTCATTCCTCGAACCGCTCAGTCTTAATGAAGTGGAATGTGTGTCACTGTGAAATGAGAGTCCCGGACAGAATTGAGTTTTGTTTGCGATACGCCTCTGCCGAGCCATCTCCTTCATTGGAGTCACATGAAGAGCATGTGCGTCCTCGATGATCAACTGACACTGTGAGGGGATTGAGAGCTATTGCCAAGGAATGTTTGAGGAGAAGGACGAGAAAGAAAAGGGCCTCGATTTGCAACAGATTATTTTCCCCCTGTGTTGAATTTGTGTGGCAGGAAAGGTTTTCAGTGCACATGTGTGCTGCTTCTTTTGTGTACTTGAGTGTTTTTGGCATTTGAGGGCTCTGTGTAAAATAAGGTGCCTCTCTGTCTGTGGACTAACCACAGTGGGACTTTGGACTGAGATGGAGGGGGAACCCCAAGCTTTTGATCCCCACTCCGCAACCCCAGCACTGCTGAGTAACGGCCCACAAGTGAACTGTGTACATGAATGTGTGTGCCTGACAGAGGTTTGGATTGTTTTTTTCACGGTGGTGGTGGTGGTGGGAGGGGGGGTGGGGGGCTGTGAGCTGTTCTGATGGAACTATGGAGGAAAATAGTTCATGCTGCACTGGGATTTCCTGCCTTTGCCCTGGTTAGCCCCCGTCCTCCTCCTCCTCCTTCTCCTGTTCTCGACGCCCTTCAGCAGTATGGAAACTGCTCGGACAATATTTCAGCCGGGGATGGGTGAAGCAATTGATTTAATGAAAAGGACTGCAGGGATCATGGGGCGAGAGATTCCGTGTCGATCCAGACTTTTGCAATCAGGTTTCCATAATTCCATTTCCTCCCTTAATCTGTCCACCTACAGTCTTTAGTGCAGATGAATAGTTTTGGCTCTGCACAATGTCTCATTCATGTCGCTCACACTGACATGCAACATATCTGGATGGTGTTATCTGATCTTTTATCATACACAGCTGGAATACACATCACGTTGCCCTGACATTGGTCCCGTGAATGGAAGCACAAGGCAGCCAGTCTGCTGCCGCTTGTGTTAAATGTAGAGAGGACAGGTGTGTCACCATTTGGCTGCCATCAGACATATCGCGTGGGTGTCAAGGAGGTGGTGGATGGGGGATCAGGAGGTCTGGGTTTAATGTTTTAACCAGTCCCCTTCTCCTTCCAGGCCTTTGATCTTAGGTGTCAGCGGCGGAGCTAGGGGGAATGTGTCACTCATTAGCAGTGTGGTGAGAGTGTGTTGGTTCGCAGGTTTTCCTAGTGTGGAGCAGAGTGGAGAGGATGCTGTGAAAATGGCTGCTCATGGGGTGTTCCTGCTAATAAACCCTGAGGGTGGCGTCAGGGCTTGGGGGTGGGGAGCTAAAAAAAAAACCCTGGAGGAAAGCAGTGCAGTTCACTTTAATAACTGCCTATGTGTTGAGCATCGCTTTCATTGCCCTTTGTGGCGCACGCACTTATGCTAAACTGATAGCACAGGAAGTCGAATAGACGATTTCATTGAAAAGCCCCGCTGCCAGCACTCACTGTCTTTGGAGAGGAGGGAAATGGAAACCAGATGTCTGAGATCCACCGTGAATATGTCAAAGCTCTCAGACTATGTCAGTTCCTCCATGTCCCATTGGTGGACTGAAACTTTTCTGCACTGTCATCAGTAATGTCTATAATACTCCCTCCCCGTGGACATCTCGTACAGTCTTGGCTGCAGCTTCAGCCTGGAGACTCTGGGAAAGAAGCTTCACTGTTCCAGAAGATGACTTTTTTTTTGCTCTATTCCTTAGGTTTTAGACCTCACCACATTCCTCAGATTTCAGGGTAACTTCCCATATCCCAAGGCTCAGTCGGGTGGCAAATCTCTCAGCACTCCTTTGTGGATAGATTGCTTTCTCTTGCTTGAGAAAATAACAAGCTATAGAGTAATGACTTAACAAGCAACAGGATAATGGCTTCAACATGTGCAGGACTGGGTGCCTGTGTGTGTGTGTGTGTGTGTGTGTGTGTGTGTGTGTGTGTGTGTGTGCGTGCATAGATTTGGGATTGCGAGAGTGTTACTCGCCTGTGTGTGTGTGTGTCTATTGTTTGGGAACCGACTGTGCAGAATCAACTGGTTCTCTGTTTGGTTGGAGTTGTTTGAAAGCTGGACCGCTGATGAACAGATCGCTCTCCTCCAGGTCTGGAGCCTCGGAGCCTTTGGGGAATCAGCAGCCCCCGGTGCGTCACAATGACAAGGACGGCCTGTGGGGTGTCGGTGGGAGTGCCGAGTGTTTTCCATCATAACCAGCTGCTGCGTAGGCCTCCCACACAGAAGAGCACTCCTCAGTGTGTGTGCCTGTGTGTTCACCTATGCCTGTGTGTTTGTATCTGGGGATGTCGGAGACAGTGTGACAGCATGTGTGGTGATTAATGATAATATGACAGCTGTCATATGTACTCTGTGTATGAGCGTGTGAACATGAAGCTGTTGGTGTTTAGTAACTGTGTTTTGATGCTATGCATCTGTTCCTGGTGTTCACTGGGTCGACTCTTAACTTTCTTTGATCTCCATTGGAGCAAATGGGAGGCACTCGACACCTCGGCCTTCAACAGTGACAAACCAAACTCCTATTCCTGCTCCGAACATGCCCACCTCTTTTTAAGACACTGTGAACCTGTGAGGCTGTTCATGGGAAATGACATGCTACAGGACGCTATCATGACTCAATTAGCAATCCTCTTCTTGTCAGTGATATTCATGTAAGCAACACATTTAGTCATGGCATGATCCAGCTTGCCCGGGTAGGTGCTTCTCCCTTTCATGCGCAGCTTTCTAAGTTTCAACAAATCAAAACCTTCAAAAAGTAAAGAACAAGTGTGGGGAGACAATCTGTTTCCCATCGCACTGCCTGACGCTGTTTACACACTGTTACACCATGACATGTCCTGACAGGTGGGCACAAATCTACATTACCTCTTTCATAATACTCTGTCAAGGCCTCCGGCAACAGCCCAACGTCCTTTTGCACCTTGTCTGGGAAAATATGCTCAGGTGCATTCCAGTGTGGCAAACAGGTGATATGTCCTCCACTGTCAGGTGAAGAGGAGTCTTAAGTATGGGCTTAACATGTGAGGGCGGCTTTCTCTGTTTTTAGCCATGCTAGCAGTATAGGTGTCGGTCTGTTCGAAAAATCTCAACAGCTATTGGATGGATTGCCAATTAAAATGTTGTACAGACATTCACGATGTCTAGAGGATGAATTCTTATGACTTTTGTGATCCCCTGACTTTTTCTGTAGTGCCACCATGAGGTTGACATTTGTGAGTTTAACAACTATTGGATTGCCATGAAATTTGGTACACACATCCATGCCCCCCTCAGGATGAATTGTGATCACTTTGATGATCCCTTAACTTTTCACCTCGCACCACCATCAAGTATCACCATCACGTTTTTTTTACTTTAACGTTATACCTGCTAAACATCAGCACACCAGCTTAGTCATTGTGAACATGTTAGTATGCTGATGTTTTTAGCACTCAAAGCACCGCTCTGTCCACTCACACAGCAGCTAGCATGACTGTAGACTCTTAATGTAGTCACATTATAACTTTCTTTATTTTTCATTCTTTTAAGGTCAGAAGAAAATGTGTTTTGGTTGCTTTTGTGTTCAGCAGACACACTGCTTCCTCAGCTCGCTGAGATGCCACACAAGAATTTAGGAGTAATGATAGTTAAGAAAGCTGGGTCAGGATACTCTCTGAGAATCTCTTGTTTCCTGTCCCAGGGTAGAAGTCGGGTTTATTTTCTCCCTCCTTCTCCTCCCCAATCCCACCAGCCCAAGTGTGAGGCAATGCCCAGAAGGACACACAGAGGAAAAGCAGAGAGCCCAGGCGCCATCCATCCTTCTACCTCTCCCCCCTTCTCCCCTCTCTCTCGCTCTGCTTCTCACTGGCATCGAGTCCGCAGCAACACATGTCTCTGATCAAGTCCAGCCTGCGTCATCAGTTAGTAAACTCCAGGCTCCAGGAAAACCAACAGAGAGCACATTCATAGCCGGCGACCCTGTGACTGAGTGTGTGATTCATTACTCTTTAATATGCACCCCCTACCCCCCATCCCCTAACCCACCCAACCACTTCTCCAATCCAGCCTTGGGGCAACTCCACAGCCTGATCAAATCCATCATTAAGCATACTTGTGGTGTTACCGCTGTTGGCCTTCTTATTTACCAGATGCAGCAGTTGTGTCTCTGCGTTCTGACATTTACATCACTACTCTAAAGGTTACTGTGTTAAGAGCGAGACATCACGGCAGAAGATCTTCCAGGGACAAGAACTCCCACTAAACTTAGACAGGGAAAGTCATTAACACCAAAACATTAGAGAGTAATGAAGTGCTCTCGAGCAAGGTGACAGACACTGAGAGGTGCTAATCTTGGAGGAGGTGGCCAAGGAAGTAATACATGAGGTGAGAGGTGCTTGGGGAGTACAGTTGAGGATAGGATGATAGCTTCAGTGCTATCAAAACTGCAGAGTCTTTCTATTCTTAAGCATAAAGCATTTCCATTCCCCCAGACACTGCTGAGGTTATATTTTACATAGCGATGTGGTCACACTTTATTTAGATTGCCCACCGCTGATAATCAGCTTACTGTCAAGTGACTGTAACGTGTCAGTAAAATGGCGACTGACTCTCAGGTGGTAGTCACAAGTCTACGCATATTAAGCGTCTATGTTACGGTTCATCTCGAGCAGGTCATTGAATGAACCACAGTCTGGAGTTAAAGTGGGTGTCTGAAGGCTTTTCCTGGGAGAGTTCTCTCTTGTGTATCATGAGTGCAGGATGAGTCCTGTTTACGAGATGCTGACAGCTCCTTCCTGTCTCCCAGGCCATGAGCCCTAACTGCTGCTGCTGCTGCACTGAAGGCCACTCTACAGTTCCTGGCCACCCAACTCCACCCCGAAAAACTTGGCTAAAAGAGCAGCCATGGGTGGGACAGCTGATGGGGGGATGGGACATGGCGCTGGTCGTGGCAAAGTGCAGCAGCAGCAGCAGAAACAGCACTTGAGCTCTGCAGCTCCTCGACCCAGGCTGCTTTTTTGGGTAAAGTAGGCCAATGTAAACTCCCACTTCCTGTCGGCCTTGTCTCAGAGGGGGAGAGATGATCCTTCTGTGAAGAAGGAAAGGGCTGCTGCTCTGTAGGGACCGTTTCCACTCACTACACACACACACGCACATAAATAGAAATACAGCCGTAGAGGCAGGCAAGAGAGTGAGTGGGAGAGAGCGAGCGAGTGAGAGAGCGAGGAATACACAAACACAGTGGGGTTCAGGAATGTTAAACACATGCTTTATGGCATAAATAGCAGCCACTTTTGGTAAATTACAGTGAGTGCTCTGGCACTGTAAAGCACACAGCAGGAAAACGCTCTCAGATTTCAGATCCAGGCCCTCTTGCTCCCCCCAAGGAACAAGAAGCGGAGCATGTTGTGTTTTCATTTCTCTATAAAAAGGCAGAAATAAGTACAGTAACTTGTGATGCAGCAAAGATTGGAGTTGTGTGAGTTTATACTGGCCACATGAGGCTGTGTCGCTGCGGCACTAGTGACCTCATAAGACGAGAAAAGACAGAAGAAGGCGACATGCTGAAATGTTGACCTCTCGAATCTAATAATATATATAATATATTATATATCTATTATATCTATTATCTATTCCATTCTATATTCTATTATAATCTATAAATATATATAATCAATGCAAAAGCCCCTCATCTATTGTGAATCTCATCACTGTAGCCCACAAAAATCAGGTGGTGAGAGATACTACGCAAATGAAAACCACCAGAAAAAGACAAAACAACAAACTAAGTGGAGAATAAAGTAAAGTTTACACGAGGGACTCGTTTCAATTGTCTTTGCCAGCCAAGCTAACACCCTCACTTCAGGGCATTCCAGCTGACATCATCAAAATGGTCCTGAGCTAACCTCCAACAGCTGAGGTTTTAATAGCCGTTGTATCCAAGAGCATCCTGGGTACAAGACGTGAGAGCATAATGGCCAAAGCAACCAACAATCGAGGACTCTCACATTAGTTCCATATTGGACCTGGTTGGTGTTCGTACACAGATGTTTGAGAATCTGTATAAGCAGTTTTGTTTGAAGTACAGAGCGTGTGAGGTGAGTCACTGCTACATGCTGCAGTGGCCGTCCTGGCTGGTAGCTGTGAGCACATTTCCCTGACTCAGAGGGAAATAAAGGAACTGTGCCGTGGAACAGCTTACCTCACTCTGTGCTGGCCCGGCTGGGCCTCAGCCCACGCACACCAGCTAACTGACTGACTGACTAGTGGCCTGACTTACTGACTGAGAGTGGAGGAGCCATGGGAACCTAAAGCACCAGTCTGGGCAGACTCTGACTCACTGTCTGAGGAAGAGGAGAATGTTATACTCTCCCTGAGGAGGGAAAAGATATCCACACACTCTGCAATATAGCCACTTGAATTCCACCTTCAGATCATTTCAAGAGATGTGGTGAGCACATATGTATTCATGTTCAATCTTGGGCTTGATTGAAAACAGAAGTTGACTTTCACTCAAAGTTCTCTTTTAACTGTACACGCAAACACACACACTCACACTCACATATTCAGCAGTGTTTGTACAGTGACAGTGAGAAGTAGATGGCAGGTGGAAACTGGAAGCAGGTGCAATCAGTTGTTCCCGTCCATCACGCAGCGTGTGCACCTGCACATCTGCAATTCAGCTCCACCACAATGGCCAGTTCACCCTCCACGCCTCACATCAAGACGCTGCACAGTTAATAATCAAACAGACCTTTTTACAACCAACGAATCGACTGCACCCATTCCAACATTGTGCTGAGGAAGAGATAAAACTGCACATGTGGATTTTTTTTAATGGTAATGCAAACAAGCACGTTTTAATAAACATAAATTACTTTATTGAATGAAAATGTATCAGTTACAACATACAAGAAATAGAAGTGAACACACAAGCATGGTACAAAATTGAAATAACACATCATCTGCACATTGCACTATAAAACACCATAAAATGTTTAGGAAAGTTAAAAAGTCATCTTTGTACTGTCCCAGTTCTGATCACATATTAGGCAACCATGTCTCCATGGCGTAAACCTTATAAATCTTTGGTCCCAGCCTTCTTGCATTTCAAACTGTTTGGCGATAATACAACTAATACTGCAATTAATGGTTTTTGTGTTGTTGTTTACTTTCAATCCACAAATACTAACTGAGGTAAAAGAGGCACATTTTTGGTTTCAAAAGGAATACAATTTCAAGGCACAAATTCATTTAAGTAACAAAATATGGCTTTGGCTGTCATTATTAACACTGTGGTAACCTTGAGTGCATGGCTTGCATTGTCAACAGCATCGCAGCGGTGCTGCAAAGTGAAGCTTCTTGGGACATAACAGACGGCTTTTCCTATCTCTGTAAATCATCAGATTAAAGAGAAGGTTTGGATGTAGTCAAAATAGAGGCTTAAAACGATCCCCCACTGGTGAAAAAAGACTAACTGATGCCATTCTTTTGTGATGACATGCTTCCTCTTTTTTTCTTAAGCAAACCAAGGGCAGTGGAAGTCACCTGCTATCAACCAGCGAAGGTCACGGCTGTAGCACCTGTTAGCACCTCGTCTATCTACACCACAGTACCAGGGACAGCTGTGTGTGCATTTGCTTTTGTGTGTGTGTGTGTGTGTGTGTGTGTGTGTGTGTGTGTGTGTGTGTGTGTGTGTGTGTGTTTTTTGAGGCACGCTGAGAGATTTATTCCACCCACGCACCCCTACCTCTCAACAGCTGTGTCTAGGCCATGATCCTGAGCTGGCCGGCACCAGGACAGAGACAGGAAAGAACACCTCTTACCCCGATGAGTTCACTACATATTTGGTCTTTGGAATGGGCACAATAGCAACAAAGGATCTGATATCAAGTGAGTGTCTGCGTCGTGCTGTTCAGATTTGGTCCAGCCTCAAGACCTCAATCTAGATTGGAGGAAAAAATATCTGCTCCTCAGATGTTTTTTTTTTTTCACAGAGCAGAGAAGCTAATCAGCTTGTAAAGTCAGATCCAATCATAAGGCTCGACTCCCTCCAGGTCTCTTAAAGCAGGCCATTTCGTGCTCTTCGTGGCCTTGCAGGTCGTCAACAGGCCAGCTGGGCTTGTATAGACCCACTCTCCGTGGCCACTAGCCCTCCAATGCCCTGAGCTCCGAGTGGGTCCCCTCTGTCTCTCTTTGTGGTGTCTCACACCGGGGTGGAGCAGCACCCAGAGGAGCTGTGTTTCTGCAGTAACGACATGCGGCTGAAGGTGCGAGAGCAGATGCCACACTGGTACTTCTTCACCTCGGCGTGGGTCTGCAGATGAGCCCGCAGGTTGGAGCGGTCCGCGAAGGCCCGGTTGCAGTGGGGGCAGGAGAATGGGCGCTCACCTGGACAGAGAAAGGGAGGAAACATGCGCCATTTAACTTAACTGCCAAACTTTAGATGTGGCTTTAACGGCAGTCCTCACTCAGTGACAACAGTCAGGTGTCTCTGAGTTCACAAGAGGCTTCCATTAACACCTCACACGTACGCACACACACACACACACACACACACATTCTGAAGATAATGAAGAAGCACATGGCAGGCTGGTGGGGTCAGAGCCTGACTGAATTAGCATGATTCAATCAGAGCCAAATGAGATTAGCTTGCTAACAAGTTGCTACAGCTACTAAGTGCTTAGTGATAGCAGAGAGCCTTCAGGCATTCTTTAAGCCTTTTGTCACTCCTGTGTCCCCAATCTGCCTCCTTCCCCAGCAGCCGTGATAAGATAATTAGCTGACGAGTCATTGTTGCTGGGACATTAAACACAATGGCTGATCAATGAGTGCAGGGTCGACAGAGGGCTTCCCTATGCGATGATGTCTGCTGATCAAGTGTTGAGCTCATCAAACTGATTGTCATGGATATCCTGCCCCCTCACTTCACAGCCCAAATGATGAAGACCTGCTGACTCACAGCGACAGCAACTCAAATTTACAGTTTTACAGTACGCTGATTTCCTCACTCGTGACTCAACAGTAAAGCGGAACATTTAGCAGATGATGGTGCAATGCTGTGAAATGTCTTTAGGCATGGTCCTTACCTGTGTGTGTGCGGATGTGGCCGCGCAGCAGCCATGGCCTGGAGAAAGCCTTTCCACAGGTGGTGCACACACAGGGCAGGGTGTGCGAGCGGATGTGCATCTTCAGAGCCCCAAGGCTGGTGTACTCTTTGGGGCAGTGTTTGCAGAGGAAGGCTGGCCTGGCTGCTGTGACGGGGGCCTCTCTCTCCTCCTCCTCCTCGGGGGGACTGATGTGAGGCATAACGCCGGTGCATTTCATGCGCTGGCGAGGGGCATATGTGTGGACGGGCTCGGGGCTGGGGGGGTCTGAGGTGCGCCCTTCATCCTCCTCTCCGCAACTGCTGCCGCTGCTGCTGAGGCTGGATGGGGAGCTGAGGTCCAGGGGGCCCGGGGTGGCGGAGGGCTCTGTTTGGGAGGTGGGCAGGTAGAGGGTGGACAGGACACTCAGGTCCCACACCAGACCTGTTGTGAAGCAGGTGGCTGTGTTGTCCCCTGATGAGAGCTCAGCAAGAGGATACCTCTCCAGTGAAGTGTCTGAGACAGAAGGGAGAGGATGGTTCAAACATACACAGGACACAAAAGGTTCAATGATATTTGATTCAATTATTGAGCAACAAATTCACCATTTGAAATGTGTTTTATAAAGTTTCACCAACTGCACCTACACTGTCTGTATCTCTATTTGGGTGATAAATTCTTCTTTTTCAGCATTTACTCAGCATAAAGCTGGAGCCATGGGAAGGCTTCATGGGCCGTTTCCTCCCACGTATTCACAAGGGGTTGTAACATGAATGGAGCTCTGTCTGGTTACAGAAAGGGGGGAAAGTGCATCTAACGGGCCCCGACTTGAACGGGGAGTAGCCGGGTTTGTGGTTGAACCAGGCACAAAAAGCACAAAACAGTGTGTTTCCAAAATGTAGCAACATTTAACTAAAAGTTTCCAGCGACACTTAAGAAAACAGGTGGCTTTCTATCTAGTCTGCGCACTTATGTAAGGATGCTTTCATAACTCACACAAGAAAATAAAAAGTCCTCTCAACTCACCATTCTGACATTCCAGTTCACTGTAGTTTGGCTTTTGCTTGGCGAAGTACTTTTTGACCAAGAAAGATCGAGGCATTGTCCTTGCGAGCGTTAAACCGTGCGTAAAAGTGTCCTGTGGTCACGACGCACAGCTTCTACGAGAATGGAGAAAGAAAAACAAATCGTGGTCCTCGGATCCGCAGGAAACAAGAGAAATATCCTCCTATAGTCCACGAGTTGGAGTGGACTTGGACAGACTAGTGTGTGTGTATGTGTGTGTGTGTGTGTGTGTGTGTGTGCAGCTTTCATGCAGAATGACTAAATGCTGGCCTCTGTTCTGAAATACTCTGACACAGGCGGTAAGGGGTGTGCTCGCCCCGAGGGCCCTCCCCACCTCCCGTATCACGGCTCAAGTGCGCAGGATGAAGCATTCATGCTTCCACTTTACAACAACAAAAACACGAGCCTCACTGCGTTTTACACGCAGGGATCCACTGGTGTTGACCTGCAGACAAGAAAAGGTGCAGGGACAGTAGCAAATGACTGTAATTACTGTATGAAAAATGACCGCGTGAGTGTCATGAATACAAATCATATACTGAGGCAGTGTGTGGTCCCATTACGCAGATATATAGATACCTAGAAGCGTGGTGAAAAAACAATTGGCCAGAAAAAGTCACATTCAAACCTACTTAAACCTAATCGTTGGATCACTTTGGGCAGTGGCCATTGACTTGTTCTCATACAGTCAGTCACCAGTGGCTCCCTCATTAGGAAGGGAATGAGGTCTGAAAATAAAAACATCATGAATGAGCAGGATATTTCTACTAAAGTGTAACTTCCATTACACTGAACTTAAGAGGACTGTAAGAATCAATTAAAAAGTCACAGAGTCATCAGAGCTGCCACGCTTTATGTAACACAGCTACACATTGATACACAGGCTTGTAACGTCAGTAGAGTAACTGCACCATCTTCTGGAAAAGAGGGAGTAATGTTTTGTGACCAATTTAAGCCAGTGAACAGTGGGTGGCGCTGTTACAGAAGTGAGCTGCACATTTTAGATGTACTTATTATTCTTCCTAATTCGTCCAACAGCTACAGTAAAAATCAATTGGCTATTTTGTTCCACTGACTGTCTCCTCATCTTCATTCAAACACTGAAATGTGGACCCCGCTGAAGTGCAATATTGTGATAAATAACAAAGCATAGTAGTCCAACAAGACATTTTCAAAGATTAGAAATATCACAACAGCAATGTAATACTTGGATATTGGACAGAATGCCACAGATGAACAGGACGAATATGAGTAGCCTAGTATATAAATATACACTCACCACTGTCTTGTTCAAGTATCCTGCAGGAATATCATATACTTTGCTGTGTACCTGCTGTGAAAAAAACTGGTGTGAGGGGTTCAGGCCACTGGCCCTTTTGTACATCTTATAACATCAGAGCGAAGGAAAACTTCTGGGCGATGCTCAGTTCCATGGCTGCAATGTTAATCTATTGTGATTCTACAAATCAGAACTAAATTGAAGTATGGTTAGGGTAACCCTTCCCATGAAGAGAAACATTCAGTTTTGGCACGGTGACAATCTCTTTATGGCCTCACAGCTAGAAAGTGAAGGTTGAATTTCTTGCCCTGATGCTTTTTATGGAGTTTGTCTTGTATCTGAATGAAGTTTCTAGAGCCCAAATACACAAAGGTTACTCTCTCTATATTACCCACAAATCTAAAAGTGAATATCCATAAGTCTATAACTTTTTGCTTTGATGGGTCTTTTCTTATGATGTCCTGACAGGGACATGTTCAAAGAGCATCAATAATATCTCCACATTTAGTGCACATGTTAATATGCAACTACTCAGTTAGATTTTGCTCAAGAACTCGCAGTACTGCTACTAATACTACAGTAAGTGAAGGTAAAGAAGTTGGCCACCGCTAAAAGTGATTAAAAAATAGAGACAAAGACACATCAATGTTTCTGTCAAGGGGTTTTTGTGGTACCCTGTTACTACAGTACGATAACACGTATCAAAAGCCGCAGAACTACACACTCCACGAATATGTAAATGTATCAAGAAACATCTACTTTCAGTGCAGTTGTCCGATAAACAGGACGGATTCCTCACTACTTCCGTGTTTTTTGCGTCTTGTAAAAAGTTCATTCATCAGTAATGCACTTCAGACAGCTGGGAAGACGTGCGAACTGACGCATAACAGAGCGAACAACATAAACTTTAACGGCAGTTTTCTTCTTCTTCTTCTCCGATTATTAAATGCGGCGCAGCACATTACCGCCACCTACTGGACTGGGCAGTAGTTGTCTTGACAACACTTTGAGCTTTACTACTGGAATCAAATCAAACCACGTGCTCCGTCTGCGGCCTCTGATTGGTGGTTTACTCCAGGTGGGCGGGGACATAGGCGGGTCTTTGTGTTGTCTGTGATCGGTTGAAGATTTGAAATACAAAACAACAGTGTTGTTAGGGTGTAGCAGTTATACGCTTTCATAGGTTATAAAAAACATTGAAAGGTGCCTGTGAAAAATTTGCGAATTGAAACTCCACAATGGTCTGCGGCTGAAACTGAGAAACACTAACAGCAGGTAAGATCACTGCAGCTAATTTACAGAAGTGTACGACTGCACGTTAGACAATAAATGCCACCATTATCATAATTAGACATTAGCGACACGTTTTGTTCCATTATTATCCTCAAATTGGATTTGATGTGTACTGCTGCTTGCTGTCATTGATTGTCTCAGTTTAGTAAGATTGCAGCCGTGGAAGGTATAACGAGATATTACTGCAAACCACCGAGGACTCTGTATGACCCAAATACATGAAACAATGTGCAAAAATACATTTAAACTGAATTCAGTCAGTGAGGCCAGTTTGATTCAACAAGGCGTTGATCTCTGTTGCTGCAGTAGTGTTTTTAATCCTGTTGTTTCTCTCATTACTTGTGATGTGTACCTCCACTGCATGACAACGCAACAGCAATATGACACCATTACAGTTACAGTTAGTGCGCACTGCAGGGAATAATTCAGTGTCACTCATTGAGTTAATAAGTGCAATGGCTCAACATAGAGCCATCTCTTTCCATTGAAAGGTGCAGACCAGGCTTTCCACTGACAAGATGTTTGATAAAAGGAGCCCCTCCCCCATATATCTGAAGACAGATGGACCCTAACAATGAAATTCTGGGGGAGTGGGCATCATTATTCAAACCACTGTATTAAAAGAAATCTCATTGGACGTTCCTTGTCAGCTGACCCATATTGCTTGAATTTTGAAAAATAATAATTAAGGAAGGGTCTCTTTGGCATCACCCATTCCCAAACAGTCAAAGAGGGATTAGAGTTGGCATCACTGAAGGTAGCAGTGACGCCGTATGAGCATGTATATGACTTTGTGAGCCAGTATCTTTCTTGTCTTTAGCAGATAAAGACTCTCGCAACACCTGAGGAAGGAAGTCAGGAACAACAACAAAGACAAACGCCTCAAGAGAAGACAAAGAGAAGCCAATAATGTTCAAAACAATCACCCGTCTGCTTTTTGGGGGAGAGGAGGAGACCCCTGTAGATGTCAAGTCTGGAGAAGCAGTGGAAGAAGGGTGGCTTGTTGTCAGTCATCAAGGTCAGCCATGGAGCATGTTCTTCTTATATTTAGAATATTTGTAATATAATGATATATATATATATATATATATATATATATATATATATATAGACAAATATGCATCATTTCAACTTTAATCTGATGCTGCTGTCCATGTTGATGAGTGGAGCTTCTTCTTGACAAAGTAGGCCACTGGCAGTATGGTTAGAATTATTCATAAATCACAATCTGGCATTTGCAAAGTCATGCTAAGTAATCATACGTGCTGCATTGTGATGTCACGATAGACTCATGATGGAGGACCTGCCTTTTAAGCCAATTAAGCCAAACAATTGAACAAACTCAAAGAAAAAAAAAAGGTAATGCTGAATATTCTGTTTCTGTTTACCGCATGTAATTTTGTTGGATTTCTTTTCAACAACTGAACAATAACAATTGTTTTTGTTTTGTCCACAGAAGGACAATATACTTAGCATGTATTGAATAATTGCCCAATTACATGACAAAACTCCATTTTGTCTCCACAGAGGCTGGTTCAGCAGAGAACCAGGGTGCCGAGCTGACTGACAGCCAACCATCAAACTCTCAAGCTCTTCATGGACACACAGTTGCAAACATGGAAACTGACGTCAGGTGAGGGAGCAGGAGGAATCCTTTCTGGCCACATGTAGAATTTCAACATCAAGAAATTGTCACCATATTAAATTGGAGTGGGAAATTCCGATTCCATGTAACTTCACATGAACGTATATTGATGAATACCGACTCTCAAGGTTGTTAGTTTCACATACTTGCTTGTGTTTCTCTCCAGCGTATTAGATCCAGAGCCGGCAGCTCAAAACAGCAGCAGCAGCAGCACCAGTCGAGCCATCACAGGCTCTGTTTCTCAGCCTAAAGCTTTGGTAGAAGTGACACAGTTAACCTGCATCCAGAAGACTAAGGCCTTGGCCGACCGACACCACATGTCTCGTAACGCCATAGAGCGCCAGAACCGCGTCCGCCAAGGAGTCCAGCATCACTCCTTCCACCTCCAACAGCCGGGACATCGCAACCTCAGCCACTGAGGCTCTGGTTGCACAACCTGCAAGTGTTAACCAGGAAATAATCTTACTACACACATTTTAGTCTTGTGCAGATTTAAGCTCTACATTTAATCTTGATGTAACCCATTACAACACTTGACCGCTATAACAAGGTAACAGGCAGCTACATTATAACTCGTACTGTTTATAAATTTGGAATGAAGACGTCCACCTCATGAAATGAGACGCAACATGTTTTTTTGTTCGTGTGTGCATGTGAATTTATACATGTGATGACAAAAGTGCAGCCTATGCAAAATGTATCCTCTGACATTTTGGAAAAAGTGATGTGACTTGTGTGTCAACATGCATTTACCTCTATGTGCTTGGTTGAAAACCTTTTCTTCTACTGCAATAAAAATGATGACTTTGCAACTGGTGCTTTATTGATTGTCCAAATGACATTGAACTGCTCACAGTTTGACAGAGGCAAATGTTGAGATCCCATTGGTTGGGAGGTAATTGCACCTGCTGTGTTTGGTCACATGTTAAGGTGAGGGAAGGGTGAAGTTTATGGACTTTCACTGCTGCGTTCTTGAGTTAACTTCGTCGTCATCAAGTGACTACAGTGAGGATGGATGTTTCTCCTGAAACAAAACTTAACCAGCAGCTAACGTTCAGTTACAAAAGCTTTGCTGGTTCATCTCAATTGGCTGATGGCTCATCACCAAGTGACTTCACCTGTGACTTGAATAAAAACCACGGTGAGAGGATACAGCTTTAGCACAAATGGTCTACAATCCTAGCTCTCTGCAAACAAGATGCTGCTGTATTTCCCTCCTTCTGATTTACACCTGCCATGATTCTTTGCAACACTGTGGGTATAAATCACCTGATTTTATGTCAAGGAAGAAAACAGGCAGGATCTTGAGGACCTGGGCTGAAAACCATTGAATGTTTTGCAAACCCAAAACATTTCCACTGTGGTAAAAGTTAAAATTCTGTTTCCCTGCTGCTGCCACAGATCTCAGCCATCTCCCAAAGGAGATCCCTCTGAAACAGCTGGCCTCTGGAAGCCCAAATGTGTTTGACCGACGCCTGCCCTACCTCAACGAGACAGACAAGGACAGTTCCAGTCAGGACACTCTCATACCTGTCTATGCTGTATTTATCACCTTTGCCATTGGAGTGACCATCGCTCTGATCCTGCATATTTACTCAGGGGAAAGTTTGGTATGTCATGCCATATAACATATGCAAGTATTACAACAACATGCATTATTTATCCTCATTACAGTTACTCCTCAGGTGTTTGCAAAAGGTGCCTTAGTGTCAGATCACCAGCGCTGCACTGCACTCGGCCAGGGGGTCCTCCGTGATCGTGGATCCAGTGTAGATGCAGCCATCGCTGCCGCCCTGTGTTTGGGTGTTGTGCATCCACATGTGTCAGGTGTGGGTGGGTATGTGACTGACTCATTGTTTGATGTGCTTAGTGTAAAATTGACTTAGATGCGTCTGATCACAAATTCATCCTTTGCTCCTTCTCTTCCCGTAGAGGTGGGGTGATGCTGGTCCATGACCTCTATAAGAATGAAACCAGGGTGATCAATTTTCAGGGAACTGCACCTGAAGCTCTTAAAGAGGAGATGCTGCAAAATGTTTCAGAGCTGAAGGTAGTATAAAGGTGGGGAGGGGGCTACCATGAATCATTTTTGATTTTATCATTTAGCATGTGTAATCTTCATCCATTCAGTCAGGTCTGCACGTGGGAGTGCCAGGCATGCTCAGAGGGTTGCACCATGCTCACAGCCTGTACGGGAGGTAAAAGAGGGTTAGATAAAGTGAAATTTATCTGGTCTTTTTTTTTTCTACCTTTAACACATCTTACCCCAAAATCTCTGCAGACTATCATGGGAGGATGTGGTCACTCGAGCCGCTGCTGTTGCTAAAGAAGGTTTCAATGTGTCTTTCAGTCTTGGTGAGTCGAACCATCCCTCTTTACATTTTCTCACTCAACCACTTGATCACAGTATAACATGACAATGTCGCCTGAGAGGGATATACCAGGATGTGACTAAAAATAAACGAATAAATGTAATTCTACAGCTGAGGCCATATCAAAGGTGAAGGGTGAGCAGCTCTCGCAACATTTCAGGGACACGTTCTTCCCAGATGGCCATGCTCTGCGTCCTGGTTCATTTCTGAGGATGCCTGGTCTGGCTGGAGTCCTAGAGGCCGGTCTGTCGAGCTTCTATGATGGGAACGTCTCACAGGAGATAGAGGATGAGGTGAATGACATCCACACATTGAATGGGTCTGGTTTCATCTGCAAAAAGATGGGGTAAAATGTGCTTTTTGTCAGGGTTTAGCAACTACAATCGTTGAAATGTCAGTGATTTTCTGTGTTTTCATACAAAGGTGCGAGCTAATGGAGGGGTCCTGAGCACAGAGGACATCAGCAACTACAGCGTACACGTGGAGCAGCCAGTGGAAAGCCTGTACAACGGTAAAAACTTTGTTCAACAATAGACTGAATGAATTCATATATGTATTCTTAATACCTTCATCGATATTGTGTTACTCGTCTCAGAATCTATCATTCAAGTTCCTCCTCCCCCATCGGCTGGTGCAGCATTGATATCAGCACTCAACTTTTTGGCGGGCTTCCATCTGAATGCGAACAATGACACGGAAAATCAAACATACCACTGGACTGCTGAGGTACTGGATTGCAAAGCTTAAATATTTTATATTATGACCTGGTTGAAATATCAGTTCTCCTATATGAAAATGTTTTATTTCTCCCTGTTAAGGCTCTGAAAGCATCTTTGGCTCTGGCTAGTGGTCTGGGTGACCCTAAATATAACTCTTCAGTGACCGAGCTGCTCTCGGACATGCTGAGGTAAACTACACTGAAGAAGCCCAATTGTGATCAGGGCTGCAACTAACTAACCAACAGTCTAAAACCCAGCGATATTCAGTTTACTATTATATACAACTTTTTTCTTGAAAAATGACTGAACTGATTAACTGATTATCAAAATTAAAAATTTTCTGTCCATCGACTGCTCGATTAATCAACTAAGGGTTTCAGCTCTAATTCATGACTGATAACTGATAATGGTCATAAATCCTAGTATTTCCATATCTATAAGTGACTGCTCCAACTCTACTGCACAACACCAAACTACTCAGCATATCAGGCATTTCAGTGAACTTCCTGTTCATTTCCTCTGTGCTTTTGCTAAAATAGTCAAGCTGAAGTGCTTCACCAGAGGATCAATCACTCCCACACATCTCCACCCAAGTCCTACTCCATTGTCCACTCCCTACAGACAGGCTTGAAGGCTGCACAAGTCGTAGTCATGGGACCAGATGACCTCATGGTGTCAATTGCAAGGTGACGGTGTTACTGCCTACAGTCTGACATAAATGATCACACCAGGAGAATGTGTGGTATGTGCTTCTGGGCACATTGACATTCTTTTAACTTATCTCTTGTCTTCATGATCTCACAGTTCCTTGAGCAGCCCATTCGGGAGCAGGATCATAACTCGGTCCAGCGTTATTCTCAACAGCCTCGTCCTCGGCTTCTCCCGGCCAAACAAAACCCGAGGGCAACTCTTAACCAACCAGGTGCATGACCATAATAAATCTCACCAAAGTTACTAAAGTATTGTTTTAGATATGGCTCACTGCTCGCCGTTTGTGCTGCAGAAAAACAGAGTCCAGCCAGGAAAGAGGCCCTTATCGTCTCTCATGCCCACAATTGTGGTGCCAGCTTGGCATAAATGTGGGATCTACGTGGCACTAAGCAGTTCAGGTGGACAACAGGGTTTGAGTGCAATCACCCAGGTTTGATCACTTTACATTTAAAGATTTTGATTCTGATTTAATGGAAGATGCAAAAGCATTTACAATTAAGGCTTTTTGTGTGCCCCAGGTGTTGATCAGTGCGCTGTCCTTCCACAAAGAGAAAAATGACAGCCTCCCCCTGAGAAGACTCTATCCCCAACATCAGCCCAACAGACCTCTGGTTGACCGTAAGTATGAAACAGTGTTCAGTAGTTGACCTTTATTAGTCATTTTTTTTCATATTAGTAATTCCCTGCGTAATTCTCCCTCATCAGCTGAGTTTCCAGAAGAGAGTGTGCAGTTTTTGCATGAAAAGGGCCTCGTAGTTCAAGGAGGGGAGACGAACTCTGTTGTCCAGGGGATCCTGAAGAACAAAGACATCATCACGGCCATAACAGTACCACAACTATCTGATAGTTTATTATAGTTTAGGGCATATTATTAAATGGTGGTATCTGGATAAGCTGTTGTTGCACTGTATGATGTAAGTTGTTGTACTCCAGTGTTTGATACTTGCATGTTCTTGTGATCACCGGCCAACAGAGGGCAGTCCTCCAACAAGTGCTTTCTATGTCTGTGTAAGCTAAATGTCTTAAAATTGATTAAAGTAATAACCTCATCATACTTGAACTCCAATCTGATTTCATAATAGACTTTTAAATAAAGGACAACAGAAAACATGTCATGCTGGTTGAGGACGCGTGGCCACTGCTGAAGAAAATGAGGGCTGTTATGTAAAGCTGATGTACAGTCAAGATATTATCTGACAGTCATACCAACTGCATCACAGGGGAGGATATGTCACATGTGTTCAGCCTGCATGCAGACAAACATGTCACTCAAAATGTTGCGCTAGGCATTGGTTACTTTTTGCTCAATATGAGTGACACTGTTTCTTTGCAGCTACTGGTGACTAATATAGTAGCAATGAGGGATCATCAGGACGTGGAGACCTCCCATGTTGTTTTTAAGAGGACAATCAAGCCTCAACAAGCAAAAATATGGAGACTTGTTGTCTTCATCAAACAATATTCTGATAAATTAAGCTGCACTGGAGTTTTTTTCTAATGACGGAGCAGTTTATGTTAAAAAAAAAAAAAAAAAGGACAAGAAGACGAGAGTCAAAGGTCGTGAGATGGATCTTAAAATGTGTCACTACATATTGTGTGCAATAATATACAAGGCAGACAGATTTAGAGTCAAATATGGATAAATCAATATTCACACATATCCAGAGAGCTATAAACATTTCTCTAAATAAATCCACAGGGAGGATACTTGGAATATTAAATGAATGAATTTAATCCAGACTTCATGTTGAAACGCAGCTACTTTTGGGGCCAACTGTTGCGCGTTCACTCACAGTTTTGAGTGAGTTTACTGGTATCATGGCCAGTCGTTGCATGTTAAATCAGCAGCCACTTGCAGCCGAAAAATACAGACAATTTCTTCCATTTCCTTATCAAGTCTACACTTTTAGGGCGGAGAAATTGAGGGCGCAAGTGGGCGTAGTCTGCCACACGCAGCCAGGTCAGTGTTTAAATACCTGCAGGTTTGTTTCATCCTCTCCGTCAGTAGAAGTCAAGTTAAGCCGCTGCTTCAACCACCTGCTTTTGTGAACAAATTCACGCAACAGCAGTGGAGTTACCAGCCGCGGAGTAGTTGCTCTTGACACATTAAAACAGTAAGTGAGACGACAGTTATGTTTCAAATGCTAAACCGACTCTATAAACAATACAAATGATAAAAAATGTGTGAAAGTAGCAGTTTGTTTATTTAAAGAGGCGTAGTATCCGAGATCCCATTTTCAAGCTAGCTCTTGCATGGACTCATGGGAAATGTGTAAATATTGTTTTTTAAATACAATATTTACAATTGTTCCAGTGTTGCTAATTTAATATGCTTGTATACGTTTTGTTTGATTGTGTTTGTATCGTCCATGACACAGTGTGTACTGTTAAACAGGAAAGTGTATGTTTGTTATCCGAAATTCTTGTGTAATTTATTTTATCCCAACTGTAACTACGTAGCATTGAGTTGGTTAGCCAGGAGCTGCTGTCAGGCTACAGTGTAGTAATGATCCTCCTGCTGTGTTTCTACAGGTGAACCACTTCTGTAAGTCACAGTACACCTGCTTCAAAACTGTGCAACTGGTGGACGTAAGGGGTTTCAATGGAGCCCAAAACTGTAGTAAAGGAGAGGTTTTTCATCGTGATACGCGGGAAGTCGCGGAAGGGATTCTGCCGAGGATGTATCGGTCGCGTGGAGGCGGAGACGCAGCGGGGAGAGCTGATGGGGCTGCTGTACTGCGGCGGCGGCGGCAGCGCAGGGAGCCCCAAGAGCGGAGGCATCGTGAGGAGGGAGGACATATACCCTCTGACCCGCCACCAGGCCCAGCTGCTGCTCTTCGTTTCCTCCGCGAGCAGACGCCTGGAGCTGCTGTGTAACCCCCAGCTGTTCTCGGCCATCTGCGAGCTGTCCCAGGACGACTTGGTGGTAGTGAAGCACAAGAAGGGACACCTGCCCGGGCTGGTGAAGAACCTCATGCAAATTGGGAGGAAGGAGAACAAAGACGACCTGCACATGCTCGGCTTTGAGGTGGAATTTGTGGTAGGTTAAGTTGTTTGCCTGGTTTTTATTATTTGCAGCATCAAAGGGTGGGTGTCTCGAATAAAGAACAAGGTAGTAGTGGCATACTTTTTTCTTTTTTTTTTAAACTAATAATTGCACACTGAGGCAAGGATGATCATATCAGCTCCAGTGATCTGTGTGTGTCTTATGGCAGTCAAAAGATTGCCAGAGAGATTTGTGACTCTCCATGTCATAAGCGCACAATATGCACACGCACAAGAGTGTTTTATCTGTGTTCTGTACATCTGAGTACATAAGACGAGTGTTATGTGTCTGTTTTACTTTGCCTTCCTTGTAGGACAACGATCACAATTTGTCATCCAAGAAACCTGCTCCTCTGCCCCTGTTCAGCGCTGCAGACATCGTCCAGGTGGTCCCATCCTACTCCGTTCCCCTTGGACTGCACTGGAAAGACGGTCAATGTGGGAGTAAGTGAAGTGGTCAAAGTCACACCTTGCCTGCCTCTGTCAAAGACAACATGTGGCATTTCTGAACCGCGAGATACTTAGTGGTGGTGTCTTGAGTTTAAATCCCTTTTTTGGTTCGAAAAACAATCTCCATCCCCCTCCCCTCCTATCAGTGAACGAATTCTTGCCATTTAAAGTTCTGAGAAAACACCACCAGAGACACCAGAGGGGGCGCTGAAGAAGAAATCCAAGTACATAACTGGAAAAACGGGTCCTGTTTTCTCTGGAATGTAAAACAGTAGATTCATCACATGGTATGGTGGTTTTGCACATTGTGCTCTCTGAGCTGTCTGCATACCTCACATGTAGACCTGTGCCGTGTTAGCTGGAGGTCAATCTGATGAGGCAGCATGTGACGAGCCTAAAAAGAAAAATGTTGTGTGACTCAGCCTAACACGCACCCTCCGTACCTCTCCACAGGCCTAAACAGAAAAGAGGTGACGCGCATCAACTCCATGCCGAATATAGGATCTCGTGCACGACAAGCGAGAGAGAACCATACGGAGCGGAGTGTCGTTCAGAGCCAGAGTCCAAGCACATCTCCTGTACCTTTGGAGGTGGGATCCATGGTGGAGGTGGTGTCCAACTCTGGGATCACAGTGTACGGAGTCGTCCGGTGGTTGGGGGTCCCTGGAGGGAAGACTGGTGAATGGGCTGGGATTGAATTGGTGAGTGACTAAAATGTTCTACAAATTAGTTTTCTGTCTGTTTTAGGAATCTGAGACACCTCATTTCTCATTTGGTTTTCATTGTTTTAGGACTATGAGGTGAACGGCTGCTCTGATGGGAAGTACGGAAGCCAGAGGTATTTCACCTGCAAAGCGAACAGGGCTTTGTTTGTTCCCGTCACCAAGTGCAGCCCTGATAGCAGGTTCGTCTGCTCCTCTACAGGAAGGGAGACCCCCAAACCCAGTGAAACACCTCCAGGTTAGACACTTCTCCTAGTTTGGTGGGACACGCATACACAAGCAATTCAGATTTACACATTACACACATTTGATATTATTATCATTTTTATTTTTTTCCCCTCAATGCTCTGTGTGAAATGTTTTTGTTTTGTTATGTAACTTACAGATAGATAGATACTTTATTCAACACCATGGGGTAATTTGCATGTCACAGCAGCAGTCCACAAATCAACCACACAATACAAAGAATAGTGCAAAGACAAATGTCAAACATAAGTACTGACAAGTACAAGTCTAATTGGTTTAACTGACTTTAGCTCATGGCAGGATTTAGTAAAGAGGAATGATGTCAATGACACCTGAAACACTCTTTTTATCAGGGGAACAGGTCTGACAGTTCTGTGACTTTCCTGCTTTGGAAAAGCATATTAATCATTGCCCTTGAAGGTTTTTGTGATTGAAGCTGCTGCAGTTTCTCAAATCTAAAGCTACAGGTGAAACGATAAGGTCTGTGCTGAAATACCATTTAATAGGAACGCATGTTTTTGTATGTTTGCTCACTATTTACAGTTCCTCAATTTGAGGACGAGGATGCACCACCTATCCCTGAATCAGAGGCCTTGTCTTTGTTAGTGGGTAGAATGAAAGGGATTCAGGGTCACTTCAACTCCTGTTACCTTGATGCCACACTCTTCAGGTAAGACCAGTTCCACCCCCTCAGGGCATTCAATTCTCAAGTAGCACGCTGTTGCAAACTCTGCTCAGATTTACTTTAATCTCACATTATCTAAAGTCATTTTTATTTGGAGAAGGTCCTGTACAATTAAGTGAGCATGGTGAACTGTATTCAGATAAGTCCTGAGTTGATAAAACAATGTGGTTTTCTCTACTCAGTTTGTTCAGCTCATCCGTGACCCTGGATAATATCTGCCAGAAGCCTGCTGACACAGAGCAACCCATAACCTGCACTCTCAGAAAAATTGTCAGCCGTTTACGAAGGTATAAACTCTCTGTCTGTCTAAGGTCTTGTATTATTATGAAGAACATTATGACATTTTACATAATCTCAACTGGTAAACAAGTGCCTTGTGTCTTAATAATATGGGTACTCTATATTCACTAGCTAACACAAAAAGGGCATATGCTTAACACTTACTTATATAACAAGGTGTGTCTTTGTGTTTGCTCTTGATTTGTTTTGGTGTATGCAGCTGTACCAGCGTGAGTACTTGTGTTTGCTTACTGATAGCATGTATTCATTGCAGACAGGGGTTTGTGCCTGCTGAGAGTGTGATGAATTTCCGTAAACAGCTTGGCTGCGACACCTTCCGAACCGAGGAAAAAGGTACACACCCAAATCTTGTAACACACTTTGTTGAAAATATGTTTTAATAGGTTTTTAGTCATTGCAACATAACGTACTGATGCCTGCTGTTACAGTTTTATATTGCTTTGCTTTATTGCAGATCCAGAGGAGTTCATCACAGTCCTCTTTCAGAAGGTGCTTTGCATGGAGCCACTGCTCAAGCTCAGGTAAGATCCTGAGCCACCCAGTATTCAATTTAATTTATTTCATTTAACGTTTATTTGATGGGGACAGATGCGGTATACACAGAGAATTGCAGAATAACTATCCAATGCAATGCATCACATTTATAGCTACTGCTAATTTCCATTCAACGTCCCTAGAAGGGCCTTTTTAAAATAACAGACTTAAAACATCACAACACAAACAATGATGTTAAACTATGTGGTACACTTTTTTTTTTGGAGTTCAGTAGGCAGCACATTCCGGATGTTTGCACCCTTTTATAGGAAAGGACGTCTGGCCAAAGGAGGTATTCCCGTACGATACTTTACAGTTCCCAGCAGTAGCATTCCTAGTAGTACTCCAGGCCTGTAACGGGTGCACCATGCCTCAGAGAGCCTGAGGATCCTGGCCATGTAAATCTTTGCCGATAAGATTAGTATTTACAAATGCAATGTAGTTGTCAAAACTCAGCATGTTCAGGTTTTCCAGGATGAGACAGTAGTGTGATACAATATATGAGCCTTATAACCTCTCTAGGGGTTTAGTAACTGATGAACTTGCCTGTGACGATGAGCTAACTAAGGTGTGAGAATCACTGATTGCATGTATATTTTGGTCGCATCTAATGTTAGCCTCTGATTAGTCCAAATGTGTACACATTGGCTTTTACAGTTTTACTCACTTTTGCCAAATTTCAAGTGACTGTGTAACGTTGAGTTACTGAAATTCTGTTTTTAGATCGAGACAAGAAACATCTCAGGGTGCCTACACGTTCCAGATCTTTCTGGAGAAAGAACAGATGGGACAGATGCCCACCGTCCAACAGCTGCTGGACACATCCTGCCTGTCAGGTGACCTCAAGTTTGAAGAGGTAAGTGCGTGCTCCTCTTAAAAGAAAAAGTATGGGTTTATCAAGTTTTCCTCTGTACAGTCATGTAACCCAAATACTGCCTTTCCTATTTGTCCCACAGATGCCGTCCTGTCTGATGGTTCAGATGCCACGGTTTGGAAACAAGTATAAGATGTTTTCCCACATCCTTCCCTCCACTGAGCTGGACATCACAGATCTCCTCTATAACTGTGAGGAACAGACATAATCTGCACTGATTAAATCATATAGGACGTTAATGGAACACTTTTTTTTGATACTGTGTTTTTCAAGAGCTTAAAGATGCTTATAGATCACCCATTTTTCCCCAACAGCTCCCAGGGAATGCTTCGTCTGTGGGCATTTGGCAGAGCACGAGTGTCTTCAGTGTCTACCAGATCGCAAACTGCTGCCGGGGAGAATCAAACAGTACTGCACTACCTGCAACACACAGGTAAGTCAGATAGCCATTTTAGATGTCAAGTATCCCAGTGACCAAACTCGGTGTAAAACTTTGTACTTTTCATTTTTCTTTAAGGTGCACACCCATCCCTCACGGCAGGATCACTCCCCCAAAGCTCTAGCAGTACCAGCAGAAGTAGCCTCTGATGCTCCTGTGCCCAGGCACATGATGCAGCTGTTTGCTGTGCTCTGCATTCACACCAGCCACTATGTGTCCTTTGTCAAATACGGCCCTGGTCCTCACTCCTGGCTCTTCTTTGACAGCATGGCAGACAGATGCGGTAAGATAAATTTCAGCTTTTTGTATTTAAATGGATAGGTTATTTCTTCCATGGCATTGTAGAATTACCAAACAAGCGATTTCATTCTGATGTTCGTGCAAACTCTGACTTGTTTTGGTTTTTCTATGAAGTGGTTACCCATGGCTGCCTTATTTTCTGATAATGCAGCCTCGACAGTATTAGATAAAGCCGCACTCTGACGTCTGTGACGGGTCTTTTATCTTTTTTTGAGCTGATGTCTAATCTTAAGGGCCATCCTTCCTCGCAGGTGACGATCAACGTGGCTACAACATTCCAGAGATCCGAGCTTGCCCAGAGCTGGGTGACTTCCTGTCCCAGCCAGAGGAGGAGTTGGCTCGGGCCAACCCCTCCCAGGCTCCTGAACTAGTGCGCAGGCTGCTGTGCGACTCCTACATGTTTTTATACCAGAACGCAGGCATGCAACTTTCACAGCCAAACCATCAGGAGTCTTAAACGCATGTGAGGATGAGGACACAACGTTCCCATAACAATCTTTATTACATCCAAACAGCAGGAACTGAAACGGATGCTTTTAACATCATTGGAAAGGGGAGGGGGGGGGGACTTTGAAGGACTTAAGTCAAAGTTGATGTTGATATGTACGGAGAGGAAGAATGAGTAGTAAAAAATATTACACTCTGAACTCCTCATCATTCTTTATTTCTTGAATGTGTTGCTGTTACACTGATTGTTTAAACCAAAAATTTTAAAGGAAACTGTAGCATGTCAGTGATTTTCATGACTGACAAATAACAGGCAAAAAAACACAGTAGAAAGTCCACTCAAGCACTTGGAGACATGTTTGTGTGGTGTTTTTAACTCATTGTGACCCAAGATGCTCACTGAAGCCCCTCTGATCACATAAACTATATGAAGATTGAAAAGTACATGTATGGTTGTATTTTATTTACTGTAAACAATTGCACTGTGTGCAGATTTTATTAGTGTATATTAGTTGAACTGTAATATAGTACTTCCATAAATAAAATGTAAAAGAAATTACAGTTGGAAATCTGTGAACTAACTCTTAACATCGAATTGTATTGTACTAAAAATCAGGCACACACAATTATAACTCAGATTTGGTACAATTATTTATTTTCTCAATTTTTAATTGCACAGAACCTCAAGAAGATACACCACCGTCTAACATCATGTTTTTTAGCAGCCTTTTTACAGGTTGGAATAATTTATTTTGATCTGCTCAATCAACTACATATAAAACCATTTTAAGCTGAAAGACCGAACTAAATCTTCTGAGTCTACAGACAGTGGTGCTTTGAGGTTCTGTGAGGACAGGTAGATCCTATTGGCTCATATTATAGACTGCAATGCCCTCTTGTGGGCAAGAATGAGTTTGCCTTGAACGTCATTACATCAGATCCACCATCAAGTCTTACTCATCACTGAGAAATACTTTTGTTTTCCTCTTACCAGTGTGTATGGATATGAATGTATGCAGGCCCATCAGCTCACACCAGTGTGTACATTATTCTCACAGCATCTGAGGGAAAGATGTTGATTAAAAACATTCAGAAATGTTATTTGCTTTAAAAAGATTTGCAACACAGTGTTGTTTAACCAATATTAAAGTGTAAGCCGGTTTTACATGCTGCCCAGTGTGCTCAGTTTAGATGCACAGTTCAGTGGTCATCTGTCAACCAGCTTGGGAATCACCCATAAAAACACAACACATTTTAATTTACTATCCAAAGAGGACCACCAAGGCCAGTTGGCATGAGACTGAAGCCTATTTTTAGGACATTTCAGGTGGTTATTATTCTGAGCCATACCTTAGACTTGCAATTCACTCATTAACTATATCCTGAACCTCTATGCCTTTGAGTTGTTATGTGATAGGCCTGTTGGCTAAGGTTGTGGAGGGCAAGACGGGACGGCCCCTGTCTTGTTATGAGCCACACATTCTGGCCTACACCATTTTTGAAATAACTAAAAGAACAATACCAGTCCAAGGCCTTGAAGGCTGCTGTTTGTCAATTCCTGTTATTTCTTTCAGTTATGCCATTAAATAAACTATGTATAGCTTTATATGCATATTCACTGAATGACTTGACAAACCTCCTTAGACATGAATTAATGTGTAGGAGCTGCGCCTTCCTTTTGCGCTCAGTCACGTCAAGTGAATACAAACAACAAACGGATAAACAAGCAGTGCACTGAGTCTGGAGCAGCGTGTGCTCCTAAAGACATCCTGTATGTGTACCTCATGTTATGAACTGTGTGTGTGACAGTCGTGGGCCTGAAGAGCAACACGTTTTGTGAAGAGGAGGAGCTACACTGCTTGCTACCATTTAAATAAAGACGCATGCGCAATGGTGTACAATTGGGACTTAACATCTCTTACACAACTGTGTCTTTTCTTCATTCTGCCTGCATCTCCTCGCCGGTGTGTGGTAACCCTATACAGTCTCATTTTTGATTTTTCAATCAAACAACGCTTAGGAAATGAGTGGGGACCATTCCCACAGCGAGGACCAGGTAATGTTCAATGTATTTTGTAATGTCATCACTGGTGGTTAACGGGTACATTTTTCCCTACCGTTTTATTTGCTTGGTTTGACAAGGCAACTTGGCTAACTGTGAATAGTGCCTGCTAGCGCGCGTTTGCTAAGTGTGTTTGTAACCCAACTCATTTTGTTGTGAACAGCGTCTTGACACGTTTCATCTCAATTTTATTTGTAATGTTGCGGAAAGCTGATGTCTAGTTGACGTTCAGGCTTGTGTAGCTAGGTATGGACTCCAAGACAAAGTGAGGAAAAGCAACATTTAATTTGGCGTTAGCTGTAGCCTATGCTAGCCGTAGCGGCTTCAATATCAGCCGCTAAGCCATATTACCAGCCAGCGCAGCAAGCTAGCCTAGCTAGCTGGGTAGCTAACAAACTGTCTCTGTGCCATCCAGCAAGTTCAAAGTTAGTTAGCCGGCTAGTTAGCTACTGCGAAATTTAACATTAATCTGTTTTTGATTTTTCAGATTGACGGTGGCTCCCGTTTCAATGGTAAGTTCATGACATGACGCTCACAAGTTTTTATTGGAGGATTTTCCTGAAATTCTGACATGTCTTCACTGATCAAATGTAGCGTTACGTTAGTTCTCAGTAGAGGACAGAAATGGCGTCCAGAGACTAAGTCCTCTGTCTCACTCACAAGCGCCTATTGTTCAAAAGGGAGGTCTAATAAAGGCTTTTCCGTAAACTATTTTCTCGATTCGAATCATTATTGACACACACCTTGAGGTGTTTTATCAGTTTATCGTATTTGAGTTTATTGTTGGTTCGCTTTTAATACCACATTTCCCATCTGAAAGTGAGGGTTTGGGGGTTGAGGACTTAGTCTCTGCGCCATTTTCTTTTTCGGTGTAGCGGCCTGACTGTACTGCAAGCTGAACCCAGGCTGTGAAGTGCAGATGGCTGAGTGGAGGAGAAATGCGAAGGCATAGTGCTTCATTAAGATCCCATCATGTGGTGACCTAGAGTCAGTTTTTTTTTATACGCGGTCTTAAACGCCTTTTCGTAGTTTATTTTTTAATATCCAGAGGGACTTGACATTCCCACATGATAGGAGAAAGTGAACCGTTTTAAGTTGAATCCACGTTTCAACAGTCAACACAGCAAGTCATTAACTTAAATTCACCATCACATTAAAAGTTAAACGAGGTATTAGATATTACAGGGTCTTGACAATATCTTAAAGTAAAAAGTGAGCACGTTTTTGGAGTTTTTAGCGCTATTATTTTTGTTTTAAGCATTTCAAGCAAACATAACACACCACCCACATCCATATCAGCAAAATTACATTTTGTTTTTTTCAGTAATTTAAGCAGGACTAACTAACTCTGTGAATATAGATGGTTTCAGACAAATTGTTCAGCCTTCTTTTAAGATACTGTAGCAACCACACATGGAGGATTATTGATCTGAGCTTGACTTCCCTGTGCGTCTGTATTGTTAAAATCATCTAGACAGCTGTACCAGTCCACTTATTTAGATTTCATTCATCAGCAATGGGAAAACAGCCTTTGACTATTGGATATAAAGGTCCTTGGCTTCACTTCTAGTTGTCAGATGTGGTATGTCTTTTGGACTGAATAGTCCGACTCTATAAGATTAATAAGCAAGGTTGGCTTTTTAGAAAGCATCTTAACTCTGCCCTGGTACATAAAGATGACATAATTTGTCCCCACTATCAACCATTTATTAGCACATGTTGTACTTAATGCATACATTTTGGACTGTTCAGCACAATTTGTTTGCTAGTCAATTACATGAGTCATATGTTCTGAACTTTCTGCTGTATAGTGGAGACTTAACAAAAAGTCTGTCAGACAGGCTCCCTAGTTTGTCTTCAGTAATGTAATGGAGTGCAAAAGGGCCCGTTCATTGAAATGTAGCACACAGTGATTTGGCTTAAATCTTAGAGGACATCACACATCAAATCTGTCATAATGGATGAACAAAGATGACTAGTCTGTTTTGGGTTTAGTGATTTTTTTTTGAGTCCAAATCACTCACTGATCAAACTTTTTCAGTGTGAGCATATGTCTGTGTGTGTGTGTGTTTGGCCACTTGTTTTCAGGACATGTTGGTAGACTAGGCTGTTAGCTGTCAGCTCTGCTTATGACCAGGGCTATAGCCTTGAGCCCCCTAGAGTATGTAGGCTTGAATTGGTGTTTGTTGATGACAATGTTTGAGTGTCATCTCTGTATTTTTGATTATTGCCTTTTTTCACTTAGATGATTTTTCCCCCTGCTGGGGCTTACGAATTAAAAGCGGGTGAACGCCTGCTTTGTTCACTAGCATGTTTGAACCTGTCAGTCGTTTTATATTGTCTCAAACAATGAGGCTCATACGGGCAGTAGGAGGTGCTGTGTGGCGCAGGTTCAGGCCTTGTGTGTAGCAATTTAATTCATGTTTTTCTAAACTTTAGTAAAACTATGTGGGTGGACTTCCTAGGTTGTCGGTTGATTTTTAGATAATTATCTTAGCATGTCCACATTAGCGCCTGGTTGAGGGGAGTTTGTCTTTGCCACTTGTGTATAGAATCATACTTTGGCCTTAGGTAGATCTTGAAGCTAATGTAGGTACACAGCAATCCTACCATTCATTCAGTGCGTTGTTGCCTTGTTTCCTTTTGAAGGAGGTTACCCTGTTTTCTTCTCAGACTCCCACAAGCATAAAGACAAGTATAAAGAGAAGGAACACAAACATAAGGACCACAAGAAAGATAAGGAACGGGAGAAATCAAAGCATGGCAACAGGTATGGTGTGTGCTTCTAGAATCTATATAAATGCAAGTTTCTGATACAGTTTGCTTGAAGTGGACAAGACATACCATGTGGTTACTGCAGTATATTCTGTATTGAATAGTGGAAGCTGAAATCACCTAAATTGTGTATTTGTTTACACTAGCGATCACAAGGACTTCTCCGACAAAAAACACAGAGACAAGGAGAAGGAAAAGATGAAGCACAAAGATGGCAGTGCAGACAAATACAAGGACAAGCACAAGGAGAAGAGGAAGGAGGATAAGGTGAATTGCTATGCAAATAATTCATGAAAGAATACACGTGTGGTTGTGTAGGATGGTTGTCCAAGTAATGTTCATTATGAATTATTCTGCAATATTAAACTCTTTCAAATCATGCACTCGTGTTCATGGCCCTCAACTTATATATATAATATAATTTTTTTACATCTTATGTTTTCAATTATGATAGATTTGTCCATTTGAATCAGATCAGATGGCTTCAAGCAGCTGGAAAGCAGTGCTTCTATTTTGATAGAATTTTTAAGAATTTGGTTTGGCATTTCCTCTTGCTAAACATTGAAAAAAATGTATATTCAACTGGTGTATAATGTCATGGACTGAAACCGTTGCATAGCACTGTATGATAGGAGTGACGAATAATCTATGATGGCTAAATTGTTTAGATGCTCTAGCTTCTACCACTCAGAACAAACAGACTGTTTTGTGCAGTACAGTCCAAAAGCGTTAGTTCATAAGTATAAAAACTGGCATTTATGATTAACCATTGCAATTACAATATTTGACAACTGGTCTGTCATTTAGCTTTTATGTGGACATAGTCAATTATCAAAGTTTTTCCTTAACAACTTTGTAAACATTTCAGATGAAGTCCCTTGATGGTAAAATCAAAAAGGAAAAAGAGAATGGCTTTGCCAGGTATGTCTGGACTTCCACATTTCTCATAAGTGCTGTATTTATGTTACATATGCATTTCTATATGAAGCCATTTCTGATTTTGAATGTTTTTCTGTCTTTTCAGTCCTCCACATGTGAAGGTTGAGGCTGAGGATGCTTTTTACCACTCTCCTAAACATGAGAAGTCTCTAAAAAGGGAACGTGATGATGATAATGAGTGAGTGCGGTTAGACTTCTTGCATGTCTTCCATTTGTCTGTTTCATAGGGTTAGGGTATTTGTGTAGTTGTGTGACTGTTGTGTGAATTCATTTCATAACGCAAGGTGTTTTGTTTTTTTTTTTGTTTTTTTTCAGCTCTGAATTCAAGTCCAAGAAAATAAAGATTGAAAATGACAAGAAGGCCAAGAAAAGGAAACCAGATGAGGTAAGACCATAAGCAGAATGCAAACTTGGATTTTCTCTAAATGATAGAAAGAGGGCCCCCTTGTGTCAATATATTTTTGGAAAGCATAAAATGAGGGAGCACCTGAAAAAGAACTGGGGAGGCTTGAGTCTCAGTGTTTTTGTGTTGATCCTGACTTTTTTTCTGCCAGCCTGTGAGCAAAACCCAAATAGTTTCTCTTCCCTCTTTTAGGACATTAAGGCTAAAAAGACAAAAAACAAAAAAGGAGAAGTCGCTGCTGGAAAAAAGAAAGCAAAGAAAGAGCCAGAGGAGAAGTGGAAATGGTGAGTTATTTATGCCAGACAGCTGTACGATGCCTATAAAGCTCATCAGTGTGTAGATGTATTGCGCATTATTGTTGTATCGAGTAATGCTTTGTTTCTCTGGTATATTCAACATTGGATGCCGTTGTTTGGTTGGTTCCAGGTGGGAAGAAGAGAGATATACAGACGGTGTCAAATGGAAATTTCTGGAACACAAAGGGCCTGTGTTTGCACCACCATACGAGCCTCTTCCTAGCAATGTCAAATTTTACTATGATGGTAAGATTGTATTTCCCATGGGATTACTATTATCAGTCAAAGGCTGTACCGTAGAACCACGTGATCACATGTGTTGTCACAGTGGTGGACGAAATGCATCTATTTTTGCACATTTTAGGTAAGCACATGAAGCTCAGCCCAGAGGCAGAAGAGGTGGCCACATTCTTTGCCAAAATGCTGGACCATGAGTACACCACAAAGGATATCTTCCGCAAAAACTTCTTCAAAGATTGGCGCAAGGTAGGAAAAAATGCACTAAATAAAATTACAAATTTGCATAAATCCATGCAGGTTCTTGTGAAGAAAATATTGAAAGATTTGTTTTGCTGATGCAGGAAATGACTTCAGAGGAAAAGGCTAAGCTCACAGACCTGAAGAAGTGCAACTTTACTGAGATGAGCGAATACTTCAAAGCACAGTCTGAAGCCAGGAAGGCCATGACAAAGGAGGAGAAACTGGTCAGTGACAAGTACCCTACATTATCAAAACTAGGGATAAAACCAATATATCAACCTTACAGGAGGATTTTACTGAAAAAGTTGGTCAGACAATGTTGCTTTACCCTATTCCAACATTCCCTGATCCCACACATTCAGGATCTGAAAAAATCAGTCACTCAAAAATAGTAAAACCTCTGATATGCACCATGGTTGAATTGCTCCTCCAAATAACATTTTTGCAGTGTGTTGCAAGAAATTTGGCACATTGAAATGCATATGAAGTTCTGATGTTTTTTCCCCCCGCCCTTTGTAGAAAATAAAGGAGGAGAATGAGCGCATCCTGCAGGAGTACGGCTTCTGCATCATGGACAACCACAGGGAGCGTATTGCTAACTTCCGCATCGAGCCCCCAGGCCTGTTTCGCGGTCGTGGAGACCATCCTAAGATGGGCATGCTCAAACGTCGCATCAGGCCTCAAGACATCATCATCAACTGCAGCAAGTGAGTGAGGGGTTGTTTCTTTTTCTTTTTCTTTTTTTCCCCTTCCAATGCTGATGATATGTTAAGTGAGTATAATGATTAAATGTTTTATTAATGTGCTCCTCATAGGGACTCCAAGCACCCTGTGCCTCCTCCAGGCACTAAGTGGAAAGAGGTTCGTCATGACAACAAGGTGACTTGGCTGGTGTCGTGGACGGAGAACATTCAAGGCTCCATCAAGTACATCATGCTGAACCCCAGCTCTAGGATCAAGGTAGGCTGATGGGCTGGTTTTGACTAGTTTTTTTTTTTTTCTTCTTCAATAAAAATGGCTACTTACACTGTTGCATTGCAGGGAACATGCTGTATTAACATCCTACCCATTTCATCTGAGTTCATATGACTGTATTTTTGACACACAAACATGGCCTTATTTAAATCATTAGCTGCTCTTGTCTCATTCATTCATGCTGTTTGTCTGCAGGGAGAGAAGGATTGGCAGAAGTATGAAACGGCTCGTAGACTGAAGAAATGTGTGGACCGTATCAGAAACCAGTACCGTGAAGACTGGAAGTCTAAGGAAATGAGGATCAGACAGAGGGCTGTGGCACTCTATTTCATCGACAAGGTGAGACGCATGGTTACTGTTGACATCGTTCTGGGTTTATATAGCTTGAGGGGAGTTTAATTTAGTGCAATTGTTTTTTTTCTTAATAAACCAAAGCTAACTTGCAAGTGGGGTTTAGCGAGTACTTAAACACTAGCTGCAGCGCGAGTAATGTCTTTGTAAGCCGGTTTTAATCCAGCTGTCCTGATGTGCTCTAGCTGGCTCTGAGAGCGGGTAATGAGAAGGAGGAAGGAGAGACTGCAGACACCGTTGGTTGCTGCTCGCTGAGAGTTGAACACATCAAACTCTATCCAGAGAATGATGGGCAAGAGTTTGTGGTGGAGTTTGACTTCCTGGGTAAAGACTCCATCCGCTACTACAACAAAGTCCCAGTGGAGAAAAGGGTAAGGACTGTAAAGTAGTGTTTTTGTTTTTTTTTGTTTTCTTTTTTAAATTTGAAGTGTGTAAACACCGTCTCTGTATTTGTGTGTTCTGCCTGTTCTAGGTATTTAAGAACCTTCAGTTGTTTATGGAGAACAAGGAGCCTGATGATGACCTGTTTGATCGGCTGAATGTAAGAAAACATAACCTGTGACAAGAAACTATAAATCCTTATTTACATTAACCATTTATTTTAGCAGAAAGTTCACTATTGCGTGTATGTTTATTTGGGAAGACAGTTTCTAAAATCACTGGTCCTGGCGCACAGTGTGTTTTACCTTTTGGCACTTGTGACACCAATTTCTTAGTATAATGATTGCACTCATTGTTTCCCCCCAGACTTCTGTTCTGAACAAACACCTTCAGGAGCTGATGGATGGTCTGACAGCCAAAGTTTTCCGTACCTACAACGCCTCAATCACCCTGCAACAGCAGTTGAAGGTGCTCACAAGCGGTACGTCTCCACTTGCAGTCAAAGAATCTAAAACCACATTTTCACTAAACTCCAGCTGGATTTAGTCCCATGTTCAATAGAAGATGCAAATGGCATACATCTCTAGTACTTGTGTGGAATTAATAGGCTTTTCATTTGGGCGTGACTACTGTAATGAATAATTGTGCACACAGAACTCAATATACTCTCTCTCTATAGCGGAGGAGAACATTCCAGCCAAGATCTTGTCCTACAACAGGGCCAACAGGGCTGTGGCCATCCTGTGTAACCATCAGAGGGCTCCACCCAAGACCTTTGAGAAGTCCATGCAGAACCTGCAGGCCAAGGTGAGCGTGTGTTTTTGAATACTCTCGACACTCCAGAGACGGAGGTTAGTTTATATCTTGCATTTCATTTGTAGGTTTCACTGAAATGCCATCTTGTCAATTTGTTAATGTTAAGTTCAAGTAATGCGCAAACTTTTTGATGATGAGTTATCAGTTTGTCACGCTGTTTGTTGGATTTTATATCATCAAATGCTTGAATCTTGTTCATTGTATGACTGTTCAAGGGGAAATAGGTAAATGTTTTTCTACTCTGTAGCAAAAAGTATTTCCCAACAGCATGATTTAACACTGTCACAAATTGGGGAACAATGTGTTTCAACAAAGTAACATTTTAAACCATTTAGCATATCATGGGAATGCTGAGAGGAAAAATTCAGATTGTCTTTTTGCTTTCAAGAGCTTTATGGGTTTGGCTTTCATGTCCTGCTTTGTCAGTCTTGAATTTTTTGACAAATCCGCAAGCTCTTGTAGATGAGGTACACAGTCCTGTTGAATGTTAAGGAATTGTTATGTTGCTGTTACACAAGTACAATAATCAGCATAGACTAATGACTTTTTCTTAGATTGATGCTAAAAGGGACCAGCTTTCTGATGCCAAGAGAGAACTGAAGAGCTCCAAGGCTGATGCCAAAGTACGGAGAGATGAAAAATCCAAAAAGTAAGTATCTAAAGGTTTGGTGTAGACAAATAGTTGTTTCCCTGGTCACCACATTTATAACCCTGTGTGCTGCTCGTCTCTTCTGTAGGACTGTGGAGACCAAGAAGAAGGCGGTTCAGAGGATAGAGGAGCAACTTATGAAGCTGGAGGTGCAGGCGACTGATCGTGAAGAGAACAAGCAGATTGCTCTTGGCACTTCCAAGCTTAACTATCTGGACCCTCGCATCTCAGTGGCTTGGTAAGATGACATTCTTAAATATTATATTAAAAAAACTGCCTATAAAAATGTAAGTCACTGACTGTCCATCCCCTGATCTTGTTGTTTGGGACAAAGATGCACAACAATGACGTTTGTCCATCCTAACTTCTGTCTGTTTCTGTCTCCTAGGTGTAAGAAGTGGGGCATTCCTGTGGAGAAGATCTACAACAAAACCCAGCGTGAGAAGTTTGCCTGGGCCATCGACATGGCAGACGACGACTTTGAATTTTAAAATCCCAGTTTGTGGTTTTAACTATGATACACATTTTTTTTTTTATCGGATACTTGTTTTTTAGCTTAACAGAATTTTGCTCGATGGCCAGACCTGACCAGGAATTTCAGACAGTTTTGCGCTGAAAAACAGACGAGATGATGAGGCCATAATGAAGTGGCAGGAGGGTGTTGTGGGTAGTCTAAACATCTGATCTGAGATCAGGCATCAAGGCTGAACTATACCCACCACT